>NC_091838.1:7902875-8551375 GCF_037783145.1 Equus przewalskii
AGGATGCTAACTGGCGCTTTTCAGATAAAGCTGAAGATTTAAACAATAGGTATTAGTGTTAGGAATAAAGATGAACCATGCAGTGGGAAAGACAGTTGTGTTCTGAAGGAGGGTTCCAGGGAGGCGGCAGGGACTCGGGCCTCAGTTCAACTGCCTGAGATTGTTCGTACCTCCCTCTTGGAGCCTGGAAGCGAAGACAAGCGACATGGCCATGAGAGTCTCTGGTCTGTTTGGCAACAGTCAATATATTATAGGTTGAGCCTCATCACATGAGATGGTTTCTATTCACTTGGAAGCCCAAACGGAAAGACTATTCTTAGGTTCCTGTGAGCAGTTCCCTTGAATGGAAATTAAACTTTATGGCTGTAGTTCATAGGAAAAAAAATCTGCCAAAAGAGGGAGCAGGATGCTAATAAAAATTTAAACTTTAAAATGCTCTCCTGGACAAGTATTTGTGGGACTAAGTTTAGATAAATCCCATCCATTTCTTTATCTTGATGTAAAGACATACAACCAAAAGATTGACAGATTCAGATTACTGATGACCCATTGTCATACTAAGTACTTGTATTAATGGATGATGTACAAACTCTAACATCCCAAGTACAGTTATTCCAGAAGAATAACTGCTGAATAAGCTCTCACAGGCATTGCTTTATGATTTTGGTTAAAAAACAAATCAGTTCCAGACAATATTATTTTTAATGTACTATACAAGAACTGTAATTATCTATTTCTGTTCACAAAAACAAACTTTTGGAATCTTGCAATTTTTCAAGCATTAAATATTTTAATGTGGAGGTCAACAAAATTACAAATGAGAAAAAATTTAAAATTTTGGTTATGGTTTTATAGTATAATGTGTGGCTTATTAAGTACAATTCCTGGAGAAGCTATATTTCCAGAGACTAGCAAAATGATTGCTGAAATGCATTAATTAACCTTTACATTCTCATAAAAGTGTTTTGTGAGAAGAAATGTACACAAAATGTTATCTTTAATCATGCCTAATAAAAATGGGTTATATAAACACAGGTTTTACTACTGCAAATGTCTCCTTGATAAATGGCAGGACATGATTCCCTTATTAAAAGATAATTAAAAAGGTTTCACAGGGGATCCAGAGCCTTCCCACACAGGATCCTGCCTGCCTGCTTTTGAGGTAATAAGATTAGAGTTTTGAAGTAATATCTAATGATTATATTAAATGTGGATGCCTGGGCTGGATATCTCTTAGTTCTAGATTTAAAAATAAAATATTTATATTAAATATCTAGGGTCTACAGAAGGAGCTAGGGATGCATTTGAAATGCTCTAACTAGGATGATACTGATAATCCTTCCTCTTAGTTAGGCCTTCAGAGAGACATGGGTCCGTACATTACAGCCCCCAAGGTCTCAGAGCTCTCTTTCCTCAAAAGCCTAAATCATGGCAGTTATTTTAATGAGCCCTGTGTTACCTATTGAAACTAGTCATCGATCTGAAGGCACTTCCTCTTCAGTGTGAGTCTGTGTTGAGAAAGGATGAGACCATCAGGAGTGTTCAACAAAATGGCGGTATCCCTGGTTCGACCTCCATGGTGGGAACCTCTGATATGGAACAGATGGAAGAGTAGCCAGTATTGGTTAAAGGCTTGGAATCTGGAGCCAGAGGGCCTGGGCCCAAATTCTGGATCTAACTGTGTGACCTTGGGCAAGTCACTCCACCTCTCTGCATCTCAGTTTCCTCATCTGTAATAGTACCTACTTTTTAGGATTACTGGATGATTAATACAGTTAATATGCGCAAAGTGCTTAGTGCCTAGCACGTTATATGTGCTAAATAAGGGTTAAGTCAATAAATAAAAGCCACTTCTGACAGACATTGAAACTGATGTCTATGCCAGAAAACTGATTCTTGAAGGAAAGCAATTATCACAGGACAATTGTTGGTTGAAGGAGCACTCAAAAAAAATTTTGGCTCAGTCTCTAAGGTCCTCAAGTTTAGATTTTTGTTATCTCCAAATGAGCTATACAGACATGCAGCCACAACAGACAGCTGTGATTAAACGTTTAAAACACACGACTTTTATACTTCGGTCCTAGCATGTTTTCTTTTTTAAAAATGTACCACAAGTTGCAAAAATGGAAAGTTCCCTAGCTTTTGAGGCCCTGAAATGAATAGTTAAAACAACACGAACAAAGAAATGGGTAACCTTGAGGCTTAATCCAGCCTCATGTTGAATAACACCATATCCTATGAACTCTGTGGCCAATTTTACTCGGGACCAGGTTTTTAGTGCCCTATTTGGGAAATAGTAAATTTCTAATTTGAGATATTTCATGCATAGCATCATTTTTGCAGGATAGCATTCCCAGAAATGTGGTAATGTTTGCGTGGTCGAGAGGAAAGACATATTATATTTTTGATGATATCTCTTGAAGACCCATTTTTTTCCCTTTCAGTTGACTTTCTTAGGAAGTTAGTGTCGAACAGTGGAGGTCCTTTATTGGCTTAAGTAAGCAGAAAAGACATGCATACTCAGTTTTCAAATCTACAATCATACGCAACAAATGATTTTCTCATGTCGTATCTGGGAAGAAATACTCTGTTACAATAATTTGGTAAGTAACAAGCATGGACTGTACTGAGAGACAATTTTAGTGCTGTTCAATCCTCTTTTAATTTCTTCGGTATGTGGAGTATTTGCAGCGAATTAGCTGTATGGTGAGTGGGATTGCAGACTTTTGCACGTTATTCCACAACTAAAAGGTTGTGAGTCAAACTTTTCGTTCTGCATATTGTTTTGTAAATAACAGTAAGCCAGCAATATTGACTTATCATCCTTCTCGACTCAACCACAAGCCACATTCATTTTTTCTTACACACACACACACATACACACACACAGAGCCAAACTCTTATTTTCCACATTTCTCTTGAAGGTCTTCTGCTGAGTCCTGCAATATGAATATATTTTTAAAATTCCAATTAAGAGAGTGATGGCACACAACACATAACTCCCAAAGGAATAAAATCCCTAAGTGGATGAGTTTGAAAGTGAAATATTTTGCAAAGATTGCCGTGGATTTGAAAATATTAAGACGTAACACGAGGGCTTATTGTGGGAGGTACATGCATGTCACAGTTTTATATTTCTATAACTGATATGTCTACTGGTTGGAGGCAGCAGCATCTTGGAGCTTGGAAGGAATGCAGAATGTCTGGACTCAGTCAGACCAACTATATCAGAATTTGCATTTTAACGAAAACCACAGGTAATTCATATGCCCATTAAAGATTGAGGAACAGAGTCATTTGAAACTCTTAAATGTTTTAGAGATGGATTATAGTTACAGGAAATATAAGAGAAAAAGAATTGCACACCAATGCAAATATGAAAAATTCCACTTTTGATGATCCTAAAAATCAGTTTATGCCTGTTTTTTGGTAGCACTCCTTAGTGTGGCATTGTATCTACCCGTTTGCCCTTCTAGCCTGCAAGCTCCCAGAAGGCGGACACCGACAGTCAGGTGTGTCTCCAACATCAAGCACATTTTAAATAAATGAATAAGTTAACAATGTTTTTGTTTAATTTATTCCTTTATTTAAACATTAAAACATTCTGTTCCTAAATAATTTTGCTATTACTACCGGCCATCTTCTACTATTTATCTACTATGAATACCCAAAAGTAACATATGGTATTATAATAACAATGTAATGAAACTAGAAAATAAAATCATAAGAAAATAATTAGCTGGGGCCTACATCTACTTCCAGATTATGAAGTTCACTCATTTCATCTTGTCTCCTTGAAAAGGTGCACAAGCCCTTTTCATCCACTAGGACATTAAGCATGGCATTAACTTACTGAATAAGCAATTGACTGTTACAGATTAAGAAAAACGGTTTTATTAAATAGCTAGTATTTGAAACTGGGTTTAAATCAATCCTCTTCTGCTTTAGAGAACTTGGTCGCCCTCTAGTGGGGTGAAAAATTAATGCAGACTCCAAGGTTTTCCAATCGAGAGAACTAGGAAAGAGAACAAGCCTCCATTCTGGAAACATCTGGGTCACCGGCTAATTTGGTATTCTCTTGTTGTCTGGCAAATTTCTTGAATTTTTAATATAAGGTCACAGATCCTGTGACAACAGAATAGGTGTATTTTTCCAAAACCAAAGAGGAGATTGTGTGAGCTGGAGTTCAATAGCAGAAGCTTGGGGTGACCACACCCAAAGCAGGTAGCCACCTGCTCGGAGGCCAGCTTCCTGCAGCCTTGTGTGAGCAGGGAGCTAGCTAATGGGGCGGAGTAGGGGATATAGACAGTCCTAGTCAGTTGGAGTGAAAAACAATGGTGATTGAGAAATCAGGAATTTTCCTAAAGATGGTCTGGATTCAATGGCAAAAATCTTCAATTAAATATGTAATTGATTCATCTTCCATTTCATTTTAATTATACAGGTTGAACTTAAAATTCTGCTTGAAAGCAACTACGAGAGACTCACAGAATTAGGTAACTATTTTGATTCTAAATTGCAGGGAAGAAAACTATTTTATTGTGTGACTTGGCTTTATGGCACTCTGAGAGGACATTTCTTGACTCTGAGTAAAATGCATCCTCTTGCAGCATTTTCCTCCCTGAGAACCAGCTATCTGATGGAAGACATACTGTGCCAAATGATCAAACGCTTATTCCACAATCCATCCACTAATAATTTTTTTAAAAACCCCTGAAAGTAAGTAAAAGAGCTTTTAACACAACAAATAAAATCCTGCTAAAAATGTTAATGACTAAGGGCAGAGGCAATTGCTCTAACAATAAAAATACTCCCCTCCCCCTTAGAATAGAATAATTTACTACAAATCTGCAAGTCACATCACAAAACCAGTGTTAATTTTGACTAAACAAAGTTCTAGATTTTAATATTACAAGCTATCCAATCTTATTTGTCATTTTTAAATATATTTTCTTTCAGAGAATTTTACAATGCATAGACAACTACCACCAGGTGTAGTAATTTATATCATCATACTAGCTACTTGCATTGGGCTACAAGGGGTCACATAATGCTTATTGCAGGCTCCACTTACGCATCTGGTAAGAATTATACATATAAGACTGAACGATAAGCTAATGCTGTTTCTCTTTCAATTTTATTCTGAAATCCTGACCAAATCTTTTTCTTTTCATTTCTAGTTATTTATATACCCACTTAGAAGGTGTCCACTTCATTAGAGAAGATAGTGGAGAATATTATATGCACCTAGTATAATCATGCAGAATACAATAATTGTTTAATGAGTCAGGAAAAAGCACCCGCTCTGCTGATTAATTGATTATGCCTTGCAACTGGAATGATTTCAAAATCCATTATTTTAATATTGCAGAGGTTGTGCTTCTTTTCATGATTTGCAAATGCTGCTTACTCATGGCAGAAAGGATCCTTGCCATTTATCGTATTTGGGGTGGGATTTTTATTAATGGGATGATGGCTACCATTTCACCATCCGTGTTTCTGTGCAGAATTGAGACTGTATCAAGAATCAGCAATTGGAAGAACAGTTTAAAAAAAATTTTGTTAAAATTTTGTGCATAACCTATATTTACAGACATAACCTTACGGAATCCACGGTGAAGATCCTAACATCTCAATTATATATGTATATTTTCACCCACTGCAGCCACAAACAATTCTCTGCGGAGAATTTTCCAGCAATCTTTGGCGCACAAGCCCTTCCCTTAGCAAGCACCTAGACATATATCCGACTCACATGAACATGCATAACCCCAACAGGAACCGCAACATATTTGCTTTATAGCGTAAAACGAAGCACCACTAGAGAAAGGATTCTTTTTTGGGGTGAGGGGAGGGTGGAGCAGGAGGAAGAAAAGTGAGTGCAACAAGGGTTAATCAAATGCAAGCTGGACCTTTTGAACAAATAGGGCCACTGAGTCATGAATAATAATAATAATGACTTGAAATAAAAACAATAATCCTGATGATGACGATGAGTTTGTAGCCGCCCTCCTGCAGCAGCAACCTCTCGGTGCGGGTGCAGAGGGCACAGCGACATCGCCCCCATCCCCCACGCTCAGAACCTTTCTGGACTTGCGGGTGAACCGCGAGTTGCGGGAAGCGAGGGTAGCTCGGGACACTGCGCAGAAACCTGTCTCGCGGGTTGCACCCGCGGGGCGAGCGCCCGGCCCGGGGGCGGGGAGCGCAGGGCGCGGCGCGGGGCTCTGCAGGGCTGGCCGCCTTCCACGCGCCGGCTCGCCACGTGCGCCCCCAACCGGCCAGCGGCATCGCGGCTGGGCCCCAGCTGGGAGGGGTGGGGCCGAGCCGCGCCTCGCTCGAGGGGCGAGGGTCCCTCCCGGAGAGCCCATCCAAGGGGTCTCCGTCCCGGGAAAGCGTAGAGAACAGAGTGTGGGGGGTGGGCTTCGGCTGGGGGCCAACAGCCTCCAGCTCCGCGGGCTGCGGGAGGGCGAAAAGAGAAACCCTTCCCCGCGCCCCTGGGAAGGGGTCACCTCTGCGGTGTCGCGGCCGGCTGGGGTGGGGCCGCGCCTTTGTGTGGCCGGGCGGGGCTCGAGCCAGCCTTTCTGCAGAGCCCCTCGCTTGGCTGGGAGGGGCTCGGCGTCGGGACTCGCAGCAACGCCTCGTGTCTGCACAACATCAAGGGGTGCCCGGGCCTTTTTGGGCTGCGGGGCTGGAAAAAGGGGCGCTAGGACTGCTGACCGCTCAGCGGCCCCTCCCCAGCCCCCTTTCCTCGCCAAGTCTCGGGGAGGGTGGGGCAGGGCGGAACTGTCCAGAGCGAGCCCTTTTCTCTGCTTTATCCCTTCTCTGCATCCGGCACCGGGTCCCGGGGGCGGGGTGTTTCCAGGCGCCGCGGGACCTCGGGCCCCTCCCTGCCTGCCCACCTCAGGGCCACCGAGCGCCGGACCTTGGGGCACTGAGGCGCAAGACCGGTTGGGGATGGAGGCCCTGGATCCGGAATCTCATTTGGTCTCTCTGGGTCTCGACTGTCTCTCTGGTAGAGGCGAACCCATGAAAACTGCAAATATTTGGCCCTGACCTACGAAACGGATATTTCACGTAGCTCAATTTAAGACCTTGACCTCTTTTGTATCTCTATTATTATGTATACACGTATCCGGGTTCCAGAAGCTTTTTCTCAAACGAGTTCATAGAAGCCTTTACCTGTGTCCATGTCTAATCACTCTATGCAATGTGGTTTGGAAAAGAAAAACGTTAGCCCACTTTAACCCCCGCTGTCTGTAAAACAGAACAATGAGGCCAGGGTGGGCAAGGCGGGGGCGATGGTCAGGTTGCACTCAGTAGCTGAGCCTGGGAGTCAGGAGCGCAAAGCGCGGGGCGTGGCGCTGCCGTCCCCCCAGAGCTGGGCTCCTGGGTGTCGCGCTGCGCTCCCCACCCGGCCCCCTTTCGGCTGAGGATGCCGCACCCGGCTGGGGGAAGGGTGAGGGCGCCGGCGCGGCTCCGCACAGGGTGGGGCCGTCCGCATTGTGCGCCCAGCGCTGCAGGTGCCTCCCCCCGGGACCGCTCGTCCTCACACAAAGAAACCCCACCCCAGCGCCTGCGAAACTGCCGCCCCTCCACCCCTCCCCGCCGTGCGCTTCCCCGCCCCTGCAGCTGCCCACCCGCGCCCTCCGTGCCCTCCGGACTTCCTCTCTCCTTCCCCTCCCTGTCCCTAACACAAAGGCATCTAGGTCCCCCCACCCTCGCCCAGCGCCCTTACCTCCCCGCCCCGCGCCCCAGGATTAGCGGTTTCTCCGACGAGACAATGCCATAAAATTTGCCCGGTTCCCCACCCGCCCTCCTCCCTCGTCTCCACCCATCTTTTAAACAGCCTGGATGGGACCGCTTTGACTTTGCATTTTTCTTTTTCCTTTCTTCCACTCCCCATTCTCTTCCCCATTTCCTTTTTTTGTAAACTAGAGAAAATGAAGGACGTTACAAAGCACTTTCCAGAAGGTCCCTTAACCCCATTTAAAGCAAAAGGTTAAGGTAACACCCTCCCCCCACGATTGAGTCCTAATTTTAAATATGGAAACAGAATAAATACCCTACCCACGGGAGGGCAACTTACCTGCTTCTACCTTTTAAAAGAAATTCTTAGCTATCAGATTTCCAAGGACTTCCTCTTTGCCCTCCCCAAACCCCCAGAGCTGCCTCCGTCCTCCGGGTTCCTGTGTTACCATTAACGTCTTTTTCCCTCTAAAATATCTCCAAATGCCTTCCAAGCTCTAAGAGAGAAGGTGAGAGGTGGGCTCCAGGTCGAGCCGAGGGAGAACGAGGCGCGATGCCTTACCCATTGCCGTTTTAGCCATTGTAGAGATGTGCAGATGCTGAGCGGCGGCGAAGGCGAAGGGTCCAGCTACAGCAGCGGAGAGAGCGAGAGAGAAGACTGAATAAGGCACTGAGTCTGCAGAGTGGGACCGTGCGAGAGAAAGAGCAAGAGGCAGGAGCCCATGAATAATTATCACTCAGAAGCTCAAGCAGATTGGCTCCCCAGGTCCCCTGACATGACTCCCGCAGAGTCAGAATCTCCAAGCATTAAATATTGATCGGCCAATGGTGCTGGAGTACAAAGTACCAGAATGCAGTTTGAAATGGAAATCAGTCCTTCCCTGGCAGCTCCCCCCGTTTTGGGGGCCTGATAGTACGGTCCAAGTAGAGTGGAGCCTTAGCCCAGAAGCCTCCTAGGAGCTAAGAACTGGGCTGTGCCTACCTGGGAGCCAGCAGGCTTGACTTTGTTCACACGTTTCATTGCACAAATAGACATAAAAAAGGAGAGGGGTTCAGAGGCCTGAGAAGTCTTCACCACATGCTGACTGTTGGAAACATCTGTTTAAACGCTGTTTTCACTTGTTCGTGTTTTTTCTTTCACCTTTGGCCCTATCTTTGGTAGATTCTAGTCTCCCAGTATGACCCCATGTCTGACTATGGTGGCAACTCAGAGCAGAACTGAATTATTGTCCTTTGTTTTCCAGCAGAGGTGGACTCAGATGTTTCTGGACTCCTGGGTATTTCTCAGCAGAGCAAGGCCTGATGTTTGCTACTCGTGGCTCAGAAAGAAGGGGCTGCCTGGACTGCTTGGGAATAGGGACAAGTAGTCAGGGTCCACCTGGGGACCCCGTGGAAGAGGATGAGAGTTAGCCTCCTGTGCCTGTGTCCTGTCCGTCTGGACATAGGGTAGAACCAGGTTGACTGGTCGGCTTGAGCACTGGGGGAGCCACAGCTGCTGGATGCCATGCTGCTCTGGAGATGTACGAGTCCATGGTTTGAAACCTCAGTGACCTTTCCAGGGCTCTAAGGAGAACCTTCTGTGATGAAGGCTTAGTGGAGATGAAAGGTGTGATCTGGAGCATGGTTTTTCTGAGATCCAGACACTCTCTTGGTAAAGGGCAAGGAAACATGTGGTCAAGTTTCAGCTTGAGCAGTGTGGTATCTGAGGATCTCTGAGACCAGTTGCAAAAAGTGACTTTTCATTACAAACAATGTATTCATTAATTTATTCCTACTCACTTAATGAATGCCGTTCATTAATTCATTCTTTCTCACTTGACTCACATAAATATTCATTGAGCATTTACCATGTGCCAAGCTCTGAAAATACAGCAGTGAGAAAGATTTTAGGACTTGTTCTCATGAAGCTTTTAATCGCTGTTAATTTAACACTTCTGTGACTTCCCTGAACTTTCCTCCAGTCTAGATTCATTCAGAAACTGTGGTTTTGGCATTTGAAAAATAGGCAAATAATCCCTAATTCCATTGTGTTTGAAAGCCGAAAGAATAGCACATTGTTGAAATCACGTACAAGTGCAAAATCCTGGCAAGTGTTTAACTTTATAGAAATAATTAGGATTTTTCTCATGAATGAAATAAGTTCTTAGCAGCTTTCTATCAAGTCACTTTTTAAAACTTCTTTTCTAGCCTTATAAATAATATGTAATATTGAATGCATAAAACCATTTGAAAATAAGAGGGTACTCTCCTTGGTGCTGAAATAAATTTCTTCACCTCCTATTAACTTGTAAGACGTTTTAACCCCGCAGACATCCTCCTGAATGATAGAAAGCTACTGGAACTGGAGCAGTTATGACCTGCTGAATCATAGGAAAAGTAAAAGATTAAGTAGAGATCAATAAAATTATTTCTTGAACAGGAAGATCAGAAATTATTTTTTCTGTCGTTTTACAGCTCTGCGACTATGACACAGCAAGAGAGCAATATGGAAGTTGGCAAGGTCTGGTAATAAATAACCATTTTCTCCCTCTCTATAATCATTTACCACTTTAAATGTGAGAGTTAATTCCCGCTCAGTGGAGTAGTTACCAGTGATGAGATGAGAGATTTTCAGCATGTCTGTATGACTCATATCTTTAAAGCATTCCTCTTCTCTCCACCACAGCCTTTCCCCTCAGACTATGTGTCATTTCTACAAATTCCTTAGCTTCCTTGGAGGACAAGGTCCCTCAGTCGTGGCATTAATGTCTTTAACAACTACCATTGGCAGTTGAACAAGATCTATTGCACGTTTGATCACTATGAGTAAAACAAAGCGAAACACCCATTCTACTGTCTAATCTCTCATTCTCTGGTGAACATTACTTACCCATGGATAGAAATGTGAGAGGCAGGTCAATATACACAGGGCAGGTGTCAGATATGTGACTCTTTTCTATTTCTGACTTTCTGGATGCGGGCCACCTAACCTCAGTTATGTGTGATTTTCGAATAATGTCAAACAGGGGAGAGGGTGGGTTAGTGTGATTTATAATAGAATATAAAGATAGCAGGGTATCATCAACCAGCCAAGAAAAACTACATAAATTCAAAGAGTTGAGTTATAATTAATTATTGGTTTTCTTTTAGCATAAAAATGTCAATCATGCATCTTAGCCAGGGAGCGTAGGGGCAAAATAGGAACAGAGAAATTATCTCATACTCAGTAGTTTATTCATTATTCATTCATTTGTTCAGCTAATTCATTCATCCAACAAATATTTATTCAATGAAATTTCAGTCTTTTACATTATGAAATCAGCTAAGCTTCTCCTAAATGTCTAAAAAAATATAAAATGAAGAAAAATGTAGCTTCCACCTCTTTAAGGAAATGTTATTAATTTTGGAGGGTGAATGTTATCCTGTGATCAGTTGGAGTGCTTTTGGTTGCAAAGAACAGAAAAAACAACCCAAACTAGCTCAGGTAATAAAAGGGGCTTTGTTGGCTCATTTAAAGACAAGTTGAATGGGCCCCAGAAGTCTGAAGATGAGTATCAGTTTTCCCTGAAGCCAATGGTTTTCACGGGGTCAGGCGCATGGCCACATTGAAGAATAGATACTAGATCTGTACAGTGTAAGCTAAGGACAGCAACACCTTTCTTGCAGGATTTTTGGTAGACTGAAGGGTTATCATGTATAAACTGTCTAAGTCATGATGGATATTTAATAAATTGTGGCTACTATGTTTATGGTTTTCAGTACATTTAAACTTTTTAAGGGTAGGGACTGAGTAGCGTATATCCTTGTATCCTTTTTAGTGCTTGGCTTCGTGATTCACATGGTAGATAGTCCAAAAATGCTTCTGAAATAACAACGACAACAATAATAAAACACTGTTGAAAGTAATTCAAGATGATTGGACCTAGTGAAGCCATGGTGATGCTTCCAACCACCCTTCTTTGCTTAGTTCAGGTTGGGAGTGGGTACCAGGCTGTTTACTATTGTCTATTTTTTTTCATATTCTATATTTTATATTCATACCATGCCCCATTCCCAGAAGGACATAGGTGGATAGAGTTCACATCAGTAGAAGACTCTTGTTAGTGTCTTTTGTGTTTAACAGCAGTAGGAGGAAGTTGCAGAAATCAAAGACAGGCTAACAGAGATTTTAATCATTGTGGGTTTCAGCGTCTCTGGGAGGAGGCCTGACGTGTTGATTTCTTTCCAAACTGGAGAGGAGCAGTTCCTTTGGAGGATTAGCTGACGGTATCTAATGTAGTCATGTGATTTCCTGCTAATAATAATTAAGTGTCTGGCAAAGAATCCTAAAGTAATTATTAAAAGTTAGTGAGATACGAGGAATATTGTTAGAGTTGAATTAATTGTTTTCGTCTGATCTCAGTTGATTACAAAGGAAGTTTGTGAAAGAGAAAAAAAAGCCATAGAATTTTTTTAGGTGGTTGGAAATGCAGTTAAAGCTGATGATATCTAGAGATGCATCTAAAATAGTAACACATGAAAAAAGTTAAATGGTTAACATTTTGATTATTTTGCCGTATTTGTACCCTTATAGATGAATGAAAAACAAAAAGGATTGGATGTCCTTTAACAGAAACATCCAATATGGTTTATTTAAAAGGAAAGTCATTCCAACGAGGGAGAGTTAGCATTCCTTATCAATAACGAAGTCTGTATTGTTCAGAAAATTCTCCAAGTGTTAGAGTTGTTTGTGCAATGGTGGATGAACATATTATTTTCCTCTTAGATCAGTTATTTAAAAATGAAAAATGCTTAGTTAATTATGATCTCCTTTTTTGTACCTAGAGCTTTCTTTATGTCCAAAATGGGACTTGTATATATTAGTAATTACTATAATTTACCTGGAAGCAAAATGATTTATTGAAATTAGTAAGTCCTATTGATGATTTTATAATTGAACTTTTTAGGAAATTAACTTGCTCTAATCATAAGAAGAACTTCATGTAAGTTTAATAAGTTGAATCTTTACATCAAATTGGTAATGTCGAAAAACTATTTTCTATCTTGGCAGCAATCACTGTAACTTTTTCCTTCTCTCTGTGAGTTGATTTACAGCTCGAGTCCACAGAGAACACGAATTGGACACCACCGAAGCTGGGAAGTTGATTCCCCTTGGGATTCCACTCGGCATTTTAGCTTACAACAGTTGAGCGAGAACACAAAGGAGACAATACTGAAGTGCCTGGAAGAGAAATCTAGGAGAAGTATGACTCGATCTGTTTGTCCCATAGGCCCTATTTTATTTTTTAAACAGAAGCCCCACTGTGAGCATTGCATTATGCATACAGTTAGCATCAGTTGCCTAAGAATTTTGTTTATTTTAAGTCACACCTGGAAGAAGGAGGAGGGGGAGTGAAGGAAGAGAAAAGCGAAAGCATTTTATTCTACTGCCTTCCAGGGATATTTTCCCATTAATCATTTATTACCTCTCTGACCCTCTGAACTTCCTCCACCTCTATCCTGCTTTGTTATCAAATAGAATTGAATTAATAGATGTAGGTAGTATTTTTATAAAGCTGTTTCATCAACAATTCAATTTGACAATAACATTAGCTTTGAGCTTGACTATAGGCAATGGGATCTCATTCTACTTTTTCTCATCTTTTCACATCTTGATGGACTCTTCCTTTATTTTCAACTGCTTCCTGAATCATAGGCTAAGTAATTGCATCTAACTTTTCAAGAATTCAGTTCAGTAACAAAAGAGCAATGTGCAGGGTAGGTAGCAAATGCTGTCTTTTGTGACAGAAAAAAATTGCCCACAGATTTGCTATATGGGTTTGTTTAGAATGTGCAGGAAATGTCCTCTTTTGGAAAGAGGATTCCAAAAACTTGTGCATACATATTAAATATTTACACCAAAATATAAGGATATTATCCCTAAATTTTTGTGATGAACTATTTCAAGTGAGAACAAAGGAAGAGAGAGCAAATAGTGAAATTGTATCAAATCAAGTTAAAAATTTATCAAGATTTCCTTGCGTGTATTGTTTTTTTTTCACTTTTGCTGAAATCGTTAAGAGGAAATCTCAGACATCATTTAAATTTGATCTTACATACTTAAGTAGGTATCTTTAAAAAATATGAGCCTTTTCTTACATAAATACAATTCTATTGTTACACTTAACAATTTTAGTAATAATTCATCCGTGTCATCTAATACCTGGCCCATAATCACATTTTCATGATTGTCTCAAAAATGCCTTTTTACTGCTTCTTTATGTGCAGTGGAGCCCAAAGATAGTCCACGCATTCTATTCAATTTTATATTTCTCAAATCCCTTTTAATTTGCAACAGATCTCCCTTCATTTTTCAAATTCTTGCCATTGAGTTATTGCAGAAACTCGGTCAATTGTCCTATGAACTTTCTTACAGACTGGATGTGACTGTTTCCTTCCATGCAGTCACTTCACTGGTTTCTATGTTTCTTGTAAATGGAAGTCAACCTTCGAGTCTCCATTAGGTTCATTATCATCTCATCAAAGAATAACTCAGATGCATTCAGTCTAACTAAATGCACAGCTGGTATTTACTCATATATGATGGAGATCAGCTGTGGAACCAAGACAAGGAAGGGTTTATAAAAGCAAAAGCCACAGCAGTCTGCGTAACAGTGAAGTGCTATTTTTCAACCATGGGCAAGCTGATTCGTTAAGACTTATCAGGGGAACATTTTTCCTGGAAGCAAACTGGCATTTATCAGGGACTGGCTGTTATCAGGGAAGGCAACTCTAGCTGTCTGAGTTTTCTGAGAAATCCTGGGACTGAAAGTGACGTGTTTTATTTCTGGATGTGGCTATTGTTGAACTCTCAGCTGGACTTCTGTGGAACTCTCCTCCTTCACTAAGCAAGACGGTGCCATTTCTCTGTTATAATAGCTTTGTCCTCCTTTTGGACAAAGGCAGCTGAGTGAGACATAATGACTTCAGACTTTTTGATGCAGTACATCAGCTGGGTGTCAGCCTGGCATAGTGGCAGTGTAGTGATTTTTAAGCACCTGAATGTCATCCAGTAGAAAAGGCAAGGTACAGGAAGACAGTCATAAATATTGAAAGAAATATTTGAAATCCTACTTTGTATCTAGTTTTTAGTTGGCCTAGAACCGACAAGGAGTACAAGTCCCATGGATCAGTTTGGCCAACCTTAGAAACTATATGCCCTCTTTTTTTTGCTTTATCTCCCCCCACCCCCCCGCCCCGTACATAGTTGTATATCTTAGTTGCAGGTTCTTCTAGTTGTGGGATGTGGGATGCCACCTCAACGTGGCCTGACGAGCGGTGCCATGTCCACGCCTAGGATCCAAACCCTGGGCCGCTGCAGCAAAGCACACGAACTTAACCACTTGGCCACGGAGCCGGCCCCCCCTTTTTTTTTTTTTTTTTCTTTTTTTACAAATTAATGATTCCACTTTTCCTGAAATGTTTACCCAGGCATTAGTTATTGTATTGACTCACTGCTTGATTGGCCTGTAAATAGTCGGGGATGGTTTTATTGGCTGGGACTATTCTTGCCAACAAATTTCTGTGGGTTGAGCGGACTTCTAACTCAACAGTCAGTGATAAATTGTGGATCACACCTTTCAGTCTGAGGAAGAAATCTGCGTGATATCTGGTATCTCGGATCTTTTCTGATAAGTTACCATGTCAGGCTCCCCACCAAAAATACGTGATGCAGAGGGATTTGTTTTGAATCCTTAGAGAGGCAGTATGATCTTGTCAAAGTGTAGGTCATATTTTGATATCATTAGCATGGGAAACCTATCTAATTATATAGGAAAAATAGTCCCTTGGGTGTATATCGAGAGGACATAAAGATAATCAATGGGTACCAGTTGCTGCCTGACTGTCATTGGTCTAATTGGGAAGAACTAATATTCTCAGTAGATTTAAACAAATCATGTAATGGTTCTGAGTTGATTAATGACAAAATAGTTGAATCATAGCTTGCGTTATTAGTCACCTGTCCCTTTCTGTCTTTGACATCCCATGGATGACTTTGAGACTCTAGATATATAAGCAGCAGCAGTAATTGTGGGAGGCCTGGAGTTCAACAAGCCATGTGCATTTGATGTGTTTGGGTGAATACTTTTTAGAAGGGTCTGGGCCAGGTAGGAAATTCCACAGTCAGCAGTGTTGGCAGCTCTAGCAATTGACTGTTGCAATTGTTTATTTATTTCTGTAAATTTCCTGCTTCTGGAGGCCTTTTAGGGAGCCCAGGATTAGACCTTCAATGAGAATGGATATTCAAAGTGTAAGATCCTTAGTAAGTTTGCATTGGGAACTATAAATCCATCGAGTGCGTGTTCTGGAGTTTAAGAGCAGCCTTGATGGTTAGAAACAGTTTAAATGGTCCTTTTCAATATAGTTCTAAGACTTATTTTTCATTTCTCTTTCTTTCTCTATATAGGTATTCCCTGCTTTTTGAAAGTTCACTTCATGCCATCTTGTTTTTACAAAAGACCTACATTAGTGCCTGATTTCACTAACTGTGGGAAATCCAAAGAGGATTTTTGCTTTTACAAAAAACGTGGAAAAGTGAAAACAGTGTTTTTGCATTACGTCATTTTGGCTTAGAAGAGGTTTGACAGGAATGCTCTGCTTTTGGATAGTGGGAGAAACCTGTGTAACTAGTCTACTGGTTGTGTATTATGTCGGGCACATTCACTGGTATCTCTTTAGGAAGTGCAGTTTGCACCTGTTGGGTATGACTCTCTATATGACAGTAGGCTTTGAAAACACCTGACAAGATCAGGATGTAGTAAGGGTAATGTTGGCCAGCAAAAAGGTGACAGTTTATGGGAATTTTGTGGTATAGATTACCTCATAATTAAGACTAGGGTAGAACTGTAGGATGAGGCAGATTGAATTCTTCTGAAAATATTTACTGATATGATTTTAAATACCATTAGTTCATAACTTTTAGTGCTTTGATTATATACCCTCAGTTTAAAGACAACAAAACTGTACACACACACAAAAACAACAACAAAAAATGAAACCTTGAACTTTGAACTTTTCTTAATTATCTTTTGTTTAGTATGAATGAGGAAATTCTGGAACCATTTGGTGTATACAGTAGGATTGAAAAATTGAATAAATACAATCTTATTGTTGGGAGCCAGGCTAGTCTCAGTGGGGAGATACAAATATGGAATTGGGAAAGGTAGGAAGGAATATTGTGGTGTTAGATTGGAATTAGAGATATAAGAATTCATAATATAAAAATATATACACGTCTTAATTCATGATTTAAAATGTGTCATATTTATAATAAAAGTCTATATTTCTTAATTCTATCCACTGAATTAGCTTAGACACAATTACTCCTTGGTACAATGAGCACAGCTAGCACCTAAATTTTGGTTTTCAAATATCATTTTCCACTAGAAGGAACTAAGGCAGGATGATCTTATTAAAGTATAGGTCACATTTTTATGTAGTCAGCATGGTAGGACTATCTAATTACAGAGGAAAAAGATTCCCTAAGAGTGCATATTGAAGATGCATAAATTTATTGATATAATTGTAAAGAACAAACACTCTAAGTAGATTTAAACAAGCCATATAATGGTTTCTGGATAGCTTGGCGACAAGGTTGACTCCAGGGCTGAGACAGAAAATTCAAGGTAAGTCTGAGGTACTTTATTCTGTCAAAAAGAAAGGACATTCTAAAAAATAATGGACATTGTAAAAAGGACACAGGAGCCAGATTGAAGGGATCTCGATGGCCAGATTCTGGGACAATCTAAGCATCCACACAAATACAGCTGTAATGAATGAGACCCATTAAATAAAATAAAAATTCATGGGTCTCTAGTGATAATAAATAAAAAATAACAGGGAGAGAAAGAAAAGCTCTTCCTTATCCTAGACTGTAATATAATAAATGTAGAAGGAAAGATAGAGTTGGAAAAAAATTACCATTTTGCAGCTACCATAGTAATAATTGACTTAGGCAAGAATCATTAATAAATGCTAAAACTGCTAGGTGAAAGTTTGGAGGAGAACGGATGATTAAACTGTCTAAAAGTATTTCTTCACAGATTACCTATTAATTACAAAGGGAATATTGATGATTTTACATGGAGAAACCTTGTGGAAGCCATCGGAACTGAGTGGTCAAAGTTAACATCTCTAGTAATATGGTAAACCAACACCATGTGCCTCTTGATACAGTACACTGAGGACACAACATCAGATGCTTGGTATTCCTGCAAGTTACGCAAACACTAATTGTGACAAAACATCAAAAAGCCCATATTGATGGAGAGTCCACAAAACAACTAGCCTGTGTTCTTAAAAAATATCAGTGTCATCAAGGCAAAGACAGGTGAGAAACTGCTCCAGATAAACTAAAGAGTCGGGGGAACTGATTGTAATGGGCGATCCTGGATTGGATTCTGGATCAATAAAAAAATTATGTAGAGGACGTAGGGTACATGATTAGTATATTATGTTGTGATATAATATCAATATTGGGTTTTCTGAATTTTATAAGTGTACTGTGATTATGTAAGAGAATATTTGTGTTCTTAGGAGAAGTATATAGGAATCAAGGGTCATGATATCTGAAGCCAACTTCCAAATGGTTCAACGTTAGTAATAATAATTTTATTATTTACATGAATATGTATAATATATAAACAGAGAGAGAGAAAGGAGAGAGATATAAAGCAAATGTGAAAAATGTTTACAATTAGTAAATGCAGGTGAAGTGTATATAGGAGTAAATCTAACTGTTCTTGCAACTTTCTTGTAAATTTGAATTTGTTAAAAATAAAAAAAATTAAAAATATCATTAATTCATTTTATCTCTCCAGGGCTTTGAGGCTGATGGGCCAATGAAGGTTCTGTTTTAAAGGAAAAATCTTGTATAGCTTCTTAAGCATTTTACTTGTAAGGAGGGTAATAGAACAAAATATACAACCCCCCTCCAAAAAAAAGTTAGAATGTTAGATTTTCAGCAAGGAAAGCTTCAATCTAACCAGAAAATCTAAAAATTATTACTAAAACCTACTGAAAGCTTTGTGATTTGGGCAACTAAATGAAATCCATTTGTAAATGCTGAAATTATCCTTGAGGTGGGGTTGTTAGTCATGCCTTACCTTTATAGTTTCTCTTGGGTTATGATAATTACAGAAAAGGCAATATTTGGTTACCTATTAAGGTCTCAGGGAAATATCCTTGCCAATACTTTTGACAAGTTTGGACCAATTTGCCTTTGCCCTTGTGGGCACCTTATGTCGCCTGTGCATTCAATGGGATGAGTAAGTGTCGTGGGAATGGCCACTTCCGTGGCTGTGAGTGAGACAGTGCTGAGGTAGCTTCTCTCTTCTGTAGGGACAGATGGTTATACTTGAGTGAGTATTTCTTATTCAAATATGGATTCAGGAGATCAGGGGGGAGACTTTCTTTTAACACCAAAAGTAGCAAAATCAATAAAGGCTGCCTTTCTGATGGTGGTTTATGGGTGGCCCAACCCCTTGGGCTTCAGAAGCGGGGGCTTTAATTCATAACTAAGATTTCCTTTGCAGGTTAGACTGCCTCTAAAAAGCCATTTGTTTCTTCTTCATGTTGGCATGTCTCAGGAAGTTAGAAAACCTCCTTGTTGTCATACCATGCCCACCGTGGAAACTGGGATCTGATGCCCGCGTCCCCCTTCAGGATGGAAGGACCTAGTCCCCCAGCTGGCAGCTCTTCCTGGAAATTATTCCCTCCACCTGTTTTGCCCAAGGCTATTTGCTCTCCTCAGGGGCAGTCTACATCCAGACAGAACGATTCCCAGCAGAAATGCCTGACTTTCTCGCTGTAATGGAGAACAATTCTGAAAGGCCATCCCAGCTTCAGAGCTCTCCACAGGGTCACGTGTGGTCTTGGTCGAGATAGTGTCAAGGTCCAACCTTATGCTCTGCCTAATCCTGCTTCCTTTCTTTCCCTTCCAGAGGTGTTGAACCCAAGTGTACACCCTAATAAATGCTCTATGCAAATGAATCTCGGTCTTAGATGCTGCTTCTGGGGAACCGAACAAAGCTGCAATCACAAACAACTTGTAATATGTACCTATTATCAGCAGAGAGGTTAACTGAAAATTTTAAATAAGGTAGCTTTTGTAAAGAGAATGCCTAGCCCAAAATATTCATTGATTATTTTGAAGACACAGGTCATCAACAAATAATATATTGCAGTTTCTAGGAGAACATTAGTCAATGTCAGGATGGGGCATTAGGGACAACTGTTAATTTCAATTTTTTTCCAGCTTTTGTTGTTGTTAGTGCCTTTGAATAGATTATGACTCCTAGCGACCCTGTGTACAACAGAGTGGAACCCTGCCCAGTCTTTTTTGGGCTGTCCTCTCACCTTCCGGTGCTATATCAGGGCTATATCAGACCATACTCCACCACAATTCATACATAGGGTTTCCATGGCCAATTTTTTTGGAAGTGGGTGGCCAGGTCCTTCTTCCTAATCTGAGTCTAGAAGCTTCATTGAAACTTGTTCACTGTGAGTGACCCTGCTGATATTTGAAATACTGGTGGCATAGCTTTCAGCATCACAGCAACATGCAGCCGCCACCATACTGCAACCAGCAGATGGGTGGTGTGTTTCCCTGACTGAGAAAAGAACCTAGGCTGTGGCAGGGAGAGTGCTGAATCTTAACCTCTAGCCATCAGGGCTGGCTACTGAACAGATCCAGCTTTGTTGAGATATAATTGACATATAACATTGTGTAAGTATAAGGTGTACAATATGTTCACTGGAAACATCTACTGCAGAATGATTACCACCAAAGTGTTACCTTAACACTTTCATCACGTCACATAATTAGCATTTCTTTTTTGTGGTGAGAACAATTAAGATGTACTCTCTTAGCAACTAATACAATATTGGACAACTCTTAAACAGTCATGAAATTCATCTTTATCAGGAAGGGAAAGTAAGGTAGCTGGATTTAGATTGGAGCATCATTTGACTGCTATATGGGAATCAGACACAGTAGAATTTCATGGTTGGTGGTAAGGCTGGCTAGAAGCGTTGGGTGTTATTTTGGAGTAATGAGGCTGTATTCTGTCAAGGAGTCATGGCAGGAGAGGTGAGGCCAGAAGACTCTCTGGGGAGACTTCAACTAGTTCAGCTGGGGCCACTCCCACCTGTAAACACAACGGATGGGTCTTAGCTCGGGGATTAAGAAAAGTGCCACGGAAAGCAGTGGGCTTATGACAAGGTCCCAGTTTGGGAGATAAGCACCATGAGGCACAACTTTTTCTCTTACCTACAACAAGAAGGGTTTTATATAGTTGTGGTGCCTGAATTCAGAAATTATAATGCCTGCTTAAATGAGGAAAAGGACTTTTCTGATTCTAGATCCCAGGAGAAGGTCTCTGGGTATTTATTCCAGTTCACTTTTATGGTGGTTGAGATAAATAATATGTGAAGGCTATCATTAGTTATATCCAGCATCCATCCTTTATAAGGTAAAACAGTAAACCCGGTGGCCTATTGAGGAGCACGAGAATTGTTTGAGTGCAAAAGACGTGTTAAAAGGTTTATTATTCTGAATTTGGGGGCTACACTTGGGAAGGACAGCATCAAAAAGATTTGTCAGAGGAAACTGGTCATTACATCAATATATTAGCATAAGTCATAGATGCCTAAAGTTAGGAAATTACTATTTGATTCAGAAAAGGCAAAATATTTAAAAGAAACACAATAGCAAGGACTAACAGATATTACAAACCATAGCTTTTTCAGAAACAAAGAGATTTTGTTAAAAATGATTGAAATTATATGTATTTTACCGCAATTGAAAATAGAAAGAAAAATTAAAGGGCCAGCCCATGGCTGAGTGGTTAAGTTCGTGCACTCCACTTTGGTGGCCCAGGGTTTCACTGCTTTGGATCCTGGGTGTGGACATGGCACCGCTCATCAGGCCACGCTGAGGTGGTGTCCCACATAGCACAACCAGAGGCACTCACACTAGGAATACAACTACGTACTGGGGGGCTTTGGGGAGAAGAAAAAAAAAAAGATTGGCAACAGATGTTAGCTCAGGACCAATGCTTAAAAAAAAAATAAAAATTTTAAAAAATGATTTAAGAGCATAACAAGAGCACAAAAATTATACTCAAACATCAACCCTTTTCTCAACTATGATTCATAAGCTTTCTTTGTTTGCTAATTAAAATAGCTTTATATGTATGCATTTAAGCATATACAAATACACATAAAATTACTTAGGTATTTAACATTTAAAAAACACTGGTCTTATCAGCATGTCCAGGACAACTGATATCCTCACCGAATTTCCCATCCTAAAGAAATTGTATCGATTTCCTTGATAAACAGATAAATCACATCCACCGTTTGACATAATGGTATCTCTTTGCAGCTACCGTATCGTCTGCGTTAGCTTCAACCTAAAAAAAAGCAATTTCTAGTCATTCACATTACAGGGAAAACTGGAAAGTGGGTAAGTGAGAACCAGCACCTCAGCAGGATTTACTTTGCTTAAGAATATTATCTGAACCTATCGTTATGGAATTTTTCTGCATTTATATGTCCAATATTAAAAGCTCTTCAAATTTTACTTAAAATAACTAAAGTTCTACTTAAAAAAAAGACAAGCTATTTGCTAACCTGATATAAAGTGACATTTGTTGGCTTTTTATCTTGTAATGCAGCAACCAAATGCATTAACGTGATTTGAAGTTAAACTTGTTCTTTTTCTTTCTTTCTTTCCTTAAGAATTTCAGCTCTTTCCAGTTCTTAAAGGGCCAGCATTTTAAAAGTACTTTTACTTTCCCTTCTTGGAGTTTTTGTTTCCCTATGCCAGTTTAAAGAAGGGCTTATTGGTCTTTATAAACCAATTATAATGGGAAATCCTCTCAAATGGAGAGAATTCGTAATCTAATTTATCAATATTCTCTGGAAAAGACAAAGGTATGCCAGTATGTTTGTTTAGAACCTATTTCATATTGACTCAATGGAAAAACTTTACTGAATTCCTGGAAAAAGTTGAGATTTTTTTGCCTCTTTTGTTATAAGCTGTTTTTGTAAATATTTTTCCAATGGTACTTCTCCAAGTCAAGCTAGGAGCTCAACTTTAAGTTTTATTAATATTTCGTTGTTGGCATAAGAAGCTTTCTTTATATCTTGATTTGGTTCACTTTTTGTATTTCTACAGGATTCGAATTTCTTTTCTGAATAAAGCAGAAAAGTCATACACCCAGAAAAGTTCAGATTTCTTGAGAGGTCATGAAGCCTCAGACAAGCCAGAAGCAATGAATCCCATTCCACCTGCATCCTCTGTCCAGCATTCTTACACAATTGCCATACAAATACTTTGTTTTTCAAGTAATGCATATGTTTATATTATTCCCTTGTTATCCTGGTGATGTCTGTACGATTTCCATTTAAGTTTTTTCTTTTATTCCTGACATCGGTAATTTGTGTCTTTGCTCTTTTTCTCTTGATCATTCTGATTGTTGGTTTTATTGATTTTCTCTGTTGTATTTTCTGCTTCATATTTCATTGATTTGTACTTTTTTCTTTATTATTTCCTTCCTTCTGCTTGACTGCAGATCTCCGGGCGAGCTACCTGTCCTGGAGGTGACGGAAGGCATTTTTAGTTATTTTCAAGACACCTTGTGACTGTGGAATATATGTGGTATGTAAGTTTCTGGGTAATGGCTATTGGACCTCTGCTTTTGGTGTCTCCATCTTGGTTAAGCCACGAATGCCCCGGTCCCTTCATTATAATTTCCTCACTTTCTGGTAAGACTCCGTCATGGATGGTGCAGTGTGCCTCACATCACAACACGTTAGGGGGCGTGAATTGCCTGAATTTTTGGGCTGCTGGGAATGATCAGTGGGTTTTTGGTGGTGGAGGCTAATCCCTCCATTGTAAAGGTCCCTGTCATCTAATGATTTCATCTATTGATGGTGTTTAAATCAATTATTTCATTTGGGGTTATAAAATGTGATTTTAAGAATTCTATAATTTCCATATTATAATTCTATAATTTCATCCACATGATTCTGTAAAGAAGAACTTTCTTTCATCAAGACAAATGATTTTGGGGGCTGGCCCAGTGGTGCAGCAGTTAACTTCCTATGTTCTACTTCTGGGGTTTGCCGGTTTGGATCCCGGGTGCAGACCTGTGCACTGCTGTGGCAGGTGTTCCAGATATAAAGCAGAGGAAGATGGGCACAAATGTTAGCTCAGGGCCAGTCTTCCTCAGCAAAAAGAGGGGGATTGGTGGCAGATGTTAACTCAGGGCTAGCCTTCCTCAAAAAAAAACCCCAAACAAACTAAAAACAAAAAACAAATGATTTTGAATCTCCAAAATATAAATAATAGAGTGAAGGCAGGGTGGACACTTAATTTCATCCTTTTAATTGACCTTTTTTGAAGAAGGATTTTTAAAGTTTTATCTATTAAGTAGACTTCATTTTTTTGCTTTCTTTCTTTTTATTATTATTTACTCATTTATTTCTATATTCAATGTTTTAAACAGATACATTCATTATTATATTTAATGCTCAAATCACCTCCAATATGGTCAATAGGCATCCTTTCATATTGATACAGGCTCAACACAAGGTTGACATAAGGGAAGCCATTGTAGAAAAGAAACCATATTGGAACTTTTTTTAAAAAGATTTTTTCTTTTTTAATTTTTCCTTTTTCTCCTCAAAGCCCCCAGGTACATAGTTGTGTAGTTTTAGTTGTGGGTCCTTCTAGGTGTAGCATGTGGGATGCCTGCTCAGCATGGCCTGATGAGCAGTGCCATGTCTGTGCCCAGGATCCAAACCAGCGAAACCCTGGGCTGCCAGCCGATGTGGAGTGTGTGAACCCAACCACTCAGCCACAGGGCCAGCCCCATATTGGAACTTTAAATGCCCTCTGACTAACTGGCCCAGACATGCTCTGTAGATTTTGTGGCCCCTTCCAGCTGCTTTAAGATGATAACTTTGTTCTTTTGAGTTCCTTAGGAATGTGATGACCCCAGGCAGAGAGCCTATAGCCATCATCAATGACCACTGAAAGATCAGGGTAAAGGGTGATGTTCCATTCTCTGATGCATATCCAGTAAAACAAAGGACTATCAGGAACTGGGACCAGATGTCTGCCCCACCCAGAGAGCAACCACCTCCCCAACCTGGAGACAAGCCCCCTATATAACTGGCCTGTAGTCTTTGTTCTGGCAGATAGTTCTTTCAGACATGAGTCGGCCACCTTCCTTCTTGCTAGCAAGCTGTCATAAAGTCTTTTCTCTCCTATCACTTTGCCTCCTGACTATTGGCGTGTCCTGCAGGGAGCAGCAGACCCTTCTTGGGTGGTAACAATATTGGGTCCTGTGACCTTTGGAAATGACCCTTTGATAATTTCCTTGCTTCTTGACACAGCAAAATGTTCATCTTGCGTATTTCCAGATCCACATTTAGAATCAGCTGTTCCTTAGGAGTCCCTGCAGCCTTTCGGTAGGGAATGGCATTTAGAAAACGTAATTTAGGTGCTGGCTGTGCTCAGTAGTACTTGGTTGTTATTGTTTAGCCCTCTTCAGTGGACAGAGCTAAGAAACATTTGTTTTCCAAAGGAGAAAAAATCATGAGTTTATAATGATATTTCAAATCAGATTTAACGTTAAAATATTTAACTAAACTTTTTTGATTTTATACTTGTATTCTTTTTCTCTTACTTGGAGTATTTTACTATGTAATAATACTAATTTAATTATATATTTGCATGTATATATATAATTTCTAAATAAAATACCAATATTATTACCAACTAGACTACTGTTAAGATTTCTTTTGAACTGTATTTGTCCGTGGAATATATTATATTCCACTAAGTATGAAAAGTCAGGGCTGGCCCAGTGGTGCAGCGGTTAAGTTCACACGTTCCGGTTTGGCGCCCTGGGGTTCACCAGTTCGGATCCCAGGTGCAGATGTGGCACCGCTTGGCAAGCCATGCTGTGGTAGGCATCCCACATAGAAAGCAGCAGAAGATGGCCACGAATGTTAGCTCAGGGCCAGTCTTCCTCAGCGAAAAGAGGAGGATTGGTGGTAGATGTTAGCTCAGGGCTAATCTTCCTCAAAAAAAGGGAAAAGCTAAAATACTATGTGGAAAAACAAGGTTTTTGTGTGTGCTTATGTCTCTAACTCGATGTAAAATTAGGTTCATTGTTTCACATTTTAGGTCCTTTGCTTTGATTCCAACCTGTTCCGTCCTCTTTCTTCTCTTTTTCTATAGCTACCCATTTTTTTTATAACTAGTTGTTATTAGTACAAGTTGAGTACAAAAAATTCCTTTTCCAGATGTAATTTGCCAAATAAATGCACATTATTTCCTTACACAAAAGATAGCATACCATATATGCTATTCTGCATTTTTCTTTTTCCACTTAATAGTATATCCTGGAGATTATTTTATATCAGTCTACAGCAATCTTCTTCAGTCCTTTTTATGACTGGATAATATTTAATTTACCATAATTGATTTAACCAGTCCCTATGGATGGACATTTGAATTGTTTCCAGTTTTCAGTATTAAAAATAATTCTAATGAATAACCTTGTACATAAAAAATTTCGTAAATTTGCTATTTCTTGACAGATATCTAGAAGTGGAATTGATGAGTTAAAAAGTAAATGCATAAGTAATTCTTCTGGATACTGCCAGATCCCCCCTATCAGTGCTGTCTCTTTTTGTATTTCCACCTTTCATGGGGTTGATCCATCACAATAAAATAACCGATTGTCAAATTTTGGATTTTTGCCAATCTTATAGGTGAGAAGTGATATCTCAATAAAATTTTAATTTGTGAGTTAGATTGATCATCTCATATATTCATTCTTTTTCTGTGGATTGTTTGTTCACACTTTTGCTCATATTTCTCTCTGGTTGTTATTTTCTTGCCTCAGTTTTTAGGTTATTTTTGTACCATAAAAATATCATCCCTTTGTCTCCAATATAAGTTGTAAATATCTTTTCTTAGTTTGTCCTTTGTTTTTGTTTATGGTGTTTTTTCCTATACAAGGTTTTTTTTTTTTATTTTAGTGTAGTAAAACTTATTATTTCTTCTATTGCTTCTGAGTTTTGAATAAGGGATATTTTTCCAATTCCCAGGTTATAAAGAAATTCACCCTTTTTAAATTTCTTTGTTGTATAGTTTCTTCAATTTAATTTTTATATTCTAAATTTCTAAATCTATGTGATGTCAGTGTGAAATGAAAATCCAATTTTATCTTTTTCTAAATCTCTATGCTTTGTTCCAACACTATTTTAAAATGTCCATATTTTCCTCACTAATTTACAATGCCACTTTGTCATATAAAATAATACACTTTAAAGGATCATTTCATACAAACATTTTTGGTTTCAGAGCTATACATTGTTTTTAATATTTGACAGACAAAAACCACCTTCATTTCAAATAATGTCAACTCAAACTCATCCTTGAGTTTGTCTACAGATATTTCATGCTAGGTCTTATCTAAAAGCAAATAGATCAAAAACAGAAGCAAAATTTCCAAGACACTATTCGTATGCCATACTACAAGGTGTATAAGGCATAGAATCTGCAATCGGGAGCTGATAGTCTAATGAGACAGATACACAGAGAGACTATTGCCAAGTATTTTTCAATATAAAAGTTATTACTGATCTAAGCACAGCACTTGCAAAGATATATGTGTGGAGTTGGATTCTTCAGAAACAAGATGTAAAGAAACTATGAAGGCAAAACAAAATTATATTTATTTTATATCTACTCCTTGATTATTATTAGTCTCATTTGTTCTAATTCTTATCCTCAGAGTAACCCTAGGAGACCAGCAAACCAAACTGAATAGATTAAGAACAATATGCAGATATGGAGAGAAACTTCTTGTGTGAAAGGCAGAGCACAAAGCTGAGGCATTCTTTGGGTTCCGGTGAAGAAGGAACTCTGCATTTCATATTTAATGCCAGGCTGCTTTAGGAAAACAGGGAAACTTTGAATTCTCTCCATATTTAACTCCTGAAAGTTTTCCTAGTGGTGCAGAGGTTTCCTCTCTTTGGTGAACCATCCTTCCCATGGCCAGCAATGCCGGGTTAGATGGAATACTTTTTAACCACGTGGTCACATGTATTTGCTTTCTGCCTGAGGTTTTTAGCTTCTAATTGACTTCCCCGTCCCCCTTTCTCAGAGTTCAGAAAGACTTTCATTATTGGGAAAAGGACAGTTCTAACTTTCCACTAGGAAGGTCAATTAAAGATCAATTTGATTGCTTCCTGCTTGGCGTTTGAGTGATTGGAAGTTTTCCTCATCTGTCAGATACCAAGGAAACTAGGTGGAGAATGGATTCCTGGGACAAAGGCATGTAAGTGTTTCCTCGCCAGAGAAACAGTTCAGGAAGAGCTGCAGGTAAATGTATTTCTCCTTCAGAACAAACGTCAATTCCAGACTAGCATGCTATATGGAAATAGTGCCCTGGGGAGGGAGATGAAAGAAAGGAATGTTAAAGAGATATCTTAGCTAGTAGCCTTCTGTGAGACATAGCATGCCATTTCTCAATCAATGTCATTTCCAAATCCTAGAAGAAAATTATTTGTAGCGAGTGGTTATCTGACAATTCATACATCATTTTGATCCACATCTCCCCTTGGGTTTGATCAGAGGTATTTAGAGATTTAATTTAAAAATATCACTTTCAACCTCTCTTTTTGAGTTTGGTCGAAGTGTTCACCTCACCTCCTAGGTTGAGGTTGTGTTTGTAATCATGGAATTACTATATTTGCTTCCTTAAACCATGGTAGAGGCAAACATTTGGACACATATTGTGGGACACGATAAAATCATAAGGATTAGAGAGGGAGACAAAAATAAAATCGATCACCTAGCTACAAAATAGAACTTGTGTCTTTTCACCTTCCAATATACTCTCACCTGAAGAGGACACAGGAGCCTATTGTTTCTCAAGGGCTTTGAGTCAACTAATTCTTCCTGATGATCGATGCATCAAATAGATGACGTATAACCATTTCATATTAGAAAGCTTTTGAATCTTTACCTTGTGCTAGGCAAGGTGGACTTAACAGATACCTTACTGATTTGATTTAATTCTAATATCAACCTTATACGATAGGTACTATTATCCTCATTTGATAGATATGGAATCTAAGAAGTAGGAGAGTTTAATAACTTGTGCAAAGTAACAAAACTACGTACTAAGATTTGAACCCAGGTCTACCTGCTTCCAAAGCACGTGTCCTTAGTAACTATGTTTTATCTATGTGGAAATCTAAAAAACATTTTGGATTTGGAACTTTGTTTTAGACTTAAAATACATGTCAGAAATTTGATGTGGTATCTTGGGGAATAAGGAGAAGAGGTCATGACCAAGGCTTTGAGGTCTGGGCACCTGTTTCTATGGTATAGTATTTGGATACTAAGCTTGTGTATTTGTTTAGCTATATGTCTATGAATGAACAAAGGGGTTATGAGTTTTTGACTGAGAAATTAGTATTTATACATGCATAGAAATAGACATATATAGGAATTCCTCAACTGACAGATGGGATTGTTGCATGCCCCAGGTTGGTTATCAGGAACTCAGTACACAATTTCCTATAGGATTGATGTTATTCATCATGGTTATGTATCAAGACCAATCCATACAACAGTCTATAATTTTATCTGTTTTTTTACAGTCGCATCTCCAGACTCATGAATGGTGCCTGGAATATAGCAGACAATAAGTAATATTTTGTTGAATAATTGGGTGAAAGAAGCTGAAGAATACTACTAATCCCATTAAAGATGTCATTGTCATTTATATTATTGCTTTCATTGGAAGATACATTCTGAATTCTAACTTGGGATGTCAGTAGTTATCTCTTCTCCTTCCTTTCCTGAAAATACAAAGGTACGAGGGGAGACCCTTCCTCAGGCCACCATGAATGAATATTTATTGGGAAGAGGCCTGCAGCAGGCCTGGAATCATTGCCTTAGGATGAAGGGCTGAGAAGAGGACCCTGGAGGTTGGGAGTGGAAGCTCTAGGAAGAAGGTCTTGGAGAGAGACAGGGTGTGGTGGTGAAATGCGAGAACAGTTTAGTGTGTGGAGGGAAGGGACAGAGGGAGGGAAGTCTTCACTGATGGTGAGGTAGAACGAAGAACTTCTCCTGCAGCCTCGCTGGGGTGGCCCTTAGCACATAAGAATTGTGTGAAAATCAAGGTGTAACATGTGTGCACACATGTGTGCATGTGTGTGCAAGGGGAAAAGACGATTCTTACTGTAGATTCATAGTAAAAATCAATCTCACCATTTTACAGCCATGGCACAAGCAGGTGCATATTTGTAATCACTCATCATCTGAGGTTGTCTATACCTGATTTTTAACGGAAGTTAAGAAATCTTCTTCTTCCAAATAGTCACACTTCAGATCATGAAAAATAAAATTGTTTATAGATTTATTCTCTCTTGAGTTTATGGCAAAGCCCTGTGCAGTGTTGTCCATCTATTCCTTAATCTCCTGTTTGAAACTGCATACACAGCTTCATCTTTCCAGTGTCTTGAATTACTGTCATCGCCTGTTGACTTTAGATGAACCAAACTTCCTTCATTGTGAGGTGTATATTCTCATTTTTTATTCCTTTGGGTAATTTCACTTTTATCTCTTCAAAAATGCCTGATTACTTGCCCAATTATATAACCCATCTCACCTATTAACAAAGTGGAAATTTTAATATATCTCAAAATTGTATTTCTGAAATTTAGGGAATTTAGATACAGAAATAGACTAAGGAAATCATGAACTTATGCTTCACTGGTAATGGTAACACAGTGGAACTAACATATAAAAATTCCTCTTGCGGTGACTGGCGCACGGAAAGCACATTGTGTGCGTGTGTCTGTGTGTGGATGTTTACTTGCACAAGGAGAAGCAGGATTGCCTAGTGGTTAGGAGTCTGGCCTCTGGCACTGCATTGCCCTGGTTCAAATCCAGGCAACATTACTTCCTAACTATGTGATTTTGAGCAACCTTCTTAACCACTTTGTATCTAGTTTACTCATCTGCAAAATTGGGATAATGGCACCATCTCAGGCTGTGCTGTGACCATTAAATGAGATAATTCAGAGTAAAAGTCATAGAGCAGCAGAACATGGTCTGTGATAATTACTCATAGATATTTAGTTATTATTACCATTTAACACATAATTTCCCTTCTCTCTCCCTCAGAATATAATATAGGAAGGAGTGAAATGGGTGGTTGTTTTTCCCACCATATTCCACCGCCCCCTGTAGACACACTGTCTGATTCTTCCCCAGCTCTGCATTAGGGGTTTGGACAGCTTGGCATCTTTCTGGTCACCTCCTGTGGGAAGGAGACCTCGGTGATGGGTCTTCCCAATTTGAAGGACCTAGACTAGATGGGTGAGGGAGAAAACAAGAGTTTAAGTCTCCTTTTAGGAGTCCTCAGGGTCGATTTTAATACAAAAAATTGCAACTATGAAAAAGGTAACCAGCTAAGCATTCTTAGAAAGGACCCAGTATCTTCAGGACCAATTTTGTCCAGAGATAGCCTCAACTTTCTCAGCTCCCCTGAGGAAAACAGTAATTTATCTCACGGCCATGCTCTTTTTCTAATTTAATATAGGCAACTTCTTGCACTAATCTGCATTTTCACCTGTGTTTATAAGTCTGGATTTCTCTGAAATTCTGTTATGGTGATAAGAAGGTCCATATACAAAAAATGTTAAAGGCTCAGCAAGAAGATTACAAAGGACTCTGCTATAGTCTGACTGTGTCCCTCAAAATTCATATGTTGAGTCCTGACCCCAAAGGCGGTGGTGTTAGGAGGTGGGATCTTTGGGAGCTGATTACATCATGAAGCAGAGCCTTTATGAATGGACCCAGTGCTTCTATGAAAGAGGCTCCGGAGAGATCCCTGCCCTTCCATCCTCACAGGGCAGCCTCCACGTGTGAACCAGGAAGACAGCTCTCACCAGAATGCACCGCGCTGGCACCTTGATCTTGGACTTTTCAGCTTCCAGAGCTGTGAGAAATAAATTTCTATTGTTTATAAGTCACCTAGGTTGTGGTATTCTGTTATAGCAACCCAAACAGACTAATGCAGACTGTAAATTGTCTTTCCTGTAAGCATGTAAGCATCTCATTAAAAGTGATAACTGAGCTGCCACTGGGAAGTCAGGTTTTTGTTTTTGAATAAGCCTTACATAAAAAAGATTTTTAAAAATTTAGAATATAACACAGTTTCCTTATAGAATGGAAACATTGAAAAATAAAACAGATAGCTTTTGAACATGGTACACTTCAGGAAGAAAAATCAAAGCGAGGGTCAAGAGATCTGGGCTGTAGTCGAGTCCACGAGTGTAGACATGAACGTGTTGCTGCCAAACGATCGTCAAAACTCTGCTCTAATTCAAGGATAGAATAATTTGAAATACATAAAGAACTTCGTAAGTTATTGCTCAAGTCATCGAGTTGTATAGACTATTTGACTCTTGAATGTTTACCATATGGTCACAGAAGAGTCACTTAGCTTTTTTACACATATCTTAAATAAAGATATTTACAAACACTTATTGTAAATATTTGACAGCTTTGGCAAAGCATAGGTCCAAGCTTAGATGCAAATGAGTTTATAGTTTGTAGTTACTCTCTTGAGAAGAAACATCTTTAAAGAATATGAGATAAATGACCCCTGAAACATCTGGTTTTAAAGTCTTAACCTTTGGAAAAATATTGCATCTCTCTGAGAAAGACAATTGTCCTAATATTTTTGATCAAATAAATGCAATTTGTGCCTTTCACGATAGAAGATTATAGCCTCCATGCATAGGCATAGCATCACTGAAGGAAAATGACTCCCTTGTTACACCTGAGAATCTAATGGGAGTAAGACAAAAGCAAAGAAAGGTCATTGCCATCTGCAGTATAAAAGGGATGAATCAGGGGAGCCTGGTGGCATAGTGATTAAATGTTTGCTCTGCTTCGGTGGCCCCAGGTTCGTAGATTTGAATCCCGGGTGTCTACATACACACCACTCATCAAGCCATGCTGTGGTGGCGTTCCACATAAAATAGAGGAATATTGGCATGGATGTTAGCTCAGGGCTAATCTTCCTCACCAAAAAAAAGAGGGGGAGGATGAATCATAGAATTAGAAGCGAATGAAATGGGATCTTTGAAGAAATTGACTCCCTGAGGAGAATGCATGTCAGAGAACTGAGCTGGTCATGGAGGCCCCCTGTAACCCAAGATAGCACACATCCAGGTGTGCACCTTTGTCACGATTGCTTCACTTTTTTAAGTGAGTTTATCACTTAGAGCAAAGACTGGGAATCCAGCTTCCAGGAAAGGAGGAAGTCAGTATACTGGGCATGAACACTTATGAGATACTTACCTAATTCATGTTCACAAAAGAATCTCTGTGGTAGGGAAGGGGATGTGGGACTATTATTCGGGTAACCTCTGGTTTGGGACCTAAGTTGGTGGTGTGATCTCTCATTAGAGCTACGTAGATGTTGCCAGCCGTCTTAGAGAGAAAGCTCCGCCTGGGAACGTGGGATGGCTGATCTGGCTTGCTCCTCCGCAGTGCTTAGTTCCCTCAGCAGCAGCTACTGCACTGGACAGCATAGGCTCTCAAGCACGCCAACTTCTGGGGTCATTTCTGTTTCTAGTAGGCTTCAGGGGGCTTTAAGAAATTCTAGGCCTGAAGACCAGCCTTATTGAAACTTCCTGATGGTCAGCCCCTGATTTGTTCCCAGTAACCAAGCTCTTACTTAGTTCCTGTGCACAGGTCACTGCCTTGTCCTGAATGGTCCCTGGCACATACTAGATATTCAATAAATTGTTTACATTTTTTGCTGTTAATATCTGCTCTTGTCATCTGTGTCGCCCTGACTAGTCCATCTTAGCTAGTTCTCGTCGTATGAGGTCGGACCCACCCTCTGCCGATTGATTCCCAATACTGACATACGTAATTTAATACCACACTAATTATTATTCATAGGAATACTTAGCACTTTTCATCATCAAAATGTCTTCCAATTTTAGTTAATTAATCAACCACAGATTTGTGTGGAGGTGACTATAAGATCTGATGTGTGATGATAAATCATTGCAAAGTAGCATGACAATTTAAGTAGGAAAGAGATAAATGTGAAGATACTTTCAGATTAACTCTCGTGGGGAAGTCAACCTGAGGGCTGTGTGGTGTCCTCATAGTTCCTCGGATTAACTTTGCGCCACGAGTCAGAGATGCCTGTATTCGAGCTGGAATCCACAAATGACTGCCTGAGCGTCGTGGGCAGGTTCATCTACCTGTCAATTGCCTTGTACATGAAATGGGAGTGATGATCATATGTACATCAGAAAGCTATGAATATTAAATGAAATAACCCATAGAACACCAAATACTGTGCTTGGCACATAGAAAGGCTCAATAAATACCTAATAACTATGTAACTCTGTGAAACTGCAGCTCAAATCAGAAATGTGAAATTCCTGAAATTTTGGAGCAATGGAAATTTGCTTCTGGGTGCAGTATGAAGAGTAAGAAGGCCTTAGAGCCAGAGGACCAGGAATGCTTCTGCTTAGATGCCTAGACTTGAGCAAGTTCCTTCACATGACCATGTCGCATAATTCCTGGGAGGCGTGATGCACGTGGACTCCAACGGGAATGGAGCCCCCTGGAGTTTGGCCTCCTATATTGGCATCTCAGTTTCCTTATCTGTAAAATACGTATGTTAATAATTACTTTCACGGCTGTAGGGGTTAATGGAGGCAATGTTTATAAAGCTCGGTGCTTAGCATGCAATAGGTACCTGATAAGTAGTTATTATTTTGGAAAAATAAAAATATATTAGGTGTTTAATATCATGCATAGAGTTAGATCTATAGTGTTTTAGTTAAAGAATATTGAAATATACTTGCTTTTAAAATAAAACCGTAGTGTTTAGAGCTATGAAGGCCTGAAGAAAATTTCCATTTTATAAAAAAAGCAAAATAATCTTCAGAAAAAGGACATGTTTTCCCAGTCTCGTTTTCCCCTTCTCTGAACCTTTAGAAGTCTGTTTCACGCGAATTGCTCACTTATTGATGTATAAATTAGCTTTCTTTATTCTATTTTGGATCTTTTCAATGCAAGACTCCTTTCTTTGGTAAAACCCCATTATTCTTGAACTTGATTTCTCTTTACAGCTGTCTTTCTTCCCGACACCACTATTTCCATCTTCCGAACTTTAATTTCCAGTTCATTTTCCTTCTTTTTGTGTTCATTCTCTGCATCTCCATTGCCATCTCCCTCCGGGATCAGTACTGCCCATTTTGAAATGAACCCCAGTGTCGTCCCAGGCTCAGGGCAGACCAATGCCATCACATGAGTGGCTGTGAAAAGCCAGGAAGGAGCCACATTAAAGTTCCAGAGGGGTCTGTGGCCAGACAGCTGGGGCAGGTTGTACATAAGAGACCGAACACCCCTTCCCCAATTCCACTACAGTCCTCCCTCCAAGGCCACTGCATACAATCGTGTGGCCTATTCGCTGGACAAGGGCACTGGCTGAAGAAGGAGTCAGGGCTGAATCTGTCACCCACAGAGCTGTGCTCCATGGGGTGATACACGCTGGGAGGAAGGCATGTCTTCTCTAATTCACACAAAGACATCACCTGAGTTAGCAGAAACTCTACCTCCGTTTTGGGAATTCCTGGAGATTCACACCCAGAGGTCCTTTCACTCCATCACGTGGACTATTTGCTGCTTCGGCATGTGTTTTGTACTTTCCGTCTTCTGCTCTGTTGCTAACATTCTTCTCCTTGCTTGCAATGTCTTTTCCTCATCTCTTTCCCCACTCCCCACCTCTGTTGTCTAATCAAAGCCAGCCTACAAAGCTTATCTTAGACATCGTCTTTATGAAATGTCTGTGTCTTTTTGTGGCAAGCATACACTGAGGTAACTCCCAAATGAGTCATGGCTTCATATAATTCTCCCTCCTTAAGTGCAGGCAGAACTTGCTATTCATTTCTAGCCAATAATATGGTGGAGATAATGGGATCGTTACTCATGTGGTTACATTAACTTAGATAATGCTCTGTCTTAACAGACTGGACTGAGAGATTCTCCTGTTGGCCTTGAAGAAGTAAACTGCTATGTTTGAGAAGACTTGCGAGGTGGCCACGGGGTAAAGAACTGTGGGAATCCCATAGGAACTGAGAGCAGCCTGGGCTGACAGACAGCAAGAAGACGGGACCTCAGTCCTATGGCTGCAAGGAACTGAGTTCAGCCAACAACCACATGAGCTTGGAAGAGCGCCCTGAGCTTCAGATGAGAACGCAACTCAGTCAACATCTGGAGTTCAGTCTGATAATACACTGAGCAGAAGACCTTGCTAAGTCAAGCCAGGACACTTGACCAGTAGAAACTGAGATAATTAATAAGTTGTTTTAAGCTGCTAAGCTTGCGATAATTTGTTTCACAGAAGCAGAAAACTGACGTGCACCTCCTCCATTGGACATCGCACACAAGCAAGTCCTTGATCGCCCTCATGGTGTGTTATAATATTGTTTTACTTTTGTAACACTTTTATTACAGCATCTATCAAATTATGTTGTTATTGATTGTTAACTTGTCTGTTTATTGTGCTTGGTTTAATGGTCCCAGGTCATATACAAACATCTAGGCAGAGAATCAAGACTTATAAAACAACGCATTTTGTAAAACATCTCCAGAAGGGAAGAAAACCACTTGGCCAGGTCACATCTCGATGTCTCGCTCTTTATCCACCTCAGAACAGCTGGACAATCCTATCAGGTGTCTTTGACTATTGTTCTTAGGTGCACCACATGAGAAAAGGAACACATGCCCTTATGTCCATTTGTGGGAAAGGAGGGAGAAGATAAAAAGGCGTATGTTGGTAGTTTATAGGGTAAAGGAATGTATGGAGAAAAAAAAATACACCCTCACGAGGTTAATAATCAATTTTTTATTTATTTGAAAAATGTTCAGCATTGCCGTGAAGTTGTTTTAGAAGAAAGGAATATAATTTTTGGCTTTTTTTATATTAGAAAATATAGAATTGTCATATTTTCCCCCAAATCAACATCTCACTCTTTCAATTTAAACCAAGTGCACAGATCAAGATGACAACGTAGCTCGTTCCCAACCTCAGTGCCACCCACAAGAAGACTGATGAGCCACTATCCATAAACAAGACATCAGTGTGAAAATCCCAGAAACCCGGGGGTGAGGCTGAAGCACCCCCTGGACCACAGAGATCCAGGAGGCGGGCGTTAGAAGGGTAGGAGGGGCCGCTACACCCTGACTGCGCTCCTCTCCTCCAGGACCATACAGCTCCGCACCAAGGGCCCCTGCCCACCTGTGGCTTCTCCAATGGGACAAAAAGGGCCCAAGGTGGACATCCAGGTCCCTCATCACAGCTGGGCACTTCCCAAGAAGCCCAACTGGGTCTTGCCTCACAGAGGTTGCTGGGGAGATCTGCAGGGCTTGACTACTGAGATAGAAACAGAGAAGCTGGGCGGGACTTAGAGCAGCCAGCAGCATCCTTGTTAGAATGGCTGTTATAAAAAAGACAAGAGGTAACAAGTCCTGGGGGCAATGTGCAGAAAAGGGAACCCTTTTACACTGTTGGTGGGAATGTAAATGGGTGCTGCCACTATGGAAAACAGTATGGAGTTTCCTCAAAAAATCAACTGCCATATGATTCAGCAATTCCACTGGAATATATATCCCAAGGAAACAAAATCACTATCTCGAAGAGATGTCTGCACCTCCATGTTCATTGCAGCATAATTTGCAATAGGGAAAACATGGAAATAACCTGTGTCCATTAACAGGATGGATAAGTGATGTGGTAACTATATATTATATATAGTGGTATATGTATCACATATATAAAGTATAAATGGAATATTCAACCATAAAAATGAAGGAAATTCTACCATTTGCAACAAGATGGATGAACCTTGAGGATATTACGCAATGTGAAATAAGTCAGACAGAGAACAACAAACACTGTGTGATGTCCCTTATATGAGCAACCTTAAAAAAGCCAAACTCACAGAAACAGAGAGTAGAATGGGGGTTGCCAGAGGTAAGGGGGTGGAGGAAATGGGTGAAGGTGGTCAAAGGGTACAAACTTCCAGTTATAAGATGAATAAATCCCACGCAGGCGATGTGCAGCATGGTGATTATAGTTAGCAACAATGTATTGAATGTTGAAAAGTTGCTAAGAGAAAGATTTAAAAAGTTTTCGCCACAGACAAAAAATTGTAACTATGTGAGGCTATGGATCTGTTAACTAACCTTTTTGTGGTAGTCATTTTGCAATATATACATATGTCAAATTATTATGTAGTAGACCTTAAACTCATACAATATTATATGCCAATTGTATCTCAATAAAGCTGAGAGAAAAGAACATTTCCATAGGAATCGTGAATGGCAAAATGGCGTTATATGAATTGACGTGAATAGTAAAGGAGATCCTTTTACTGCAAAGAATGACCTAGGAAACCCTGAGTCTCCTTCCTTTCTGCTCTTATGCAACTTTGAACAAAGCTCCAGTATAGGAGTTGCTGCACTGTATTGGAATTGTGTGTCTATTGCCACCTGAGAGGATGTGCAAGGGGCGAGGTGAGCACACGGGGAGAGTCTGTGTTGCAGCTGATAGCATGGAGGGAAGAAAGCTTGAGCCAGTGGCTGTGAACATCTGGACCATTCCACCAGAAATGAGAGACCCAGCGAGTGTCAGACCCCCACCTATGAGATTGGCCACCTCTCCTTCAATGGGGAGGGGGTGGTGGTGTGGAAATCATAGAGAAGGCATCAGGAAATGGAAATGAAAAGGAAGGATGGATTTGAGATTTATCTCCCCACTCACAGCCCTTTGGCTAAAAGCCCGCCTCCTTTAAGTTATTTGCTAATATTTTGAAGCTTTAACCCCTGTGGTTCAAATCTACAGTGGTGATCTTGACAAAGAATGGTCTATGCAAACTGAAATATTTTTTTTCCCAAGTAATTTTATTGAGATCATAATGGTTTATAACATTATATAATTTCGGGTGTACATTATTCTTTGTCAATTTCTGAATACACTTTATTGTGCTCACCCCCTGTAGTTTAATTTTTATCCATCACCATACATATGTACCCCTTTATCCCTTTTGCCCACTCCCCAACCCCGTTCCCCTCTGGTAACCACTAATCTGTTCTCTTTATCCATGTATTTGTTATTTTCTACGTTCGAGTGAAACCATGAAGTATTTATCTTTCTCTGTCTGGCTTATTTCACTTAACATCATACCCTCACGGTCCATCCATGTTGTTGCAAATGGGATGATTTTGTCTTTTTTTTTTTTTTACGGCTGAGTAGTATTCCATTGTATATATATACCACATCTTCTTTATCCAGTCATACGTAGAAGGGCACTTGGGTTTCTCTTTAACCCCGTGAAAAGGACCCATAGACCCTCAATACTTCTTAAAATCCTCATTTTCCCATTGACTGCTCAATTCAGCTAGATAGCCAGTACCTTATCTGCTTAGAACCCACCCTCATTTCTCCCACCCACCCCTCTTTCATTCTCAAATCTAGCGGCATTTGTTCCTATTCCACTTTTCCTACTCCCCTAAACTCTTTATTAAGCAAATCGACTTAATTTCTTTGCTAAATTGTTGCCTTCTTCTAAGAATATTCTTATGTTCTAAATCTGTGCTCTCCTTCCAATTTGCTGGCACCATGTGGCTACCTAGCACTTGAAATGTGGCTAATCCAATTTGAGATACACTGCGAGTGTATACACACTGAATTCCGAAGACTTAGTAAGAAAAAAAGAATATAAAATATCTCATTAATAATGTTTGTATTGATTGCATATTGAAATGATAATGTTTTGGATATATTGGCTTAAATAAAATATATTATTAAAATGAAAAAAAATAAACCAAGTGCACAGGATTCACCTTCATATAACATTTTTGAAAGCTTGAAGTGAGAAAAACTTTACTTTTACTGCTTAGTATTTTAAATATTCAAACTCTTTTTTCTCTAGTGCATGAGCCCAACATTTTTCAAGTTTTCATTTTGATCATTATGGCCTCAATAAATGAACCTATTTCATTGCCATCAAAAGAAAAAAAGTCCTTTTTACACTACAGAGTCAAAAAAGATTATGAATAATTATTCATATAAGCTAAGTCTGCAAGGCAATTAGAAGAGCAATTCTCTTTTATTTTACTGTATCTGCAAAATTCTTCCTCTGACTCTGCTATTATAGGTCTGTGCTCCCAAATATGAAAAATAGAAATAACCTGATTTTCAAATGGAAAAAGATAAAGAGAAGAGCAGTGTATAAAAATCAAATGTATCTAATCAAATGCATTATTCCAAGGTATATCTTATTTTATTCTTTTTCTCCCTAACCTGTCTCACCATTTAAGAATAAATTGAACCCATCGAACCATCTTGATTTGGGGTCATTTGTTAAGCTGATATGAGGCTAAATTGGGAGTGGGCAATGTTTGCATCCAGCATCCTTTTTGAGCTACCTTATTCTGCACTGTCCTCATGCCAGTTGGGCAGGATCCCCCATTGAGATGAATCTCCTTCCTAGATATTATTCCGCCTCAGAAGTTTCCTCCCTCCCAACTCAGAGTTACCTGTGCCTGGTCTCATTCCCTCATCATTTTATTAGGTAATAGGCTAACAATTCAAAGAAGTTTGTTCTGAGAAGTTAATGGCTTTTCTTCTGCTGAAGGGTAACCATTCTTTATTTTAGATGACATTTTAGAATTTGCAAAATACTTTCCCATGCATTGTCATTCACAGCAACCCAGGGAGCAGATATCTCTTTCTTTAGTTTGCAGAAGAAGAAACTGAGAGGCTAAATGACTTCCCCAAGGTTAGGTAAGTAATTAGGAGACAATGATTCCAGGTCTTTGGATTCTAGGCCTTTCCCTTATATTGTGACTGCCCCGGCCATGGATAATATATTTTCAGCCAAAGAAGAGACAATGTAATTTCAGGCACTGGATTAGGCCAGTGGGGGTTGTATTATTAAAAAATCCTCTTGTTAGCCCTCAAATCATATCACATTGTTAGTGTCCTCCTTTGCCTTTATGGGTTGTTCTTATTTACCAGTGTGCATGGCAGTTACCTGTGAGGTTACAACAAAGCAATGCTAGCATCCCATCTCAGACTGAATGAATTAAAATTTTCACTACATGGGGAAAAATTGGTAGTTTAAAAAAGTCCACTGGTTATTATTATGCCCATACCTGGTTAAAAACCATTAGTCCAGACCCACACCAATAATTAATTGTTGACGCATCGTGTGGCACGGGGCTTAGTGACAATCCTGGCCTAACCTCAGTTTAACTCACGGGGGAGCCATATCACCTGCAGCCTTTCCTGTGCATGATATAAAGTGAATGACGGTGGGACAGGAGGCTTGTGATCAATTTAGGCATGCAGTAATGAACTAATGAAGACTGAGGCTGCTTCCCAGCATTTGACTAGTAACAAATTAGGAAGTGGGTTTACTATATGGATTTCCAGTAGTGGAATAGCTTGAATTGAAACCATTTGCAAGTTACATTATTTCTACAGTTATGGAACACTCAGGTAATTTAGAAGACTAAGGATTTATTAGACAGGGTCAGTGGTGGTATAAATTGCAGTTGGATGGGACTGAGAATTAATGTGACACACACTTTTATTTCCTATTTTTCCCCAAATTAAAGCATTGCTTTGTGTACTACCACTCCTCGTTAAGTGGATGAATACTCCCTCTTTCAGGGGATAATAGTGTATCAGTGTACCAGCTACCTACTGCTGTGTAACAAATTATAAAAAACCTTAATGGCTTAAAATAATAATTTTCTTTGCCTATGATTCCGTGAGTCATCAATTTGGGAGGTTCTTGAGCTCAGCTGGGCAGTTCTTCTGATGGTCTTTCCTGGGTCATTCACTTGGCTGTAGTCTTCTGAGGGCTTAACTGGGACTGGATAGTCTAAGATGGCTTCACTCACAAGTGAGGTGGTTAGCAGGCTGTCAATCTGGGGTGCTCTGCCCCACCCAAACTGGTCTATCTAGTAGGCTAGTTCAGGCTCATTCACATTGTGGTCTTAAGGTTCCAACCGGAGTCAAAAGAGAGCAAGCCCCACTGTGCAAGTACTTTTTAAGTCTTTGATCATCTCATCCTTGCTAATATCCCATTGGTTAGAGCTGGTCAGATGGCAAAGCCCAGATTCAAAGGGTGGAGGAAAAAACTTCACCTTTTGCTGGGAGGGGAAGCAAAGCCACATTGTAAGGGTGCATGTACTCAGGAATAGGTGGGATTATTGGGGTCATCTTGGCAAATGACCTACCACAGATAGTAAAAATTGACGTATATTTATTTAAATTTAAATGGCAAATATCCTAAGAATAAAAAAAGCACAGAGGAACAGAGTAGAAGATTGTTAACAGAACTGAGGCATTTATTCTAAGCATCAAGCAAATATAAATTTAGGTAAACATTTTCTTAATATCATATGTAGTTAATTCAAATCTTGCTTTTTTCCAAAATGATTTTATCCATTGGGAAAGATTATATTAAACATCATTTAAATATGTAAGCCCTGAGGCATACCAGGTCATGAATCGCATTAATTTGCACAAAAGGAAAGTTTGCATAAATGGCCAAACATAATTTCCATCCTAGAATATTTTATCACAATTATGAAATATCAAATTAAAATATGAGTGGATTGCTTCAGTGAACCAGAAACATGTCACCAGTTCAGTGCTCTGACTGCGAAATGAGCAGGATTTACTCTTGAAAACTTCACTCAAGTAATGAGGCACATTAATTCTGAGCAGGGTTTCAGTTATTGCTCTGAATTTAATCTGATCTTTTAATTTTTCTCTGCCTATAAAAAATTCATGGACAAGGGTTTGATGTAGCCCGTGTTTCTGGTAAGCACATACCTTGCTTCTAATTTGAGATATATTTAAGAACAAAACAGGCAGGGAAACTGCTTGATCTTGCTGTAAAGTACAAAGTACATGACCAAAGAGGGCTCGTCAAAGTCAGAAAACGCCTCATGTGAAATTTTATGTCTCTGCCTGACTCTACGCTTGAGGTGGTCTACTCGCTTTGGAACTAAAGCACTACAAAAATCCTCCTTTCTTCGTCTACACTTCCCAAGCTCTGACATCATCCATTTCTGTCTTTCTGGTTTGTCCTCCTTCCTGCTTCCTTCGCTCCTCAAAACTCATTCCAGTTCAGCTCATCCAGTAACTCCATTCACGGGCTGCCCATGCCTGCCCCTTAACTAACCTCTCCCGCGGTGTTTTACTTAACTTTTAGTTCCCTGCCAGAAACTTTTGTTCATCTTCAGACTTCCTTTACTCCTTCAGTGGAAATGTGACTTCCTCAAATAACACTATAGATGCAGATCTATAGATATGTATATAGACAGATAGATTGTTGCCTTCCTCTGCGATGCTTCTGAACTCAGAAAGCCTCAGCCTTTTCTCTCTCTTTCAATGCCTTTTGCGTTTCAATTATTTCCTGCCATTGCTTCACTTGGACATTGTGTGCATGCTACTGCTCACGTTACTCTCTTCATATTTCTTCTTACCTCCCACTGAATAATTAGCAACTTTACTATCCATATTGAGCATGAGATGCTGCATCAAATTTCCTTACTAAATACCCTGCCAGTGACCTTAACTTCCGCGTCCTGACACTGTGCATCATTACTCTCATATGCTGGATTTTGCCCCTAGTACCCACCTCCACAGCACAGATTGCTAACTGGTTTTTATCTAACACTTATCTGACATTTCTTTACATCTGCTGAATCTCGTACCTTCTTCACGAACAGACATTTTCTTTCCCCTCCTTTGTCTGCTTTGCATAGCTCGATGCAGTAGAAAGAGTAGGAGTCAGAAGGTCTGAGTCTCAACCTTCCTCTACCACGTGGTTGCTGAATAACCTTAGCTAACTTTTTTTGGTCTTAGCGTCTTCTTTTTTGCACAATGGGAACAGGATAAAAACAGGTTTAACAAGACGAAGTGAATTCTCAAAGGATTGACTTGAAGTCCTGGTGGAGATTATTGAATACATAAATTTTATTGAAGTTATTGTTTACTGTTATAAGAACGAAAGAAACAATTTTAACAAAGTATCATAATGAGTAGTTATCAAGCATGCCCAGTCATATTGCAATTGTAAAATGATGACATGTTTGTGGGCCTGTGGAAAGTTCTAGAAGGTCTGAACAATGCAGGTCTGACCAGGGTCTACTATAGAAACTTTGTTGAGTACTAATGACCTACTACTTGGAAAGCCTTTGAGCACATGGATTTATTTACTTCTTTGCCTTTCTGTGCTACCATTTCTCCGTGCGGCATCTGTTTTCTCAGCTTTTGCTTCTGCGTCACAGAATGTGAAGAAAGTCATTCAATAGTGAAATGATTTATTACACTGTAGATTAATGATATCTAATTTCAATCAGGCTTTACCACTACTTCTTTCTTCTCTTGTTTGTTTCATAGATCACTCTCCCCCAGCTGTGTCATCCGTCTTTTCACAACTTCCCAGTATCACCCTCCTTCTCCATTCAGGCCAGTTGATGTCACAAAGTAGACTGATGTGTTTTAACTATGCTTAGCAACTTTCCCAAAAGATGGCTACCTTCCCCTCATGAGACCTCTGTTTGTTTGTTTGTTTGTTTTTGCTGGGCTAACATCTGTTGCCAATCTTCCTCTTTTTCTTTTTCCTCCCCAAAGCCACAGTACGTAGTTGTGTATTCTAGATGTAAATGAGGCTCTGTTTTTAATTGATAGTGTGGCCTCATTATTCCTTTTCAGGTAAATCAGAGAGGCAGATTTGAGTTCTTTGCTTTCTAATTCTTTGTACATCCAATTACTTACCAAATCCTATTCTCTCTCATATTTTTCTCCTCATTAAAATTTTTCGTGTGCCATTGCCCTAGGTCAGGTTCTCATAATCTCAATATGAGAGAGTGTTCTCAATAAGTCCTGGTTGCCTCATAGTCAGTTGTCCTGTACATTTCTCTCTGCCTGGACTTTCCTCCAGAGCCAGGCCTCTTGGCAACACACCCTACCCTGCCCCCATATATTAAAGGCACTATTTAGCCTCCTTTATGGCATGGAACTATGGGAAAATCACTAAAGTTTTCCTGAGAAAACAACTTGCTTTGATTCAAGAGGGAGGGAAGGCATGCTTCCAAGGAAAGAGAGGCATAGACTAATCTAGTTTTCAAATTTATATGTTGGATATGAAAATGTTTTCCCTTATATTCCGTGGGATGATTGAAGGAAGGAGGTATTTGGATACAAAATCCACTTTTCGAGTTCTAAGAAGTTGAGTTTAACGTGGTTTTAAGGAGGGTTTTGCTTTCATCTTCTGAGTCGTCTCCGTGAAATGGTTGCCTTTAATGAATCTGGTACCAAGAAAGATTGAATACATTGGCACCGAAGATGGCCCACTTCCTGAGAGGCTGCCATCATTAGCAACACGTCTCATGATTAGAAAAACCTAAATATTTCTTTATTCTTTCATTCTTTACTAATCAAAAATATTTATTGCATGCATATTATATATCAAGCACAGAGCCAATAGGGGACAAAATAAAAATTTGTACCAGATCTCATATATTGAAGCCCATGTTTGCTATACCACAATATGAGGCCTTTCTCAAAACCCTAAGCACATACCCAGAGTAAAACAGTTTGCTGTATTCTGCTGTAGCATAAGAAAATTATTCCTAAGCCATGCTAATCATGACTTTAAGTGAAAGCAATTAGATTCATAAGGCCCTTATACTTACACAGGACAATTATTACTTCTGATTCTCTGGCAATTATGGGGCAGAACAAAGGACAATAAATCATTGAACTCTAGGATTAACTGAGGTGGTTCCAGAGATATTTCCATTGCTCCACATGTAGCAAAGATCTGAAAGCTTCTTCATAAATATAGATTCTTATGAAATCCTGAGACCAAGTTCAGACAAATGCAGTTCAGTTCCATGAGTGTACAATATTATTTTGAGTGCTTTTGAAGATACCACGCAAACAGGTGCAAATATAAGGTCTAGTGTTTGATTTCAAGGAAGTTAGAATCTGGTTGGGCACAAAGGGAATATACAAGTGAAACAATTAGTAAACAGAAGTAGCAAATTCTGGTAGGGTAATGATACAAAAGAAGCTAGATCAATAGAGCCAAAGAGAGGACAGATGTAGAGAAAGGTATGTCAGAGAATTTAGTACAGAATGAAGGTGTAATTTCAGTCAGTAGGAAAGAATAGACTTTCTCTAATATTAAATTATGTTGGGATACTTACTAACTATTTGGAAAAGAAAAGATAAGTTGATTCTTCTGCTAACTAAGCAAAAATAAATTTTAGGTGACCTAAGACATAAAATTGAAACAACGAAATAATAAAGGTATTAAAAGACAATATGGAAGAATTTTTTGAAATAATTTTAGGGTTTGTTAGGCAAGCCTGAACAAAGGCACATGAACACACACACACACACACACAGACAGCAAAACCCACTAAAATGAAAGATAAGAGAAAAATATTTGCATCATGTGTGACAAAAATTTAATATTTTAACAACAGCAAATAGAAAAGTCTTATAAGTAAAAAGAAATGATGAGTATACCATTAAAAATAAAATTATATGATTGGGTAATGTAGAAAAGAAAAAATATGAGTGACATGTAAGTACATATAGAGATGTGCAACTTAACAAGTAAGTGGTGAAGCAAATAAAAACAATAGAATGTTACTTTTAACTTTTCAGATTGGAAACTATGAAAAATATTCATATTAATTGATATTTGGAGTGTAAGGGATTCATTTCAACGTAATGAAGGTGATATGATAATATGTATCAATATTTCAAATGTGTATGCCTTTGATCTAGTGATTTCACCTGTAGAAATATATTCTTAAGAGGTAATTGAAAATGAACAATTATATTTGTACAATAAGGCCTATGGCAGCATTATTTATAATTGGGAAAAATCTTTAAGAAGAAGAAGAAGTGAAGAGTTGCTAAAACTATTGACTTTTTAGTCAAACTGCGTGGATTTGAACTCTGGCTACATGACTTCTGTCTGTGTGACGTTTGACAAATTACTTAAGCTCTCTAAGTGCCAGTTTTATCATTTATAAAATGAGGATATCAAAAGTACCTGCCTTACAGATTTGTGAGAATTGTAAATAATGTAATATGTTTAAAGTTCTTAAAACAGAGCCTGGGACTTAGTAAGCACTCAAAAATGTAAGCTATTATTAAGAGATTGGCTAAAAATTATTGAGTTCCCATTTACTGTAAAGGTAGACGAGGTAATTTGGACGAATCCTTCCCCTAGGAACAACTAGAAAAGTTGGACAAAATGGAAAAACCTCCTATATTTGGAGGCATGGAAGATCCACCAAGACAATGAAGAATCATAGGGTTGAAAACTAGGAAAAGAAAGAAACCTAGAAAGGTGGGTATGTATTTGGCTCATCTTCCCCTTGAGTGAGGGGCAAAAATTGGAGTTCAGGGCCTTTCAAGGAACGTGGGGCTCCTGTGAACACACTCGGTCTTTGGTTGAGAATTGGAAGGACTCCTCCCCGGAGGCAAGTGAGACCCTCAACTGACAAGTGCTTGGAGTGGCTAAAGCCCAGATTCACTAATCTGAATTGCTAATTAGATTAAATTAACTGGGAATTGCTCATGTCTCTGCTGTTTCTCAATGCCAAAAAAAAAAAGGTTCAACTTTCGTTCAGGGAAGTTAATAATATTTAGCCTCAAATTATCTCTAAAAAATCTCTAGAATTTGATGTCACATATAAAAAGAATAAAGAAAGCCCAGGTATGTCAGGAGATGAGGCAACATAAATGAATGTCAAGAGAAAAAATAGACAATAAAAATAGATTAAAAAATCCAGATAATCAATTTATCAGACACGGACTTTAAAACAACTCTGTTAAAAATATTCAAGGAAATAAAGGTCAAATTGAGAATTCTGGCAGGGAATTGGAAAAAATCCACAAAAAGGAACCAAATTAAGATTCTGTAAATGAAAAACACAACAAAAATATATTCTGAACTTAATAGATATGTTGAACACAGATTAGTCACAACTGAACAATCAGCTGAATAGATGAGAAAAAGTACCCAGAGTAAAGCACAAGAAGACAAAAAGTGGGAAAATAGAATTATGGAAAGATAGGACTTCCCCGAATTTCTTAGTGTACCTGCAAAAAGCCCTGGCCTTCTAACACTCCTCGCTGTGTGAGAATTAGATTGGGATCCATTTGTCTATTTAATCGTCCTGACTCAAAAGGATAATAAAACTTGTCATCTCCTGGAGAGGGCCAAATAGCCCTAGACTAGGTACCTGGGATAAACTCCCAAGGTGCCAGCAAGACTGGAGGGGCTATCTTCCTAGGTAATTTCCATTTCAAGGAGAAAGGGGGGCTGGAACTTGAAGACGCATCTAACTAGTGAAAGCTAACCATGGCACTATCTGGTTCCTGGAGAGATTTTATTTGCACACTAAAATGTTGGAGTAAGGAGGACATCCTTTCAGAGGGAAGAATGGCAGCTGTCTCCTTTCCTTTTTTTAATAAACAGAGGAAAAAACTATTTTCCCTGTCCTTTGCCTTTTGGGTGTCTGGTTTCTTGTGTAGCACAATTGATTTTTCTCTCATCGTGTTACCCTAGTAGTAAGGACTAGGCAAAAGGGGGTTTGAAAAACTCATTATTTACTGTGAGGTATTTGAAAAAACTTGTCTCTTATCCAGAACACCTTGCATGTATATTCAGGATAAAATTAATAAAGATGAATATTAGAAAGCCAACAGTAGTAAAGAACATAAGATATATATGATATATATCTCCGTATCTCTGTATCTATCTCTATATCTCTATCCATCTCTCTCTCTATATATATATCTATTTAATTGTATGCCATACACATGAAGATATAATTAAATGGTCTAAAAGATGTAAAAAGAGAGAAAATTGGATAGAAGAAATGTTTGAAGATACAAAGACTGAAAATTTTCCACAACAAGCAAGGTGTCACATAAGAGAACCACTAAAAACCAAGGAGGAAGAGGAAATATTTTAACTTTGGAGTTAAAGGGTTAAAGGCAGATTACCTTCAAGGAAGCAACAAGTGAAACTGGCTTTTCAACAGAAACAATGAAACCCAGAAGATAACAGAATGCAATCTTCAAAATGCTGAAAGAAAATAACTTCTGACTTAGATTCCATAATCACGGGAAAATAAAAGCATTTTTAGATAAGTTTAGCTGAGAACATTTTCACCAAATGTACACTAAAGGAAGATATTCTTCAGAAAGAAAGTAAATTATCCCAGATAGAAAATCAGAGATGCAGAAACAGTAAAAAGAACAGAAAGTGTACACATGGATGTAACTATAAATGAATGTTGGCTGCACACAACAACAGTAATAATGGATTGTGAAGTCTGAAAGTTCAAAGTCATGATCACAACAACATGTAAGGTGGAAAAGAATTGAAAGGAGTTAATGTATTCTAAGCTCTTGTAGTTTGGGCAGAGGTAAAAGTACTAACTTTTATTAAACTTTGATGAGTCATAGATTCAGGCTATAATTTCTAGGGTAACCACTAAAAGATCATGAAAATGATGTGTGAATACCAAGCTAACAAAGGGGAAAAAGTAGAATTATAAATACATATAATCCACCCAAAAGAAGGCAAGAAAGTAGAGGAAAAAGGGCATAGAATAAGAAAATGGTAGATTTAAAGTCAAATATATCAATATTAAATTGACTAAATAATATAATTAAAAACAAAGGTTAACAGATTAGATAAAAACCAAAACCCAATTATACGCTGCTTAAAAGAAACACTAAAAAAAATAAGGATATAGGAAAGAGTGAAAGTAAAAGGATGAAAAACTGTATACCATGCAGACACTGACTACAACAGACACTGTTCCTATATTATCATTAGACAAATTAGATAGCAGTACAAAAATACATTACCAAACATATAAAGTGACATTTCCTAATGCTAAAAGTTTCAACTCAACAGAAAGGTATAGCCACTCTAAACTTATATGTGCCTAAAAACATACTTCAAAATATAGAAAACAAAAATTGCCCAAATTTAAAATAGAAATAGACCAAACCACAATCATTTTAGGAGATTTTAAAAAATTGTCTTGACAACCTATAGAACAAGCAGATAAATGTAAGGGTATAGAAGATTTTAACAACATGAGTTACAAATTTGACCTAATTCGGGTTTATCCAACATTGCATCCACCAACTGGCAAATACACATTCTTTTCAAGTACATATGGAATATTTACCAAACTTTAACATACTGACCATAAAACAAGTTTTGACAAATTTCAAAAATTTAAAATCACGTAGAATATGTTCTTACACCTTGGAATTGACTAGAAATAAATCACAAAAGAAAACTTAGAAAATCTCTGTGTGTTTGGAATTTAATCAATAGACTTCTAAATAAATTATAGATCAAAGATGAAATCACATGGATTTTATAAAATATTTTGGACTGAATAAATGAAAATACAACATATCAAAATTTGTGGTGCTGCTAAAGCTTAAAGGGAAATTTATAGCTTTAAATGCATATGTAAGAAAATAAGATATATTTAATATTAATTATCTAAGCCTGAGAAGGTAGAGAAAGCACAGCAAAATAAACACGAAGAACATACATTTTGACATATTATAAAATAGAATGCTCTTCAGCTTTTAAATAAAATGGTATATATCTAAAGTAATCGAGATGACGTTGTGGAAAGAAACAAGTACTTTGTAAAAGTGTATATAGGGTTTCATCTTATTTATATAAAATTACATGTACATTGAGATATGTATGGAAGTACATATACCAAACTCTCAACAATGATTGCTTCTGGTGACGGTGTTTTGGGTAATTTTTCACTTGTTTATACACTTCATATTTGAAGAATTTAATTCGTGAAACTGTATTATTTAAAAAATTCAATTATTAACTCCAATAGTAAAGCTATTTTTATTCTCAAAAACAAAAAATTGCATAACATAGTGAAAGAATAATCTGTACTAACCTCTGAAGTGTGTGGATTTAGATATTAGGTAATTTGTTTGGTCAGAGTAAGGAGAGATCAAAGAAATCTTGGAGGTGGCGACGGTCAGGAAAACTGCCAATAAGGAAGTCAGAACTTAAGCTGGGCTCTGAACAGTGGGTACCATTTGGCTAGATGGAGAGTAGTGATTCTGGTTTGCCAGGGTGGGCAGACTCTGTCTGCCAAGGTATACTTCACTATAGATTAGGTTTTCTGTGTGTGCACATGTGTGTGAGTGTTGGTGAGGGGCAGTGGGAAATAAGGAAGCAAGAATGATTGATCCTAATCTCACTTAATCGTATCAACCCTAGTTAAGATAGAATCCTGTTTTAGGCTCTTAGACTCTTTCCTCTCTTTCTTGATGCTTGTATCCAATCGTCAGGTATACAGATTTTAGATTTTAAATATTTATAACTTTCTCCATATTCTTCCTGAGGTCCTAGTTATTTCTTGTACATACTCTGCCATTTCAAACATCTACGCCTGTGCTCTTGATGTTTGCTCTAGCTGAAATGCCCTCTTCACATTGTTTTTCCTCCTGGCTAGGCTCCTTTCATTTTTAAGACCTAGTTGAGGCATCATCTCCTCAAGGAGTCTTCTTTGAGAGCTAAATGTTCCTCTTCTAGGCTTCTATATTACTTTTACTTACCTTTATCTTAGTGGTTACCATATTGTATTAAAATGATCTCTGTAGGTACTTGTAGCTCCTGTAGGACTATAAACTTTTCAAGAGTAAGGGCTGTATCTTATTCACTTTTGTAACCACAGAGAAGACACAGGCATATAGTAGGTGTTTAATGGATGTTCGATGATTTGGGTCGTTATAAGATGATGAGGAGTTTGGACCTCAATCTAAACTTTATGGATTCCTATTCGGTCTCAGGATAAGTTCAGATACACAGTGAGGTGCCATTTTGAATATTTCCTTCATCAAAAGTATTTTTAAATGACATGCAATCTTACTTAAATTACAGTTTAATGCTAAACAAATGTTATTGACTTCTTCCACATGTGGTGATGAACCGTCAGTGATCAACTTTGCTAAGTTATGATGTGTACGCTTTCCATTGATACTTTTTAAAAAAAGTATAGTTTGGAGATCACATTATGGAGACTTATGTGTATTTGTGTTGGATTTAAGGGAGGGTTGAAAATGTCAAGGCAAAGAATGTAGAATGTAGCTGATCCATTCATTGGTTTTACTTTTACCACTGGTTTTAGTTTTACAGCTAAATGGGATGAGACACAAAAGGTAAAGTCCTTCTTTTACGGAAAGACTCATGTAATAGAAGCAGAAAGCTCTTGGAACCAACGAGCCCATTACACTGATCAATCAAAAACACAGATAAATGTGTTTTGAAGGAATCTCAATTTAAAGTCTGGAATTTTACCAAGACCAAGGTTTGCAGCAATCCATAGACTTCTGTATCTATCCTACAAAACTATTTTTTATAATGTCATGTATAAGAAGCCTTATGTCATGAGTGACTTTGGTAAATCCATTTACCCTGGAAATGGTGGAACTTATTTGTATCTTGGGGCAGAATGAGAACAGAATCAGCCTCTTTAAATGATGTCATACACAGTATTCCAGAATTGCTGACATTTATTCTAGTAATTTGAAGTGAGTACTTAGAGAATTGGAAGCTACTCCATTTTGCTTTAACATGAAATCTGAAACTACAGATGTTTTGGTGACCTCATCTTTGGATTTTCATGTATTACGCATATGCTGATTTCATCTTGTGGGCCTCTTTTGGAAAGTGCAAAATTGACATCTTCAAAATGGTTAAGTTACTTTGCTAGGAAAACGTTCAGTTGGAAGAAAATCTCATCCACTCTGCCTAGAGAGGCAGTGCCTGTAATGCTTGGCAATGCATCTGGTTTTGTCGATTTGTTGGAGAATGATGTCCATTCTTCATTCTCCATTAGTATACACAGCATCAAAGATTCTGAGAAGAGCCCCAAAGAAGTCTTTGTCGATGTGCCATGGAAGTCATCCACTTTAGGAGAGCCAGAATCTTGGGTCAATATATCTTCCATTAGTTATTAGGAAATAGTAGCATAATAGAAATATACCTTTCAAAAGAACCATGTAATATATAAATTCATATATATAATATAAAATATAATAAACGATATGCTTTTAACTTATATGCCTTTAAAATACATAAATAATATATAACAAATAATTTACATGATATAAATATATGCATAACTTTAAAGTATATATTATACATATGCCTTCACAAATAAACATATATAAATTGATATAAATTGATACATATAACTATACATTGTCTTACAAGAAGAGTGATTTGCATTGTGACCTGTAATATCTCAGAACAACTCGCTTTTTAAACCCTTGCCAACACTAGATATTATCTTTGAAAAAATATTGGAAAAATATTTTCCACTTTGACAAGTGAGAAAAGTATATTATTATTGTTATTTAAATTTTCAACCCTTGATTATTACTGTGATCAAATTTCTTTTTAATATCTTGATTTGTCTTTCAAGGTTAATTAATCATCTACATTTCCTATTTTTTTTTTTAAGGTATGCTTTTTTTTTTTTGGTGAGAAAGATTGGCCTAAGCTAACATCTGCTGCCAATCATCCTCTTTTTTTTCCTCTTTTCTCCCCAAAGCCCCAGTACATAGTTGTGTATCGTAGTTGTAAGTCATTCTAATTCTTCTATGTGGGACACTGCCACAGTATGGCTTGATGAGCAGTGTGTAGGTCCACACCCAGGATCCGAACCGGTAAACCCCGGGCTGCCAAAGAGGAGCATGTGAACCTAACCATTCGGCCACAGGGCTGGCCCCTACATTGCCTATTTTAATAAAGCAGTGTTTATCTTTTGCTTAATATTGTCACGGACTCTTATGTAGTTTGGATATTAAGGCTTTCTCAGTCACATATATTATGAATTTGTTTTTCATTAGTTTCTTGAATTTCCAGTTGTTTATGATGATTTTTTGGAATGTTTTCTCTCCTTAAAAGGGTGTAGCTCACTCAATTCAATAAGCTAGTGAAAGAGTTGCAGTTGCATTTTGAATTGAATCGACCCTCAGAGAAGAGATCGTAGAGAATGTGGTTTTGAGAGAGACAGGTTTGGCGGGGTTCTTCGATGCACATTAGTGTTTCCAGTAGCTTATCTCCCCTACTCTCTAATTAATAATCAGTCATTCTTTCTGGTACCTGTGGAAAATAGCCTGGGGGTTCTAGAGCCCATTTACAGATGGTGAAATAAAAGCACAGAGCCGCAGCTCTTTAGAAGTGTAGTTTTTCCTTTGAGTGGCGCTTTTGCTGAAGGATGGGTCTAGAACCTCGTTTAGTGAACTGTAGCCACCTGCTTTAGCAAGCAGTAAACCACAGATTCAGTCCAGTTGTCCAGGGAGCATCTTGATACTTTTCAATGAAACCAACTTATCAAATACTTTGTATTACATTGGTGAATGTCTCATTTCAAGATAATTCATACATGGAAAAAACCTCGAAGCCCATTTCTTATTTTTGAATATTATTCATGTTCACTGTATACATTATTTCTACGGCACAGATACTGAAAGAATAGGAAAGGGAGATTTTCCACACTAGTGAAATAGAGAGAAGACTGGAATTCAGCTACAAGTTTGCTTTAGGAAAGAGAGTTGGGACTTTCAGTGGGGTGTAAATTCTTCCTGGGGAGTGGTCCATCAAGGTTCTGGTGATAGAAATATTCTCCCCAACACGGCTTCTCCTGTTTTAAGAAATGAATGAAGTGATGGAATACAAAACTTGCATCGTTCCCCTTTTCTTTAAGTAACGTCTTTGGAGTGTCTCTCTTAAAGAAAGCTATTGCTGACTGTAGTTAAGGGAAGAGGTCAGGTCAGCGGCGAAACAAACATCCTTTAAACAGTGGCAGCAAAGGGTTACGGGGCGACGGTTGGCAAGGAGAAGGACAGTTCCAGATGGAAATTTTATAGCTATTTTGTGTCAGATTCAGACCTGATGTAGAGCTGTGGGGATCTTTTGTCCTTGCCAGCCTTGTGGGTTCCTGGCGGAACATCTGAATCTATTCCCAGGGGAGCGATGCTTTTGTGTTGATTTCTACTTAGAACATCATCGTCTTATGTCATCATACTTAGGTTGCTGAAATAATGAAAATGCAAATTTCTTGGTTCCTCTGCCTCTTTCTTTTTTCTTCAGGGAGTAGGCATGAGTTTTATATTGTCCTCTAATTACAGAGCATTAAGTTCGAACTAGCAGTTTAAACATTGCAAAAGAATTTTACATAGTACTTTTATCACCTAGTGAATATTTCAAGTCCAAGTTTTATTTGCCATATCACATTCCAGGGATTTTTGTTGATTGAGAGTTGGTGAAGTTGCCATGCTAACATCTACTGTGTAAATCAGATGGGAAGACGCAAAATGCAACTTACTAAAGTTATTTTTTAATAAAGAAACTACGTGTGAGTAAGAATATTTATAATAAGATGACAGCTGGTATGTGGACACCAACTGATTATATAAAGTCTTTTGGCTTATTAATAGATGCTCAGGGCAAGGAATATAGTTTTGATTTCTTAAAATTATAGGCTATTAGAATAAAATAAAGGTTGAGGTTTCACTGCACCTTTGGAAGGACTATAAAATGACCAAGCAAGATTGACACTGTGTTGCTAATGTCTAAGCTACAGAAACCCTGGAATGGGGCTGAGGATAGAAGGGATGGGGAAGAGAGGAAAGAGCTCATTTTGGGTTGGTAGAGTAAAGCCAACTGCAAGAATAAAAGTTTTAGAAACTGACTTGTTAAATGTTCATTGAATGGAAAAAAAGCTATATTAATTTTGATTTCCTTAGACAGGGAATAGGCAGAAAATGCAGCCAGCTTAAATAAATAGTAGTAATAAATAGTAATAATAAAGCAACTATGCAGGATATAGATTACAGAGATGTAATTTTTACATGTTAAATAAATCAAACTATATTAACAGTATCACCTAGTAGGAACCTTTAGAGAAACTATTTCAATAAAGAGGTAAAAATGAATTATATTTAACAGGCAATTTTTGTGTAAATGGTGCTTTTAGAAACTGATGTTATGTTGTCTCACACCTTTGTGCTGTGAACCTGCACAGACTAGTGAATGCTTAATAAATGCATAATTTTTGAGAGTAATTAAAATATTTAGTAACAGTTTTCAATTAGTATTCTTTTCAACCATCAAGTTCACAGTCATCGAGTGAGTATTTTCTGTGTACCTGGGTTTGTAGATATACAATAAATATAATCCCCTTTCAGGTGAGTCAGAGGATTTTTTATACAACTTTTTAGAGATAAAGGTGACATGAAATAGACTGAACATCTTTAAAATGCTCAATTTGGTAAATTTTTATATATGTATATATCTGTGAAACTACCACCACAATTAAGATAATGAACACGTTTGTCACCTTCGAGTTTTCTTGTACCCGTTTCTAACCCTTCCTTCTGCTCCTCTTCCTCCTGTTCCCAGTTGGCCACTGATCTGGTTTTTCCCACTGTAGGCTAGTTTGCATTTTCTAGAATGGTACATAAATGGGTTCATATCTTCTGCACTACCTTTTGTCTGGCTACTTGTACTCAGCACGATCATTTTCATATCCACTCGAGTCACTGTGTATGGGTAGTACATGCCCTTCTGTTGCTGAGCAGGATCCTGTTGTATGGATGTACCACAGTTTATCCATTCACCTGTTGATGGACATTTGAGTTGTTTCCAGTTTTGGGAAAGTGGGACAAAAGTTAGTATGAACATTTTTGTACAGTCTTGGCACAGATGTATGCTGTCGTTTTTTTTTTTTCCATAAATACCTAGTGGTGGAACAGCTGGGTCATATGGTAGGAATATGTGTGACTTTTTAAGAAACTTCCCAACTATTTTCCAGAGTGGTTGCGCCGTTTACATTCCCATCAGCAGTGAATCAGAGTTCCATTCGTACCACACACTCTCCAGTGTGTGGTATGCTCAGTCTTTTTGCTTTTGGCCATTTGAGTAGGTGCTGTTATGGATTGAATTGTTCCCCCCCCAAAGGTCTAACCCCCCAGTCCCTCAGAAGGTGCTCTTATTTGGAAAAGGTTGTTGCAGATGTAATTTCTTAAGGTGAGGTTGTACAGGAGTGGGATGGGCCCCTAATCTAATGTGACTGGCGTCCATAAAAATAGGGGAAATTTTGACATAGACACACACACACACACAAAACACCATGTGAAGGTTGAAGTTATGCTCCCACAAGCCAAGGAACTAGCAGAAGCTAGGAGAGAGACCTGGAAAAGATCCTCCCCTGGTGTGTGTGTAACTTTTTAAGAACTATAAAATTGTTTTCTGAAGCAACGTTATCATTTTGCATTCTCATCAGCACTGTGTGAGAGTTCCAGGTGCTCCGCATTCTCACCAGCACTTGGTATTGTCATTCTAAAATTTATTTTAGCCATTCTAGTAGTGGCATCTTATTGTGGTTAAATGTACATTTTCCTAATGTTGAATAATGTTGAGTATATTTTCATATCCTGATTTGTCATCTGCATACCTTCTTTGGTGCAGCGTCTATTCAGACCTTGTATTGGCATCATTCTTAGTGTATCTATTCATCTGTTGATGGTCACCTGTTTCCACCTTTTTGCTGTTGTGAATAATGCTGCCGTGAACACTGGTGTGCAGTATCCATTTGAGTCCCTGCTTTGAATACTTTTGGGTATACATGTAGAATTGCTGGGGCATATGGTAATTCTGTGTTTAACTTTTTCAGGTAATTCAATGTTTTACTTTTTGTATTTTTATATTTACAGTGAGTCTTGAGGGCAGCACACAGTTGGGACTTGCTTGTTTACCCATCTGGCATTCTTTGCCTTATAGCTAGGATGCGGTATAGTTTACTAGGGGTGCCAAACAATGTGCCAAATCTGGAGGCTCAAAACAACAGAAATTTATTCTCTCAGTCTGTAGACTAGAATATCAAAGTGGGGTATTGTCAGGGCCAGGTTCCCTCCGATGCCTCCGGGGGCGGGGGCGTGGGGCGTCCTTCTTTGCTTCCTCCAGCTTCTGGTAGCCTCAGTGTTCTTGGTTTATGGCAGCATAACTCCAATCTCTGCCTCAGTCTTGACATGGCATTGTCCTTGTGTGTCTGCGTCTTCACGTTGTCTGTCTTTGTCTTATCAGGATGCCAGTCACACTGGATTAAGGGCTCACTCTACTTCAGTATGACCTCATTTTAACTAGCCACATCGGCAATGATCCTATTTCCAGATAAGCTCACATTTTGAGCTTCTGGGGGTTAGATATTCAACATCTTTTAGGGGATTCAATTCAACCCATAACAGGTATTTTGTCCATATATATTTAATGTTATTGTTCTTATTTTTAGGTTTAAATCTCACATCTTTCTACTTGTCCCATCTGTTCTTTTTTCTCCGATCCTTTCCTCTCCTTTTGACTCATTTTGGACTAACTACTATTTATCTTTCTTTTTGGCATATTTTCTATAATCTTTTCTTTTTAAAAAATATTTTATATTTTATAGTATACTTTAATTTATCACAAGGTATATTATGTCATGTGTGGTATAAGAATTTTATAACAATACAATACAATAAATAACAATGTAACAAAACTTTATAACATTTCCTTCCTCCTGGTCTTTGGGATTTTTTTCGTACATTTTATATGTGACTTGTGTCACGTATTTCACAATAGATTGCTATTACTTTTCCCTTATGTAGTCAATTATTATTTAAAAATATGCAAATAAAAGAAACATAAGAAAAAAGTCTAAACTTTGCCCACATGTTCCATTTCTGGGGCTCTTCATTCCTCTGTGTAGATCTACATTGCCACCTGCTATTATTTTCTTTCTGGTAAAATGACTTCCTTTGCCTTTTCTTATAGCAAAGTTCTGTCGATTTTGAATTCTTTTAGATTTTGTGTGTTGTCTTATTTTTTAGCATTTTTATTTGGAAATAACTACAGTTTGCAGAAAGCTGCAAAGAATAGCAGAACTTCTTGTACCCTTCACCCAGTGTGTCCCGCAGGCAACATCTTGCTTATGATGCACCAGTGAGAACGGTCAGATGCGTCGTGTGTATGAGGTTTTCCACCCTAGCTAGCCAGAGCACGGCGCATTCGCAGCCTTGGCTGAGCCACACAGGTTCCTTCTACTCCTCTTGGGTTTTGTTCTCCAGCCTTGGGTACAATCCACAGACCCTGTTCAGAAGGACTGATTAGCACTACCTGAAGACTCGAGGAGTCCCATCTGCACATCTCTGGAGCTCTCTCTGGGAGGTCTCTTCTCTGTGGTACCCTGCCCTGTGATCTTTAGCTGCTCTGGCCTTCCTGGCTCCCAGCTCTGACTCCTCACCCCAAGGAGAGTGCTGGAATCCGTCTGTCTTCCCTCTGCCACTGCCTGGAAAGCCTCCGGGAAGTCAGCTGACGTAATCAGGGGGCTCGCATCATTTGTTTCCCTTTTCTCAAAAATCACTGTCCTGAATTCTTGATGTCCAATGATTGACCACCGTTGTTTCTTACATTTTGTCTTTTTGTTCGACTTTTTTTCCCCCCAGGCAGGAGGAAAAATCTGGTCCCTAACACTCCATCTTGACTCGAAACAGAAGTCTCAATGCACATTTTTTTTTTATTGTGAGGAAGATTGACCCTGTGCTAACATCTGTTGCCAATCTTCCTCTTTTTGCTTGAGGAAGATTGTTGCTGAGCTAACATCTGTACCAATCTTCCTCCATTTTATGTGGGATGCCACCACAGCATAGCTTGACAATCAGTGCTAGGCTAGGTCCGCACCTGGGATCCGAACCTGTGAATCCTGGGCCGCAGAAGTGGAGTGTGGGAACTTAACCACTATGCCGTCTGGCCTGCCCCCAATGCACATTTCTAAGTGAATCAATGTCAGTGAATTCACTTATTGTATATCATTTCATCCTGGTTATTTCTTTCAAAGCTTTCACCACAGTTTAAAATTGTGCTTTTTTTTTCTTTACTTGATTACTGTTTGTCTAACTATATCATAAGCTCCAAGAAGCACAGACCATTTATCATTCACAAACATACGTCTAACATAATGTCTAGGTCATGGCCTACATTCAGTATACATATTTATTGAATGAATAAATGAATTAAAAAATTTTAAAGAAAGATTTTTAGGCATGGCTAAAATATAGCTCACCTACAATCCAGTTTCAAAATTCAAACATGTGGAATTATGATATAATTATGAATTGACAGAGAAAAGTAGGCTAAACTTATTTTTTTATTTCCGGTGGATGACAGGGCAAATGCAACCAGTGAAGTTTCGCATAGAAAATTATTACCTAAAAAGAAAAAGTGAAGGCAGCAGTAAGTGTAAGAAACTTGTTGATTTCTTGATGAAATAAAAGTTTTCTTTTTGTCAGTGAAAATCCGACTGTATTTCTTCATTGCCACTGTGGCTGCAGGGCTGGATCTCGTTGAAATTTCCAGATAAAATAGCACATTATCTGCATCGAGGTAAATTTATTATTTCATCAGGAGTAGGCAAACACCATATCTATCCCCTTTGCAATGGTAAGAAAATGGCTCTCACTGTTAGCACTGTGGACTTCCTTTATCCTCCTGTTGTTCTGCATGTATTTTCTTTAATTTTCAAATTCATGCCTAAGTTTACAGAGAAATGGATCAAAGGGATTCCTTGAAACCGAATTTCAATGAGAAAACTTCCTCTCTTGAAAACACCTAAACTATTAAGCGATAACAAAAATAGGAACAAAATTGGGCTTTTGTTTATGACGTACAGCAGAAAACGGCAAGAACTAATCATTTTCTTAGGCAATTGAGTTGGGGTTCCAGATCACCACCAAACTTTCACAGTCAGGCTGATTTAGTCTGACTTTTAAAATTTGAAAAGGAGATGTTCCAACTTGGTACTATGGCAAATTTGAAACACGCAAATGTGGATAGGATAGTATAATGAACTTTTATATGCTCATCACTCAGCTCAGAGCCAATCATATTTCATTTCTACCCTCATCAAGTCCCCGGATTATTGTGAAGCAAATTCTAGACATCATATAATTTTTAAATACATCTATACGTATCTCTAAAAGATATCAATGCTTGAAAAAAATAACCACATACCATTGTAACACTTAAAAACTAAATTTTAGTTTTAAAATTTCTTATGCTTGAGTTCAGATCTCCCTGATGTGGTCTTGTAAGTTCTTTTAACATACAGTTTATTTGAATCTGGTTCTAAATTAATCTAATACATTGCAATTGTTTGATATATCCCTTAAGTTTCTTTTAGTCTATATCTTTATCAATATCTTTTTTCCACTTGCATTGTGTTTGTTGAAGGAAAGGGTTGATTTGTTCTGCAGAATTTCCTACCATCTAGATTTTGCTGGACACATGCCTGTGTTATTAGCTATCATTTCCCTCTGTCCCTGCTTTTCTGTACACTGGTGGATGGATGGAGAGGCTTGATCAGACTCAGGTTTGACTTTCTTGACAAGACTTCTTCATAGGTAATGTTGTGTACTGTAGTGGAGAAAGAACTATTCCTCTGCTCTCTTGGTTCTTCTGGCTGGTGCAAGAATTTAATTGACATGAGACAGACTAACAGGAGAAAAATCAAACAAAATTTAATAACATGTATACAAGGGAGAAACCCAGGAAAACTGAGTAACTTGCCACAATGCCTGAAGCCACCACTTTAAATACCATCTTTAGTTAACGACAAAGGAGGATGTTGAGGGTGGTGGTTTGGGACTTCAAAGGGGAGGAAGGCAATTTACATGGAGATGGAAAAGCAAATGTTTGCTGGGCCATCTATAGACAATATGACCCAAGAGAGAGAACTTTGATTAAAAATGGGCTTAGCAAGGTTGCTCCTAGCCTACCGTACGCAGAGTTATCTATGGTGATGGCTCCTCCTGCTCGAGAACCTTCCGTCTTAAATCCTTTTAGGCAGTGAAGGGGAAAGTCAAAGTTTCTTTCTGAGTCTATTGTTCTTAAAAATAATGAAGCCAAAGAGACACATTTTGGAGTGACAAATTCTGATCCCCTACCATACTTACATCAGGATACACATAACATCTGGTTGTCTCTCTTTTAGCGATGTTGGCAGTTGTTGATATCAGTTGGTAGATCCATTAACTTATTAGTGTTTACAAAATAGTCATACTTAAAATTTTCATCATTCTTTTTTATTTTTTGAGGAAGATTAGCCATGAGTTAACATCTGCTGCCAATCTTCCTCTTTTTGCTGAGGAAGACTGGCCCTGAGCTAACATCTGTGCTCATCTTCCTCTTTTTGCTGAGGAAGACTGGCCCTGAGCTAACATCTGTGCCCATCTTCCTCTGGTTTATATGTGGGACGCCTGCCATAGCATGGTTTGACGAGCAGTGCATAGGTCCACACCTGGGATCCAAAGTGGTGAACCCCAGGCTGCCGAAGCAGAGTGTGTGAACTTAACTACTATGTCACTGGGCCAGCCCCTCATCATTCTTTTTTCATTTGTCAGCTGTAACATTCTCTAAAGACAAACTTTTCTCACTGTTTGCTACCCAGATATCCAGTTCATATAGGAAAATTAGGATAAATGCTTCATTCCCTTCATTCTAGAGGCTTTACCAATTTTCATACTAATTGGTGGTTGGCTAGAATCCTCTGACTGTGATCGATGAGTTTTTTTTTTTAATGAGAGATTATTTTTCGAGAATAATTAGGCCATCTGGTCAACTGTCGTCTAACTCACTAATTCTTATAAGGATCCTCAGATAACAACAGTAATGAAATGAAGAAACGTACAAATTAAGATAAAAGAAGGCTTATGATATACTCAAAAATAAAATGCATTAAAACAGATGCTACCATGACCTTCTGTCTCCCCTCCCTTTCCCAATTGATATATGAAACTAAAGCTCTATCTTTATATTTGAAAACTTTAAAAAATCTCCATTTTACTTAAGTTGGCATGATGCATAACAAGTAGTCTGGGAAAACCTTGTATTTAAAGTCAGTCCGCTCCTTTAGAAAGTATAGCAGAATGGCTAGCCAGACTGATGCTCAAGCCTCATGGCTTACTCTCCTGGCTCTTGGACTAGTTTCCTGTGTTGGCACTTGGGGCAGAGTAAAGCACACTATGCGTAAAAGTAGACGCTGTCGGAAATCATTGTCTATAAAATATTTCTAAAATATCACAGAAGAATCTGTGAAATAGCAAAACCTGAGCTCTTAAATTATTCCCACATCCAGAATTGAATGTACAGATTTATTTGATGCTGTTTATTATTTCCTGTGTGATACATATCTAAGTTATAAAAATCATACTAATTAGCCTGTTTATTGCCTGGCATCCTCCTTCAGTTTTATGCCTTTCATTTTGGTTATTGACAGGGGATTTATATTCTCTAAGATTGACAGTTGCATGTTCCAGTTATTGAGTGAAATAATTAAAAACTAACTTTATGTGTCATCACTTTTGAATTGATGTCAAAGTGTGCATAGCCGAGGACACCAGGCAGTCCTCCACAGGTAACACTTCTTGCATCCATATGGTTATCTGTCATTTTAGATAATAGCAATATCATTAGAGTGATTATCAATGCAAATTATTTATGTTAGTGACAGGAACGTGAGAAGTACATTAACCAGTCAACAACTGGTACTAAACGTACTAAATGGCACACAGCACAGGACTTATGGGCACTTTTAGTTTTACGTGGATGCCTTTCCTTTCAGCTTGATTGGAGGTTTAGTTCTTGTCTTTGGAATTATATCTATTCATCTCAGTTGAGCACAGACCACGGTGCGCAAGTGATAACGTAGCACTAATTTCTCTCCGGGAAACTCAAGGATGACAGGTCCCGTTCTCACCCATCGTCATCAACACAATCGTGATCACAGCAAATACTTGTTGGATGTTTCCTGTGAGTGAGGTTCTTCACAAAGTGCTTCACATATGTGATGCTGTTTAATCATCCCAACCACTCGTGAAAGTAGATGAATCTATTTGTGGACCAGACGCTAAGTAACTAGCTTCTGACTTCACCACAAACAACTTTGTCTCCTCCAAACCATGAGGGATCCCTGTGTCTCAGTTTCTTGATCTTGAAGATGGGGACAATAATAAATCAATCTTACTGGGTTGGTATGCATTAAATGGGTTATTATATGTAAAGTATTTAGAACCATGAATGCTCTACAATCACTAGCTGTTGTGAGGCTGTGGAAGCCAACCATTATAGTCTAGTGGTTAAGATTAGGTGCTCTCCTTGGCTCATCCTGGGTTCATTTCCTGGCCAGGGAACCACACCACCCCTCTGTCTTTGTCATACTGTGGTGGCTGCGTGTTGCTGTGATGCCAAAAGCTATGCCATTGGTATTTCAAATACCAGCAGGGTCACCCATGGTGGACTCCAGACTAAGACAGATTAGGAAGAAGGACCTGGCCACCCACTTCAGAAGAAATTGGCCATGAAAACCCTATGAATAGCAGCAGAGTGTTGTCTGATACAGCATCCGAAGGTGAGAGGATGGCGCAAAAAGACTGGGCAGGGTCTGCTCTGCTGTACCCAGGGTCGCTAGGAGTCAGAACTGGCTCGATGGCACTAACAATGAATGAGACTGCTGAACACAAAAGTAACCTAAATAATGGACAAATATTTTGGCTAAAAATGAACTTGAGATAATAAGAATATTCCTTGTGTTTCTAAACTTGATGGTCTGTGGAAGCCATGGTACACCGTCTTCTGTCCTCCTCTTGGCATTGCTGCATTGTCATCTGTGGTCCCGCCTCTGGTGTAGCCCCTGGAATTGCAGTAGCTAAAAAAGGGAATTGAGGCTGGTGCTCCAAGGTGAGGTGACAAAAAGATTTATAATCTCTGCCTCCTGGAATTCAGAGAACACCTTCATCTCGATCAGTTTAATAATTTCCTATAGTACTGAAAGCCACTCTGTATGAGTCAGTGGAAGCCCGATTATTCTTCAGTAACAAATTAAGCCTGAAATTGCTATGGTTTAGATCAACAAAGATTTATCCCCACTGGATTATTGCCAGTCACCAAGGCAGAGAAAAGCATATGAACTTTCTATTACCTTGGCCCAGAAATGATGCCTGTCACTTTCATTCACATTGAATTCTCCAGAGCTAGACATGTTTTACCTAACTACAAAAGGGCCAGGAAATACAGGGGAGAGAATGGAATACTTAGCATTGCTTTTCCTGCCATGCACTCCAAATGGCTCCTGAATACGTGCTGACCACAGGTCTAAGCATTTCTCCTGAGGGATCCTGCAATTGTTGGTATTGGCCACAAGTGGGCCTAAGACATAGTGAGCAAAGAATAAAATACTGCCCAAATGCTGAGACATTTCCCCATTATCCCTTTGGACTTGGCCAGGAACTAAGGGGTTTTTCTCTTATTGCAAAACATAATTTAAAAATTCTGGGTGAATGTGATATCCCAGGATCTCAGAGAGGCAAGTGCCAAGCCTATGTTTGTGTGCACGTGTGTGTGTTCATCTAAGCACTTAAAAACAGATCCTGAGAATTCGTTCTGTAGGCCCTATTATGATGTTTGTTTTGTAGAAAAGATGAAGTTCAGAGATATTAAGCAACTTATCCAAAATCCACAGCCAGGAAATGTCAAAGCTGGCGTTTGAACCCAGGTCTGCCTGACCGTAACATGTGACCTCTTCTCGATCACCCTACGCCGCCCCTCCCGTTGAGGCACTTTTCCTTCTCTTTTTCTTTCAAGCCTTTTGTTGCACTATCTGTTTTGCAAACTGTTTTACTTTCCAACCCTCATGCCCAAAGCCTAGTACACGACTTGACATAGAGGCTCAGCAGATTTGGGTTAAAATATTAAAAAAAAAATTCAGTCTAGAATTAAGCCTTAAAAGCTAACTGAAGTTTTATATGGTGATCCTCAGAAAATACCAGGCTGCGGTGTCGTGTGGTGGAGGATGCTGTATGTACTGTGTCTACTCCTCTGTGCAGGCCGAGCTCATGCAAACCCTCCTCTGAAAGGTTGTGTATACATAGGGCTGATAGCCTCTATTCCATGACACTGGCCCTGCCACAGCTGATTTAACCACGAGAGGGCATTTGATGTGAGTCTCCAGCCTGGCCAGACCCTATGAGTCATCCGGGTGTGACTCTTTGGCCCATGGAAGCTTGATATTCATGCAGAAAGACAATTGGTGATTGGACAGTGGTTTTATACTGAGGCTTGATGTCTGCAAAGAAGGCAGTGCAAAAATCAGAGGAGAGGTCCAGGCAGAAACTGTGAGGGAGTGGAAGCCAGCTAAAAGGGAGGGGACAGAAGCACACCATCGCAGGGGCAGGAGGAACAGAGGTGGCGAGAGTTGAGTCTTGTTAATGGTAGAACGGAAGAAAATAGATCAGTAAATGCTTTCTGCTTGGGGATGGTGGGATAACACTTCTGCTGAAGCTGTGTTGGATTCTGAGTGACCGTCCACTTCTTACACTGTGTTGTAGTTCTTTCTACAAAATCTGGTGATCAGGCATTTCTTGGCTAACATTAGGCTGGTCACGTGGCTGACATTTCTGCCTGCCTTATTTCCACGTGACGTGACTTCTTCCCTCAGGTGACCACACTGCTTCTTATAAACAAGGCCTAACACTTTTTCTTTTTGTATTTTTATGCCTCCTGTGACTTTGAAAACAGATTGGTTTTGAAATCCAGCAGCTCACTTTTCTATTTACTTGCTATAACTGTATTTGGGGAGGGCAGGGATGTGGGTCATGTGAATGAAGGTACTAGATTAATATCCAGGTTATTTCTGAATGGAAATAAAAAACTCATTTACAAAAATCAAAAATAATTCTTTAGTTCATTTCAGCAGTTCAGATGAGTGTTTCTCGGGGAGCTGTCAATATGTTTTGCTTCTGGTGCGTTGTTTTCCTTCTGCATCTGTGGCCAGAGAAAGTCCCTTTTCTCCCACTTGTGCTTTTCCCAGTTGCATCCCCCTTCACCAGCTCTTTGTATTTTCTTATAATGTACAAAGAATTGCTTTTCACAACTCCAGGGATCTTCCCCCGAGGTAAAAGGCAGACCTAAAGATACCAGGGAGTGAGGTTTTACGCTTGAACTGATATTAAATGGAATGAGATTTTGGCTTATCTTGTTGACATTAAGCAACACACTGGCTTGGAGCTAAAGAAAAGAAAGCCTTCTGCCTTTTCTTTTTCCTTAACCCTGGTGCGCAGAACGACCTGTGCATGAAGTTGTTTTGATTGTACCTCATGGTAGAGCTCTATTGTAATATTGGGATAGTGACCGAGGAAACGAAGGGAACACAGAGAGATTCACTCACACCTAATGGGCAGTGTGTGCAGCTCTGAAAAATAGTGACCTTCAGCTGAATGTCACTGGGTTTTCATTCCTCTGGTAAGTATTTGTGCACTATGCTCAGAATTCTTTTATCAAACTTAGATTTATAGTAAGTCTATGAGCAATACTTCAACTACTTATTTATCTCTTTATTGCGGAAGAATACTCAAATATGTCTTTGAAGATTACTCTTAAGCCTCTCTCTAAGGCTATAAACAACTTGGGAAACACTTTTGATGGTCCCCTTTGATGTGACATGTGTCATATTGAGTAGTATAAATGCAGAGGTTTCGGTTGAAAAGGACGTCTAACACCATAACCCATAAACACATCTTTTCTTGTCTCTTTGAATTTTTATTTTGTACTTATTACAAATATTTTCCAGACTTCTATTTCTGACATACTGTGAATATAGGAAAAGTAAAATATTACTGGGAGAAACTGGTTAAGATTGCTATGACAATGACCACTTCATCTCTTAAGATCCTCCTGATTTCAGGAATGTGAAAATATTCAAGAATATTTAAGCGCCCACCACCTTGTTTATGAGGGAGAACAATTCCCAATACTATCAAAACTCCTGCATACACCACAGCGGCCCCAGATTTTGAAAATAAGAGACCCAGCAGGATTGGCTCTCGATTAGAGAACCTCAAAGCCCACCATGGTTAACAAAGGGCGGTTCTGCTGGGGTTCTTGGAAGACCCTGAATTATTGTAGATTGGCTCCTCCCCAGTTATTGAGATCACTACTAGGTGCCTCTGTGCCTCAAACACAGGTATGTCCATTGTGTCCCCAGATAGGATTGCCTGGGTACTGGTGTAACCCTCCGCTGCCAGTCTCAGCAGGTACAAAGGTTTTCTCCAGTAAGGGAGATTTCTTGCATCTGAAGGACACACACCTCGAGGAAAAAGAGCATCCTGTGCCAGGCTTCGGGCAGAGCTGTTTTTCATGGTCATGGATGGATATCTTTATAAACTTCGAGAGAAGCAGGACATGGATGCTGTTCTGGCTTAATCAATGGGCTGGATTTAAGATTTATGTTCAGGGACCTTCAGGGAGAAGTAGAGGAGTAGGAGAGGGAGGTGGTGGTGATTTCCAGCCCACAGAACGACTTTCAGCCTTAGCTTCAGGAAACCGAAGGTGGACAACGGCTCAGGCAGATGAGGCAGCCTGATCAGCTCTAAGGCTGACCTTTCCCCGGGGCGGCGCCCCCACTTCAGCATACTCCCTTCTCAGCTTGCAGCCAGTGGGGCCTGCAGTAGAGCTCAGGTAGTGGGAGGTGGGGCATGTGCATGCATTGCCTGTAGTCATCATTCACACTCAGTTGTGCACATTGATGACTTCTCCTGTTGATCTGGATACATTTGCTCTCAAACCTTGGTGCCTATTGGAGTATAGCGTGCACTTGCTGGTACTGTTGTTGCTGCAGTTTCCCAGTGGAGAGATTAAACATGCCCACTGTAGGGTTGCTTCCAGACCTGTAACACAGCACCCGTTACAGACCACTTGGCCTTTTGTGCCAGGGATGCTCTGCTGGCCTGGACCAATGGGGTGGCTGAGGGGTGGCCTCCCCTGGGAACCAGACACGCCCACTCACTGCTGCCTCCACATTTTGGACTCACAGGTTGAGCAGCCAACTGCAAACGAACAACTGCTTATCTCCTTCTGGAGCCTCCAGCTTTGCCTAAACCACCCGTGGGCAGCTGTTATCCTCTCCTGCCCACCGTGACCTGATGTTATCACACAGCGCTTTGTCCTTGTCCCCGCATAGCTGTCCCCTCTGGGCAGGGACACTGTCCTACCTCCTACTATGGCACTTCAGACTAGGCAACCCTGCCCTTAGCTTGAGCATGGGCCTGATACTTCTTTATTGAATGATTTCTTGCCTCATGGAACTATCGTGAAATAAATAAATAAATATAAATATATAAAGTCAAACTCTAAAGAGTTTGGCTTCCTTTCAGAGAGAGTGAAACTATTAGTTGGTATATCAACCAGCTGCTAGTTGGTAGTGGACGTTGTAGCTGTTAATAATGGGACATAAATCTAAGGACTCACTATGAAGCTTATGAAGCCCGTTCTCCAAGATACTCACTTGGCTAAGCTCCTTCCAAGAGCCTGGGAGGGGCCCTAGCAATGCATATACAGTGGTATGGTCTTTTTTCATTTGCAAAATGTCCAGTTCCACCATAACTTCCCTTCAGCCATACCTCCCCTTCTGTTGGGTAGCAGTGGAGTGGCCAAGGGCATTTTGGGGATCTGACTAATGAGAACTGTATCGGGGCATAGATGTAACTGAATTTAGTGGGAGTATTCATGTGGTCTGCAGCCTCTTCCACGCATAACAAGCTATCTGTAAATGTTCTACTGTGATGCGACTCCCAGGAATACTCTCAGTGCCTTTTGGGCCAATTCAGCTGGATCATCGGAAGTTGCAGGACGAGAAGTTGCATCATGATCTGTCCTGTTCTGTTGTGTCTGGCGATGACATGGACAGAAGAAAAATAAGGTTTGAAATGTACAGGGCTGGAAGTGGGTCTGGAAAAGTCTTCTGATCATCAGATGTATCCAGTTAGAAGTGAAAGATTGATGCTCAGAGATGCTTAAGCGAAAACATGTTCACTCTTGTCAGGAATTCACAGTCTTTGCATAAAGTATCTTTTACTTCTTTCCTTCTTTTGGTGGGAATCATGTGAAGTGGAATTTATGAGAATTCTTGTTTCTAGGGCACAGATTGTAGTACTGTCACAAACAGTTTGTACCTCTGTGTGTAAAGTTGCATGCTTTATGCATCTTGACACATTGGACTGTGTCTTAAGTGTATCGATGCATCTTTTCCTGATGAAACCTGGCAGTTCCAGATAAAACCACACTCCAAAAAACAGCCCAAAGAAACAAGAGTTCCAGTGAGGAAATTCCTATGTGTATTTGTCAATAAAGCAATATATGTTTTATAGAAGCAATTTGATCACAGTGTTTTGGAGCTTAATATAATGCAATAGTTATTTTAAAATTAGAGTTGCTCTTGTGGATGCCTGAATCCAAATTAATTTTGTATTCTTCTTGAATTATTAATCCAATCAAAATTCAAATATGATGGGAAAAATATTGTGGAAATAAAAACCAAAATAAGTCTGGCATAAACTTCAGGATGTCAAAAACTCTCCTATTGCATCACAACGGAATGAAATGATGGTTTCCATTGGTTAAAATCATGAAGATTAGGAAAAAAAATTACCACCCCAAAAATAGGCACAGGGAAAAAGAGCACATAAATAAGTATTTGCTTTTGTACCTAGAATTTTGTGTTCCTTTTTCATAACCAGAGCCACCCAAATTATATAAGCTGTAAGCCTGGAAACCTGGATTTGCTCCTGATTCTAGACTAGAGCTACACGGGAGAGGAATGGAGTTAGCTGATACCTCACTTGTGTGCAGGGCTAAGGAGGCTTTACCAGGCTCCACTCCTGTGTGGCTGGAAGGAGCTCTCTGCCCAGGACCCGGAGCTCGGGCCCAAGGCCTAGCGTCTCGCGTCCGAGCAAAGTGGAGGAGACGTAGCACTGAGCCTGGGGACCCATTTGGTAGAATGTGCTCACAGTGCCTCGTCTCATTCTGTCCTGGGCAGAAACCCAGCGCCTGAGGCAATAGGCAGCTGGAACTGGCCTCTCAGGGGACTAATTCTCTGCTTTAATTTGTTGCAAGCATGCTAGATGGGCTTAGGATGATTTTTCTTCTGAATCCAGGGAATTTAGATCTTCTACATTTGACGCATTATCTAATTCCGGAAAGAAACAGGGAGAAATCTAAATAATAGTAATACTAATGATGAATTCTGTTTTGTACTGGTTTCCGTGTTAGTGACTTCCTTCTTCCCTCTCTTCCTCTAGTTCTCTCTTCTCTTCTTTTTTTTGGGGGGGGGCGGGCAAGATTAGCCCTGAGCTAACATCTGCTGCTAATCCTCCTCTTTTTGCTGAGGAAGACTGGCCCTGAGCTAACATCCATGCCCATCTTCCTCTACTTTATATGTGGGACGCCTACCACAGCATGGCTTGCCAAGTGGTGCCATGTCCTCACCCAGGATTCCAACTGGCAAACCCTGGGCTGCCAAAGCAGAATGTGCAAACTTAACCACTGGACCACCGGGCGGGCCCCCTCTTCTTCCTTCTTACATTTAACAAATATTTTTCTTGTGCCCCTTCTTGGCATGACATAAACTATTTGGAAGAAAGGCATATACAAGCCCTAGAAGAGTTGTTTAAATGAGGACCTTTAAGAGATAAATACAAGGGTATTTTTTCCATTTGACCAGGGTGATCTATAAAATGTTCATGGAAGAATTAGATTTTATGTGGGTCATAAACAAGGCAACAATAAATATAAGAACTCTGACATTAAGTGATGTTGAAGTGCCAAGGACACTCTGGGAGGATCTTCTGGGAGAGAAGATATGAAGACGTGTTCTAGGGTGAGAAGCAATGACCATCGTCAAACTTCAGAGATGAGTCAGGAATTCTAAACTTATCCAAATTATTGAGTAAATAAATATACTAAACGCTCTGGGGGTGCAAAGACAATATGCAGTTTTTGTCTTCCATGAGCTTCCAAACTTCTTTATCAAATTTGGAAGAAAAATTAAAATACAAAACTATAGTACAAGCATTTTGATGTTAAAGTGAGGTTAATGTGCCAAGCACTTGCTGAAGAAACAAAGCCCATAAATATTGGCTTGGATAGGGCCTCATCTTGATAGCTTAGTCTTAGAAAGATGAAGGGGTGAGCGGATGTGAGAGAAGTTGTGCAAGCCACTCTGAACTAATTTTTCTTCAAGAAATATTTTCTTGGGGCTGGCCCCGTGGTCGAGTGTTTAAGTTTGCGCGCTCCGCTGCAGGCCGGCCCAGTGTTTCGTTGGTTCCAATCCTGGGCGCGGACATGGCACTGCTCATCAAACCACGCTGAGGCAGCGTCCCACATGCCACAACTAGAAGGACCCACAACGAAGAATATACAACTATGTACCAGGAGGCTTTGGGGAGAAAAAGTAAAAAATGAAATCTTTAAAAAAAAAAGAAATATTTTCTTGAGTTATTTCAGTCCAAATGAGTAATACATTCCTTCATATTCCACTAGCAATTTATGAAAACATTTTTATTTCACTATATTTGTGCTTATTCCTATACAACTTTGTGCAATGGTTCTATTTGATGTACGTGTCTGGTTTTTCAATTCGACTGAAAATTAGGAGCTAGGTTTTCTTGCACTGTTCCTCACAAATCCTGCTATGATTTTCTGAAGATGATGGAGTTGGGAATATTTTTGAGTTAGAAGGGTCTTTTGAGATAATTAAAACCACTAATTTAATTTTCTAGAAGACCCAGGTTTGTTCTTTCTTAATTTAATTTTTAATTACAAAATTAAAACATATGCTTTAATTAAGAACTAACAGATTACTTCTTTTTCTCTCTAACCTAATCATAATGTCCTAATATTCACTCTCTCTATTTTCAGGTCAGAGAATGATTTTCAATAGTTTTTATATGAATCCTCTCCTTTTCCCTTTTTTCTATTCTTTTAGAAAATGTCATATCTATATATGAAATGTGTATAAATATATTTATAAAACATAAAATAGATTTATATATATAAAATACATCACCTAGATGACTAACATTTAAGTTGGTGTTGTCACAAATCAATGCTGCATCATGTATTAATGTTTTTATTTCTATAGTATATATTCATAGAAGTAAGACTGCTGGGTCAAAGGGAGTATCCATTAAAATATTAATTTCTTCAACCAGATCACTTTTACCAACAATATAAGCAAATATTCTTTACACTATGTTCTTAATACTCTGGATGTCATCATGCATTTTAAATTTTGCCAAATGTTTCCTGAAAATGTTATATTATTATTCTGACTTTCAGTGACACTGAACGTCTTTTTTATGTATAGTTTTTCATATTTTCTCTTCAGTGAATCGCTTATTTATATAATTTGTCTATTTAAAAATTAGATTGATTGTCTTTTTCGTAATTACATATGAGATTTACCCCATTACAATTAATACCATTACCTTTTGAATTTGTTCAGGTTTTTCCCTTCCATAGTGAAGTTTTTAAATATCTGTATAATCAAATCTGTCAATTTTTTTCTTTATAGCTTGTTTTGGATGGTCCTATTTATCACAATATTATAAAACTATTTTCCAGTGTTTTCTTCCAGTATTTTATTTTATGTTCCATTTATATATTTAAGCTGTCTGAAGTTGACAATTGTTTATGGCGTTATGTATGATTTTTTTCTTCCACATGGATAGCCAATTTTTTCAGCGTTTATTGAATAATTTATTTTTCTCCCAGTGAATTGACATGCCATCTTTATTGTAAATGAAGTTCTTTCATACCCTTGGATCTGTTTCTCGACTTTAGAATCTGTTCCACTGATGCATTTGTCTACTCCTGTGCTCCTACTGTACTGTAGCTTCATAGCAAATGTGAATTAAATGTATGTCCATCCCCGGTCACTAAGCTTCAGTATCAAAAAGTTCTTGAGTGACCTCATGCCTTCATTTTTCAATTCAAATAACATATTTTGTCTAGTTAAAAAAAGCTAATGGGGTTTTGTTTAAAATTGCATTAAATTTATATACTAATTTGGAAAGAATTATTGCTTTTATTTTGCTTTATTCAGATTTTATATTCTATTCTTTAATAAAACATTATTATTTTTAAAAACACGAGTTATTTTGATTTTGCTTATCCTTGGGTGTACTATAATTTTTGTTGCTGTGTATAAGATCTCCCCCTATTTTTACACAAAATGTCCTGTTCAGCACTAATTGATTTTGTATTGAGTCTCTTGGATTTTCTATGTATTCGAGTGTTTATTTCATTTGTAAATAAAAATAATTCTATTGTCTTTTTCATTAGTAGATCTTTAAAAATGTTGAATACTAGAAATTGCATTTTTATGTGAATCCTGATTCTAGGAGAGATATTCTTAATGTTTCACAAGGTAAATAATTTTAATAATAGTTTCTGGTAAATATTTGCATCTTGTATAGTGCATTTTCTTTATTCTTTTGCTACTTAATAATTTTTGAGCAATAGTTAATGAATTTGATTATTTTCATCTTTTTATGTAATATTTTTGTTCTTTTATTTTTTTAACGTGGTGAATTATTTTGATAGATATGCTGATGTTTACTTATCCATTTGGTCCTAAGGCAAAGTGTCCTTGGTCATTGTGTGTTATTTCTTAAAATATACCACTGGATACAATTTGCTAGTAGTTATTTAACATTTTACATTCATAAGTGGAATTGACCTATAGTTTTTCTTAATGTACCTTTATCAGGTTACGATTACTTCATTAAATGAAGCGGGAAGCTTTCTGTCTTTGTCTGTGTACAGGAATAGCTTGAGAGACCTAGGAATGAGCTACTCATTGAAGGTGTTGGAGAGTGACAAGGGAGATCGCCCCGTAAATGACTCCAGAGTTTTCTCTGGCCAAGCCAGCTGGCACTGGCTTGGGAGGGGCTGGCCCCAAACTCAGCCTCCCAGGAGCTGGAGGTTCTGTGGCTCCCAGGGTCTCTAGGTTCTGGGTGTCTGGTTTCTAGCCCTCCTGTAAACTGCGCATTGGTTCTCAGGCTCACAGTGCTTGGAACCAAGTACTCTTGTTTGTCCTGAGTCTTAAAACACAATTCCTACCCTTGCTCCATAAAAAAGGAGATCTAACCACGTTGTTAGGAATTTGTCGATTTTATTGCTTTATTTTTTAAATATCCAGGGTTTGCTTGATTTATCACATTCTCTACTTTTATTTTATTTAACATGTGTATAACACATTCGTCAAGCACTGTGCCAAGTCTTTACAAATATTAACTCATTTAATTCTCTTAATAGCCCTGTGTATTAGCTACTATTTTGTTCTCACTTTATGGATGAGGGAAACGAGGCACGAACAGATGAAAAATATCTCAGCTGTGTTGCTTGAGTCTGTATGTGTAATGTTTTTCCAGTTTTAAGTTATCAATTTTGACTTTTGCCTATATTTTCTCCCCTTATTTCTTTTTGTTTTATTTTACTATTTTTCTAGTTTCTTAAGTTTAATACTGATTATGTTTTTATTCAATCTTTCATGTTTAAATATAAAAGCATATAAATTTATATATTTTTTATGATTATGATTCTAGAACTTTCTCATAGGTTTTTATATGAAGTTCTCCTTTTTGGTCATTTCTAAATAGTCTGTGATTTCAATTTCGTTCCTCTGAGTCTGTCTATTTGGAAGAGTATTTCTCAGATTTGAAGTGGTATTTTCTTTTTGGTTTCCCTTTTCATGCTGATTTTTGTATTTATTGTATAATATCCAAGAAATGGCACTTTTTTTTTGAGTAAAGTAAGATTTTATTCTCTCTGGTACAATAAATGATCATATTTTTACAAAAGTTTCTGGTAATGAAGGAAAAATGCTTATCCCCTCTTAGACAGTAAAATATTCTCTTTAAATATGTATTTATTAGCTCAGCCTTGAGGAGTGTATTTTTCAAATCCTGAATATTTTTGCATAATTTTTCCTCTATGTGAATCTATCAAATACTTAGAGATAAGTATAAAAGTCCTCTCATAATTTATCAAAATGTCCTGTTTTTAATATTTATTTTGTTTTATATATTTTGCTTTTATTATTTCATAAATATGCATTTTATTACATATTCTTCCGAGATTATAGCTTTTTAAAGCATACAACTTTGCCCTTAAATTTCCCTTTGTCTTCTATTACTTATTCTGTGTATATATTTTTGCATTTGTTTCATATACCTTTCCTCCTCTATGTTCAACCAGTTTTTTCTTTTTGTTTTTTGTGTGTTTCTTGCCATTACTGGAAATAACTCCATTTGCTTTGTGTGCTAACATTATCCTGGTCAGGAATAGGATTCTTAGACGGCTGTCCTTTTCTCTCGACAGATTATAAGTGTGTTTATCTGTCATCTGACGTCTGGGGTTGCAGAGAGAACTCTGATGCTAGAGAGTGGCCTTAACTTTGAAAGCCACATTTTATTTTGGACTGGTCATGTAATTTTCTCTTTACTATTAAAACTTAGACATTTCACAAGGATATGTTTAGATGTGGATCTTTTTTTTCTCCTTAGGCTAGCCTAACCCTTGGGGACACCTATGTGCTCTGAATTCAAGTCTTTCTTCAATTCAGTAAAATGTCCTACTATTTCCTTAGTTGTTTCTCATCTCTTTCATATTGTGCTTCCAGAGTTGTTTTCTTCCTATGTCACTCAACTTATTTTTAGTAGATTTTATTTTTTAGAGCAGTTTTTAGATTCACAGCAAAGTTGAGCAGAAGGTACAGAGAGTTCCCCCATACACTCTGCCCCTCCCCCACATCTATTGCCTCCTGCATTATCAACATCCCCATCAGAGTGGCATATTTGTTATAAGATGAACCTACATTGACACATCATTATCACCCAATGTCCCTAGTATATGGTAGAGTTGACTCGTGGAGGTGTGCACTCTGTGAGTCTGGACAAATTGATGATGACGTGTATTAACCATTATACTATCATAAGGAAAAACTTCACTGCCCCAGAAATCCTCTGTGCTCCACCTATTTGTCTCTCTGTCCCCTCTAATCTCTAGTAAACACTGACCTGTTTACTGTCTCCATGGTTTTGCCTTTTCCAGAATGTCATATAGTTGGAATCACACAGTATGTAGTCTTTTCAGGTTGGCTTCTTTCACTTAGTAATATGCATTTAAGGTTCCTGCATGTCTTTTCATGCCTTGATAGCGCATTTCTTTTTAGTGCTGAATAATATTCCATCGTCTGGATGGACCACAGTTTATTTATCCATTCACCTACTGAAGGGGCATCTTGGTTGCTTCCAAGTTTTGGCAGATACTAATAAAGTTCCTAGAAACATTGATGTACAGGCTTTTGTGTGAACATAAGTTTTCAGTTCGTTTGAGTAAAGACCAAGGAGCATAATTGCTGGGTTCTGTGGTAAGAATATGTTTAATTTTATAATAAACTGTCAAACTGTCTTCCGAAGTGGCTGCACCATTTTGCCTTCCCACCGGCAATGAAGGAGATGTCCTGTTCCTCCACACCTTTGCTGCATTTAATGTCGTCAGGGTTCAGGATTTTGGCCATTCCAATAGGTATACAGTGGTATCTCTAAGCTTTTTATTTATGATTTCCCTTAAATTTTTTTTCTACTATGTGTACTACGACAACGACAGCTTACCCATTTGATTTTCCAGTACGTAAAATTGTTTCTCTGCTTCCTCCTCTTCTCTTTTTTCCCCTTTCCTCCTCCCCTTCCTCCTTTTTTTCTTCTTTGTCAATGTATTTTCCCTTTGCTAATTCTTCTATTATATTTTAATATTCGGATATTAGCTTTTTTGTTTGCTGTAGAAGCTCATTGCATTTTGATCATATAGCTGTTTATTGCAGCCTTCCTTAGTGGTCTTTTCTGTTTCTTCTTTTAACTTTGGCCACCGGGAATATGAGTATAGACTGGCTTTCCGTGGGTTATTTTTTTTTGTGAGGAAGATTGGCTTTGAGCTAATCCTCCTCTTTTCGCTTGAGGAAGATTGTCCCCAAGCTAACATCTATGCCAGTCTTCCTCTATTTCGTATGTGGGATGCCACCACAGCATGGCTTGATGTGTGGTGTATAGGTCCGCGCCTGGGATCTGGGCCTGTGAACCCCTGGCCGCATAAGCACAGTGCGCAAACTTAACCACTATGCCACTGGACCAGCCCGAGACTGGCTTTCTTAATCTCCTCCCTTTAGATAGCTGAGGCCCCTCATCTGGCCTTTTTTTCTATTTATTTCAGTGGATCTGGGAATTTTCTTTCCCTGGGAAGGTGGAATGGATGTGGATTAGCAGATGGTGAGAAGTAAAACAGACACTTGTTTTCCCGTTGGTCTGCCAGCCTCCGAAGGATGGACAAGCTAGAATCTCTGTACCGAGTCAGGGTGGGGAAAGCTGCTCTATTCGTGGGTTGCCATAGTTGTGAGGGAGAAAGGAAAATTGGATTGTCACAATCTCCCTCTCTGCTCATTGAATTAGCCCAGGATGGCCATTGTCCTCCGGCACTGTGGCCCCTGCAGGGTCAGCTGCCCTCTCAGATGAGCATTTTAGAGAGAGTGTTCTTCTCCATTTGCTGGGGGATTCCTGCTCTGCTGGCTGGGCTGCCCCCGGCTGCTGCACAGGCTGCAGTCTTCACCTGGGACCGCAGAAGTGGGGAGGTGGCTGGTCCTCTGTCCCTCCCTCCACATTCTTCCCAATGACATCTATGTCTGTATTTTTAAAAAATCAATTCTTAGGTACACTTGTGACCTCTCTAAACTCCCCAAGTAAGCCCTACTATTTTTTATTGAGATATGATTGACATATAACATTGTGTCAGTTACAGGTGTACATGTTGCTTTGATACATTTATATATTGCAATACGGTTACCATGGTGCCATTAGCTAACACCTCTATCAGGTCACATAATTTTTTTTGTGGTGAGAACAACTAAGATCTAGTCTCTAGCATTTTTTAAGCACAGTTCCCTCAACTAGGGGGGAAAACAGGCCATAAACTTGTAATTAGGCCTCCATTTTCTCATCTCCCCTCTCCCCACTCCCCCAGATTTAGAGGAGGGGAATCTGAAGCCCAGAGGAAATAAGTGAATTGACCAGGATCACAAGAGTAGTCAGTAGTGTTAGGAATTTAAAAATATAGTGAATGAATGAAGAAATGTAATAGACACGGAGGTACTTATTGTTGATTCAAAGCTTGCCGTAATGGAATGCTCTAAGCATCACTGTAAAACTGGGGTGGATGTAAGAGTCACCTTCAGCTGCACGAGCAATTAGTTCAGGGTTTGCATATGGTATACTTTTGCACGTTAAAAGGACTACCAGTGGTGTAACTCCTCCGGGCTCACATATATTGACATCAACTTAATAAAACACGTCTTCTTAATGAAGAGTGAGGGCTATCAAGTTGACTTGAACCACTCTGTAGGTGAGTAGCTGTTACAGGCTGAAGCAATCAGCATTAAGCTTATTAGTGACAATTAGTATGCACAGCTTACTCATCATATTCAATTAGCACCTTAATGTATTTGGATTATATTAAGTGAGAGGATGATCTTTGAGTATAATTAGGAAGCGAAGTGGGAAAAAAGAATCATCTGAGATTCTCACTAGAAGGGCCTTGTTAACTTGCTGAAATAAAACTTAAATAATTCTTACGAACTTTTAGATATTTGATCGATTTGCCTGGTATCATCTAAGCCAGCACTATACAATAGAACTGTTTGCAATGATGGAAATATTCTAATATCCAAGATGGCAGCCACTAGCCACACGTAGCTCGTGAGTACTTTAAATGAGACCAACGTTGAAGAACTAGAATTTCAATTTAATTTGCTTTAATTAAATAGCCACATGTGGACAGTACAAAGTTTTTCAAATCATTGGAGCTGCCAAATTAAGTCACTTAAGTGTGAGGAGGAAGATGATTCGTCATGGATAATATTTTACTCTTGTCTGACAGCTTAAAAGTCCCATAAAACTTTCAAAATGACTGTGATTTCAGTATTCTCTTCATTTTGCAGTTGATGTTATGAGGGCTCTGAAAGATAACTTGTACAAAGTCACTCAATTAATAAGTACATTTTTATTTTTTGTTTTATTATTAATTTCTAGGTTTGTTACATTGTGATCAGAGAATATTGCCTGTGTTGTTTTAAAATTTTGGAATTAATGGTGATTTTCCTTGTCATTTTTATGCTGTTTCTGTGTAATATAGGTTGTAGTTTTTATTTCAGGGAACAGAATGTGATCTATATTTATTTAGCTCTACTTTATTATGTCACTTAGGTCTTCCATATTATTGCTTAATTTTTCTTTATTTCCTGATCTGGCAAAGACTAAAAGAGGTGAATGAAATTCTATTACTTTGTGTTTTTCTTTATAACTCCTATAGTTTCTGTTTTGTGAATATTGATGCTATATATTTTGGTACATTGACAATCTTGACTTTCTAAAATCTTCAATATGAACGGCTCCTTTTAGCATTATACAGTGACCTTTCGTCTTATTTAATGTTTCATAATATGAATTAATACTGGCCTGGTATTGAGGTTACGATCTATTCTTTCTTCCCCTCCTTCCTTCCTTCCTTCCTTTCTTCTTCTTCTCCTCTCTCTTCCTGTCCCCATCGTCCCCATCATACCTCTCTCCCTCCCTTCCTTCCTTCTCTTTCTACATTAGCCTTGTATACCTTTATTCATCCTCTTATTTTCTTTCCTTTGTTAAAGATATGAATATAACCCATTCACATTTGTTGCTATGACAGATGTATTTGGATCTATTTCTTTGAAATTAACTATACTTTATATTTTTACTGTTTTCAAAAATCATATATAGTCCATATTCTTTGCTTTACTTTCTTGGTATAATTCTTTATATTTAGGAAGTAATTTGTACATTTTGGAAGGTTTGCATTTTTGTTCCACTGGTTAACTTTATAACTATTATGTTATATACTTTTTAAAATTCTCTAATACTTTAAACATTATCTTCTGCTTCCTTGGTATGAACAATGATAAAACTAGAGTGTTTCTCTTCCTTTCTCCTTTCTTCCACTACCTTATTTTAGTTAATTTTTTCATTCTTGGTACTTTCCTTTACAATGATAAATATTTATGCTTTGGTTATTTCAGTTGAAGGTTTAACAACATCTTTTGAATTCTAGCTGTTACAGATGAAGAAATTAGTATATCTATTTTAACTCCAACCTTCTTTCCTCTTCTGCTCTTAATTTGTTATTTGATTTCTAAATGTCAGAGTATATAACATATGTTATATTTCACTGAATGAAAGATGCCACCTATTATGAGACGTAATACTTTTGTATAATGTTTTCCATGGTTTCTAAACTAATCAATAATTATGATAATTAAGAATAAGAGGACTGAGGGGCTGGCCTGGTGGTGCAGCGGTTAAGTTCTTATGTTCCCCTTCAGAGGCCTAGGGTTTGCTGGTTCAGATTCCAGGTGTGGACCTATGCATCACTCATTAGCCATGCTGAGGCAGGTGTCCCACATGTAAAGTAGAGGAAGATGAGCACAGATATTAGCTCAGGGCTAATCTTCTTCTTCTTCAGAAAAAGAGGAAGATTGGCAACAGAAGTTAGCTCAGGGCCAATCTTCCTCACCAGAAAAAAAAAGAATAAGAGGATTGAGATTTTGAATTCAACACTTTATCATTGCATGCTTGAGACTGAAATATAAATTTGAAACACGATATTTGAGAAGCAAGAGGCACAAGTGGCTTCTAATCAGACTGAAATATACAAGTCACTTTTCATCATACATGCTCTAAGATGGAGAAAAGCTATTTGGACAATGAAAACTTGATGGGATTTTTTTTTGGTTCTGTTGTTTGAACAAATTTCATTTTTTATCCACAAAATGTCTTTAGTACCTTGGTTTATGATTTTTTCTCTGATCGTACTTTTTTTGAAGGCTGAGTGTTGATTAGTAGAAAATTCTATGTTAATACTTCTAGATAAACCATATAAAGAGAATTAAATAAATCAATGGAATACAAAGAGTCATAAAATTTCAAGTAAACGTAAGTGATGGATCAGATGACTGATTTTTTATTCTTCATGGTTGTATGTATTTTGCTAGGAGAATAAGTTTTTTTGTCTGTATGCGTGTGAGGAATATTGTCCCTGAGCTAACGTCTGTGCCCATCTTCCTCTACTTTGTATATGGGGTGCCGCCACAGCATGGCTTGCTGAGCGGTGTGTAGGTCCACACCCAGGACCTGAACCTGTGAACCCCCCTGGCCACTGAAGCGGAGTGTGAGAACTTAACCACTATGCCACTGGGCCAGTGCCAAGAATAAGTTTCTTGATTGGAAAATTAAACAGAAACCTAGGTAAACTTCTACAGTTAGAGCAAGAAAGCCTAGCATTGCCATAAATAATGATGATTTTTTACACTTCACTTATCATAATAACTTCAGGGATATATCTCTTTTCTTGATATTTAGATTTTGTATCCAAGAGAAAGATTTGTTCATTATTCTTGAGTAAATAATAAAGTTGAAAGAAAAAAAATTATGGAAAAATAAAACCGATGATCATAGAATGCAGTATATTTTAAGATTTACTATTATCATGATCCAATACTTTCAATTGTGAACATACTTATGGTAATATTCTTCAATTGTTTGGACTGATAAATGAATATTTATGACAGCTACTTTAAATTAATCCAATTTAGATAAGCATTAACTTCATTGGAAAACATAAAATTATATCAGAGAAGTGTAAAAAGTTGGCATTGCATTTATGAACAAAAAAAGAATGGATAAGGATAGCAAGATAGATAGTGGTATCTCTTGTGATCTTAGCTTATCTCAGAGCTTGATGCCAGCATTCTGAAGATAGTACTTATCCTTGAGTCAGACTCCCATGGGACAAAACCATTCTAGGACTCATTCTTTAAAAGATGATATTGAAGGATGAAGATGTGCTAAATCGTACTGGGTGAACAGCTTCGGTCTCTATTTAGATTTTAAAATATTGCTTCCAGGAGAAGTCTGTCATGCTAATTATTTTGAGTTCCATGGTAAATATATTTTTTCCAAGCTCCAAATCAAGTTTGGCTTCACCATTGTTCTCGCGCCATGAGGTCCCCGAGAGAGGAAACACGTCTGTCCTGCCCATCCTTGTGTATTGTGGCACTTGGATGACTTGAATACTGTGATGGGCTGGCTGGCACAGTGGATGCACACAGGGAATACTGTTGAAGACATGAATGAACAGTTCAGGCTGCAGCTTAAATGTCACATACTCAGAGATGCCTGCCTGTTTTCCAATCTAAATTAGACCCCTGCTATCTTATCTCAGACCCCTCTGTTCTTTTTCTTTCTATCATTCTCGCACTATCTGCATTTGTACGTTTGCTAATGTCTGCATCTGTAAGCATGCAGGACGTGGTAAAGATGAGGACAGGGGCTGGTTTGTTTTGTTCAGCACTGTACCCCCAGCACCTAGCCTGGGATATCGAAGGCCAAGTAAACATTTGTTGAGTGAATTGGGTGAACAAATGAAAGCAAGTGTATAGATGACATCATATGTATAAAGTGCAGACCTCAACAGGGAAGACACACTAAATTCATCAGTGTTTTATTTGCTTTTTTGATTCTAATCAGTGATTTGTCACTGTAGTTCTAATACCATTGAAAGATAATAGTTTCGAAAATTTTATTTTGCGTTTCATACCAGATTTGGAGATTCAGATTATATTTTAAAATAATGGTAGCGAAAGTGTTCCTGTGGCAGGAGCAATAGATCCGTAGTCAGAAGACTTGGCTTTTTCCTGGGCATCTGTGTTTTCGTTCACTAACTTTGTGCTGAGTGTCTGCTTGCTTCTCCCTGTGTAACTGGGCAGATCATTCGAGCTCTCTCAGCTCAGTATCCTCATCTGTACAATGAATATGCCAATAACTGTGTTACACTCACCTACAAGGTTACCGTGAGGATACAATGAAACAATCTAAGTATTACCCCTTCATAAACTGTAAGGCTTAATAGAAATTTAAAGCATTATTATAATCATCATGGCGTAAAGTCTTCCTTATTGTAAACATTCATTACCACTCTCAACAAAAATGTAAGCATATTTCTGACTCATAACTTTGCTAACATGAATACATGTGCACAAACATTTATGCATATGTACCTATAGGAAACAATTGGACACAGAAGAATTCAAAATGCGTTTTATACTGGAAAGAAGGTTCTGTTCTCACCTACATAGAGGGGCCAGGGGGATCCCTAGCAGGAAAATTCTGCTTTTGTTAAGATTTGCTTTGTACCACGGAATGACAACAAGGTAATAAAAGACAAATCTCTTGTTCAACTCCTATTAGACATTTTGTTTTGTTATTAAATAACATACGAATGTACCCAAAAAGTGTTTATTTGTTATTTATATTTTTTTGAGTCACTGTCTTTCTCAGAGTTTTAGGGTTAATTTGTTAGGAGGTTTGTACGATGATAATCTTTAATCACAGAAACAGCTGGGAAGACCGAGCCTGCATTTTTTCCTGCAATGAACTATGGTGCTTCACCCAAGTTTTTGGTTATTGCAGTCTGCTAAGAAATGCCCGGGTGTATTGGTCAGAAATTAAAAAAACATTCCCAGGCCACCTCACTACAGAGAGACCGATGTTTGCTCCAAATTTGCTACTTTGTTGCCTTCCAAGAACATATTAAAGCCCCAGCTTACTTCATGCCTAGGTATTGTTGGTGAAACTTTTCAAGGGTATCTGTTTAAACACTAGAACTGAATTCTACTTTTTTTTTTTTTAACCGCTGAAGACTTTACGAAAATTTATAGCCAACTTCTTTCTTTAGTTCAGCCAATATTTCTCTGATATTTCAGGTCTTTTGGGCACATGAGGTGAAATCTATTAAAGAATGATAAGACATGGTCTGAATATTGGAGAAAGTATGGTCTTAATGGAGGAAGAAAATGCACCTAGGAGAGAGGGGACCACAGAAGACCAACGCTGTGCTTGGAGGAGTGGTGTGGATGGTGCTTGGGTGCCCTGGGACAGGTGTGGACTCATTTCTTTAGCAGATCAGAGAAGGGAGAGTACAAGATGGGCTGGAGATTTTAAGCACGTCTTTATATAGGAGTTAGGCTGGAAACTTTGAAATTTATAATTTCTTAATAGTTTGGAAAGGCAAGACTCAGAAAGAGGTATGGGCAAGAGAAGTTCCAGGAGTGGGATTCCCAAATTAAAAATTTTTTTATTTAGAATTTCATAGTCATATTTAGAGCTTTCAAACTATTTAAATAGGAGTAAAACCAGTTTTTTCACTTAAGGAAAATTATCATCACGTATGAAACAGATAAAACTGGAACCATGGTTGAATGGGAGTGGGAAAGGGGGGATGTGTGTGTGGAAGGCCCGGAAACTCACCCATTCTCCCCAGTCCCAGTGTTGCCCTTGAGTCAGCCCCGAGGAAAGCCGGGCCCCGAGGCTCACCGGATATATTTATAGAACCATTGGTCAGGGTATGGGGATATGTCGAGAAAGCAGAATTATAAATTACTGGGCTAGTACTTACTGCTAAAGGTGGCATCTGAATCTTTAGAAGTGGCATGTTTTCTCTTCTTAAATAGCTTTCTACTTTTTATTTTATTATCTCAAGGTGCTTGACAATTGTAAAGGAAGGATTTATATAAGGCCAATTACTCAAATCCTCAGACAATGGTTTGGAGAGTTAAAAAATAAATAATATACACAGGGCTTTATGAAGTTTTTGGTTTAGAAAGCCTTTGGAGATTAAAACAAGCAAATAAAAAACCCCTCTAAAGAGAGGTCGTAATTATCTAACCTGGAATTCTAATCTGGAAACTATACCACTTTGAAACATTTCCCCCTCCACGCCATCCCTCTGTGGAATCATACATTTATTCACTTCACTTCCTTACTACTCAATTTATATTTCTCTTAGCATTTTTAATATTGGGCTAATATTTTATTATAAGTTGAACTTCTGTCTACTGGTTAATGCTCAGTTCAACCACAGTAGTCCCAGGGGACCCAAATACTTACAATCCAGGTTGATCTATTGAAAATATTGAAATTAGAATCTAATATTTATTGAGGGCTTGCCGAGTGCTAGTCCCTGGGCTAAGTTTTGTGCATAGATTAGCTCATCAAGTCTTCACAGCAACCTTACGTGACACATCCCCCTTTTACTCATGAAGAGCTCGAGGCACAAAGAAATTAAGTAACTTGACTGAGGTCACTTAGCGAGTACATATCAGGCTGGGATAGAACTGGGTCTGTGGACTTCAATACCCGTGACCTTCCAGGAGGCTGGTAGGGCTATTCTTGTCAGATACACTAACCAGCCGATAAGACTTTGGCCATTTGTCTTGCTCTTTAAATGTAACCCTAATGTATATACACATGCCTTTACTTTGTTCCCCATTTAGAACACACTGAGGTCAGCTTTTTAACTGATTGCCTCAAACATTGATTGCAAACAGTGGATATGAAGACGACTAGGGGAATTATTCAATTACAGGAAATTCTGAGAATTGGGGTATATTTGAGTAGGTGCAGTTGAGAAGTTGGTTCTCCTAGGTTAAGAAAAAAAGTTATTTCTTATATAAAGGTGAACGTATGCCCAACAAGCCTGATAGCATGTTTAAATGTTGGTCAGCCTATTCCAATTTTGAATCTCTTTGTCTATGTTTTCACCATTAAGCCTCAAACATCCCTGAAAGTACAGTAGCCAAAGTTGGCATCTTCAGGATAGTCATGTGGTCCTAAGTCAGAAAAGACACGGAAATTTTGTCCATGCACTCAACTTCCTGTTGGCTTTTGGAATACTTTACAACTTTTGCCTGTTACAGACATCTGCATGGCACTCAGCCTCTGGAAATTAAACACAAATTGAGGCAGTTTGTTACGACCCTGCCGTTAAAAATTCATTTACGTTTTCTAGTCTTTTTTTCTGGCTAGAATCTAGAACACGCTCCCGTGATGTGCTGGAGAGTCACACAAATGCTATAACTATTTCTGGGGAATTCTGGATGGAAAATGCTTTGCCGGTTGCTCCATTTTCATGCTTTTACTTGCCTTTACAAATATTTTCAAAACAAACTCCAAAACACGGAGATTAGTCCCTTGAAATCTGGTTCTGGGAGTCAGCAAAAGTGGTTACTTTTTAAAGGGGCTTCTCTTGAATTTTCTATACTCCCTGGTCTTTGATCTATTATTTCTTTGATTCTCCAAGTGACGCCTTAGGAATGTAAAAGGTTATAATTTAAACGTCAGAATATTATTACTCCAAACGTATGCCACACTCCAGTCTCATTATAGATATCATCTGCAACACATATTGACCACTTTTGGGACAACGTTAGACAGACTGATCTTTTTACGGAGACCAAACAAGATAGAAAGTTCTGAACTAATTTAATTTCATGATAGGGCCATGCTGATGAACTTTATTTGACTCAGAATCTGCAAAGAATGTAACATCATCTCCCATATGACTCTCAATGTCATATAAAGTCTTTGAATCAATATTTTATTGATCTTTTAAGGTTTTCCTATTTCAAGTTTCAAAGGGCACGTAGATCTCCATTGTCCGATAAGGTGACACCAACCCTTTTATATTTCTTGCAACTTTCTTTGCAGAAAGTTTAGAATAACTTTTTAATGCAGCTTTCTACATTGATGAAACCAGTGCCATGTTTCTTGTGTACCATTCTTACTGAATTTTGAATAACACCAGTCCTCAGAGGCTGTTGAGGTGAGTTCATGCTGCTTGCTCTTCCCTTAATGTTCTCAGACTAAGTTCTAGCTGGTATTTTTCTCTGTTTAAAAATATGTCCATTTTATTTTGTCCTATTGCTTTGTATATTGCAGCCCAAGAACTCTCATTGTCCCCATCAGAGCTTCTGACATATCCTTTTTCCATCTCTGTTGTTCATCACTTTCTTCCCTTTTCTTTCCACTGTTAATTTCTCTTCCTAACCTTTTTTTTCCCGTAGTTCAGGGTTTTGATGCCAACACAGCCTGACTTTTATAGGTCTCTCTGGTCCATCTTGAACACATCAGCTCTTCAGCAGTCCTTATGTCTTCAGTTATTCTTGAATATTTTTCTTTTTTAGAGACTTTGCATGGACTAGGCTTCCAATGGCTCTGGCTACAAGAAAGTCTGAAGGCCAAAACATGGAAATTCTGACCCCATCATGTGTTTTGAGTTTCCTAAGATTTTCTTAGGGGGTGAGAATGTTCAGGATTCGCAACATAAAAGACCCGTGGAGAATAGGCAGCAGGAAAGATAAACATCCAAAGCTTCCACTAATTAGCTTGGTTGATTTTGCTTAAAGAATTTTTAAAATAGATTTCTTTAACTCAATTTTTTTTTTTTTTTTTTTTTTTAGCCAGCACTCTTAACCCTCAGTTGTTTTTCTTTTTTTTTTTAATTAATTAATTTTTTTGAGGAAGATTAGCCCTGAGCTAACATCTGCCGCCAAGCCTCCTCTTTGTGCTGAGGAAGACTGGCCATGAGCTAACATCCGTGCCCATCTTCCTCTACTTTCTATGTGGGACGCCTACCACAGCATGGCTTGCCAAACGGTGTCATGTCCGCACCCAGGATCCGAACCAGCGAACCCCGGGCCGCCCAATGGGAGCAGACAAACTTCACCGCTGCGCCACCGGGCCGGCCCCAGGTCTTCTTCTTTTTGAAGCCCTATTTTTGATACATATAAAGTTTAAGATATCAGCAAGCCAATGACTCTTGAATGGAAAAGCATGATCAGAGGCTATGAGAGTGTGTGATAGAGAGCTGGGGCTGGTGCTGCTGACGTTACTCCGGTCCAGCTGGGAATCCTGAGAACTGAGGATGGAGAGACAATCTGGGTTGGAGCGACCGCCCCAGGGCTGACCAGGTGAATTCCCACCATTTTCTATAGATAATTTTGGTATGTGTTTAGTCAGTCATACAGAACATTTTGTAAATCGTAGCATCCAACTGGATATCTTTCTCTCTTAAAACGGTTTTTGTTTTTCCATGTTCTCCTCCATTTGGGGCAGAGGAATAAATTAAACAAAAAAGAATATCATGGAGTCCTTATATATTTTTTCCTTTTTTGACCAGATGAGGACTATCTGGGAAGAAAAGCCAGGCACATCCATTTCAATTTGTTATCAACGTTTTGCAGGCATGGTCTTGGAACCACCTGCTTCAGAATCACTTTGAACTTTGTTACAACCTTGACCCCTGGGCCACAGGTTAGACATGCTCAAGCATCATCCTAGGACCTGTGGCCTGGATGTACAAGTTATATTTAAATTGTTCTTAAATTGTTCTTAAATATACTGCAGTTTAGGAACCACTGTACTACAGGGACCATCAATAAGTGCATCTCAAATAAAATTATCAAGTAGGTGAAAGTAGTCTTCTTTTTATTAAATATTTGCTTAACTTAGTATGTCCCACACTCTGTAACTCCAAGCTCCTTCTGCTTTTACCTCTTCTTATAAGATCTATTCTCAAAAAAGGAGAGTGTTAGATAATGCCATGTTAAAACAAAATACAGAATCTGAAAAAAGTTAGGAAAATCTTGTAAAATCTGGAGCAGAGTGAGGACTTTGGGATAAATATTTTTCATTTATTACCATAGTCTACCCAAATCTCAGGGCTTACAGGAGGAAAAGTCTGCCACGTGCATATGCATATCTATTTAGCAGAGAACTTTCCTGAAAACATTTAGCTTCGGGCAATTTCTTGCCCATTAAACAGTTAACTCTCTTAGTGGCTGTGTATGAGTTCCTGCGTAATTTTTTATTTTTTCAGCTTTATTGAGACATAATTGACCTATAACATTGTGTAAATTTAAGGTGCACACAAGTTAATTTGATATACTTGTATATTGCAATAAGATGACCACTGTAGCATTGGCTAACATCTCCATTACATTACTTAATTACTATTTCTTTTTTATGGTAAGAACTTTTAAGATCTACTCTCTTAGCAATTTTCAAGTATACATTGCTGTACTATTAACTAAAGTCACAATGCTGTGCACTAGATTCCCAGAATTTATTCATTTTCTAACTGGAATTTTGTCCTTTTGACCAATGTCTCCCCAGTTCCTGCCCCCGCCTCCCTCCAGCCCCTGGTAACCACCATTCTACTATCTATTTCTATGAATTTGACTTTTTTAGATTTCACATATAAATGATATCACACGGTATATGTCTTTCTCTATCTATTTCACTTAGCTTAATTCCCTCAAGGTCCATCCATCTTATTGCAAATGGCATGATTTCCTTCCTTTTCATGGCTGAATAATACTCCATTGTGTATATATACCATATCTTCTTTAGCCATTCATACAGTCATGACACTTAGGTTGTTTCTACATCTTGGTTATTGCGAACAATCCTACAATAAACATGGGAGTGCAGACATCTTTTCGATATCCTGTTTTCATTTCCTTTGAATATATACCCAGAAGTGAGATTGTTGGATTATACGGTAGTTCTATTTTTAACTTTTTGAGGAACCTCCATATCATTTTCCTAGTGGCTGGACTAATTTATGTTCCGACTAATAGTGCACAAGAATTCTCTTTTCTCCATATCCTTACCAACACTTGTTATCTCTTGTCTTTTTGATGATAGCCATTTTAACAGGAACTACATTAAAATAAAAAGCTTCTGTACAGCAAAAGAAACAATTCACAAAATGAAAAGGCAACTTAAAAAACGGGAGAAAAATGTTTGCAAATAACATATCTAATCAAGGGTTAATATTCAAAATATGTAAAGAACTCATACAACTCATTAACAAAAAACCCCAAGCAACCCAACTGAAAAATGGGCAGAGAAACTGAAAAGATATTTTTCCAAAGAAGACCGACAAATTCCCAACAGGCACATGAAGTGATGTTCGACATCACTAACCATCAGGGAGGTGAAAAGCAAAACCACAACGAGATATCACCTCACACCTGTGAGAATGGCTAGCGTAATTTTCTATTAATGCTCTCAGAGCTAACAGAGATATAAATAAATAGAAACAATGTTTTAAGGAGTAAGAGTCTATTTTCATTTATTGTGCAATCAGCAATGTTTCCAAATTAAAGGATATCAAAATTTAAAAAGGTAAAATTAACTGAAGATGCTCACAACTTCTGAAAATCAACACATTTTTATTTTTATGTGTTCCCTTCCAATACTTGTCCACATTTACATTTATTTTTTACTTAGAATAGTAGTATCTGCATTGTTCTATTATCATTTAATGTTATCTCAGAAAACTAGCATATTTTCCATGATGAAACATAATCTTTAAAATTATTATTTTTAATAACTGCATGAGTCCACTGACTTTTTAAAATCAATCCCAAATTGTTTGCCATTTAGATTATAGCCATTTTTTATGAGTCTAAAAAATTTATGAAAAAAAAATCTTCATAGTTATAGCTTTTTTATGCTTTTAATGTAATTTCTTAGGAAAAATTCCCAGTAGTGGGATCACTGAGTCATCGGATATGAGCATTTTTATTCCTCTTTTTTTTAATTCCTCTTGATAGGAATTGCCAAATGGCTCTCCAAAATCATTGTGCCAATTTATACTGCCATTAGTGATAAATGAGTTTGACCTTAACCACACTGGCACTAGTATCCCATTATTTTTATCTGTATCTACCTCTCTTTTCTGGTGTAATTGTAGGTGATAGATTTTAGACCATATTTGCCTTTGAAAAGCTCATGCATATCAATTACTTTTCAAGAAAATACAAACAAATTAAAAGAAATGTAGCATGGAAGTATTATCTTTCAAAACATTAATCTACTTTTATGTAACAGATTCTATGTAATTCCCCTTTATTCTGAATCCATTCTCAAATTGTCTCCTCTGGAGAGGAGTGTATCACTGTAACTTAGCTTTCTACCCCTGAGTATGGAGCTGTGCTCTTATCCTTTATCATTATTCTTATTATTTGCAATTGTTTAGCTAATACACAGTTTATTTATCATTTGACAAAGGTGGATAGAATTTGCTAACCTCTTCCTTTATTGAATTTGTACTAAGAGCAATAGTCTTCTATTTAAAATTCAAGCAATGCTGGCTCATATAGTGAAAGGTTGACCTTGCATATATGAGATTCCAGGAAGTGATATAATTAGCTCATAAATACTCTAAATAAAAATTAAAGTATTGATTTTTGGAGACAAAGAATTCAGGTTCGAATCAGTGACCAGTCTCTTAAAATTTCCGAGGGGTAGGAGGTCCGAATGAAAGAATATGCTTCACTCAATAGCAGTTCTCTTCTGTCTGGGAAATTTGACTTAATTTTCTTAATTTGCAACTTTAGAAGAGAATTGTGAAAGAGAAAAGGGGCATCTCTTTAAGTATCCATATCAACCCAAGTAAAACTGGAGACCATTGGTGTTACAGATGTTCTAGCTGGATAATCCTAACATCTAAGTTGTTGGGGTTTTTTATTCTTGTGTAAAAAATTATCCCAAAACTTAGTCATAAACGCCAACCATGAATTCTATGGGACAGTAGTTGGGAAAGGGCACAATGAGACTAGCTCATCATATCTGGTGTCAGCTGGAAGACTTGAAGGCTGGAATCTGGAATCATCCAAAGGCTCATTCACTCGCTTGTTTGGTAGTGGATGTTGAATTTTGCTGGTTCAGTCCCCCAGAGCTAACGTCACAAGAAGAGGAGGCCATGTGGTTGCATATCCTCATAAAGACCTAGACTTGGAGTCATATAGCGTCACTTCCACTGTGCTCTATCCATCAGAGCCGGCACAAGCCCTCACTCAGGTTCAAAGGGATGACGGACATAGATGACAGCTCTTGGTGGGAAGAGTGCTAAAGTCACTTTAAGAAAAAAACAAGAGAGATGGGGGAGATATTATTGCAGTGCTTTAGGAAAACACGATCTGCCACACAAGAGAAACAAAAAATAGATTTGACATATATTATTTTTTTCTGAGCATTTAAAAAACTCAGTTTGGAGGAGGTTTTGTATATAGGCGTGGCAGAGCAATCTCTATTGGGCTGACCCTCCTACGAATAATAGTTATAAATTCTCTTAAAAGTATAAAAACCAACTTTTTGAAGAAAGTAATGACACTGGGTGGGTGCCAAGCAACCCAACTAAGGGTAAAAATGGCTTATCAGAGACTTCAGCTTCCATCCATCAAAGGGAAGACAGATTTTTGGGTTTTAGTCTAGCTAAGCTATCTGCTAAAACAGACAAACCAACCAACCAACCAACCATCCTTTTGAGCAAAATAACAATCCAGAGTCTCCACAGGTCTGGGGTTTATCCCTGTTGAAATGTAGACACATACCTCTGGAGTTGGGAAATCTTTCTGGTTATACAGGTATAATGACTAACTGTTAGCCCTACGAAATGATTTACTTTTAGCCCAGGTGCCAAGTTTCAGCAAAATTTGTTCAGAAAGCCCCAACTATAAAGCAACACAAATATATTTTCTGTACACAACATAGTTATGCTGTCTGACTTCATTATATGAATTTCTAGAAGAGGCAAAATGAGTCTCATAACAAAAAACTCGTAATGGTGGTTGTCTCCCGGATAGGGGTTGACATTGGCTGCGAAGGGGCATGTGGGATTGTTATATATCTTGACAGAGGTTTACGTTAAACAAGTGCATGCTTTTTTTTTGATAACTCGCTATGCGTTCGCTGAAGCTTTATGCATTTTTCTGTATATAATTTTATCTAAAAAATGGAGCCATAAAAAGTGATGGACTCTAGATAACAAAATATAAGGTGAAATGTTCAGAGATGAGGTATACTACAAAATACATCGAAATTAAGATGGATTGTTGGATGGATAAAAATGTGCAAAAGCAAATATAGTAACGTGAATTGTGGTATCTGGTCAATGGATACGTGCAGGGCTGGGACTAGAGAGAGGGCAGCGAAGCACTCAGAGAGCAAGAATGAAGGAGGCACTCACTCTCAGGCCCAGGTAAGTGCAGGGTTGGCACCTGAGGGCGAGTATCTCTTTGGATCTTGTATCCTGAGCGCCTCACTTGCCTCTCTCTACTCCCAGCCCTGTTAATAGTCTACCCACCATCTGGGCATGCTTCTCTCATTGTTAGCAACCAGACCTAACTTAGGTGGCAGCCGTGGAGGACAGCTGTTCAGATCTCGGATCAAGAGAGAACTCCCAGTGGGGGTGGACACTTAGCCAACACTCCCTGACTGCAGGTGTCTTCAAGATCTGTCTCCGCATTTGAGTTGAGATCATGTGCTTTCAAGGCAGCCCTCAGTGAATGACCTAGCATGGTGGTGACAAAAGGGCTCGCTATTTCTGGTCCGTGAGGGACTCCTCTACTGGCAACTATAGGGCTGGCTGAGACCTTCACAGAACTGCACCACAGTCGGAATCTTTTCCTGCCAGGGCTCTTTCCCTGTCCCCTTTTCTGTCGCCTGTGTTAGCTTACATCTTTATCTGAAGGCTTTCTCTGCTTACCTTGCCCCATTCTGCCTTTATCTTTCACAGGCTTTACTCCCAATACGCGCACACTTCTAATTCCACCTTAGTATCTGCATCCCAGAGGACCCAGCCTACACAATGTCATACCTGTCCCCTCTTTGTGCACCTGTCTAGTCCCAGGTCCCTGCCTTATTGCCTACATAGCTCACACTTTTACAATGATCATCAGTCCTCCTGCTTACGTGGAGCCTCAGGCAAGTTTCTCTAGAACCGGCTGTGCTGTTTCTGCAGATCCGCTCAAGCACTTGCTCTCTGGCCAATTTCTTTGCCATTGTCAGGCTGCATGTTCCTACTGTTTTCTGTATTTGCTACTTCTGCGCCCCTTATAGACGTCTTTCCCCCTTTTAATAGTTAACCACCTTTTACAAGTTGACAATTCTTTGTCTTAAAATTTCCCTGTTCTAATTACTGTGTGGCTTTTGTTTCCTAACTGAAGACCAGCAGATGTGGAGTTGAAGATGAAAGCGGTCCTAGGAGAAAGCCCTTCAAAGATGGGATTTTGGGGATGGGTCTGGTCCCGCCCTTGAGTTGCAGAGCAGTGCTGAGATTTTTGCCCATAAGAAATGGGATGATAATCCATGACATGCACTGCCTTCACAATTACCGAAGCCATCGTCTGTTATTGTGATGAAGTGTCAAATTGAACCAAATGCCTTGGCAGTCCAAGTGGCTTCTGCACTTGACTCATGTCAGCAGTGATGACTACAAGGACTACGTTGTTTTTCTTAAGGAAACTGGAGCACTTGTAGCAAGAAAAATAAGTGATAAGCTCAGGTCTTTATATTCTCTGCTCATGTCACGATCTTGGAAATTTCGTGGCTAAAAATCAGAGACAAAATTTAATTGTAAGCATTGGAGTTGAACCAGTAAGCTCACCAGTTGCTAATGTGAAGTTTAGGGTATTTATGGAAGAATGGGATGCTGAAAATTGAAATGAAGATACCTGGTTGGAATCAGATGACACAAAATCTTAAATTCCCCATCACTTTGAGTCTCTCTTGCCCATGGAAATAGCTTTCCCTCCTGTGTCTGAGGATATGAGAATTTCTTTGCTGGAAACTCATGAAAAACTTCCCTTGAGTAGAGGCCTTGTAAGGAGGATGTTCATGCTCTTTCATCACCCCTCATTGTCACTTGAGCCATAACTGGGCCAAATCTCAGGATGATTTAGGGGGTTAGGTACAGAGTATGACTCACGAGGAAAGAGAGTTGCAAAATTTGCTAATGTACATATTATCTATTACCTGTAAAACGTACGTGGAATTCTAAACGTGTTAGGCTAAGGAGGATGGAAATAACACTGGAAGGACTGGGCCAAATATGTTGATATAGTGCAGTCACTGAAAATTCTGGATTTGTGCTGGCTCATGGAGTTGGAAGTGACTGTAAGAAATCATTTGGTTGGTTGACCTTGAAGTCAGTGATGGCTCATTTTAATGAGGCTGAGATAACAGAGCTTGCCAGCAGGATGTGTAAGAAGGAATTAAAAGGCCCAGAATTCAATCCCTTCACCAAGATGTTGATAAATACATTAAGGAGGGGACCACCTGCACCCTTGAAAGGGTCTGGGGTTGTTCTCCTTTGTAGCCAGGTACGACTGTGGGTAATACCACCATGATATGAGCTCCCTGACTTTGATAGAGATGATGGGATTCCAGAGTATCATAGGTCAATTGGCCAACAGACAAGGTGGGCACATTTGCTGTAAAGGCCAGCAGGGACATAACAGTAATCAGAATACTTGGGTCCACAGGGACCACTGACTGTTTCTAATTGATCATGGTGTCCCTAGGAATGAAACAGATGGAAAGTTTACAAGAACATTGCTTGAATTATGACAGGAAACTCCCTAGGACTGGTGATTAAATGCTTGAGGGGGATTGTTTGCTTTCAGCAGATTTCCGGATCTAAGCCTGTTCATAGACCCAGAGCTCCTCGATTGAAGGGAGGGTCAGATTCTCTTGAGGAAGAATCCTGCATAATGTCTTCAATGTAGGGGTATAAACTGTCAATCATCTTCAAGCCTGCATAAATTTACTAGAGTGGTTGTACATCAGGGAAACATATCCAGACCTTCGGGAATTACTAAACGTTGGTTCTGAATTGTTGCTAATTTCTGGTGCTCTAAAATACCACTGTGACTGTGGTCAGGTGATAAGTGGAGTCAACCCACATGCAACTCACGGCACACTCAGTTAGTTCATAGGCGCACCTTGTCATTTCACTAGTTTCTGAGTGTATAACTGGATTATAAACACTTGGCCCCTGGAAGAATCCCCACATTGGCCTTTGACCCATGGGGGAGGGCCATAAAGTAGGAAGGGCTCACGGAAACGTCTGAATTTTCCTGCTCCCTGCCAACATGGTAAACAATACCACATCTCTGGGGGGGGGTGGGGGCGGATTTTCAGATATTAGTGACATCATTAAAAACTTAAAAAATAAGAGGTGGCGATATATATCACGTCCGCATTTTACTCACCTGTTTGGACTATGCAGAAGTTGGATCGATTTTGGAGAATGACTGTGGATTATTGTTAACTTTATCAGCTGGAGACTCTGCAGTTGTTGTTCAAGATATAGTATTTTCACTGAAGAAAATTAGCATAGTCCCTGGCACTTGATATGCAGTCATTGACCTGATCGATGCTGTTTTTCTCCATACCAATTTGTAAGGACTCCCAGAAGCTGTTTGTTCTTACCTGGCAGAGCCAACATTACATGTTCACCATTTTGCCTGACTGTGTCAACCCTCCTGCTTTCTGCCACAGCATAGCCTTCAGCGGTCGTGATTGCCTTGATATTTGATAAAATGTTATCCTGGCTAACTACATTGAAGACATTATGCTCATTGGATATAATATGCAGGAAGTAGTAAAGTACTTTTTATGTGTTAGTAAGATGTTTGTAAACCACAGGGGGCGAGATAAACCCCACAAAATTTCAGGAGACTGCCATCTTAGTGAAGTTTCTGGGGATTCAATGGTTGGGAGCATGTTGAAATATCTCATCTAAGATGAAGACAAGTTGCTGTACCTTGCACCACCTCTAAAGAAAAAAAATGCATATTTAGTAGGCTTCTTTATTAAAAATTAAAGTTTCAGATTTACAGAAAACATGAGCAGATAGTATAGAGAATTCCCATATGTTCCCTCCTCTGCACTCCCACATCTAGTTTCCTGTATTATTAATAACTTGCGTTAGTGTGATACTTCCGTTACGATTAAGAAACTGGTATTGATACATTATTATTATCTAAAGTCTGTAATTTATTCAGATTTCCTTAGTTTCTATCTAATGTCCTTTTTCTGCCCCAGGGTTCCATTCTGAATGATGCATTGAATTACACTGTCATGAAATTTAGGCTCCTCTTGGTTGTGGCAGTTTCTCAGATTTTCCTTGTTTTTGATGACTTTGACAGTTTTGAGTGCTGCTTGGATATTTTATATAATGTCCCTTAACTGGAGTTTTTCTGATGCTTTTCTCATGATTAGACTGGGGTTATGGGCTTTTGGGAAGAAGACCGCAGGGGTAAAATGTCATTCTCAGTACGTCATACCAAGGGTGGACACTATCAGCATGATTTATCCCTGGGGATGTTGGCTGTGGTCGCCTGGCTGAGGTCGTGCTGTCAGGGGTCTCTCCTGCCGAATTACTCCTTTTTCTCCTTTTTGCTCTCCCTCCTATGCTCTTTGGAAGGAAGTCACTACACACAGTCCACGCTTAAGGGGTGGGGAGTTGTGCTCCCTCTCCTTGAGGATGACGTGTCTACACAAATTATTTGGAATTCTTCTGCACAGAAGATCTGTTTATTCTCCCCCATTCACTTAAGAATTAATTCACATTAATTAATTTCAGTATGGACTCATAGATATTTACTCTGTACTTTGGGTTATAATCCAGTTCTATTTCATTTATTTTGAAGCTCAGGTTGTTTCACCTTTGGCCATTGGGAACTCTTTCCGTTGGCTCCTGTGTTCCTTTGACACCCCCACATCACTGTGTTTTTGTTTTTGTTTTTGTGGGGGGTACTTCCTTACATTCTGGCACTACAGGATGGTCCAGGCTCATTTTGTGTTTAATTTTGCTTAAATCAATCTGTTTGACAATATGTCTGCCCAACACCTATTAGTATTTTGGTTAAAAAAACATAGGAAACCCTTACTATGTACTAAGTTCTTTCTTGCATGCTGGGTGTAATGTTATCTATTTCTGTCCATAAGCAGGTCATGATCATCCTTTTGGTTATCACTTATGTTTTTAGCCTCCTCTGGTTTTTACAAAGCTTCTCCCCCTCCTCCATACATTAGCTCACTTTTTAACATCACAAGAATTTTCTGTGATATGTATGGTAGGAATTATGGTTTCTATTTCATGGATGAAGAACCTTATCTTGACTTATAACGGTTTTTTTTTAAGAGGAAATTAAACTCTAGTTTGTCGTAATGAATATATCCTCTTCTAAATATATGCAGCCATTTGTTCAGATTCTCTCTTTAACAATTTTACAGTTTTCCTAGTTAGGGCAACATTGTAACCATGATGGATTTATGTTTCATTCTCTTACAGATTTATTCTCCACTCCCCCTCCCAATTCAGGCCATGAAAATAATAGAAAATGTCAATTACATAAAGCCTCACATATTTCAACTTACTTCAGAATATAATAATATGAACTGAAGAAAACTCTATGGAATATATTGCAATTGCTCCTTATCACTTTCTAAGCACAAAATTTTCTAGGAAGTGAAATAAAATCCCCATGTCACAATATGTAAAATGTTTACTGTAAACTAAGAATATCAACACAGTCGTGAGTTACGAAATCAAATACGCTCTGACATACACAATTGTGCAGAAACGTTAGAGATTTTAGTGTGGTCCTAGTCTTGTGAAATATGAATGCAGCCCTTTATGCTGAACCAAGGATGTCATAGTGATCTCCTTTCAAATGTCTTATTTTGGAAGGTATGGAATGAGCTTGATTTGACTTTACTGTCTTCTGTTTTTTGGATACAGATCCTATAACTTCATGCGTAACTCATAGATTCTTACGGGACTATGTTTGATGGACTTGAAATTACAGATCTTTTCAGTGAGAGAGAAGGCATCCCCTTGCTCTGCACTGCACTCTAGTGTTTGCTTGTTAACGTCAAGGGAGAGCACTGAGGAGTGAGTTTGACTACACTGACCTGCACAGTTAATAGCTTCAGAGAAGCTTCAGGGAATCTTCTGGGAAGAATGCACAGCTACACTCTATAGGCCACAGCAGAGCTGCGCCACTGAGCTACAGAGAACAGATGACCACATTGAAACACTTTAATTGAACTGCTTTTGGTTTTCTCTAGGTTTTATGAGAAAAGAGCCTTATAATTCTCAGAAGTAAAAACTATGCTGTCACCGTGTCATCAGAATGCTGGAATTGAGTTTCATCTCAAGTGGGAGTATTCAAACTACCTTTAAGGTTGGTTGGTTTGTTACTCCCAATAGGATGTTCTGGAGTCCGTTGGGCTTTGGAGACTCCATTCATTTTTCCTGCTCATCATTGACCTGATTTAAGGTGAATGACACCTAGAAAAATCCACACTCCATTGTCACTGCTCAGCATTGAAGCACGCATATGTGCTGGGTGGCTCTTCATAGCTACACAATTTTTGGAAGGAAGCTGAAACTTTATACTAGAAACCATTTTCTTCTGTAGAATCTGTGACATGTTTGCAGTGCGTTTGGCAACAGACAAATCTGGAGCTAATATTTATCCTATACCTTGTCTCATGTCAATAATCATCCAATTCACTGTGCTGATAAACCCAGACTGCAAATCCTACTCTGTTTTTTTACCTGTCGCATTCACGGTTTGTCCAGGAAACAATCTGAGATTTCCCCAGAGATCTTACGTACATTGTTAAACATTTATGTAATACATGGCAAGAGCGTTCAGCATCAGCAGAAACAGGAGATTTGTCAGTTTGTGGAGGTAGCATCTAATCTATTTAAGAGATTTAATTCATCAAAATTTATCAAACTCCAACTATGTGTGATATACCTTCCATGAGGTGGAGGATATGAAGGATCCTTGTTTTCAAGGGGCCCAGAGGCTTGTCATAAAAAAATGTTTAAGGGACTGGCCCAGTGGCATAGGGGTTAAATCCACACACTCTGCTTTAATGGCCCAGGGTTCTTGGGTTCAGATCCTGGGCACAGACCTATGCACGGCTCATCAAGCTATGCTGTGGTGCCATCCCATATACAACATAGAGGAAGATTGGCAAAGATGTTAGCTCAGGGCCAAACTGCTTCAGCAAAAAACAAAAAAAAGGTATTTAAATAATAATTCAAGGGAGATTATTTGTACAATAATAATCAAAGTAAATCTATCAGGAGAGTGAGTAATTATTTCCAAATTGGAATCAAAATCAGTTCATGCAGGAGAGAAAGTGTTAATTATATAATGCCAACTTTACATAGTCCTCATAAGAGTGGTATGATCCTAATATGATCCCTGTTTCATACGAAAGAAAATGAACCACAGATAAGTCAACTACCTGCTTAAGATCATAAAATAATGACAGATATTTAAAAGGGGGTCTCCTTTGATTCAAAAACCTCTTTTTCTTTTCAATTAACCATTGTTAAGTTCCAAAAGTAGAGATGGGAAACCAACCTATAAAATTGTTATCATTGAATTCCTTTTACATATGAGAAAATGGGGCTCAAAATGTGTAAGCGACAAGCTTAGCATTAAACAGACGACAAATCTTGGATCCAGGATTTGTATGGAGGCCTTTGTTAACTTTTTTATTGTAGGTAATTTTTTTTGCTTTTCTTTTTTTTAAAATTTTGGTATGAACACTTAACATGAGATCTACCCTCTTAATAATTTTTTGTTTTGAGGAAGATTAGCCCTGAGCTAAGATCTGCTGCCACTCCTCCTCTTTTTACTGAGGAAGACTGACCCTGAGCTAACACCCGTGCCCATCTTCCTCTACTTTATATATGGGACGCCTGCACAGCATGGCTTGATAAGCAATGCCATGTCTGCCCCAGGGATCCGAACGGGTGAACCCTGAGCCGCCAAATCGGAACGTGCGAACTTTACTGTCCGCGCCACTGGGCTGGCCCCATAACAAATTTTCAAGTGCACAATACAGTACTGTTAACTGTAAACACAATGTTGTACAGTAGATCTCTAGAACTTAGTCATCTTGTAGAATAATTGAAACTGTGTAAGTTTTTAATGACAACTCCCCATTTCCCAGTCCCCCAGCCTCTTGTAACCACTATTCTGCTATCTGTCTCTATGCCTTTGGCTATTTTAGACATGAGTGGAATCACGCAGTGTTTGTCTTCTGTGACGGGTTTATTTCACTTAGCCCTAAAGTCCTCTAGGTTCATCCAGATTGTCGCATACAGCAGAATTTCCTTCTCTTTTAAAGTTGAATAATGTTCCGTTGTATGTATATACCACGTTTCCTTTATCTTTTCATCTATCAATGGACATTTAGGTTGTTTCCACATTTTGGCTACTGTGGATAATGCGACAATGAACATGGGAGCACACATATCTCTTCAAGATCCTGATTTCAACTCTTTTGGATAAATATTCAGAAGTGGGGTTGCTGGATCATATGGTAATTCTATTTTTAACTTTTTAGCCCTGAGCTAACATCTGTTGCCAATCCTTTCTTCTTCTTCTTCTCCTCCCCAAAGCGCCCTGAGTTGTATATTGGAGTTGTAGGTCCCTCTGGCTGTGCTGTGTGGGACGCCGCCTCAGCATGGCCTGACGAGAGATGCCATGTTCTCGCCCAGGATCTGAACTGATGAAATCCTGGACCACCCAAGCGGAGTGTGTGAAGCTAACCTCTCGGCCACAGGGATGACCCCCTATTTTTAACTTTTTGAGGAACCTCCGTATTGCTTTCCATGGCAACTACATCATTTTACATGGTCACCAACAGTGAATTATGGATAATTTTAAGCACACATTGTAGAGAGAAAAGTACAATGCACCTGCTTGTATCCACTATTCAGCTGTGACACTCTTGCCTTCATTTACAGCTCCTTTACTGTGTCTGCCCCAGACATCATATTTCATCCATAAATATTAGAGTAGGTATCTCTAAAAGAAAAAAACCTCGTTAAAGAACATAGTCATAGTGCTATGTTCACACTAAAAAAATCCTAGTAATGCCTTAACACCATCAAATATCCTGTCAATATTTTCTCATATGTTTTCTTTGTTTATAGATTTTATGTTGCTGGTTTGTTCAAATTGGGATCTCAACAGGGTACACACACTGCATTCTGTTAGTAAGTCTCTTATGAATTTTTAATTCGTAGGTTGCCTGAACTTATATCTTTTAATTTTTACTTGACATTGATTTGTTCAAGAAACTGAGTAATTTGTCTTGTGAACTTTTCTACTTTCTGCATATTGCTGATTGCCTTCTTATTTTTTTTTTAAAAAAACCTGTTCCTCCATTCCCCATGTGTTTCCTGTACTGGTGGTTAGATCAAGAGGCTTGATGATATTTCAGTTATATTTTTGGCAAGACTGCTTCATAACTGGTGCTCTAAACTTCCATCGAGAGAGGCATAATGTCCAACTGTCTACTGCTGTGCTGTTAACTGCATTGAGGATCCTTTTCCAGATCCAGAGTTTACTTAGGGGTTTGCAAAATGGTAATATTCTAATTATTTCATTACATCTTTGTATGTTAGCTGGAATACTTCCATAGAGAGAAGTTTTCTCATCAAATTTTTGAATACCCTGAGGTACAGTTTTTACTGGAAAAACAAATTATCTGTGTGATTCTTTCCATTTATTTACCAATTTTTAGATAATGAGTTGGTCTCTTAGCATTTGCCAAAGGCATTCAATTTTTTAAAAAATGATCATTATTGTGAGTTCCTGGATTTTTAACATATTTGATTCATTTCAATCCACTGATATTATTCTTATTGGTCTCCAGATGACTCATCTTTGTACAGTGGGAGCCACTTTAACATAGTTCGTGGGTCCTTTTGACAGTATTCCAGTAATTTTTGATAACTTCCTTGTTTTCTGGAATGACAAAATATTCAGATTCATCTTGTAAATTTACTGCTCCTGACTTTTCTATCTATCTCCTCTATGTATTCCCTCTCATCACATATAAATGATAATTTTATTTAATTGTAGTTTAATCTCCTATTGTGTGTGCATGTACACGCACGCACACACACACACACACACACATCCTCCCTTTCTTTGATAAATAGTAATACAGTGTATATATACATATTGCTTCCACAATTCACTGTTTTCATTTAACAGTGTATCCTGGATATCACATACGAGAAAGTACTCATCCTTTTTTCTCTTTTTCTTCTTAATAGTTGTATAGTGTTCCATTGTAAGTATCTCAAAGTTAATTCGATTTGACCTGTGTTGATGGACATTTCTGGATTTTTACCATTTTAAACCATGGAAAAAATAGCCATGTGTGTATATCTTTTCATATTTTACCATTTTATCTTTGTTATAGATTCCTAGAGAATGGGTAAACATGAATACGTATGTAATTTTGATAAATAGGGCCAAGTTGCCCTCCATAGGGTTTGTAACATTTTGCATTCTTTTTAGTAATGCTTATATGCCTATTTCCCCTTAGCTTTACCAACTAAATATGTGGCCAAGCTCTTACATTTTTGTCAGTTTGATAAATAAGATATAGTATATCTGTGTAATATTAATTTGTATTTCTATTGTGAGCTATTCTCTTAGTTATGAGCCTCATGTATTGAAGAGTCCTAAATATATGAGAATCACTTGCCTTTTCTAGAAACTCATCTGTTCCTACCCCTAGCCTGTTTTTTTTAACAGCATGTTGATCTTTTAACTTTGCTTATGAAGTTATATTTGTCATGCATTTTTAACCTTTATGTAGTTAAATTTGTTAATTATTTCCCTTAAAGCTTTAAGATTCAGAGCAGGAGAGAGTTTTCCTTGCTTCTAGGTTATAGAGAAATTCACAAATATTTGTACTTGCGTAATTTCATTTTTTTTACATTTAAATGTCTAATTCCTTTAGAATTGTCACTGGTTTTTGGCAACAGAAATGAATTCAACTTTTACCGTTTTTTGTATTACCATCCAGTTATCCCAGCAGCATTTATTAAAATGTGAATCTTTCTCATTTGATTTGTGACTCTACTTTTATTGAACACCATTGGCGATTGTGTATATTTCTGGATTCTCTATTCCTTTTTACTGATCTGCCCGTCTAGGTGTACACCAGCAACACGCTGTTTTAATCGTAGGGGCCTGAGGAAATGTTTGCATCCCTGGTTGGGCTAGCAACCTCCTTTGCCCACTGTTCCTCTTCCTTTTCAAGTAAATCTACATCTCCAAATGCCACATTCAAAGTCTTTCCACTAGATTCTACTTAGTGCTGCGTAGGTCTTTACAGCTACATGTCAAAGTAAACTAGAGAGACAGAGACAGACAGGTAACAAACAAGACTATAATGCAATGATGCTGTGGAAGCACAGTATAGGAAGGCATTACTTTTGCTTAGTGATAGAGGGAGGACCTCAAAGTACATATAGAATGTCCAACTTGAACCTTCGGAAGCATTTACTTTTAGAATTTCTTGCATTTAAGGTGCGTCACTAACTTTAATCATCTGGTGCAGCCCTGGTAAGACTTTTACTTTTTTAACTTGTGAGATTACTTCCTTTTTTCTCAAAGTGATGGTCATCTCTCTTTTTTTTAAGCCAATTATTGTAACCCCAACAGGTGAGATGTTTTCTTCTGAAAGGAACTCATCCACTCCTGCCCGATCTGCTCTCTTCCCTCTGTTTCCTGTCTCAGTTAACAGGCACCATTTGTGATGTGACCTAAACAGGCGTCTCAGCTTGAACCTACGGCTGATCCTCCCCCACCTCCCCTATGCAAATATCTTGAAGTCTTGTTAATTCTCTCTGAAATCTTTATTCCATACATCCTCTGATTTTTTTTTTTCTGGTAGTAGTGCTCTTTTATTCAGAGAATAGCGTGGAGTAGCATGGGGACAGGACCCATGGGCAGTAAGAGCTGCAAACATGGGTTGAGGGTTAAGGCTAAATTTAAGTCATAGGTATGTGAGTTACCGCTTTACAAGACAAAGGAAAGCTTACATAAAAAAGTTGTTAAAATGGTATCAGTGTAGGTGGGGTCTGGTTATTTGGTGGCCCAATAACTTTAGATAAGAATCAGGGTGGATCAGGTCAGGACGTCCTATGCTTCCCAGAGGATGATATAGGTCGGTGTGTAGGGCAGGACGCCTTGGGCTTCTCTCTCTGGGGCAGCCTTGATCCTCATCCACAAAACTGTCCTCTGATTTTCAACTTCAAGGCCACTGCTCTGGTTTAGACTCTTATCTTGCATTTGTATTATTGTGCTGCTTCCAGAAATATCAGCCAAAATTTAGTTGGGATCAAATCATTCCATAGCCTTTTGCATGGGTTCCAGTAATGTCTTTCAAAACCTGGCCAGTCTCCAAGCCATGCTGTGGCAGGCATCCCACATATAAAGTAGAGAAAGATGGGCACGGATGTGAGCTCAGAGTCAGTCTTCCTCAGCAAAAAGAGGAGTATTGGCAGCAGATGTTAGCTCAGGGCTAATCTTCCTCAAAAGAACAAAAAACAAAAAACAAAAAACAGAACCCTAGCCAATCTCCAGCCACCTGACTCCACCTCCTGATGGTCATCACTCATCTCATCATATTTCTAATCCTAGTGCTACATTCTACTTACTCCCGGTGACTTTGCTGTTTACTAAACATCTGGCGTGTCTTCAGGTCATCATGACTTTTAAACATTTTCTTCTGTGCCTGAAATGCCATTTTCTCATAATTCTGCCTCCTAAGTTCCTCTTATTTGAGGTCAAACTAAAAGATTTTCAAGCTAGAGATTTCCATTCTCTACTCCCCTTCTTGCCTGCCCTCCACCTCCACAGATAAGTTAGACTATAGATCTTCATGTACCTTTAACACTTTGCACATACACATACCACATTTACTATGCTGGATTATGATTTATGGTTTCTAGATGTGGTTCCTTATGAAGATTGAAGTCTTTGAAGAGAAAGACTGTGGTACACACACACACGAATATTTAAAGATACAGACATTATTTTTTCGTTGCACTTTGCACTTGGCCCAGTGCTTAGTGTATAGTAAGGGCTCAATAAAAATCCTAAAATGAGCATTAACCCAGTTGGCTACAGAGAAATATATTAAGCAAATGGTGCAAACCAGTCATGGTCTCAACAAGAACCAGAGGCATACTTGGATAAAATTCTGATGCGTATTTCATGAAGGGTCTATTTACGAAGCATGGATAAGCAAACCAATGAGGGGTGTTCAGGCCCCAGGTACTAGCATGACAAGAAGCGAACACCACCTCTAGGCCTGAAGGGACCCTGGGAGGAAGCAGGGCTGTTAACAGAGTCCAGCGGAAGCTGGAGCTGTGGAGGGGCCTCCAGTACAGCTGAAGAGGAATCTGACCACTGCCGGAGCTATGGCCCAAAGCAGGGTGGTCGTGGGGGGAGACACTCCTGACCTGCCTTCTCTCACACTCGGATTTCCTGTTGATGCCTCCTGTTGGCTGAGTCCAACCAGAAGCCAGAGGACAGGAGGACTCAGGTGATAGAGTCTGTGAGGGTCAGTCCCTCAGGACTCAAAACAGAGCTAGGAAGGGCAGAGAACAGAATGGGCGGCACAATTGGAGAATATAGAGAACAAGAAACATGCTCAAACCTTAATATTAAGTGGATGGGTGCCAGTCAGTCTCTGGAGCAAGGTGCTTATGACACAGGCCTTCAGTAAGTTAAGTTGCCTGGGGACACACACCTTACCTGAAATCTCTGAATGTTTTCCTTATCTACATCCTGGTAACAACAATGACTATGACAATAGCAACATTAAAAATTACCATTTACTAAGTGCCAGATGCTGTGCTAAACACTTCACACATTTTGTCATTTATTTCTAATAACAGTCTCCACTTCACAAATGTGAAGCTGTCACAGAAATCAAGTAATTTGCCAGATGTGCAACTAGTTAGTAGTGGAGTTGAAGTTTGACACCAGATTAATTTGACTCCAAAGCCTCTTAATTCCCAAACTATACTGGTGCAGGGAGACCCGGTATTCTGTTCAATATGAAGCCACAGCATCCTCTAATAGAATCGTGCAAGGTGACATCCTCCCCCGAGGCAAGCCACAGGATATTGTGATGAATAGTGTCTGTGCAAAGGAGACCTGGGGAGGAGGCTGCTATCTTTGACTTAGATACAAAGATAGGTTATTTTATTTTCAATGAGGAAAGGGAAGATAAAAATGCTAATCAAATCTGCTGAGCATCAGTTACCTGGGAGGGATGTAATTAGAAAATCTCAGTGCATGTGCCCAATGAAATGATAGCACTATAAAGGAATATAGAGGCATGTTGGTAATTAAATGATAATGTTGGATAAATCGTTCTCTCAACAGGTTGAGCTCCTTTTTACACCATGCGTTAATAGAGCAACATCCTTAATATACTAGTGCATAGCAGAGAAAAGATACGTTGCCTACTTTATCCATTAAAAACTTGACTTGGTACCATACAATGGTGGCCTTCCTTTTGTTTTTTCCTATTCTTGGGCTGGAGCTATGTAGGTGTGTCTTGTCTTATCAGTTAGGATAATCTAAGCACAAGCAGATGAATTTGCTCTTTTTGCTTTCTGCTCCTGTGGTTTGGATATGTGTTTTGTTTTAAAGAGGAAATTGGGGCTCATAGAGTCAGGACTGGTCCATTCAGGTCTTTGCTCCATCCGAGTCCCTTGGGAGGAGAGGAGGGATTGAGAGAATGGAGATGGGCTTGTGATGATGGGTCATCCGTGCAGGATTAAGGGTGGCTCTGTGACAGCCAAACACCAAAACAGGAGCCATAACTCACTGAGCTGTCCTCTGTCCCATGCCCACATCTCTACCTTGTTTCTGGTCAAGCAGCAGCCTGGCTAGACAAGGTCCCAGGTAAAAAATTTTTAACAAAAACTTCTGAGCCCTTGGCACTTTCAATTCTTGGGGGAGCTGGAAGAGATTGTTGGACTCACTACTTAATTATTTTTCCAGGAAGTAAAAGGCATGGATCATCACTCAGGATGACTGCCAGCCAGCCAAACAGATGTTTTCCCAGATTCTGCATCTTACAGGGGACATCTTGAGATTTATGTTTTTTGTTTGCAGTCTAGTCTGCGCTTTTCCACTTAGATTCTTGTAATTTTGTTATTGGACACTATGTTTACTTCCATGTTTGCATTAAAATGTTGCCGATAGAGTGATAATTCTTAGATATGTGAGTGTCTAAACTGTTAAAGATGTTAGAATTATTAATTTAAAAATATGATTTCTGCTTTTCTAGAAAAAATCTTAAAGGAAAAGAAAGACTTGTTTAAAGGGTGTTATTATTTGTTTAAAGGGCATTATTCTCAGTATAATGCTCCATTGATTACTTTAATTTGAAGAGCTCTGGTGGACTTTATTACAATAGACACATTTTCAAGGAGAAGATGAATAATTCAAATGCTCTGGAACTGCAAAAGCACCATTTCTTGATCTCTTTGGCTCAGTCAAATCATTTTCATTTAATATTCTTTCCTATGCATTTTTCTGTTTATTTTTGGCACAGTACAGATACCATGTCTTATGCCCCTTAGGTGGCTATTTCTTGAATTTCTAATTGGAAACCTTCCCTTTTACAATTACTTGTTTGTAAAGCTGGGATAAAGAATGCAGACTCATCACCCATCACTTGCCATCCTTCTTTGATCCTGTCGGTGTGCGTGATCCAATCTCTTTTTCTTTCTTCCTCATAGAAAGTGTGTGCTTCCTCCAGCATTCTGTTCGTTAACCATTTTGTAGTCTAGAGTAATTGGATCCTCAGACAGTAAGAAGAAAACCATTTCAAGGTTTAAGTCATTTTTATTTAAACTAAAATTAGGATGAATTGCTAAAGTCTCAAAATGGGCTCTTGTATGCAAAAGATCCTTTCAAATGCACTGCTATTTCAGACTTGTGCTGACCACGTTTGGACGCAGTAGAGGAGACAGTTGTCATTCTGACAAACCACAGTGTCTGGTACATCCAGCAGGAAGATGCTCTCAAAGAGGGAGCATTTTACTAAGAAGTTATGTTGCCATATCTACGATATCCTGAAGTTGCTTAAGAAGTAAAAATTAATCACTTAAAAGATTTTTCCGTTCCTACAATAACAGAATTCTGGATATTTGGGAAAAATCTACAAGTTCTGTGCCACTATATAAATAGTTAAATCACCAATTAGTTCATTTCCTGTCAGGATGTTTGGTTTGCTAAAGATCGTGAAGATGGAAGTGCCAAATCTCATTATGTTTCTTCTCTGAAGGCAGGCAGTTTACTTTTAAAAGCAGTTTGTTAAGAATACTACTCAGCCATAAAAAAGATGAGATCTTGCCATTTGTGACAACATGGGTGGACCTTGAGGGTATTATGCTAAGAAAAATAAGTCAGACAGAGAAAGCCAAATACTGTATGATTTCACTCATACGTGGAAGATAAAAACAGCAGCAACAACAACAACAAAAACCCCACAGACACGGAGAACAGATTGGTGGTTACCAGACAGGGAGGAGGCAGAGTGAAAGAGGGAAAGGGGTACATGCGTATGGTGAGAGATGGCAACTAGACTTTGGGTGGTGAACTCGATGTAATCTTCACAGAAGTCGAAACAGAATGGTGTACACTCAAAATTTATCTAATGTTATAAACCGAAGTTACATCAATTAAGAAAAAGCAGCTTCTTAAAAATTAATCTGAATTTTAGGGAGGGAGAGAACTTTTAGGAAACCTTGGCACTGAATTTCCTTTTCTGGTCTTTTGTCTATAATAGTTAATTTATTAATCTGAATGTTAAGTGTGGTGAATTTGTGAGTCCCAAGAAAATGTCTAGGAATTGACTTGAATTGGTGGGTATCTTAGAAGACAAGTTTTGGACCTTTGCAAGTTCTTCTCTTTGAACTATTCCAAAGTGAAATGATGGCTGTGCACGGCCATTCTAGGTGGGCACGTTTGGATGTTTGAGAGATTATCTTGTATCAAAAGGGAGGTTGTGGAACTGCTCGGGATTCTGCAGGTAGTTCTGGAGCCAGGCTGCGCGGAGAGACTCAGGGGCCGTTTCAGGCGCTGCTGGGAGTCATAATTGTTGCTACACTGCCGGTGTGGAGAGAGGATAAGCTGCAAGACATTGCTACTGCTCTCGTTCTTCTGCCCCTGCAGAAGGGACTGTTGGTTTCCTTAAGAGATACTGCTGTTTTTTAGTGAAACCTTCGTGTAAATAGCAGTTGGACTATTAGCTTTTTGTGTGTTGACCCTGTGACTGAGGAAAGATCAATCCAATTGGGTTGAAAGCTCAGAAACTTTTTGGGAGAACTTGAGTTGATCACATTTTACTTAAGTCTCCCATTACAATTAGGTTTTTTTAAAAAAATCATTTTTATTGAGGTACAATATATATAAAATAAATATACTCAAAGTTTACAATTTGATGAGTTTTTACAGACGTACATACCTAGGAAATCATTGCTTGCTATTACAACACAGAACATTTCCATCACGCCAGAAGATTTCCATGCCCCTTTGCAGTCCATCTTTCCATTTGTCCCTGACCTCAGGCAAACAACGGTCTATTTTTTTGTCATTCTATATTAGTTTTCAACTTTCTAGAATGTTATGTAAACGTAAAGCAATACAGTATGAGTTCTTCTTTGTCTAGTTTCTTTCATTCAGCAGAATGATTTTCAGATTTTTCCACGTGACATATATCAGTGTCCCCCCCCCTTTTCACTGTTGTGTAGTAGTCCATTGCATAGATTTACTAAATATTCTTTATTGACCTGTTGACAGATACTTGGGTTGTTTCTAGTTTCCAGCTGTCATGAATAAAGCTGCTATTAATATCTGAGTACAACTCTCTGTGTGGACATGTATTCCAAACAGGCTATTCTCCTTTGCATAACAATTAACAATGTTTGAAAATTCTTGTGCATCCTCCCTAGCACTTAATATTGTCAGGATCTTAAATTTTTGGCTTTCATTGTGCCACTTAGGCACTTCTCTAATGACTAATGATGGCAATTATCTTTTTATGTGTTTATTTTTTATCCTTATTTCTTTTTTGGTAAAGTGTCAAACTCTTTTGCACATTTTTTAATTGGATGGCTTCTTCTTTTTCTTTTTGCTGAAGAAGATTTGCCCTGAGCTAAAATCTTTTTCCAATCTTCCTCTTTTTGTATGTGAGCTGCCACCACAGCATGGCCACTAGCAGATGTGTGGTGTAGGGAACTGGACCTGGGCCACTCAAGTGGAGTGCACCAACCTTAACCACTAGGTCACTGGGGCTGGCCCCTTGGATTGCTTCTTTTATTATTGTTTTGTAAGTTTTCTTTATATATTCTGGACACAGTCCTTTATGAGATATATGTTTTGAAAATATTTTCTTCTACATTATGGCTTTTCTTTTTATTTTCTTGACTATCTTTTGAGGAGTAAAATTTTTAATTTTGATGAAGTCCAAAACTCATCCATTTTTTCCTTTCATGGCTTGTGCTTTTGGTTTCTTAAGAAATGTTTACTTAGCCCAAGGTTGCAAAGATGTATTACTATGTTTCATTCTAGAAGCTTTATAGCATTAAGGTTTACTCTTGAGTTTATTTTTGTATATAGTCTGAGGTGAAGGATGAGGTTCCATTTTTTTCTTTGTTGCGCTTAGATGTCACTTGTTCATTGAAAAGAGAATCATTTTCCATTGAAATACTTGACCACATTTGTCAAAAAACAATTGACATGTGTGGTTCTATTTGTGGATTATCTATTTGGTTCCTGATTGCTTATACTTATCCCAATAAAATACAATAGTTGCTTGGACCAAATCTGTTCGTTTGTCTTAGGCAACATCAAATGAGAGTGATAATGACTATGATTCCTAGCATAATGACCAGGCCTACTTGTAGGATGGATGTAGCCAGCCTCCATATCCAGAACTGTGCCAGTCAAATATGCCATTAATCCAAGTGCAGCCAGAGGTATTGGCTATTGCATATACCTAGACTGGCCAACAGGAAGTCCAAGGGGAAGAAATTTTATTTTTTAAAGACTGGCACCTGTGCTAACATCTCTTGCCAATTTTATTTTTTTTTCTTCTCCCCAAAGCCCCCCGGTACATAGTTGTATATTCTAGTCGTGATGCCTCTGGTTGTGCTATGTGGGATGCCACCTCAACATGACCTGATGAGCTGCGCCATGCCCACACCTGGGATCAAAACCAGCGAAACCCTGGGCTGCCGAAGCAGAGAGTGCGAACTTAACCCCTTGGCCATGGGGCTGGCCCTGGAAGCAATTTTTATCATCACTCGTGCTGGAGAGCTCAGATTAGTGTGTGTGTGTCAGGTAAGTGCAGGCCTTATGTCCACATAAGAAATAGTAATGACTTCAGTAACAGTATTTTGTTGATGTGGGATCAGGGTCTAGTTTTATTAAGTTTGTGAAAAACATGCAAAATAGTTTTGTCTTCCCTTAAGCAGAAGTGGGAGACCACAGGATGCCAACAATAACAGCCCCTATCAGAACAATTAATGAGTTTTCTTCATGTTTTTGTCTTCAGTGTTTAATTTTTATCAAATGTGAACATTTTTAGCATTATTTCTTCAAATATTTTTCTTTCCATCTCCTTATTTCCAGTCCTTTGAGATTCCAATTATACACATATTTTAGGGTACTTGAAGTTGTCCCATAAACCACAGATGTCTTGTTCCTTATTTATTTATTTTTTAGTCTTTTCTCCCTCTGTGTTTTATTGGGATAGTTTCTACTGCCGTATCTTCAAGTTCTCTAATCTTTCCTTCAGTGTCCTTTTTGCTGTTAATTGCATTCAGTGTATTTTTCATCTCAGAAATTGAAATATTCTTCACTAGAAGTTCAATTCATTGTTTTATGTCTTTTGTGCTTACTTAACATACAAAAATTTTCTTCAATCTTCTGAGGCATACTGAATATAGTTATATCTACTTTAACATCCACATTTACAAATTTTTTCATTTGTGTCATTTCTATTGATCATTTTTCTCTTTATTATGGGTCATATTTTCCTGCTTCAATGCCTGATGAGTAGTTTTTAACTGAATGCCAGAAATTGTGAATAATTCTTCTTGGGTATTGGATATTTTATTATGTTATTATTCCTGTATATATTCTTGAAATTTATTCTGAGGTGCCATTAAGTTACCTGGAAACAGTTTGGTTCTTTCTAGATTTGCTTTTAAGTTTTCTTAGGCTAGACCAGAACAGCCTTTAGGGGTAATTTTGTCATACTATGGAGGCGACAACCTGCAGAGAACAGTGCCCAGTGTCCTACATTGGCTGGTGGGAAGATGAAGTCCTTCTGACACAAAGCCTGAGTGTGGGCCTTGGTCCCTCCAGTTCTTTTGGCTGCTTCTTTCTTGGTCTTCAGCTGTTTCCTCACATGGATGGACTGACTGATGCTCAGCTGAAGACTGAGGGGGTCCCTCTGCAGATTTCTGGAACTCCTTCTCTGGGCAACTCTCTTCTATCTGGACTGTGCCCTGTGACTCTAGCCCCGTTAGGCTTTCCCAACTTTGTCTCCTTAACTCTGGCAGGAGGCTCCGCTCCACTAGGGTACCGTCTCTCTGCACTGTGGCCTGGAAACTCTCTCCAGGCAGCAGCTAGAAAAATTATAGGGTTCACTCTGCTTGTTTTCCTTTTCTCCTGGGTCTCTCTCCTGTGCTGTCTATTGCACAATGTCTGAAAACCATTGTTTCATACATTTCCTCGGCAGTTTTAGTTGTTTCAGGTGGGAGCATAAATCTGGATCCTGTTACTCTTTCTTGGCTAGAAGCAGGAGCTATTTTTCACCTGGCAATTTGTTCCCCTGCCTTTCAACCTCAACTATCTGTTGGGGTTAGGAAGTTACAATCTTGCTGATTACTCAGCTCTGCTATGTTTTAGGGTGAGAGTGATGTTGTCTTGTGGCTTTCTACATCCTAAGGAGAAGAGGAACGTTTAGCTTTTAAACAATGAAAAATAAGTCTATATTGTGCTATGGCTTGGTTTCTATAAGGGACAGCAGCATCATAATATTTAAAAATGTGTATGCGTATAGGAACATAGTTATAGATGTATTATATATAACTCAGTCAGAATGTTAGAATTGACACTTAAAATAGGAAAGAATATAACATGATGCAATTTGGGACATTTCTAATTGAGAAGTTAGGGCAAAGTATTGTTGGTCAATAACATTTGAGGTGGTATAGGAAACGAAAAGATATAAGATCTGAGATTTTCTCAATTTTATACCCCGCTTTGACTCTCTTGAAACTACCTTAATTTCAAGCAATAAAATGTTGCTTGATACCACAATTAAGATATCAAACAGCAACCATGGAATAAGTACAAATTTGGGCTTTTTTCCAAAGTAGGAAAATGGGAGCAGTTTTGCTGAAATTTTTAGGGATTATTCTAAAACTACTAGAAATAAAGGCTTCTGATAGGCACATCTATATTTACTTCTAGGGTGAAAAAATTCATTCTTCCTCCCAGCTCTGTTTTCTCTCTCTCATCTGCTCTGGTTGGCTTTTTAAAACTGATCTCTAGTTGACATTTCATTATACTTGAGTACTTTCCCATTCCATAGTGTCCATTCCTCACCTTTGCTTCTGTTTAAAAGTTTATTAAATAATGAGATTATATTATTGGGGCATTTTAGGACATTTTAGAAAAAAAAGCAAATCGTCCCTGACCTCATCTAAGCATTCAAAGTTTCTGAGGGAGTGGGTTAAATATTCTTGAGGAGGTCAACATTGCTCCTCGGTTTGCTGAAATTAGGAAGAGATAATATCTAAGGATCGTGCTGAATTGATGAGACTCTTTCCCCTCAACTCTGCCTCCTGGGAAGGAACACAGTAGCTGGTTAGTAGTGTACAACTGCACTGCTTAATTTACCTTTTTAAAGCAGGAAAAGCAGAAAAGATCTAATGCATTTAAAACCACAGTGGGGTGGGAGGAGGAAGAATGTAATTTCCCTGGTTGCAGTTTGGCCATCTTAATCATATGGAAATTGCCAGAGGACCCTTAATGGGCACTAGTGGTTTAGAATGCTGAATTTCACACGCCTCACAAGACCGAGCTTGCCTAGGCATGCCTACGGGGCTGCCTGGTGATTTTAATGACAACACACGCTCTCCGAGGTTTTGAAAAGAAAATGGCCTCTGAGATTGGAAGGATCAGCTGTAGCGGGGAAGGACAAAGCACTCAAACCCATCTGGTTGTCTCACAGGTACTTTAGAATCAATTTCCTGTACCCTGATTTACCACAGGTAGATGATGACGGCTACACCTGGCAGTTATTTGGTTTGTGAGACCTGATGAGGTCACGGACCAAGGATACACGGGCCTGAGCAAGTCAAGGCTTTATTGTGGAGTGATTGAGCTGGTCAATCAAAATGAATATTTAATGTGAGCTGGGCAGGTCTTGCGCATGGTGCATAGTCCATGATATATTTTTCTGAATAATCAAGTGATTTAAATTCCTGTAAGACTTTTTTGACAATGGTGACCGTAGCCATGCTTTTAAAAAGATTTTGTTTTCCAAAACGATTCTTATTTGGCATCAGAAATTTTTTAGCATTCTAGCCCTTGGATTTTTTATGCGTCACCTTTATTTATTCCTCCCTTAGATCTCGGTTTTACCCACACTTCTCACTTTGAAGAAGCAAAATTGCAAGTAATACCAAATTCCTTACCTATTATTATGAATAATCCTTAAGACTGAACAGTTATTTTTTTATATCATGTCTTTTACATAATAATAATGTACGGGCTAATATTATCTTTTGAAACAGAAACTATAAATGTGAAATGAATATAAAACAATAGGACTTAAGAACAACAGCTTTGGAAGAGGTTTTTTAGCAACAATAAAATATTTCAAATCAGAATGATGTCAATTTATTAATATCCAATGAGAAAGCAGCAGATATTTGCTTCTGTGACCCTGAAACCACAGGGGTGGGCAGATCCCTAGTAGGCTGGTAGGTAAGGATGCTGCCCTGGTGCTGAGCCTGTGCATCCTTACACTATTCCTTGGCCTTTCCTTCCTCTTCTCTGTATCACAAGGGAGCTGACTCCTGCAAACTGTGCTCCTCAGATTAGAGGACAGCAGGGGACGAAAAGCTGGGGTATGGTTCCCTGTCTATCTCTGCTGTAGGTGGCTTCTTTAGTGGTGACTGAGTCTCTGCCTGGTTCCACCTTCCATCAAGTGCCCTGCGCCCCCAGGCTCCAGTAACACCCCCTCTTCCCTTCGTCCCTCCATCCCAGTGGTGTTTGTAGCTTCCTGCTGTTGCTACTCCCTGAATTTGCCTCACCAATTCCTTCTTGACGTCTCAGCAATTCCGTCCCTTGTGTAACCAATTCTCTGCATTAAATTCCTTGTGTCTCAAATACCTTGTAGTGTCTTCTGTTTACCTTGTTGGACCTTGAATGATGTAGTAGGCAGGGAATGAGACAAAGGGCCATTGATTGTATGATTCAAATATTTAATGCCATTTGGCTTTCTCTAGCAAAAGCAGGGAGCTTGGGAAATTCTGTAGTATATTCAGATTCATTCTGTTTAACTCAAGGGTAACTAGAAAACATTAACATTTTTAAAAATATTTCTGAAATGTCTCTTTCTTTTCTCCTGCATTAGTAAGCAAGACTGAATTTTGTTTACTCTTGTTGATGCTTTAGATTCTTGTAGTGTTTCTTAAGGTACCTAGGACCTGGATATTAAAATAAGATCTGTAGATGTTTGGACTAAATAGGATTCATCTTTAGGATGCAGCTCTCAGGTAGTTTTTAGAAACCTTCCTTTTATCAGCCTTGTGTGTATGGGTGTGTGTGTTTGTGTATGTCTGTCTGTCATCTTATGAAAATATATCTTAAAAGGTTAATGCATATCTAGTTTTTTGATATTTACAAATATTCCGTCAAGTACACTGAGTGTTTTATCTTAAATAGAGCAGCAATACCAGGTCAGTAAGGTTTTTTGGGAGCAAAATCTATTTTTGGATAGCCAAAATCTAGGTCATTTAAAAATGCAGGCTTTAGAAAATTCATTCAGCTTTTCATTGTTTCTTAAATATTTAATGATCACCTGCTATGAGCTAGGCATCGGAGCCACAGTGGTAAATAAGACAGTGGGTGTTTATCTCAGTAAACTTAAAATGTGGTGGGGAAGGCAGACACCTGTAGGCAATCATAATAATGTACAAGAAATTATGAGGATATGTAGCAAGGGGACTTAACCTGATCCAGAAGTTTGGGATGGTGCTCAGAAGTGATCAGAAGAAATGATGGGCAGAAGAAAGATAACGAAGACCAAAATTGGCCCAGGCTATCAGATAAGATCTATTCACTCATTCATCCAATCATTTCTACAAACATTTGTAACGATCTTGGGAAGATGAAAAAAATGAATAAGCCTAGTTTGCCAGTAGGACTAAGAGTGTTAATAAAAATGCAAAAGGATGATCTGATGAAGCAGGCACACCAAGAGTTGGATAATGAGTTGGGGTTTATGCCACATCAACCCATAAGGACTAACGACTTCTCCTCTGTGCTCCTGAAGCAGTTTATACCTGTATTGTAGCATTTAGTATTGTTTGGTCTGAGAAATTTCATTGAAAATATGCTATATACACACAGTGAAATATTACTCAGTCTTAAAACAGAAGGAAATCCTGCCATATGTGACAACATTTATGAACCTGGAGGCTATTATGCTAAGTGAAATAAGCCAGTCACAGGACAAATACTCCATGATTCTGCTTATTTGAGGAAAACAGTCAAAATCATAGAAGCAGAAAGTATAATAGTGGTTGCCAGGATCTGGGGAAGGAGGAGACAGGAAGTTGCAGTTCAATGGGGATAAAATTTCAGTTAGGAAAGGTGAATAAGTTCTAGAGATTTGCTGAACAGCATGTGTCTATAGTGAGCAATACTGCATTGTGCACTTAAGAGTTTGTTAGGAGAGCAGACCTCATGTTATATGTTACCACAACTTAAAAAAAAGAAAATTTCACTGAGACTATTTTTATTTTACTGATGAAAAAAGAAGGATCGACAGGATTACAGTGTGGTTAGGAGTCAGTCTGTGATCTCAGGCATGTTCCCGAACATTCTAGGGTTGCTATGACGATTGAAACAGAAAATATTTAAATTACTTAGCCCAGTGCTTGGCACAGACTACTTAATTAATATTAGCTCTTATTAGCTATTAGACCTGTGAATCCTGTCCAGTATCTAAAGGCTCTGTCAGTACATTTCATTTGATCCCAAAGACAACTGTCGGAAGGGGAATGTGGGCATGATCATTTCCATTTTAGAGAAAAGAAACAGAATCTAGAGCTATTAGAGATTTTTCCTAAATAATACATCAGAGATTGAGCTGTGATGAAGCCAAGAATCCAATGTCTTGTGAGTCTATTGCCTTTCCCAAGCAATCAATCTGCTCCTTATTGTACCATAAATGTTTACAAAAATATACCACTCCCCTACTAGACTGTGTTAGACAAGTTCTTTATGGAATTGGCTCTCCTACCAGGCAATCTACTCTTTGAAGCCAGAGATGAGATTTTATCTCTCTGGGGTGTTCTCATAATGTCTAGCTCAGAGACATGGAAGTAGAAGGTGTTCCATAAATACTTCCTGAATTAAATGGAGAGGCAGACACAGACAGGCATAATGGATAACGCAACGGAAGTTGCTCTCAGTAGTTTCTGAACCCGACCAGCACTTTTCAATTTGCTATGGCATGTTAATGGGTACTAAGCAGCTGTAGTTCCTGTCTTTGAGTAATACCCCCAATTCCAGGCAAATTGGGTTTCCGGAAGGTGCCAGGCCCCTCATTAGCTTGAGGGAGTTAATTCTTTAAGATTCTTCAGGTTTTCTTTCTTTTTCAATGAGCTTTCCTTTTGTGTGGCCCTGTACATGCTTCAAATTGAGCCTGGAAATCTGGGAGGGCGGAGTCTATGTCCCTGATATGAAATTTTCTTTTGTGCTCATTGAGAAGCAGCCACTCTATGAGGCCGTACAGTTTCAGAGATTCCATTCTCCCATTCCCGGACCTGCGCAGTCGTCCCCATTTTCATGCTTTGGGGGTCTCATGTGGGGAGTGCTGACTGCGCGGTCCCTGCCTTTCTGTGGGAGCAGGATGTGCAGGTTGCCAAGGCCCGAGCGCCAGTTTTCTTTCTTCCCTTCGCTTTGAAACGCTGAGCATGCTTGGGCACGCTGAGCGCTCTCTGGCTCGGCCCACCCCGAGTGAGATTATTAATTGAATGCAGGACAAACCAGGAAATGATTTTATTGGAAACAGAAGATTTTTCTTTAGTCAGTAGTGCAAAAATCATGAGCTCCCAGTGCTGTCATGGTTACACAGCTCCTTTTCATCCTGGTGGAAATGACAATCAATTTGGAAGTCACACATCACCCCTTGATGGAGCCACTTGTGAAAAGCCAGCAGAGGCAAAATCAGCACAAATATGCCACATGGCCTGTATCCCGAGCTTAGAATGATGTCTGTAAGAGGTCTTAAACAATGGTAACTTTATAAATCAACCATATGCCATGAAATTATAATGGACAGCTCATAAAAGATACTCTGGATTTCCTGAGAGAGAGAGAGAGAGAGCGAGAGAGAGTGTATGTGTGTGTGTATTTGTATATACTTGAGCACCTAGATGTTTTCACAGGGGTTAGTTTGGCCTTGAAAAGGTCAACGGGGATGTTCATTGCATGTCTGAGAATGTACCACATTTTAACTCCCTGGACAAGCAAAGCAGTTTCTAATAGGTGATGTTATTCTCCCAGTAATACAAATCTTTTAAATGAGTTTTACCAAGATTCTAGTAAGATATAGTGACTAAGAAAAATTTCACCCTTAAAAACAAAATCCAAAGAAAATGAGTCTACTTCTTGGGAGCAATGTATTGCAATAAGTGAAGAGACTATTTCACATGTATGGAAATAGAGATGTTTGCTATGTGTTAGGGAAATAAGAGAAGTCTGTTTCCTTTGAGATGTTTAATTGCACTTGATAAATTACATCCGAATGGCCTGGTAGAAATAGCATTTGCATATTGACAAACCTTGCTATTGCCTACTTCATTTAGCTGTCATGCATAATCGCATAAATGAATGACTTCTTTGAATAGGCCTATTTCTGAGAACGTAATTATAGTATATTTGTGATAATTACTGTGTTCTTTGAGAGCATCTTACATAGTATCCCTTGACTTGTTTAGTTTTAAGCCAATTTTTACGCTTTCCCTCGGAAAATTGCTAAAGTTGGGCTTTTGTCCAAAGGCAAAAAGGGCTTCCAGTTGATAAAAATGACTAAATCTGACCACACACGCTGCAGTCACTAAGATGGCAGACTCAATCCGCTTGCTCATTTTGTCTTCTTTCTCTCTTTATTCTTGTTCAGATGATACTGCTGACTTGTGGATCACTCACTGTGAGGAAATTCATGGATTCTATGGAAAAATAAATCCCAAAAGATTTGAGAATGAGAAACAGGGTGGTGACTCCTTTCTAAAATCCCCCTTGAGTCTTTTCATTTCAGTTCTTACCTCTTGATGCAGCTTGACCTCAGATGGCCCATAATCATGGGATATCGTATTGATGAAATAAGAAGGAAGAATGATATGAGGAAGCCAAAAGTTCCTTCTTCCCCTCAGCTTGGGGGATGGAAACCCTGAACAAAGAAGAATGAAGAACAAAGACGAGATTATAGTAAGAGTACCCAAATGTTTAGGAGCATTTTTTCTGGGATTCTTTTTTAAGAACGCCCCCACCCTCCTCTGTGTTTGATATCACTCCGGGTCCTGGGTTTCCGGCTTGGTTTAAATGGACTGTCTGCCTGGGAATCTTAGACACCCCAGCCCTCCCCGTGCATTCCTCAAACACCTCCCCCCATCTGCCTCATTGTTTTTATCCATTTCTGCTTGATTTATTTTTGCCACCTGGCTCCTGTCTCTGGCGTCACTTGTCACTTGTCTTTATCTTCTCATGCCTGAGCACATTTTACTAGTATGATGTAGTGGAAAGACCATGAGCTTTGGGATTTAAAATCTCAGCAACCAATTATTGGCTGTGTGACTTGGGATATGTCAACTTTTTGGGTCTCAGTTTCATTTTCGTTAATTACAAAAAGAGAACATTAATACATTCCTATTAGGGTAGAAGTGAAGAATTAATGAGTTAACTGTATAAAAAGTGCTTATCCTGGTGGCTGGCACCTAGTACTCACTCAACGCCTATGTGCCTCCTTTCTCCTCACTTCTGCTCCCAAGGACATCTCTGCTTTATCCTGCACTGGCCAATCCCAGTGACTTTCCAAGCATTGGAGACCCCCTCCCTGCCCTCTCCCTGACAAGTATGGGCTTGTGAATCATGACATTATGACCAAGATGACCAGTGATGCAGCCTCCTATCTGCATCCTTCAAATTCTTCTCCCCTTCCACCCTTCCTTCCAACACCTGTCTTCCTGTTATTACTTAGCTACATGTTAACAGTTACCAGTTATCCATCTGTCCTGTTTACTGTTATCACTCTTGGCAGAACACTAAAGAAGGAAAGGAAAGCATCAATAAAGATATAATCTGAGGTTGCTTGAGACTCACTAAAATAATTTAAATCTCCAAAAATGGTATCGTCTTAAATTTAACATCAACAACAACACCATTTTAGCTTTAAAGCTTGTATCTTTTCTTTCCCTGTTTATAGAATTCCTATTAATGATGCTTTTCTCTCTGGTTTCCCCAAACAGGAAATCAGTGGTCTTCAATTTCTTCTAATTCTTTGAAGTCCTTTGCCAAAACTTTCTATTTTCTCCTCTATTGCCTTACTTTCACCATTTTTGTCATAATCTGTAATTTAAACTCTGATTCTATCATAAATAAGTAATTTGGACTTTTTCCTATTTAATGGCTCAGGGATTATCATCAAAGAATGGCATGGCCAATTTTCCTCCCAGCACCATTCACGTTCCTATGGTTCTTTTTCTTTTCTCAAGGAGTTTAACTTCCATGACTCTCAGCTTTGAAGATTCTAAAGGCATAGAAGCTCAGGGAGTTGGAAACAAGCTTAACATCCTTAAATAATGGACACGACGCCCTTGCTACCTGGTCACCTGGTCCTGGTTGAATAATGCCAGTTATGATGTGACAATTGAATCTCAAGGCATCAACCTACTCCATATTTAGAGAGCCTGTATTGTTAGAAAGCTAAGCCAAACTGTATTTCCCATTTACTTTTTCTTCAATCTTAATTTTGCCCCTTGGAGTCATGTGGAACAAACTTGGTTTCCACTTGTAGACCACTTGTACATTTGAAGGCAGCTATGTTGCTCCCCCATACACACTCTTCCCACCCCCAACATTTCCTTTATCAGGAAAAATATTTCCATTTACTCCAGTCATCTGTAAAACAAGTGTTTGTTAACACACAGCTTTATCACATTTATCAAAGTTAGGAACTTATCTTTCTTAATGGTAATGCCACAGAAACGATGGTCTACAAAATAATCTCCAGTAGATGTCACGTTAGAAACAAAGAACGACAGAAAGAAACGTGTTTCAATAAATGCTCTGTAGCAGAATGTTGATGTGAAACGATGTCTTTGCACATCCATTGACGTTGATTTAAACACGTAATGTTCACATGTGGGAATAGCCTACCATACATATAGGGGCATGGAGATGAGTGGTAGGATTTTGGAAATTACTGATGTGTCTTTACCTTTTAGAGTCCATGCTTTTGCCTCAGGAAACCTGAGACAGCTGTCTGCCTCATGGGGAAAGAGAATTTATCATAAAAAATGATGAAGGGAAAAACAGAACTACACCTAACTTCTGACGTGAAAAACAGGGTTAAACCAAAATGAAAGCATTATAAACCAGGCTATGATCCTGAGAGATATTTTTCCATATCCCTTTATTTTTCTTCTCTAACACATCAGGTACTAAACCTGGAGGATCCCAAAGCAGAGAAGGTACCCTTCCCTCCATGACAGCAAAGCCATGCACCTGATGGAGATGTGGGAAAATGTTGGAAAAGGAAAAACAAAGCCCACCTCTTCCTGACCCTGGAGGAGGATAATGGGAAGGGGCCAGAGAGGAAGAGAAGGAAGGAGCACAGTAGAAGGATGTGTGCCTTCCCTCTCTGGACCGTGGGGCTGGATCCAGGATGCAGGTAGTGAGGGAGGTAAAGAAGAAGGCTGTAGGCCCCAACTCCCTTCTGGGCTCGATGAAGAGAGATCTTCTCCACCTTTTCCTACACCAAACACGCCTTCATTTCTTTGTCTGTGCAGTGTTGTCAGGGAGCTGGAAGCCCCGAGGGTTAGCTTTCCTGAGGCACTCTCAATTCTCAAGGGGATTGGGTACTGAGTCAGCCTTGGGGTCTGCCAAGGCATAGGGAAGTCTTAACAGCAGAGGCTAGCAAGAAACCTCAAGGATTTTGGAGTCAGTAGGTGCCGAAATGAGACTGAATTGGTGAGAGAGTGAACTGGGCTGTGACCAGATTGGGAGAATGAGCCAGTTACAGACTCGAATCGTGAATGCCAAGACAGGCAGCAGCCAGATTGGTAAGACAACATTATCAAGGAGACCAGAACATCATGCTCAAGGTCACTGTCTCCTCATTTCATGCTCTTCTCTTTCTCTCCCCACCCATACTCCCAACTACCTTCTTTCAGAGCTGAGTCGGGGAAGGCAGAGGAAACCTGAGACTGGGCTTCCCTCCCCACTCCTAGGGAGAATATTGCCTGAAGGGGCTATGTAAGTTACCAAATCAGACTAGGTTTAAATTGGGTGAGAAAGTCATTTAAAAATCCTCCCACTAAACAGAGAGTGGGGGCTCATGTGGAAAACCATAAACAACAAGAGAACATTTTCTCTGCATATCCAAGTTGTGTGAGTAAAAATTTTTGACCCGCAATTTTCATTGACTATCCCCCAAAGACCTCTAATCGTATTTGAAAGGGGGACAGAAATTGTCACCAGCGATTCGTCACCTGAAGTCTACTGATGCATGAAGTTAATCCCAACTTTCCATTCATATAGGGGTTTATTTGCACACAGTGTGCTACATTAATTTTTCAGCACAGTTTTTATGTATTTTTATTAAAGTATACTTTTCTTTTGACATTTTAAAAGCCCTGTTGGTACTGCAGTAACCAATGCGTGCATTCGCCAGTTTGATTCACGCCTGCTTCTCGGCTGACTGTGTTTGTCTTCAGGGGGAGCAGAGCAGAAAGTCCTGTTTACCCTTTGCTGTTCATTCAATATTAATCCATGTTTTTACATATTCCCAGAGTGTATTATTCTTTATGCTTATATGCCACAGAGCTAGAGGACCTGATAAATTCAGTAATTTCGCTGAAAATAATTTTTAATATTTTACTCCTGAGAGCAGAGTTAAGGCAACCAAATTCCCTTGAGGATACTGATGGCAGGTGCTCATTATGTTTGGAAAGACTCAGCCTTGTTGATATTTAAAAATTTTTTCAGAGATTTTATTTTACCATTGGAGTTACAAGAAGTTTTATTATTCATGACTATGTTATGTATTTATTTGGAAAGCAAAGGGATTCTGTCATGAGATCAAAAAGTTCCTGAAAATTTTTTTAATTAGAAATAAACTCCAAATACTTACTGAGCCTCTACTCCATACTAGTCACTTTGCTTGTTTATTCTTTTAGTTTTCTTAAGCAACAGTCCTGTCCTGAAGAAGTCTCAGTTAAGGGAAGCCTGGGTGAATGAATGGGTTAATGCGTGGTCTCATTTTACTAAGGGGCTCCTGGAGACTTTGCCTAATCCTAGAGGAACGTCTCTAAGGCAGAGTATTCAGGAACTGAAGAAGGTCTGGGAAGAAACATTTTGGGAGAGAAGGTCTTTCAGTGCCACTTAAACCATGGGGGACAGCCTGTGCCACTTTGGAGCAGAGCCAAAGTGATGATGAAGGAACAATGGAACCACAAGGATGGGCACGCTGGGATCAGGTGGGTCCAGATTCAGTCACCTTCTAGTGCCTGTGTGCTCTTGAATAAATTACATAACCTCTCAGAGCCTCAGTTTCACTCATCTGTAAATTGGGAATAACAATGGGACTTGATTTGCCTATCTTGCAGATATTGTTGTAAAGATGAATGAAGTTATGTATGAGAAAGCCTTTTGTACACTCTAAAGCATGATAAATGTTTGTTGTTGTAACGTTTTTTCTTGGCACAAGTGAGCAAGGGCAGAGAGGGGAGAGGATAGGAAGTGGCTGGAGAGGAAGAGCTGTGTTGGTAGGGATCCTAGTTTGAGGAGAATGGAACTTACTCTTTCTAGACCCTGCTCCCACGAGCTAAGTATCTCATGGAACTTTCATAACCATCCCCTCACCAGATGACTTTGTGTCTAGGACACCACCCTCCTTCTTTCTCTCTGATGTACTCTGTTCTGGTATGTAGCAAAGCATACATTTAGCACTTAGTCCATATGGAATAAGTTAGATGGGAACTGGGCAAATTCTCAGGACATGGAGGCTGTTAGTCCTACCAGTGATCTTCTGAAGTACTGGCTCTTACTAGAGGGAAGTCCCACTAGAAAGCCAGTAAGAAGGTTGGTTATTTGTTCATTCACACACATTGAGTAGCGCCTGGAAGCATGAATATGATGATCAACTTGTCCTGCACAGCTCCTGGTTGCTTGAATATGCCTTTCTGAGTAGCCCTTTGTCTTAGTGATTCCTCCGTCCTTAGTCTCTCAAGTATATTCATTTCCGTTACCTCTCTTTCCCTTGCTTTCTCCCAATTCCCTTCCCAGCCTGAGAAAACATTGTGGGAACTCAAAGGCAAGTTTCACTCTCTCTAATCTTTGCTTTTTTTCAAAAGTTTGGCTGAAGTCTCATGTTCTCTTCATTTTCGTTTTAGAAGTTAAAGTCAAGGAGACTCATTCAGACTTTTTGCTTTGACATACTCCTCTTCCCAGACAATCGTTGCAGTGGACTGAGTGTTTATGTCCCCCGAAATGCATGTGTTGAAATCCTAAGCCCCACTGTGATGATATTGGGAGGAGGGGCTTTTGGGAAGAGATTAGGTCATAGGGTGGAGCTCCCGTGAATGCGATTATCGCCTTTATAAAAGAGAGGCCAGAGAGCTCCCTCACCCCTTCCATCGTGAAAGATTACAGTGAGAAGACAGCTGTCCGTGAACCAGGAAGTAGGCTCTCCCCAGACACCGAATCTGCTGGTGCCTTGCCTTGGAGTTCCCAGCCTTCAGAGCTGTGAAAAACAGATTTCTGTTGTTTGTAAGTGCCTCAGTCTATGGTATTCTGTTATAGCAGCCTGGAAGGACTAAGACAGTCATGCAGAAGTAGCCTAACTGCTTGAAAGTGCGTGAGGTATGGGGTGTCTGAAGGTCAGATGGGGGAATACACTTGGGAAGATATGTTAATATTAACAAAATGATCCTGCCATGCACTTATTTGGAATTGTTCATTGTAGCAGACTCTGGAGGACTCCAGAATAAGTTTATGTGAACTGTATCTCCTCTTCTAAGAGAGGTTTTTATCACATGCTTCATGGGTAGAATCCAGCCCTTAGCTTCACCAATGTCTAAGGTCTGGATTTAAACAAAAGCTGAAAAAATTGTGCCCAATGAGAAATGACGAACTAGGCATAAAGATGATGCTTATTTTTGGGTTAAATAGTCTAGAAGATTTTGTTTTGAATTTTTATAAAAGAGCACTTCTTTCCAGGCCATTCTAGGCATGATCTGCCATGGTATACCTGGTCGGGCGCCAAGATGTCTTATTTATTGACTCAGGGAATTGCAACACTGTTGGTTCAGCTTTGACTCTGTCGTCTTGATTTCATTCTATGTTTTCATTCTAGCATGAACAGAAATGAGTTTTTAAAACATCTTAAACATAAAACAAACCTAACTTCTCTAAAAATTTATATTATTTTATTTGCAAAAATAGTTCAATGTCTCGCACTTGATTTCAGCCTCAGTTCCCACATGTTTTATCAGCTTTCTTCTCATTATCAATTTCACACCACAGAGTAGCGTGGGGCTGAGAACAACAGACAGGAGAACAGAGATAATTAAAGTAAATTTCTCAACTATACTTAGAAATTAGGACAAAAAAATGTGTGCATAAAAATAGGATACTAAGCATTTGATGCTTGGAATCTAGCCTTTTGTAGTTCAGTGACTCTTACCCATGTTAGTGCTGATAAAAATTGAAGGATAAACGTTTTAGTGAACAGCTTAAAAAAATAAATATATTTTAACACATATTCTCTTTTCTGTGAAATATGGCTAAAAATATGCTTGTTTTCCAGAGTCTTGAAGATCAGAATGTTTTTTCAACTGGAACATTCTTACGTATATTAATAATTATTTCCTTTGTACCCCACTCCGTCCCCATCCCCAAGTTCCGGCTCATCCTCTTACGTTTATTCATGGATTCTGCCCCAGTGGCTCAGATCAGCCTCGGTTCTAATGCCCTTCAAACATCTCCCAACTTATCTTTTTTCAGGAATTCTTTTCTGGAACTCTTGAAGTTCTCCATGTTTGCATAATCTGGTTTTCCAATGGGGTTTCTATTTCTGGTCTTTCTGTCTAGGTTCATGTTGTAGCATAAGGACAAAGCCTGGCCTATTGTCAGAATTGTTTGTAAAACTCTTGAAATGAGTCCTGTCCAAAATTTGAGAAATATTTTAGAGTTATTTAAAATCATTAGATTCTTGATCTTGACATTTTATCAGCAAAACTCTTTCAAAAATGACCCCATTTTATGTGGCCTAACATGATAAGAGGAATCTCTGTAGGAACCTCTGTAGGATGAGGCTGATTTGTGCATAGGCTGGAAAATCAGTAATTTAGATATGAGACTGTCCTACAGACCCACCTGCAGCTTCTGGAAAGTCACTTAATGCTTTCCAGTACAGTTTTTTCATTAGACTCCATGTGCATGTGTTTTTCAAGATCCTAGTGTGATGTGTATTAGACATAGAAATGTACATATAATGTGCAACCACAGCAACAACAGTAATTAAAAAGAATGAATGTTTGGAGATTGATCATTATTATTATTTTTATTGTTAAATTTTTTTTTAATTAAAAAAATTTTTTATTGCGGTAACGTTGGTTTATAACATTATATAAATTTCAGGTGTACCTCGTTATATATTTTGATTTCTGTGTAGATGACATCATGTTCACCACCCAAAGACTAATTACCATCCATCAGCACACACGTGCCTAATCACCCCTTTTTCCGTCCTCCCTTCCCCCTTCCCCTCTGATACCACCAATCCAATCTCTGCTTCTGCTTTTGTTTGTCATTTTTATCTTCTACTTATGAGTGAGATCTTATGGTACCAGACTTTCTCCCTCTGACGTATTTCACTTAGCATGATACCCTCAAGGTCCATCCATGTCACAAATGGCAGGATTTCATCATTTCTTATGGCTGAGCAGTATTCCATTGTGTACACACCACATCTTCTTTATCCACTTGTCCCTTGATAGGCATTTAGGTTGCTTCCAAGTCTTGGTTATTGTGAATAATGCTGCGATGAACACAGGGGTCCATGTGTCTTTATGCATTTGTGTTTTCATGTTCTTTGGAAAAATACCTAGCAATGGAATAGCTGGATCATATGGTAGATCTATTCTTAATCTTTTGGGGAATCTCCATGCTGCTTTCCATAGTGGCTGCACCAGGTTACACTCCTACAAGCAGTACACGAGGGTTCCCTCCTCTCCACATCCTCTCCACATCCTCTCCAACACTTATTGTTTCCTCTCTTGTTAACTATAGTCATTCTGACGGGAGTGACGCGATATCTCATTGTAGTTTTGATTTGCATTTCCCTGATAGTTAATGATGTTGAACATCCTTTCATGTGCCTGTTGGCCATCTATATATCTTCTTTGGAGAAATCTCTGTTCAGATCTTTTGCTCACTTTTTAAGTGCCTGGTTAGTTTTTTTTGTTGTTGAGATGTATGAGTTCTTTGTATATTTTGGATATTAACACCTTATCAGATAAGTGGCTTCCAAATGTCTTCTCCCAATTGTTAGGTTGTCTTTTCTTCTTGTTGATGGTTTCCTTTGCTATGCAGAAGCTTTTTAGTTTGACGTAGTCCCATTTGTTTATTTTTTCTGTTGTTTCCCTTGCTAGGTCAGGCATGGTACTTGCAAATATGCCACTAAGACCAATGTTGGAGAGTGTATTGCCCATGTTGTCCTCTAGAAATTTAATGATTTCAGGTCTTACATTCAAGTCTTTAATCCATTTTGGGTTAGTTTTTGTGTATGGTGTAAGATAATTGTCTGCTTTCGTTCTTTTGCATGTGGCTGTCCTGTTTTCCCAACACCATTTATTGAAGACACTCTCCTTTCTCCATGTACGTTCTTAGCTCCCTGGTTGAAAATTAGCTGTCCATAGATGTGTGGGTTTACCTCTGGGATTTCGATTCTGTTCCATTGATCTATGTGTCTGTTTTTGTGCCAGTACCGTGCTGTTTGGTTACTATAGCTTTGTAGTATATTTTTAAACCAGGGAGTGTGATATCTCCAGCTTTGTTCTTTTTTTATCAGGAATCCTTTGCCTATTTGGGGTCATTTGTTGCTCTATATAAGTTCTAGGATTCTTTGTTTTATTTCTGCGAAAAATGTTTTTGGAACTTTGATAAGGATTGTATTGAATCTGTAGATTGCTTTAGGAAGTATGGATATTTTAGCTATGTTAATTCTTCCGATCCAAGAGCACAGAATACCTTTCCATTTCTTTGTTTCTTCTTCAATTTCTTTTGACAATGTTTTATAGTTTTTAGTGTACAGATCTTTCACCTCTTTGGTTAAGTTTATTCCTAGATATTTTATTCCTTTTGTTGTAATTGTAAATGGGATTGTATTCTTAATTTCTCTTTCTGCTGCTTTGTTGTTAGTGTATAAAAATGCAACTGAATTTTGTATGTTGATTTTGTGTCCTGCAACTTGACTATATTAACTTATTAGTTCTAAAAGGTTTTTGGTGGATGTTTTAGGGTTTTCCAAATACAAAATCATGTCATCTGCAAATAGTGACAGTTTTGCTTCTACTTTTCAAATTTAGATCTCTTTAATTTCTTGTTCTTGCCTGATTGCTCTGGCTAAGACTTCCAATACTATTCCCTTCCTTCTTCTTTAATTTCTGATTTGATTTATTTGAGGCTTCTCTCTTTTTTTCTTGGTGAGTCTAGTTAAAGGTTTGTCAGTTTTGTTTATTTTTTCAAAGAATCAGCTCTTGGTTTCATTGACTTTTTCTATTTTTTTTTTAGTCTCTACTTTCTTTAGGTGTACTGTTAGATTGTTTATTTTGGATTTTTCTTGTTTGTTGAGGTAGGCCTGTATTGCTATAAATTTCCCTCTTAACACCACTTTTGCTGTATCCCCTAGATTTTGGCATGTCGTATTTTCATTTTCATTTGTCTCCAGGTAATTTTTGATTTCTCTTTTGATTTCTTCATTGACACAATCATTGTTCAGTAGCATTTTGTTTAATATCCACATTTTTGTGGCTTATTTGACTTTCTTCCTGTAGTTGATTTCTAGTTTCATACCTTTGTCATCAGAAAAGATGGTTGGTATTATTTCAATCTTCTTAAATTTATTAAGACTTGTTTTTTGGCCTAATATGTGATCAATCCTGGAGAATTTTCCATGTGCATTTGAAATGTGTATTCTGAGATTTTGGGATGGAATGTTCTGTTTATATCTACTAAGTCTATCCAGTCTAATGGGTCATTTAAGGCCAATGTTTCCTTACTGATCTTCTGTTTGGATGACACATCCATTGGTGTAAGTGGAGTGTTAAAGTCCTCTACTATTATTGTGTTACTATCTATTTATCCTTTTATGTCTGTTAATAATTGCTTTATATATTTAGGTGCTCCTATGTTGGGTGCATAGATATTTACAAGTATTATATACTTTTGTTGGATTGTTCTGTTTATCGTTATGTGGTGCCCTTCTTTGTCTCTTGTTACAGTTTTTGTTTTAAAGTCTATTTTGTCTAATATAAGTATTGCTACTCCAGCTTTCTTTTCTTTGCCATTTGCATGGAGTGTCTTTTTCTATCCCTTTACTTTCAGTTTGTTAGAGTCTCTAGGTCTGAAGTGTGTCTCTTGTATGCAGCCTGTATATGGGTCTTGGTTTTTTATCCAATTTGCCACCCTATGCCTTTTAGTTGGAGCATTTAGTCCATTGACGTTTAAAGTAGCTATTGATAAATATGTACTTATTGCCATTTTGTTACTTTTTTTTCTGGATCTTTTAGTAGTTCTTCTCTGTTCCTTTCTTCTTCTCTTGCTCTCTTCCTTTGTAGTTGGGTGACTTTCTTTATTATTATGTTTGGATTTCTTTCTCTTAATTATTTGTGTATTTATTATAGGTTTCTGGCTTGTGACTACCATGAGGTTCATATATAATAACCTATGTATATAGCAGTCCATATAGAGTTGATTGGTCTTTTTAGTTTGACCTCTTTCTAAAAGCTCTACTCTTTTGCTCTCCTCCTCCCACATTTTATGCTTTTGATATCATATCTAACCTCTTATTTTTTGTGTGTGTATCCATTATCTTCTTATCATTCACATAGGTGATTTTAGTATGTTTGTTTTTTCACCTCCAGATTATCTTCATAGGTGGTTAGTCTGCTACCTTTACTGTATTTTTGCCTTTATCAGTAATTTTATTGTCTTTTTTTTTTTAAAAAATAATTTCCTTATTTTTATTTGTGGTCTTCTCTTTCCTACTTAAGTGAATCCCTTTAGCATTTCCAGTAAAACTGGTTTCTTGGTGATAAACTCTTTTAATTTTTGCTTGTCTGGGAAACTCTTTCTCTCTCCTTCCATTCTGAATGATAACCTTGCTGGGTAGAGTATTCTTGGCTGTAGGTTTTTTCCTTTCAGCATGTTAAATATATTGTGCTACTCCCTTCTAGCCTGTAAGTTTCATCTGATAAGTCAGCTGATAGCCTTATGGAGTTTCCTTTATATGTCACTTGTTGCCTTTCTCTTGTGGCTTTTAGGATTTTCTCTTTCTCTTTAATTTTGGACATTTTAATTACAGTGTGTCTTGGTGTGGGCCTCTTTGAGCTTATCTTGTTTGGTGCTCTCTGTACTTCCTGTACCTGGATGTCTGTTCCTTTCCTTAGGTTAGGAAAGTTTTCAGCTATTATTTCTTCAAATAGATTCTCTGCCCGTTTGTCCTTCTCTTCCTTCTGGGACATCTATAATACGAATGTTAGTGCACTTGATGTTTTCCCAGAGTTGCTTTAGACTGTTCTCATTCTGCCTAATTCTTTTTTCTTTTATCTGTTCAGCTTGCGTGATTTCCTCTAGTCCTTCATCCAGCTCGCTGATCCATTCTTCTGTTATCTACTCTGCTATTGAATCCCTCTAGTGATTTTTTCATTTCCAGTATTGTATTCTTCATTTCTGATTGGTTCTTTTTTATATTTTCCAGTTCTCTGTTGACGTTTTCACTGTATTCATCCATTCTTCTCCCATGATCAGTGAGCATCCTTATGACTTTGTTTTTTCTTTTTGAGGAAGATTAGCCCTGAACTAACATCTGCTGCCAATCCTCCTCTTTTTGCTGAGGAAGACTGGCCCTGAGCTAACATCCGTGCCCATCTTCCTCTACTTTATATGTGGGATGCCTACCACAGCATGGCTTGCCAAGCAGTGCCATGTCCACACCTGGGATCTGAACCGGTGAACTCTGGGTCATGGAAGTGGAACATTCGAACTTAACCACTGTGCCACTGGGGTGGCTCCCCTTATGACTTTTTGTTTGAACTCTTTGTCAGGTAGATTGTTTATTTCTGTTTCATTTAGTTCTTTTTCTGGGGTTTTGTCCTGTTCCTTTGCTTGGAACATATTCCTTTACCTCCTCATTTTGCCTTTTTCTCTGTTCTTAAATCTATGTATTAGGTGGGTCAGCTATGTCTCTTGGTCTTGGAAAAGTGACCTTATGTAAGAGATGCATTTTGAGGCCCAGCAGTGGATTCCCTCTTGTCATCACTTCCAAATGTTCCAGGAGTGACCCCTGTGTGGGCTACCTGTGTACTTCTGTTGTGGCAGGGTTGTTCTTGCTGTAGGTGCCCAGGGAAGCTAGGCTCTCCCCCTGGTTGGTTGGTTGTAATTCTCAGCTGCCTGTGGCTACTATGGACCCTTCAGTCACTTTATCAGGTTTGGGGAGCCCTAGCACAGTTGGCTGCAAGGTCTAATAGCATATTCCTGTTGCAGTTTTTCTGTTAATTGAGTTGGCCCCTGGTGTGGCTTGTTCCTGGGATCAGGGCCTTACAGTTGCTGTAAGCCTCAGGCCTGCAAGGCTGTTGTCAGTTCTCTTAGGAGTGTGGCTGAGTGGGGCTGGCCCAAGGTGTGGGAGCACCCAATTTTTTCAGGCTTTGGAAGTTGGGGCTGATCCCCTATGTGTCTACTTGTGAAGCACAGGTCTTCTGTTGCTGATAAACCCCATGGCTCATAGGTCCACACACATCGTCAAGACAGTCCTGGTCTGGGCACATATCCTGGCCCCCTGGAGCATACCCAGTCACCCCACGGCAGAGGCCCCCACACACTCCAGCAATGCCCCACCCACTCCATTGCTCTTCACACAAATCCTACTCCCCCCAGAGGCTGGCCAACTCACCTGCCTGCAGAGGATCCAGGCACCCAGTTTATGCAGGTCAAAAAGTTGTCCCAGGGCTTGCTGTTTGGTGCAGCTAGTCCCTAGGGAAGGCTGTCTACCCTGGCTGAGCTGGATTAAATCTGGCCTCTAGTGGGTGTGCCACACCCTGGGCTGACAAGCCAGGGAAAGAATTCCAATGGTATCTGCCAGTGTCTGTGTCAGCACACCTGTACTAGGTCTCAATAACAGCTGCTGCCGATGTCTCAGTCCCTGGAGAGGCCTCACTTCTCATCGAGATGCACCCAGAGCCTATCAGGTGACTCTCTTTTCACCAAAGGTCTGTGCACCTTTCTTTCTGAGGATTTTAGGTTCCTTTCTGAAATAGGTGAATTTGTACATGAGCCCTTTAAGAGCCAGTTTTTTCTCCCTTATGTACAATAGCTTTTCTAGGGGTATTCCCCATTGTAGTTAATAGCCAGCAAAGCCAGATATTGTGAGACTCTTCTCAGTTGTGCTGAGTCTGGAGTATGATTATAGTGATAATGCTCTCCCATTCAGGTCCCCACTCCTCCAGGGAAGGCTGTGTACCTCAGGGTTGCTGCTGGCCAGCTGTGGAGGGCTGTGGCTTGTGGAGGTGGATTTTTTTCTCTTCAGAAGGAATTTGTGCCTCTTCCATCTCAGTGAGGACTGTCCCTTGTTGTGGGGGTTCTTTTTATCCAGTTTTCAGTTGTCTCTCAGGAGTAATTGTTCCAAGAATAGTTGTAGCTTGGCTCTGTTCATGGGAGGAGGTGGGTTCAGAGTCCACCTGTGCTGCCATCTTGACCTTTTCTAGATCATTATTTTTAAAAAAGAACCTTACCAGTTCCTTTCAAGCCCCTCAAGTTCCCCTCTGAAAGCATGTTTCACTCTCCTGAATTTTGTGTTTAACATGCTATTCATTTTCTCTTTTATTTTGCTACATATGTTTATGTGTCTAAGTAAGTTTTGTTTATTCACTTTTGAATTTTCTATACATTGCATCATATTAGGTCTGTTCTCCTAGAATTTGCTTCCTTTGAATTCTGTTACGCTTTTTTCTTCTTCTTTAGATTCATCCCTTTTGACACATGTGAGTATAATTAATTTTTCATGCCTATGCATTATTTTGTTTTATGAATATTCTGCAATCTATTACCTAATATACTATTATTTTATATATGTCCATAAGAACAACTTTGTCAATTTTTTAAACCTCATTATTCTTATTGACACTTATTTGCATAGTTTATTAAATTCTGACAAAGCTTGATTAAAATCTTCACTATTTTGGTGGATTTATTCCTTTCTCATTGCCATTCTGTCACTTTTTGCTTTACAGGGTTAAACACTAATTTACAAATTTACATTATTATATATTCCTTATTAATTGAGCCTCATTCTTTTTGGAAAAAGTTAATTATTTTTGATAGCAGTATAGCTAAACCAGCTTTATTTTCAAAATTTTTTTTTACTATTATTTTTCTTTCAAATCTTCTAGGTTCTTTTGTTTTAGGTGTGTCTCTTGTAATTGGCTTATAGCTAGATTGTGTTGAAAAAATCCTGCCAATCTTTAGATAGAAAACTTAATCCATTTTCACTTAATGGAATTACATATTTGGATTTATGTCAAAAACCATATTTTGTACTTTGTCTATGCCCCACATTTCCTGTTTTATGTTTTTACTCCATTTCTTCCTTATTTCAAATTGATTTTCTTTGCCTCATTGCTCTCTCCTACCTGCCTGGGTACTTGTTTGAAATAATACACAATAATACGTTCCATTTCTTTATGTTTTAGTGACTTATTTAGAAATCATAACATAAATACCTCAATGACATGATTTCAGGTTAATCAGCAACATTTTCCTCCTTCAGAACAATGCTGGGATTCCAAGATCACTTTCAGCCATCATCATTATTCCAATTTATGTCCTGCTGTTATTCAGGATTTTAGTTCTTTTTTTTTCTGACACTCTTCCCCTTTAATTGAAAAGTATTTTTATTGTTCTATGTTGATATCTGTTGGGATTTATCTAGCAGGTTAACATTTTCTTTGCTCATCATTCCTTCTTGCTTTCCAGAACTTTCTGGCATCATTTTTCTTCCTGAGGAACATTTTATAGATTTGGAAATTCCGTTGTTAAAGGTAAATGTGTTTTATCCTTTCTAAGTTTTTGTTTTCCTAAATCTGCCTTTATTTTACTCTTATTATTGAAAGATGGTTTTGTTGTCTGTATAATTCTGGATGATGGTTATTTTACCTTCTCTTTTTCTAGGACCATGTTTTCCTCATTGTCTACTGGCTTACATGTTTGATGGTGAGAAGTGAGCTCTCAGTGCTTTGTAGGAAATTTCTCTTTGCTCCATGACTACTTTAAATATCCTTTCCTTGTCTTTGGTGTTTGTTGCTACAAAAGTCTAGGTGTGGACTACTTTTTGTTTATCCTATTTATAATTCTTTGGGCTTCCAGGCTCTTAGGACTGGGTTCTTTGATCATTTCTGAAAAATTCACAGCAATTATTCTTTTTTTTTGGTGAGGAAGATTGGCCTTCAGCTAACATCTGTTGCCGGTTTTCCTCTTTTTGCTTGAGGAAAATTGTCCTTGAGGTAACATCTGTGCCAATATTCCTCTATTTTGTGTGTGAGATGCCACCACAGCTGGCTTGATGAGCAGTGTGTAGGTCTGCACCCAGGATCTGAACCTCCGAACCCCGAGTGGCTGATGCAGAGCATGCAAACTTAACCACTATGCCACTGGGCCAGCCTCATAATGATCTCTTTTAATATTACCTTTTGACTATTCTACCCATCCTTTGCATCTTGAAATCTAATTAGACATAGATTGGGCCTCCTCAATCTTCTGTCTTTGATCTTTCTGTTAGATGTATTTTATATCTCTTTGTATCTCTGTACTATATTCTGAGCACTTTCTTCAGGAATATTCTTCAGAAGCAATTTTTCAGAAACGAGGGACTTCTAAACTACTGTTTAACGGATCCATTGAACTTTTAATTCCAATTATTGCATTTTTTATTTTTAAATGCTTTAGTTGATTCTTTTTCAAATTGCTTTGTTAATTTTAATAACTGCTTCCTCTTCAAACTTTCAATCCCACCTTTTATTTCTGTAAACATATTATATATGCTTAATTTAGGTTCTGTATCTGATATGGCCACTAACTGGAGTCTTTGCATGTCTGACTCTGCAGTTTTCTATTCCTACAGACTCTGTTCACTGTGGTTCTTTCTGTAAGTTTGCTGAATTTTGATTGTGAGTTTATATCCCTTTGAGCTTTATAATGTGGGAATTTTTTGAGATTTGCAGTTGGAGGTAGGTTCTTCCTTGAGAGAGGAAGCTTCTTGCTCCTTTCTAGGTGTTGAAAGGGTACAACAATCTATGATCACTTCTAAACAATTTTTAGATTGGATTTTTTTGGCCAGACATAAAGTCTGATTGTAGTATTATAATTAAAGATTTTCAGAGGAGAATCATTTTTCTTTTTCTGTTGTTTTGCCATTAGACCTACAATCAAGGCCAAGACAGGTGAGTCTCTGTGGGGCTGGATTTTCTGATTCACTCACTGACGTATCACCCTTCTGCAATCTTAACTTTCTGTCGGGGTCTCACATCTGGCCCAAGCTCTTAGTCCAATCTGCTGTCCTCACTTTGCTGTTAAAGTTCAGACTCTAGGCTAACAAGAATTATCAGACATCCCAGGGCAATTGCTGTCTCCATGGCCAGCTTGTCCCTGTAGAATTGCTTTCTCATTCTGGACTCAAATTGTTTCCTCAACTGGTAGCTCAGCTGTGCTTTAAGGACTTTTTAAAAAAATATGCTATCCAGCATTTTCCTGGTGTTCTGAACTGTTATTACTCTATACACCTAATACATATTGCTGGGAAAGGAATTCCCACAGGGCTGTCTGTACAAAGCTTGAATGAAGACTCACACAGCCTCAGAAGATGTATCTTAGTTAATAATGCTTTGAATTGCAAAGTGCCATTTTAATGAGAACAGAAACACATGTCCTATTACCCTTTTCCTCATTTTACCCATGAATTTCACCTTTTGGTAGGTATAGAGTTTTCATTGCCTCCTGGATGAAAATCAAATACATTTCTACAATTTTCAGATGAATATTTATACGCGTGAGTACGTGTATATATGTGGTGGTATTAACACCAGTTAACCTCCCTAAATACATTATACATAGAATTTTTTTGTGTATGTGTATGTGTAATTGTTTGAGGTTATTTGCTATTTTGGGGATATACTTATTTTTAGTCATGAGGCATTTCTCAGCCTCGCCTGAAGAAGCCTCTTCCCACCTTTGAATGTTTGCACTTGCTGTTTCTTCGCTTGAAGTGTTTTCCCTGCTAATATTAACACAATTAACTTGCTCACCTACATTTTGCTTAAATGTCACCATCCTAGTGAGGTCTCCTCTGTCACTGTTTCTCAGCTCTTCCCCTGCTTTAATTTTCTCCTTAGCATGTAGCAGCATCTAATGTACTTTGCAATTTATGCCTTTGTCTTATTTATGTTCTGACTCCCCCACTAGAATGTAAGCTTCATGAAGGCTGAGATCTGCCTAGAACAGTGCCTGGTACATAACAGGTGCTCAATAAACATTTGTCGTATGAATTAAATGAGTGACTGTGACCATCCTTCATTTCTCTGAAGACACAGAGCCTGGTACTGCCTGTAAGTCTATGTTATAATGTTAGTGAAGGAATAGCAGGAACCAGTGACAGATTTCAGCTTCAAAATATTGGACATTGTGCTTGTCTCTAATTTTATTATTTTAAAATGCTTTTACATGCGTTATCATTTAAAAGCTAACTAATAATTCTGGGAGCCAGATGTGTTTATCATCACCACTTTACAAAGAAAAAAATTTAGATTTAGACAAATTAAATGTTTTGCTCAATGTCAAACAGTTGGTACATAGCAAACACAGGACTCAGGATGAGTTCCGCTGATTCTAAGTCTTGTGTTCTTTCTAGGATACCATGTAATTGCGGATTTACTTGGAGAAGGTTTTAAATTTTCCACAGAATCAGGGTTCTAATGGAACATTTTGAAATTGAGCTCTATTTTGTCTAGAAATCAGAAAACTTAAAGGAAACATTTTATAGAGTACGACGAGCTATGCCGTTATAAAGATTTTAATTTTCACAATGAGGATGTTTTAAGCTGATGATATGAAAATGGCCATGCTAGCAAGTAGGTAGGAAGGTAAAGAAGATAAAATTCACCTTTCCCTCAGCTTTGCTGATCTGCAGAAGGGAAACCAAATGAAGATCAAAGCCCCCAATATTTAGGTTTCTTACAAAAGTCACACTTTACAACTATTATTTTTTTTGAGGCTGTGAGCTTCATGCCATTGGATGTGTTTACAAAGAGGTCAGAAAACCACTTTTTTTGTGATTTGACATGGATGTATTTGTGTTGTTTAGGAAGAGGGACATTATCATCAGTTTCCAAACTGGGGCTCTTAATGGTACACACGATGGGGTAGTTCCTTGAAATCAGGGGTCACTGAACCCTAAATTGTGAGTTGCTTTGTAGGATTCTTTTAATTCTAAGACCATGTTTCTCTCTCTCTATATTCACTATTAATCCATTCAAGAGGACGTCTAATATTGTCGATGAAGCATATACTTGATGATTTTCAAACTATTATCTTTTTTGACCTTGTGAGTAAACATGGAATCCAAATCTGATTTGTCCTATCAAACAAACTAATATCATGATGTGTATTCTGACAACCAGATATTTAGGTAAAAATGCTTTGTTCTTTCAGCTACTGTTCAACGTACAATAAGCACCCATTACTTCAAGACTTACTTAGTGCTTTATTTAATTTTGATATGCCTTTGGGGGAGTCTGGGATACCATCAAGCCCTCGTCCTTTGCTCCAGGGTTTCTTAAATTATCTGCCTGTAAGTCTCAATGTGCAGCTGCATTCAGTTTCCATGGCAACCTACTTGATGTCAATATATGTTTGAGCATATTTAGGTCACTCGAAAACCAAAAGATGTGCCTAAAAGCTTAATAAATAAAGCAAATGCAAAGTGGATGTTTGAGCATTATTACTTATTTATTGTTAGGTTTATAGAACGCAAAAGAAAAAAATCGATTGACAGCAGGCTTTAAGATGTCTGCAGAGGACAGAGTCAGGTTTACAAGCCTAGAATGAGATAGTAGATTTTTGTTTTCTGGGATGACTCATAGTGGAGTTGGCTGCTGATGGAATAAGAAAAGCTCTAGCTGTCTATGACACTTGGAATTTGTCAGACTCTGCGATGAGTTATGTTCAATAAAGCAAAGGCAGAGGCATGAAGGGCAGGCTGTGTTAGCTGAGGCTGCAAAGACCACAGGAGGCAAGGCCTCTATTCTGCCACAGAAGCTGATAATGGGGTGTTCCACAGCAAATGTCTTATGAGGGCACTTGAGCATGGGTGCGCAGGGGCACGAGTATCCAGAGCGCAGTAACTAGATACTGAGAGAAAGTCACGTTTAGAATACACCTCTACACACATGGGTTCTTTTTATCCCTCCAGAATATTTTTTAAATCAAGGAATAATTTTCAATGAAATGCACATACAATAAATGTAGTTCGGTGATTTTTGACAAGTGCATCTGCCCGTGAACACATCACTTCAAACAAGATATAGAACATTTCCTTTGTTGCAGAAAATTCACTTGTGTTCTTTTCCAGTAAATGTCCTGGCAGAGGCATAGATTAGTTTTGCTTCTTCTGGAGCTTCGTATAAATGAAATCATACAATGTTTATTCTTTAGATAGGGCTTCTCTATCTTAGCAAAAAGTTTTGAGATTCATCTATGTTGTTGTGTGTATGAGCAACTTGTCTCACGTGATTGCTGAGTAGTATTTCATTGTAAGGGTATACCAAAATTTGATTATTCTTCTATTGAAGGACATTTGGGTTGTTTCCAACATTAACAAAGTCACTAAGGGGCATCTGTGTGCCAGTATTTGTGTGGAAAGTGCTTTCGTCTCCCTTTCACCCAAGTGAAATTGCTAGGTCGTGGCAATTTTGTAGCATAAACATATACCTATAGGTTTAACTTTATAAGAGACTGCCAAACAGTTTTCCAAAATGGTCGTACCATTTTATACTCTCGACAGCAGAACTGGAGAGTTCCGCATGCTTCACATCCTCATCAATGTCAGATGTGTCATTCTTTTTACATTTAGTCACAATAGAGGATGTCTAGTGATATCTTTGTCGTTTTCATGTGCATTTTTCTGATGACTGATGATGTTGAGCACTTTTTTGTGTACTTATTGGTCATTTGTGTATTTCCTTTTGTGAGTTGTCTGTTTTAGTCTTTTCTCCATTTTATTGGCCTATTTGCCCTTTTTTATAGAATTGTAGAAGTTCTTTATATATCCTGGATACAGAGCCCTTTTTCAGATGTATGTGTTGTGACTATTTTCTTCCTGTCTGTGCTTTGTGGATTCATTTTCTTGACAAATTTGTTTTTTGATAACCAGATATTTTAGTTATGATGAAATCCAGTTTATTGATTTTTAAATTTTATTGCTGGCGATTTCTGTCTTATATATAAGAAATCTTTGCCTGCCCCAAGCTTGTGAAGACATTCTCCGATGTTGTCTTCTAGAACAGCACTTTCCAAAAGAATTTCTATTTGCCTTATGCAATATTGTAGCCTTTAGCTACATTAGTTATTAAGCATTTCGAATACAGCTACAGTGACTGAGAAAACAAATTTTAAATTTCGCTTAATTTTAATCAATTTAAATTTAATTTTGTATGACCACATGTGGTTAGTGGCTATCATAATAGACAGCATAGATCTCAAAGCTTTATAGTCTTAACTTTTACACTTATATCTACATCCATCTCAAATTATTACATTGTTAATTTCATCATTTGAGATAGTGGTAGAAATTCATTTTTCTCTTCATTTGTTTATCCAATTGTTCCAGTACCATTAAATTGTGTTATAAAAAACAATTGATTGTCTGGGGCTGGCCTGGTGGCATAGCAGTTAAGTTTGTGCACTCTGCTTCGGTGGCCCGGGGTTCGCCGGTTCAGATCCCAGGTGGGGACATATGCACCGCTTATCAAGCCATGCTGTGGGAGGCGTCCCACATATAAAGTAGAGGATGATGGGCATGGATGTCAGCTCAGGGCCAGTCTTCCTCAGCAAAAAGAAGAGAATTGGCAGCAGATGTTAGCTCAGTGCTAATCTTCCTCAAAAAACAAACAAACAAAAAGACCAATTGGCTGTCTATGTATTAGTCTATTTCTGGACCCTCTATTCTGTTCCATTGGTCTGTCTTTACAGTCAAATACAACATTGAGTTGATTACTGTGAGTTTATATCTATGTCTTAGAATCTGGAAGTATAAATTCATCAGATTATTTTTTTAAGATTGTTTTGTTTTTTCTAGTCCTTTTCAATTTTACAAATTTTAGAATCAATTTTTTAATTTCTACAAAAAAATCCTTTTGGAAATTTGTTTGGTGGAGGCTGCATGCACAGACACTTAAAAAAATTCTAAGAAATCCTTTTTTCTAGACTCCATTTCAATTGCTCAATTCACCATTTTGTGATCAATGAGATAGTAAGTAAAATTCTCAAGGCCACAGGCAGGGCTAGGATTTTAACCTAGATTTATTGGATTCCTCAACTTACAGTTTTAATCACATTTTTACTTGCCCACTTATAAAGAGATAATTTATTGTAAATGATCAACTTTCTCAGAAGAATAATTTTAAGGGAGCTTATATATACACATATATGTAAATATATCTAAATATTAGTTATTATTATTCTTGAGATGTCTATAATTTTATTCCACATCCCTCTCCCAGTCTATGTAGCAACAGAATTTCATATCTTTTACACAGAGACAGTTTGGGCTATAATTCATGATGTTTTGGTTTCTCTTCCCATGTCTACATGCACTCATTCATAATCACCTGCTCTTTCGCCACCTTCTCTCCTGAGTCCAGGAAGAGATTATCATCCCGCCTCATTCCCACTCACCTCTACAGAACACTCACACACACAGACACACAGACACACAGACACACAAATAAATTAGATTTCATTAACATTAAAAACTCTTTCTTTTCAAAATACACTGTTAAGAAAATAAAAAGATAAACCACATAGTAGGAAAATACATTTTCAAAACATATATCCAACAAAGACTTATGTCTAGAATATGCAAAGAACACTTGAGTGCTCATTAATGAGTACAAACATCCCAATAAACAAAAGGATTTAATAACCAAAAAGACATATATTTGAACAGTCACTTTACTATAGAATACATGTACATATAATATATAGGATAAATATGGTATGCATAGTATACACACATAGTCTATGATATAGATATATATGTGTGTGTATAAATTCTATGCTATAATACTTAAAAATGGCCAACATCTTTAGTCATTAGGGAAATGAAAATTAAAACCATAGGGAGATACCAGTACACAGTGATTAAAATATCTAAAATTAAAAAGATTGACAATATCAAGTGTCGAAGAGGCTGTGGAACAACTTGAACTCTCATACATTGTTGGTGGCAAAGTAAAATGATGCAACCACTTTGGGAAACAGGTTGACAGTTTCTTGAAAAGTGAAGCATACACCCAGCCATTCCAGCACCATGTATTTACGCAAGAGAAATTCATATACCCATTCAAAGACTTGTACAAGACTATTCATAGCAGCTTTATTTGTAATAGACAAAAAGTGGAAACAACCTTAATGCCCATCCATCTGTGAAGAGATAAAGATACTGTGGTATATCCATACATTTCTCACTAAAGTGGTTTCATGACCTACAATTTAAAAAATACAGACTTATGTGACTTGGTCAAAACAAAGGCAAAGATGACAAGTTTCAGTTTGGGATATTTCTCCCGCAGCTGGTCTGGTATGCTTCTGCAGCCTGGCAAACTCTTACACTATGTTTGAGATGCTGCTTTGACATCTCTCTTTGGCAATGTTCCCACTCCTTGACCTCATAATGAAGATTATTATTGCCTGCTTTGGGCCACTATTATAGAGTCCATTTATTAAATTGAGCTACAAAATTGATAATTTTGTAACAAAGACTAAATCTTATTCATCTTTGATTCCATTTCTTCAGCTACAAGGATAAATAGATAGATGTGTGAACGCTTATAGAAAAGATAGCCCAAATGTTCTATAGGTGGATGTGTGGCTATGTGTAACTGAGCTGCCCCTCCTGGGCTGCATGGATGGACTAAATTTAACTCAAATTTTGCAGGAATGTCATAAATTTAACTTTAAAGAAAAGATTTTCTAGAATATAAGAGATTGTTTCCTTGATACAGGACAAAATCCTGAGGTCAGAGTAATAAAAAATACTGAAACATGAGAGTAGGCTTGCATAAAATCCAAGATGGAAAATGTCATTAAAAAGCCAACTTGTTCTTCCAGGCTGGCCCCGTGGGCTGTGACTTGTCTACACATCCTGTGGATAAGAGCTCTTGTTCTTTTCCATTGGTGCAGTGGGGAACTGCCAACATTGAGCTTAATAATTTGACTTCTAACCTTTTGAGACACAGCCTGTTTTGAGAATCTGATGATAATTAGAGCCTTTGTTTTAGCAAAAGATTTACCTAGGTGCACCCACAATTTTATATGTCGTATCAAGGACTTTGCTCTTCTATAACCCATCATGATAATCACCCTGCACCACGTAGTACCAGGATAACGTCTCATCAGGATAATCAGAGAAATTTAGGAGAATTTATTAACAAAGTGTATTATATTCCAGTGACTAATTTAGCAAATTACCACAAACTTGGTGGCTCAACACAAGAGAGACTTATTCTCATACTTCTAGAGGTCAGAAGTCCAAAATTAACATCCCTGGACTTCAATCAATGTGTCAGCAGGGCTCATCTTCCTCTGGGATCTCCGGGGGAGAATCTGTTCCTTGCCTTTTCCACCTGCTGGCATTCCTTAACTTGCAGCTGTATTGCTCCTATCTCTGCCTCCATGGTCACGCTGCCTCCTCTTGTTTTGTCTGTTCAAAGGACATTTGTGATTGCATTTAGGGCCCACCTGGATAATCCAGGACAGTCTTCCCATCTCACGACCCTTAACTTATTCACATCTGCAGACACTTTTTCCTTATAAGGTAACATTTGCAGGTTCCAGTAATATCTTTGGGCAGCCATTATTCAGTCTACTACACCGAGGAACTATTTACAAAATTGGCGAGGTCTAGGAGGAGAACCATGTGGCATAGTGAAGACACCATTGGTCAGGAGTAGAGGCTCTGCTTCAACCCTTGGGCCTAAAGGGACAAGTGGAGTTGTGGTTACGGGATCTGGAGGGAGAGGGTCATGAAGAGAAGGCTCCTTGAGAGAAACGGAGTGCCCTTTTTTTCAAGGAATGCCACCAGCTTGAGGAAAATTTGAGGGGAAGGAGTCAGGGGAGTAAGTACCCTCACCCCACTCTCTTCTTTCTCTCCAATCTGGTTTCCTATCAGCTGAACCCAAGCAGAAACCAGTGAGCACAAATACCCTTAACTGAGTCCACGCAGGGTAAACTCTCACAGAAGACAGCGGGGGAGAGAAGCGTGGAAAGTGGGTCTGGAGGGGCAAATGGAAGATACTCAGCACTCAGTAATTGCCTCACGGTGGGGCATCATTCATGAAAAATCTTCAGGCAATTTCGTTCCTTGTAAAAGTGTGAACTTTGAGCATCTTAGCACTTGAAGAGCCATTTCTCTCTCTAGGTAGCCCCTTGAAGTACTTGCCACTGCTGCTAAGACAACCTGGAATTCTGTGAGGGCAGAGATTTTGCCTATTTTGTTTACTGATGTATCCCCAGCTCTAGAAAGCTCCTGGGACACAGTATATTGTCTGTAAATACTTGTTGAGTAAATGGAGCTGAAACATAGTCTACAAATACCTGATGGTCACCCTCCACATCACTTCATACTCCCTACCAGCTATTTATTTCTCCTCCTGTTTCCTTGGCCCAACATAGCTGCAGTTGCTCCACAAGACTTTGCTGCTCTACCTTACAAGGACATAGTGTTTTTGTAATGGCACACTCCTCCTCTACACTCATATTCCTGGTTCTTTTAGCTCCGTTGAGCACAACTGCCTAATTCAGGCAGATTCAGGTTTTTTAACATTTGCACAATCAGAATTGATTGCATTAAATGAAATCTTTGAAGGCAACAGAAAGAAGGCAACTTCACTTGTTGGGGTTTGTGTGACTGTCTTCCCCTTGGATATCGTAAGGAATGAATATGGGAATTGGATTTTTCAGGATTATCTGCAGAAGCCTGCGGAGGGACAGTCCCATGGTACCAAAGTCTGGAAAGGGACCTAGGACATGAGCTGTCTCTGAAGGTACAGTGTTGCAGAAGCTCACATAGCAGATTGAGCAGAGTGCCTGTCTCCTGTCAGTCAGGATGAGGCTCCTGAAGACAGCTGTGGGGCAGACAGGAAGGTTGGGTACCACAGAGTCTCCGTGATGTTGACAAGTCTCTTCAGGTACCTGGAGGATTAGAGATCAATCACCTCCATTGCTGCCTTTGATTTCCATGGGGCTGCAGACTCTTAGAGTTGGAAGATGGCGAACTCCTTTCAGTAACCCTCACTGCCTTCACCATCCAGATACAGATCTTCATAATATCGGAGCCTTTGTGATCCATCCCCTTTTCTACCTCCCCAGCCACCTCCATGTTTCTCTTATTTTCCAGCTGTAATATGTTTCTCAAAATAAGGCCAATTGTTTCACGTCACTCAGCATTTGTGTATTTGTGTTGCCTACCCCTTCTGCCTCAAATAGGGTATCTGGCAATTTAATTGGAGTGAAAGTTTGATACCCAGGACATTTGGACAGTCCCATCGTTTTTCTTGATCTAAATTAACCAATAAACTTCTGTTTTTATGTATTACTCAGTAGTGTATTGCAACAGACACACATCCCCAGTGACACGTATCTGAGTTTCACCAAACACTGAAACTTACCCCATCCTCACACATAATCCACCTCTCTGAGGCTTATTACTTCTCTTAAATTCTAATATCATTCATGGCCCAACCCCATTCCTGTCCTTACTCCTGACTCTCCCCCAAATCCCGGCCTCAGTCTGTTCCTGAGTGAGTGAATAAGTTAAGGTGGAAGTGAGTGAATTAATGGCCAAGCCTACAATTCCACGTGGAGTGTGACCATTTCCAGAGGGGCTGCTTAGCTGGGTTCATAGTGTAGATTTTGGCAACGAGTTTTTGAAGGACAAAGGGATGGACTTAGCGTTAAATAAAATAATTTCTAGATTTCAAAGAACGTTTTTGTCTAAACATGACAAAGTTCAAGAAGAATCAGGGCAGTAATGTATTTCTTAAACAGAAAAGTTGTCTTGTAGACAAATCCAGGATGATAAATGCCCCTCAGAGGTTAACTTAATTAGTCTTCCAGCCTGGCCCTGACATCCTTTCCTGCCCAGGATTGCCCTTGATTTAGGAGGACTTGGTTTTCCCATTTGGTGTTTGGCACACCAAATACGTGTTTCAATTGCTAAACTGAAACTGAACTCCATTAATCTAAGCCATTTTGAAGTCGGTAATTGTTTTGAAAATCCAAGGGAAGCCATTTATTTTCCCCAGAAAAAAATGCACATAAATACATATATGGACAGTTTTGTACATTGTTTCATAGACTTTATTTACCCAAAGACTCAATATTTAGAAGCCATGAGTTAGAGATATTAATTACTCTAAATAACTGGCCCATAAAGGGAGTCTATTAATGGAACATTCTCCAGGCTGGTTCTTGTTGTTCTGAAAATTTCCATTCTGGTCTTGCTTTCCTTCACTGAATATGCTTATATCTCTTATCTCTGTGGTCGCCTAGAGAGCACCTCCTCTAGACAAACTATAGCAGAGACATCATGAGTTATTTAGACCACGCTTACCTGAGGCTTCCTCATTAGGTTAGCTCTTCAGAAGGGCATTAGATCTGCCTTCAGGAGACTGATGTTGCACAGGTGAGATAATTAAACCAGAACGTGGACAGATTCTTGCAGCTGCGGAGCACTCCAGATCTTGGTCGAATTGTCGGCGGCTCTCTGTCCCCGTACACAGATGTACACATACCACCATCACTATGTTCTGAGGTGCCCTTATTTGAGTAGAGATAATTTAGACTCCTTATGCTGCTAAAATAGATAAGGTAGTAACTATGCTCACGTTATAGCTCAGAAAACTGAAGTACTGATCATACAATGAATTTCCCAAAAATGCACCGCAATTTGTGATGACTAAAATTAAGACTCAGCTTCCTGGCATCTCAGAATAATCACCTTTTTCATCAGTATTGCTGGCTGTGATTTGGCCCTATGGCCCAGCCAACTCGGTCCTAGATGACACCACAATTTCTCACCATTGGAACCTCTGAGGAGAGGGCGTTTCAGCAATGCCTCCCTCTCACTCTATCTAAGGGCAAGCTCCAAGCCTGGCTACTTTACCTCCACTGGGCAGCTGCTTAATCATAGATTCAATATTCATATTCCCTTAGTTTTCTTACACAGTTACAATTTTTTCCTTTTCTTTGGGCTTCAGGAGCATAGTTATACTCCTCAGTTGGTACCTTAGAGGGTACTTCATCATTGCTGCTCCCTGCAAGTCCATGTCTATTTTCATCCCTTCATCTCTTCTCCTAGGCAACTATTCTATTAGGTATGCATCTATTTATTTATTGTTTGTATGTGTTCTACAAAATGAGTACTGTTTTGTCCATGTGTTTTTGTTTTTTTCTTCTAAAGACTGGCACCTGAGCTAACAACTGTTGCCAATCTTCATCTTCCTTTTTTTTCTGCTTTTTTCCCCTAAATCCCCCCAGTATATAGTTGTATATATATATATATCTTTTAGTTGTGGGTCCTTCTGGTTGTGGCATGTGGGATGCCGCCTCAACATGACCTAATGAACGGTGCCACGTCGGTGTCCAGGATCCGAACCCGGGAAGTGGAGTGAACAAACTTAACCACTTGGCCACAGGGCCAGCCCCTGTGCATGTGTTTTTAATGTATGTGAGTAGTATTATTTTGTTTTTGTGCTAGGTTAAAGTAATTTAGCTGCAATGACAAATAACCCCCAAATTTTAGTGACTGAGCACAATCAAATTTCTTGTTCACACAACAGTATAATAATGGAGGTGTCGCTGGTTGCGTGTTTCATCCTCAAGCAAAGACTCAGGAATCCAGGCTCCTCCCATCTTGTGACTCTACCAGCCAATGCATGGCTCCCAATGTCACCTGGAGAGTTGCTCCATTTGAGACATCTGGAAAGAGAAAAGAGCATGGAAGATCCTTAAAGGTAAGTGTATCATTTGCAATTTACCTCTTTTTTCCCCCAGAGTTTTGGGCACACATGCTTCTAAAGGATTCCTTCTTAGCCACTAGTCCTTTATTCACCGTAGACACTGGGCCCAAGCTCTGCAGAATACAGAGATTGATTGTGAAGTGCAAGGCTTTCCCAGAAAATATCCAGTAGCTGAACAAACTTCACTCATGACTTGCTTTTATACATTAATTCATTCAACAAATATTGCTTTGAGCCCACCTCTTTGTCAAGTCCTGTATTAATCTCCTTTGAGCAGAAAAAGGTCTTAAATGGGAATTGTACATATAAGACGCAAAAAAAGAAAAAACATGATTTGAGAATTTTGTGGTTTAATAAAGGTATTACAAAAACGCTGCCTGAGCTCAGAAGTAATTTTGATGAAAGCGTCAGAGAGCGGTTCACACTTCTTGCATTTAATTGGGAGAGGAAGGTGGGAAGGACATTACAGAAGGAAAGAACAAAGTTTGCAAAGGCTCAAAGGCAAGAGAAAAAGCAGAGCAAGTCAATGGCTTGCATTTGGGGCAGCCAACAGATGTGCGGGGCCTTGATGTCAGGTTAGCAGTCTAGACTTTACCCCGACTGGAATCACATTCAGGCTCTAGAAGCAGAATGCTAGGGTTCAACTGCAGTTTTGCAATTCAGTTGAACTTTATAAACTTAGATTTCTTTATTTGTAAAATTCCCTTGATGGTAATTCTTGATTTTCACCTGGTAGTCTCAGACAAAATGGTATAAAAGCTCAGACAAATGACATGAACTTTTCTTGTAGAGTTTACAGCCAAAAATTGTTGCTATTGTTTGTACCACTCATTGGGAAATATGCTGGCCAGGTGAGTCTGTGTCTACTGTTGTTATGAAACCTTACATCTTTTATTGATTTTTACCACATTGTATTTTCATGCCTTTTTTCTCTTGATGTCTTATCTCTGTAACTCCCATAATAGGCAGCATGATACAAACATATAGTGTGCATCAATATACATTTTGATTTGTTAATTACCCTTTAAAATAATTGATAGTGGCCACATCAATAGACAAGCATAGTCTTTGGGACTTGGTGACCAGGGAAAAACAAAAACAAAACTGAAAACTCAGAGAATTAAGAAGATATTTTAATAATAGGAACTCAGTGGATGTGTCATAGGCCTGAGCCAGAGTAGACCAGACTGTAGTCTTCATAGACTGGTCAGGGCAAGTCAGGGGATCCCTGAAAGACCACAAGGTAGAATTGAAGAAGTACGGGGACAGAAAGTAGAGGTCTGGGAAGATGGGATACGGCAGAAAACAGATGTCCATGCAGTTTTTCAGATTAGAGGTCAGAAGGTACATTTTAAAGTCTTACTTCCTACAAGAATTGTTCAAGGGATTGGAGGCAAGCCCAGGGAAGGCTGGTGAGCGTAAGTCCTCATCCTGGAAAAGTGACTAACACGAGATGGACAGGCATGGACCTCAGGGAAACAAGGCTGGGTCTGGCTCTTGGAAAAGGCTCCATAATAGGAACATGGAAGGAGACCGTTGCTACGATGAGCATGGAATTTGAGCAATCCTAGTAGACCCACCAGTGGAAACAGGTGGCTATCAATTTAGAACGACTTTAGCTCCTCCCGACAAACAACAAAATGGGTCACAGGACTGGAGACAGGACCAAGCCTCTGGGGGTGCTCGGATTCCTTCTTTGTGGGGGTTGGAGGGAGCTGAGTCTCCAAGCAGTCTCTGGCAGCTACTCTGTGCTCTGTGGAAAAAAGATGAAGAGCTTGTGGGCATTTGAGGTCATCTAGGGGAACAAGTTTACACAGTCCTTGCGAGGCTTTGCATGAGGCTACGACACTGACAGATCCAAGCTCGTGTGAGCCACACAAGGCTTAAACCTTGACAACCAACCGCTCACTTTTGTCTTCATAGTTTTTGAGTGGCATTTAAATATTATTTTCCCAATGAGATAGTCTACACTCATTGTCTCAATTCCCTTGCATTCACTTGGTAACTCATCACATCTGGCTTCTATCCTAGCAATTAGGTTCAGACTTTACCCAGTAAGTAACCATCGGCTTACAAATTGTCAAATCCAAGAGACATTTTCCTGGACATTCTGCTTCAGTTGACATTATCATTTCCTTACCTTCCTTCTTCTTCTGTAAATTTTCCTTCCTCCACTTTTCTCCTTATATATCAAGAAGGCTCTCCTGACTATCTATGCGCTCTCTTGGGTGATCACCTCTGGCGTGGAGACGTAACTGCCATTTACCTACTGATAACTTTCAGCTTGGTCTCTTGGGCCCAGAGGTTTCTTAAGACCTTCAGACTTGTGTATCCAGTTTCCTGTTGGTCAATGCCACTGGTATGCCACATGGATGCCTGTAATGTAATAATTACAACCAAACTCAGCATTCTCCTCTCTGAAGCTAACCATTTTTCTACAACAGTTTTACCTCATTTGGCAATCTTGCAACCACATAGTGATCTATGCTATAAGCATGTTGACAAGGCACCCCTAATTTCCTATGTTTTTCACTTCTCCAGTTCTTCAACATATAATGTCAAGCCCTATTGAATTTAACTCCTAAATATTTTGCGACTCTGTTTCCTCTTATCCATCCCTTTTAATATTTCCCAGATTGAATGTCAATTCCTCCCTCTTGATCCCCTTTCATGGAGCTCTGCTCATCGCTTATTTGCAAGAGAAGAGATTGACTAAAAAAGGAATTTCCAGAATGATACAAATGTCCTCTATTACATGATAAAGTTATAATTAGAACAGTGCAGCAAGGACAAATGGAATAGATTGAGAAACCCAGAATCAGACCTAAATGGGATCCTGGTACCCGACAGGGGTGGATTTATAAATAAATAGTATAGGGACATGGCATTCTCTATTTTACACTATACTCACAAACAATTCCAGATAGATTAAAAATCCCAAATGCATAAAATAAACTGTAACATTCAGATTAAAATAGAAAAGGATATGAGTGGATTAGGGAAGGACGACTTTGTTTTTGGGAGGAAGATTGGCCCTGAGCTAACATCTGTTGCCAAACTTCCTCTTTTTTGCTTGAGGAAGATTGTCAGTGAGCTAACATCTGTGCCAATCTTCCTCCACTTTGTGTGGGCTGCCTCCACAGTGTGGCTTCACGAGTGATGTTAGGTCCCTCCTGAGAAGCAGGGGGCACGATCTTAATCATTACACCAGGGGGTGGCACCTGGGGAAGGATTTCTCAAACCCTAAAGGGAGCAAATGATTAATTTGCATCAGCATTAAAATCTTTTGTACAACAAATAAATTTAAAAGCTAAACAGATTTATGGGCTGGCCTGGTAGCACAGTGATTAAGTGCGCACATCCCCCTTCGGCAGCCCGGGGTTGCTGGTTCGGATCCCAGGTGTGGACATCACACCACTTGGCACACCATGCTGTGGGAGGCGTCCCACATATAAAGTAGAGGAAGATGGGCATGGAAGCTAGCTCAGGGCCAGTCTTCCTCAGCAAAAAGAGGAAGATTGGCAGTAGTTAGCTCAAGGCTAATCTTCCTCAAAAAAAAAAAAAAAAACTAAACAAATTTAAAAGTCTTACAATGGACCAGGAGACTATATCTGCAATTTATATACAATTAAATAAGAAGAATCCAGAATATATTAAAAAAAAATCCAACCAATTAAGAAGAAGAAGACAATCAATAGAAAATGAGCAAAGAAAATGAAGAAGCGTATCACAGAAGAGGAAGTATGAGTAATTAATCATGAGATGCTCAACCTTGCTGATTACGGGTGAAGGATAAATTAAAATAAAAATGGATGCCATTTCTCATAATCAGATTGTCAAAAATGAGATAGTGGGACAATACCAAGTGTTGATAAAGATAAGCACTAATCGAAAAGTAGAAGTGGAAAGGTAGACGTATGAGTCAGTAAAACTAGATTAGAAAGCAATGTAGCAAGAGCTCATAAAATGGTGAATGCATACACAATGACTCAGAAGTCTGCTGCTGGAATCTGCCCTAGAGATACTTCCAGACACTGCACACAGAAAGACAAGTATAAGAATGTTTATTGCAGCCTTATCTGGAGCAGCAAGAAACTGGAAACAATCTAAATGTTTATCAATTGGATAATACATGGAAAAATATATATAGAAGATATATACACATATATATCATAATTATTCTATAATAACATAATGGAAAATTTAAAAAGCCAGCTATAGAATGATTAAAAGAAGTGATTAGAAAATTATCTCTTTTTTTCTCAGTTTTTTAAAGAAATAATTGACATATATCACTGGAAGTTTAAGGCATACGGCGTGATGGTTTGATTTACACATATTGTGAAATGATTCCCACAATAGGTTCAGCTAACCTCCATCTTCTCATATAGATGCAACAGAAAGAAAAGAAAGCAGAAAAGAAGAAAGGAAAAAAAATTTCTCCTTGTGATCAGAACTTGTAGGAAGTAAATTAACATCATTTGGAGGCCTGCTGTGTGTCAGATGTCATTCTAATCTTTTCAAAGGTATTAACTCATTTAATCAGCATAATAAATCGGCAACATGCTTTGTAGATAAGGGCATAGGCCAGAAGGAGATGAATCTCCCCAAGGTTATGCACTTGGTGAGTTACAGAGACCTACGACTTCACCCCGGGCAGGCTGAGTGGAGTCCAAGCTTTAGCCATTACTCTATGCTGCCTTCTCGGAGTTCACATTGTGTGAAGCCTGTTAGACAATTAAAGATACACACATAAAGCATTATTATATATTGCTCACAGTTAAAATAGTTGTTTCTAGATGTATGGAACATGGAAATATATATACCAAATTTTTGATTGTGGTTGATTATGAATCTAAGTGATATGTAGCATCACAGAATAAGTGTTGCTTTGAATATATTTGTTGTTTTGTTCTATAAAAAAAGAATTTGAACCCATGTAACAGAACAATTATCAGTTGTACATGGTGCTTAATTTTTCAGTATATTCGTTGCAGTTTTCAAATTTCTTAAGGGAAAAAATTATAATTAGTTTTGTTTGGTTCAGTAGGTTGCAGAAGAAATGTAAAATGTATAGGGTATGGTCTTGATTTTGTAGAAAACACAGATGAGGTACAAAGAACACACAGTGATATGTTAGTGGTGGTTATTTTTAGGTTGTGGGATTACAGGAAGGTATTTTTTTCCCTTTATGATTTGAATAATAATAATCACAAAATTAACTAAAATTAGAAAAAATAGAGATTAAGTTATGTTCCCAGAAAATACACAGCTAGTAAATCCAGGGACTGTGACTTCAAAGTGTATAATCTTAAACGCTGCCTTTTACCATCTCCTTAAGGAAAGCCTTCTGAATCTTTTCTATCTTCTTCCTTCCCACCACCTTTTTCCTCGTTCAGACTTTAATAATGTCTCTTCTGAAGAGTCACAATAGCCATGTAAGTAGCTGCCCCATTTCTGTCTCGTTCTTTCGAATCCACCCTGAACACTGGTGCTGAGAGGTCTTTCTGAAGAGCCAGTCTCTTCATGTCACTCCACTTCCAATAATCAAGATAAAGTTCAAGCTCATCAGAAAGCACATGAGCACCTTCCTGGTCTTACTTTTACTTTAATCCCTTGCCTCCTATCTCTTTCATCATCTGCACCGTAGCTCCTTTCTCCAGCCAGAGCAATTTTCCTGGAGCACAAAGGATATGAGCAAGCTGCTGCCTTCCCCATAATATGCTTGTCTGGTTCCCTGGTCCCCACCCCCTGCGCTTTCAGCCTGGCTAACTCCTGTTCATCTTTTATAGATTAGCTCTCTCATTGAAAGCATTTATTGGGCTATGTATCCTTAGCTAAGATAGTGGCAAATCTTCTGCTCTGCCATGGCCTGTATCCACACCCCTATATTTATCCCTCTGGGATTAATCACTGATTTTCCTGTCTGTCTCTTTGACTGGACTCCAGGCAGCTTTAAGGCAGGAATCCTGTCCTAGTACTTGACTGCCTGATGCTGATGCAATGCTTAGCATTTTTTTGAATGAATGAATATATTTTGGCAGCTTGCTATTGCCCAGATTGGATTTAGAAGAGGACCACCCGTGAACCCTTGGTCCAGGAACACTGGGTGGACTTGCCGGGGAGATCTACCTGTATCGAAGAGGCCACCTTTGCATGATGCAGCCTCTGACTTCTTTTGCTTCAGGTCCTTGTAGCTTCTGCAGTACACGAGAGGAGCGACCTACATTCAGAATCACTTTGTAAGTCAAGAATTAAGCTCAAACGTGTAATAGGAGGAGAACTTGTTTCAGTATGGGGAAACATCAGTTTTTGGAAATCCAACATAACAAAAATGAAGCATTGAAGAGACAAGAACTGCTGACCACAACAGCTCAGAAGGTAGGACAGTTGAGACAAAGTTTCTTGGAGGAAAAGGGCATTCAGTGACTCTGGAATTTTCTACCTTCTCCACAGAGCTTCTTATCTGAAAATGGTGCTTTTGAATCTTCTTGATGATCACCAAGATATTCCTTAGTGACCATGAATCTTCCAACCACCACCGTGGACATCAAGCCCCAGAGTGAGAGAGGCAAAGGGCTCCAGAAAATAAACAGTAGCTGAACACACTTTAGATTGTAGTCTCAAGTTCGTTCTTGTATTCGTTCAGGTTTTCCTCCTTTAAGAAACATTTTTTTAAACCCCTGCTCTTTGCCGAATCTCAGGCTAGGCTTGGGGGGTTTAGATATAATCAAGTGTCAATCTATGCCACAGAGTTGGTTTCTCTCAATATTTTTCTTTTTTAGTGTGGCAAAAAAACACATAACATAAAATTCAGCCTCCCGGCAACTTCCAAGAGTACAGTACAATATCGTCAGCCAGATCCCCAGGACCCGCCTGCCCCACCACCATCCTGTGTGACTAAAACTCTGCATCTGCCAAACGGCAGCTCCCCATCTGCCCTCACCCCCAGCCCCAGCCCCACCATTCGACCTTCTGTTTCTATGAGTTTGAGTGTCTGAGATACCTCGTATAAGTGGAATCACGCAGCATTTGTCCTTCTGTGACTGGCTTATTTCACTTAGTATAATGTCCTCCAGGGTCATCCATCTTGTAGCGTATGACAGGATTTCCTCCTTTTTTAAGGCTGAATAATATCCCATTGTATGTGTAGACCACATCTTCTTTTTCTATTCATTTGTCAGTGGACATTTAGTTTCTTGCACTTCTTTCCTATGGTGAATAATGAATGCTACTGTGAACACAAGTGTGCAAATATCTCTTTGAGATCCTGTTTTCAACTCTTTTGGCTCTATACCCAAAAATGAGATTGCTGGATCATATAGTAATTCTATTTTTAATTTTTTGAGGAACCTTCACACTGTTTTCCATAGTGGGTGCACCATTTTATATTCCTGCCAACAATGCACCAGGGTTCCGATTTCTTCGGAACCTCAACAATAGCCATCCTGATGAATAGGAGCTGATATCTCATTGTGGTTTTGATTTACATTTCCCTGGTGATTAGTGATGTTGAGCATATTTTCATATGCTTGATGGCTAGTTGGATATCTTCTTTGGAGAAATAGCCTTCATATGAAAAGTATTTCAGTATTTTATTTTATTTTTTTTTTAAAGATTGGCACCTGAGCTAACATATGTTGCCAATCCTTTTTTTTCTTCTTCCTCTTCTTCTCCTCCTCCTCCTCCTCCTCCTCCTCCTCCTCCTTCTCCTCCTCCCCGTGGCACCCCCAGTACATAGTTGTATATTCTAGTTGTAGGTCCCTTTGGTTGTGCTGTATGGGACTCTGCCACAATGTGGCCTGCTGAGCAGTGCCATGTCAATGCTCAGGATCTGAACCGGTGGAACCCTGGGCCACCAAAGCAGAGCGCGCCAACTTAACCACTCGGCCACGGGACTGGCCCCTTCAGTGTTTTATACACTCAAGTAATTTTTACCACAACTCTGTGAGATAAGTGCTGTTATTATTCATGTTTTTTGATAAAAAGAAGCTGAGGCACAGAGAAGTTAAGTAAGGTCTTCTTTTAACTTTACAGTAACCCTCTGGCAACAGTTACCCAGGGCAGGTATTGTTACTACAATTAGTAGTAATTAAAGAAACCAAGCTAAAGAGTCCTTAACTGACTTGCCTAAGGCCATGAAACATGAATCCTCCTTCCATGATATTGTGATCAATAATGGACAGAATCTAAAACTTTCTTGTACTTTCACCCCTCCATATAGTTTATAGATTCTTCTTTGAAGACCTTTTAAGGCACAGATGTCTCTGCAGAAAGTATGGGGATCACTGAGCATTAACCAAGTAAGGATCACACTACTGATCTCTTGATTATGGAAAGAGATACAAATGCATATTCTTCATGAAGCAAAAGAGAATTTAAATCTCTGGCCTAGGCTAAGTCTTTGTGTCAGCTTTAAGATCACTGGGCGGTGGCATCCTTGCCTGTGGACACTCTTGCTGTGACCATCTCCCCTATAGGAAGAGACCCAAGAGCACATTTATATCTACTTCAACTCCTGGTTCCAACTTTGCCTATCACCCATCTCTTTTTCCTTTGAACTCCATCACATTATCTTTATACAGGTCTCCATGGTGACCATTAATTCTTTAGTCAAGATGGACCCATGGGCCATGAACTGCATAGGTGGCTCTTGAGGTGCAAGGCTTTCTCAGTGAGCATCAAGAAACTGGACTCCCTTTTTAATTTCTTTCATTCAGGCATCCATGCATGTGTGTAAAAATATTTACACTAATCTCCATGTTATTATTTACTCTTTAGTGACAAGAATTTGCCTGAGATTTCCCAATCTGCTATGTTCTTTCTCCTTTTCAAGCTTATATTCATGTTGCCACCTCTGTCTGCCATTTTCCCTTTGTTTTCTGGCTAGCTCTTATATATCCTTGCTTCTTTTTTTTAATGATGAGGAAGATTGCCCCTGAGCTAACATTCGTTGCTAATCTTCCTCCTTTTGCTTGAGGAAGATCATCCCTGAGCTAACATCTGCACTAATTTTCCTCCATTTTGTGTGTGGGATGCCACTACAGCGTGGTTTGATGAGTGGTGTGGGTCTGTGCCCAGGATCTGAACCCATGAACCCCAGGCCACTGAAGCAGAGCACACAAACTTAACCATGATGCCACTGGGCTGGCCCCTACCTTTACATTTTGAGCTCTAAAATCACCTCATTCAGAAAATCTCTATACTCATCTTCTTCCTCTAAGATAGTTGTTTCTCTTCCATGGTCCAATAATACTCTACACGTATATGTGTTATCACAGTAGCTGTGAGCTGTCCTGGTACAGGCTAAGTATTAATAAATATGTGTTTAATTGAGTTAGTATTGCTTATTCTCCTCAATTTCTCTTGGGGATATTGGTAGCCTGTGTGTGGATAAAACTGGGTTCAAACGTCAACATGTGGTGATGAGCCTCTTCCATTCTAGGTGTGCCATGTCCACCCCAATGACCTGGACCTTTCTCAGAGCCTCTTGCTCCTCTACCAGGCCTTGGTCCTCATGGGGCCTTTTATGGGGCCTTATTAACTTTGGCTGCAGCAAGGTCAGTGCTCATTCCTGGTCACCTACTTCTGGGATCCACAGTTGTGGTTGAGAGCTGTACCATGGTTTGGTTGATAATCCAGCTATTTCTTCCACTTTTCCTGAGCTTCCTTTTCCTGAAGAGGCCTGGTCCTTGATCTCTGTTCCTTGAGAGTTAATGGGAAACACTTCCTGCTTATGCCAGAAAGGGACCTATACTAGTCTGCTTGGGCTGCTATAACTAAATACCACAGACTGCTTGACTTAAACAAAAGAAATTCATTTTCTCATCGTTCTGGAGGCCAGAAAGTCCTAGATGAAAGTTTCATCAGGATTTTTTTCTGGGGAGGATTCTCTCTCTGGCTTAGAGATGGCTGTTTTATCCTCATGTGATCTTTCCTCTAATCTTGTGTGGAGAGAGAGAGAGAGAACAAGCTCTCTGCTATCTCTTCTTATAAGGACACTAATTCTATTGGGTCAGGACCCCACCCTTATGACTTCATTTAACCATAGTTACTTCCTTAGAGGCCCCATCTTAAAATACAGCCATATTGATGGTTACAGCTTCAACATATGATTTTTTTGGGGGGACACAAATTTTCGGTCCATGACATGACCAATTTTCAAAACTCTGTGGAATGGTAGTCATAGACCTGAACTGCCATGAGTGCTGACATGTGAATGCTGCCAAAGGTGAGGACTGGAGACAGAGCTGGAGGAAGACCAGGCCCGGAGCACGGAATGTGGTGAGCCACGAACTTACAACTCTTAATGGGAGTTGGATCGGAGGGAGAAAGGTATAATTTGGATTCACAACATACATAAAGTTATATTTCTGTTCCAACTTTTAGTTAACTATTACTGAGCTGGCTTATGTATTGGTGTGGAAATTGAAAGGTGCATCTCTTTAGTGACTGGTGTGAGAACTTCCTCACATTTACTCTGTACTATACCTACAGTACCAGTCAAGCAGATCAGTCCAAGTTCTTCAATATGTGACTAGACCTGAATTAAGTACAAAATCAGTAGTTTTGCTGCTGAGAAAGCAGACCTGAGCAATGGATTGAAAAGAAAGTGCTAACTAGGATGTCCTGCAATCTAACTTAGAAAAAATGATTCCAGGAAAAAATGTAGAGCACATAAAATCAAGAAAGAACATCACTCTGTTTCTCTTATGGTTGGGAAAGTGCAGCAGTATGTCTGATCCTTTTGTAACTTAAGCAATTATTTTGTCTTTGATTTATTTAGCATGAAGTTGTTCATGCTAACCAGCTCAGTAGACGTTATCTTAATGATTGGAATCCATGCTTCAGTTTCTTATACAAACTCATGTTCTTTGACTTTTACTGTTCATATGTTTTCAGTTTTATTATTAGTATGGACAATTATAATAAAGATGCTTTCTTGCTTTCTTTCTTTCTTTCTTTCTTTCTTCCTTCCTTCCTTCCTTCTCTTTCTTTCTTTCTTCCTTCCTTTCTATCTTTCTTTCTCTCTCTCTCTCTCTCTCTCTCTGTCTTCCTTTCACCAACACCTATTTGTCAATTTTGGAATTTGTTTTAAGAAAACCTTTTGAGGAAATGGACACCTAATATCATTTGAAGTCTAAGTTCTTGCTGCCTCTTGATACTTATTTAGATATTTCAGTGTTATAATTGAAGACAAATATGTAATTTCTATGTTTCTGATTATTAAAGTTTGAGAGTAAGGGTACACATTGCTTAGTCTTCATTTACACACAAATTTAAAATAGTAGCATTTTCTTCCTCCCATTTTCTTTCCTCCTTTTTCAAATCCCTAATCAATATAATTAATGCCTTGACAATTACTTCCAGCCTTGTAAAGTTACTATTCTGTTGCCAGATGTACCAGAAAACCCTCCAGATGGGAAGGTGGTAAAGAATTGAAGAGTAAAGGCCCTTGAGGCTAAACGCCTTATTCTCTTGGTCTTGACAAATGAGTTGAGTGATCTTGAGCCACACTTCTTAAACATTAATGTGCATATCAAATATCTGGATGTCTTATTAAAGTTCAGATTCTGATTCCATAGGCCTGGGATGAGGCCTGGAGTTCTGCATTTCTAACAGCCCTTGGGTGGTGCTGATGGTCCTGGCCCAAGGACTACACCTTGAGGAGTAAGGCTGTAGAGCCCGGCTGTCCACTATGGTAGCCCCTGGCCACACATGACTATTTAAACTAAACTAAAATAAAATAAATTCTTCAGTTAACACTAGCCACAGTGCAAGTGCTCAATAGCCACATGTGAGTAGTCTACCATACCGGACATTTCCGTCAATGTAGAAACTGGACAGTGCTGCTATAGAGAAAATAATGCTGCACAATATATTAGAAGCTCTGGGCCCAATTCTCAGTTCTATAACTTACTAGATTTATCAACATTGGGCTTTAAATCTATAAACCTCAGTTTCCTTGTCTTAAAAATGGAAATACTAATGGTAACCTCCTCAGAGGATTTTGGAAAACTTGAATTAGTAGTGACAGTGACTGGCATATTACAGATGCTTGATAAGTCATATTACTTACTGGTTAAAATCATACTCCAGCTCTGGAGCCAGACCACCTAAATTAGAATCTTTATATCTTGATACTGCCACTTAAGCCTCTGTGACCTTAGTAACTCTTATTGTCTCTGTGTTTCAATTTCCTCATCTGTAAAATGAGGATTATAATAGTAATTGTTTATAGGGTGCTTAAGAGGATTGAATATCTAAATACATGAAAAGCTCCTAGAACAGCACCTGGAACATAAAATGAATATTAACGAGAATTAAGCAATAATTTGTTCAGAATATATTGAAATGCTCTTGACATCCAGACCATTTAGAATAAGGATTGTTAGTCTAGAGATTTTATAGATGAATGCCAGAGAACCCATATATTCTGAATTCAAAGAAATTTAAATGCATATGTGTTATGTGCATTTTTCTGAATTTCTGACATTCATCCATTCCTTGATGTGAGACCGAGAAAAAAAAAGGAAGAGCTTTTTAGAAGGGCTTTTGTACCCAAGAAAGCCCTTTACCCAATGGTGACTTGCTCTCAGTGACTCTCTCTCCCTGATAACTTTTCTGACAGTGGGGTATATATTTGGAGTTTGCGTTCTAAGGAATATAAGTCTTGGAGGAGGTAACTGAGAGACATGATGGCCAGTTGATCTACAAGCTGGACCCGGGCAGTCAGAGGCTCCTCGCCCGCTCCTCCGTCCTTGGAATGTGTGTTGTGCCCACCATTCCCACAGTGGGAGCTATTCCAAGGACACAGCCTTGAGAGAGTAAGGTGTTGTTGAGACCACCTGGATGGTATACATGACTGAATCCAGTTAAGGCCTCTGTATAAACTTTTAATATTCTGGCAGGTGGGTGTAGAGGTCTACTCATCTTGCAGCCACCCAAGACAAGCCTCATATGTAAGTTCCTTTGCTTATTAAATATGCCACCTACCAATGCAGAAGGGTCTGATTCTTTCTTCAGTTTGTCTTTGCCCTTGTGTATGGGGGCCACTTTGTGAATCAGTAATTGGTGAGCCAGCCAGGAGACTGAAGAAATGAGCCTTGGGTGAGAGACATTCAAGGGGAAAATCCTTAGTTAGCTATTGACCTCTATGTGGGGACAGGTGGCCCATATGTTAGATGCCTGTGGACTCCTGCATGAGTATGGAGATGCCTTCAAAATGCTGGCTGCTTTAATGCATTTGTTTGAGAAACTGCACATAGCACACTGCAGTGAAGAAGGGAAACACGTGGCTGCCACAGTGGGCTGACTGCTACTGTGGGCAGTTCAGCAGGCCATTGATGCCCAGACAGAGGCTGAAGCTCAAGTTAAAAAGTTGGAAGAGGAGCTGAGGTTAGAGAAGAACGTGTGGTTTTCCACTATTCTGCTAGCTTCAGGACTGGCAGACAAGGTGGGAGAACAGAATAAGAAGCTGGAGACCTCAGTGTGCCATTTTGCAAAGCTAGGAAGTTACAAACTGCCTGGGATTAAGATCTGAGTGATGTATCAAATCTTGATTAGGACACTGAGAAGTAGAATCCTTGGGAAAGTGAGGAGAACAAAGTGGGAGAGTGTTGTGGTGATGAAACAGAGGGCCCCATGCTGTCCAACCCCCAATACAAAGGAAAATTTTAAATGGTAATTGCCCTAGACTTCTGATAATAGAGAAATACATCCCAAAACTCCTAGGAGAAAATGTGCATTCTTTCTCTGTCCCTTGAAGTTATAAATCTTATTATGTCTTTGAAACGTAAATACCCCAGGAGATAACTAAAACACTGCTCACAGACACTGAAAGGAAAAAAAGAGGGAAATAGGCCTTTTAAGATACAGACTGCTATAGAAGGTCCCTTGCCCCAAATCTAGTCCGCAGCCTCCATAAAATTACTCATCAAGGGCAAAGACAAATCTTAAAAGTCTTCTCCACAAACAGTAACAACCTTTAGCTTTAATTTGTTCTGTTTGCCAGAGGCAAAATTTGGATTCAACTGTTGTGTATAAAGTAGTGAGTTTTATACTGTTGTATCTGATATACGGTTAAAGTTTTGGAATGAAAGTTATGAGGTCTCTGTTTTTGTCTGCCTGTATGTTTATATTTGCCTATGGATAAATGTTATGTATATGTGATGTTTTTCTACCTCCAGAGAGTATTGCAAAAATTAATTTGTAAAAGAGTTCTATTTAATTGGATTAAAGAAAAATAAACTTTAATACCAATAGTGCACTTATATAAAACTAAAACTTAATTTTCTTTCATCTGGTAGAAGGACAAAGTTTTCTTGGACTATTGGTCTGTTCTTGATAAGATTGTGAAAAGTTTTTCTTTACCTTTTAAGTAATCTGCCTAGAAAACAAAGACTGCGTGTTTTATGAAAATAATTTCCTGTGCTTCATATTGTCTTTAGCAGGTCTTTGATTACTTAATAAAACTGTCTTCTCTATTAAAAGAGCTAAGTTTTTTTTACGACTACGTAACTTTCTGTATTTGCCTTTGAAATCTTTAATTATCACTTCTGTTAAATGGATAACTAACTATTGTTTCACAGTGACTATGGTCTTGTTTAATTGTATGTTTTAAAACCTTTTGCTATTTTTGCCAAAATTCCCAAAAATCAAATTTTAAGTGAAGTCTCATTGACCTTGAACTAACTTTGGGATTTTCTAGGGGGCGCCTCCTCTGTATTCTCTCCTTATAAACTAATTAGTCTTATTAAGCTAATTATTCTTATTTGATGTGTTAAATTTCATGAGAAGCATTGTCAATTAAGAAGTGATGCTAAACTTTCTTTAGGTTACATTTATATAAATATCTGCTGTTAATAAAAGTGTTTCTGCAAAAGTGCTTCATCTTCAAGGAGATTCATGGATAAGAACAGGTTTCTGATAACTAAGACCAACTTGCCTTCACATAGGAGGGGCAACAAGGGACCATTCAAGCGCTTCCTCATGGCTACCCATACAGCCTCACAATATGTCATGGGATGGTAGCCTGGAAACTGCCCTTGTTCTTCTTCCCCACATCAGTAAAATGGGCCCGCTACATTGATGGTATAATGTTAACTTGTGAAGACCGGCCTCTGCTGTGGGACGTTCTGCAACCTTTGCTGGAACATTTGTGAGGGTGAGCATGGATGGTAAAGTCACAGAAAATTCAAGGCACAGGCACCACCATAAAGTTTTTGGGAGTCATTTGTTCAGGTAAGATGCATGTTGTCCCAGAAGCTGTGGCTGATAAGGTACAAGCCTATCTGACCCTAAAAATGTGAAAGAGGAGCAAGCCTCTGTAAGGATTTTGGGGTTTTGGAGGATTTTTATTCCCCACCCGGCACAGTGTCTGTGTCCATTATACCACCTGGTGAAGAAAGGGAATGTGTGGGACTGGGGATCAGAGCAGCAAGCTGCCTTTGAGGAGGTGAAAATACTAATGAAGCAGATTAGAGCTCTGGGCATCTCCCAAGCAGGACTGCCATTTGCATTAGATGTGTCTGTGACTCCAGGAGGTGTGGGTTGGACACTGTGGTAGAAACACCAGAAGGAGAGAGGACCCCTAGGATTTTGGTCCTAGCTCTGGAAGAGGGCAGAAAGCCGATATACTTTCACAGAGCAACAGCTCTGAGCAGTGTAGCCGATGCTTCTCCATGTAGAGCCTCTCGCGAAGGAACAACGTATCATGGTAAGAACATCCCTTCCTATCAAGGGGTGGGTTGAGAGTATGTTCCAGCGACCCACCTCTGCCACGGCTCAACTCCCACTTCGACCAAGTGCCATGCCGATTTGCAGCAGAGGAACACCCTGTCTGCCAGCCCACTGTCTCTAGAATTGTGGGTGCTGCTAGACCTTGTAGAGTATGTAGACCCTCCAAATGCCCTTGCCCCTATTCCTGTGGGGCGCCTGCAGCCCACAGGGAGGGAGCAGGGGAAATTCCTGCTGATGCTTGCTATACAGATGCCTGTAAACAGGAATGAACCACAGCAGCCAGTAGGCTGAACTCAGAGGAGTTTGGCTGGTCATCACTCATGAGCCCCGGCCAGTAACGTTTTACACTGACAGTTGGGCAATTCTAAAGGGATTAACCCTATGGCATGGAAAATGGGAAACCAAGGAGGTGGATGATCATGAATGAGACCTGTGGGGTCATGATAAGTGGAAAGATATTTGAGTTCACCTGCAAGAGCCTGAAGCAGGCCTTACTGTTTTCCATGTCCTGGCTTACAAGGTACTGACACTCCCTGGCAATCAGGAACCTGATGCCTTAGCCTGGGTGTGAGCCCTAGCAACTGGCCCTTCAGCAGATACAACGGATTGGGTACATAGAAAGAACAGTTGCCGTAGTGCCTGTGTGGAATGGCATATTGCCAAGGATGCCAGATCGCCCTTGAAATACAGTGACTTGGTTAATGCAGCAATAGCTTGTCCTCTGTATTCTAAACAATGCCCAAGGCAACTGCCAAGAGAGTCTGGGGCCATCCATTGGCATTCTCAACTGGTGAGGGACTGGCAAATTGATTATATTGGCCCCCTCCCTCTCAGTGAGGTTCTAAATACGCCTTGGTTTGTGTGGACACCATGTCTGTCCCAAGCTTTTCCCTGTTACCACACAAACCAGGCTGCCACCATTACAGAAGCTGAGTACCATGTATGGATACCCTCGTCGAATAGATAGTGATAGGGAAATCACATTTCAAGGGTCATGATGTGCAAGACTGGGCAAAGAATATGACATTGAGTAGAGGTTCCATCTGTCCTATAACCCACAAGCAGGAGGGTGGGTAGAAAGGAAGAATGGAATATTAAAGCAGTAGAATGAATTACTAGCAGGTAAAGCCACCTTGGCCAAATGGACTAAAGTACTGTTCCAGGCTTGAATACATTTGAATGATCAACCCGTAGGGCCTGTTTTCCCATATGCCAGACTGGGGACCTCTGTAGAGACACCCAACACTATAAAGGTATAGAAGTTGCAGGAGATAGCCGCTGTTCCGATCCTCACCAGGCATCAACATGCTGTTCTGCTGAGAACACCATACCCCGTCACACTCGGGAGAGGTGTTAGCTATTGGAATTTGCAATGGGACATCCCACCATGTTGGGTGAGTTACTTCACACTCCTGAGTGAGGGGGAACGACTCAGTCTCTACTGAGATTCTGTTGTCTTGCTCCAAGCTCAACCTGTATAAATGCGCTATACTTGGAATGGAACGTGCACCATTGAAAGAGGGGAGAATGTGAGGGTTCTGGTCTGGCAAATCCTGCCCCCAGTCCATCTCCTCATGCCTGACAGTACTGCCTTCTGGCCAACACATATGGTATGCACAATCAGGTCGAGTTCCTAAAGCTGCCAACCTCCCTCTCCTTGAGGCCAGGTGGGGATGTTCTTTTTTTCACTGGTACAATCATTTGGCTACCATCTTTGTTCCCTCCGTTGGCCTGGAGGACATCATAGCGCACATGGAAGCCCTGACTAAATTCACCCAGCAAGCCATCAGTGATAATCAACAAAGCCTGTCCTTACTGAACACGGAAATGTCTCTACTGAGAATGCTGTCCTCCAGAATAGGATGGCCTCGGGCATTATTACTGCCTTGCAAGGAGGCACCTCTGCCATTATCCAAACAGAATGTTATATGTTCATGCCTGATGGGTCTGCTAATGTATCATCTTTATTAAATCACATGAGGACACAGGTGGATGCCCTGAGTGATCCGGCCCCCAGCCTAGGGGACTTAATCAATCAGTGGTTTGGATCCTCGGGCTCTTGGTGGGAAAAATTGTTACTTATTTTGGGGATCATTTTCTTAATCTGTGTTTTTTCTTGCATGTGCCTATGCTCTTGCTGTGGTGTCTGCCAGATAGCCACCGAATGTGCTGCCTTCATGCTAATGAAACTCCTTGCTGATGCTCAGGGCGCGTTGCAGAAGAGGAGGGGGAGGTAAGGTTGTAAGAGTTTGTCACGAGGAATGGAGCATTGGAGGAGGTAATTGAGAGGGTGTGACCACCAGTTGACCTGCAAGCTGGACCCGGGCAATCAGAGACTCCTCATCTACTCTCATATCCTTGGAATGCACGTTCCACCCTCCGTTCCCACAGTGGGAGCTATTCCAAGGACACAGCCTTGAGAGAGTAAGGTGTTGTTGAAACCAACCGGATGGTGTACATGACCGAACCCTGTCAAGGCCCCTATATAAACTTTGAAGATTCTGGCAGGCAAGTGTAGAGATCTACTCAACTTGTGGCCACCGCAAGGCAAGCTTCGTCTGTAAGTTCCCTCGCTCATTAAACCTGTCATCTACCAGTCTGGAGTGACTGCCTCTTTTTCCGGTCTCCCCTTGCCCTCAATGTACAGGGGTCAGTTTGTGAATCAACAATAAGAAATTTATTTTCCCAGAAATTAGATATTTCACTTCAGTTCTCTGAGCCTCAGTTTCTTCATCTGTACACTGAGGATGTTGGACTGGGTGATTATTGAATAACGCTGGAAATCTCACATATGTTATGATCCTAACACAAATGAAGCGCTGTTACGAAAAAGGTCGCTACTCCAAGGACATTGGACAGATTTACAGTCAAAGCTTGACCGGTGCTGCTTTATCAAATCTCTTTATCATTAAACAGAAAATCCAGAGCTACGAGCTCTTGAAACATGGCAGGTCTCTGAGCACTGCTTGCTGCTTAGCAACCTGCCGGGCTGAAGAGTGCAAGCAGAAAACTGCAGGACAGCTAAGCAGTTTCAAGAGGAGCCACAACGAGGCAGCTCAGTTTTTTCTGCAGAAGGGTTCCTTCCGGTTACACTGAAGCATTGCCCAGACAATGCAGCAGAGTTTTGGGCGTGGGCAAAAATCTGTTAGCCACATTGTGAGTATGCAGTAAACCAAAGTGTGACGTCCTTTTTAGAACAAATGAATCTGGAAAAATTCGAGTCTACAATTTATGGCAGAGACAGCTCTGCCACCAATGGCGTCAGCCTGAAATATTTACATATATGTGATTTTATTTTTTTATCACAAAATGTTTGTACACAGCAACAACCAGTCTTTTTGAGCCCTAAGACCTATAAAGTGTGTTATTTCTAAAATGATGTTTAAATAGAAAATCGATTGAAACCCACATCCTTAGGCATTTTGTTGAAAAATGAGCTATTTCAGTTTACTCTCTTCTTTCTCATACCTATGAATGCCCTAATCATTTTTTCTCCATATCAATACGTTTCCCTAAGAGATTGTTTTTTTGTTCTTGCTAAGTTCTAAATGTTTGAAAGTAAAATTCATCATTTTGTAAAAGATGCAGAGAATCTAATTATTTTCTAATCCAGAAGAAATTTGTAAACTACATATCATCTGCCAGTCTCATAGTGGCAGGACATTTATATATAAATATGAAGGAAAAAGAAGGAAGTTTCTGCTCTTAGAATCCTTCTGGTTATCTAGTCTATTTAGGATCACTCTCACATTCTCATCATGATTTTATTCTCAGCTAATCTCACTGACCCAAATATTTCTAAGTGACAGATTGTTCTGTCTCAGATGTGAAATATAAATTGCTTTCCCTTCACTCATGGAGTCAGGAGTCACACAAAATCTTTTCTGAAACTCTGATTAAGACTATAGTTGTCATTCGTCTCTGACTTGTATGTAGTATGTGTTTGTCTTTCATTTGACCTCTATATTTGTTAGATTCAGGACCTCATTTTTTCCTCAAATCCCTAATAATATCCTTAGGTGAATAGTAAATATCAACCATAAGGCAACAACAAGGGCCAGAGGAAACAGAGGACATGCACAGAGTTACCTGATGCCCTAAGGGAAGCACGTATTTCTCCAGAGTTTCTGGGGTGTCAAGGAGAAAAGGTAGAGTCAGTCTTTAGTAACATAAGAAGTGCACAGAAGAAAGAGGGTCCCAAATATAAAAAAAATGGGTATCAGTTACCTTGGTTCATTTTCTTCCCTTGCCTCTATCCTGGGAATGGTTCAGGTGGAAGGGGGAGCTGCCTTGAAAGACTTTGCAAAGTTTTCTAAGTAGCATCCAAAGAAACTTTCCTTCCCCCATATCCAGGAGCTCGTGACCACCCTCCACCCTCGGGTAGCCGACATTACCCCAGAGGGATGGGCAGTGATGTAGACGTGCTTCCTTCACTTGAGAATTGCACACGTCATAAGACATAGCTAGAATAATGAAGATCGAGACACAACAATTTAAAGATTGCACATTGAGCAAACAGAAAAGGAGAAATCAAAATCATTTGCAATAAGCTCAACAGCTCTGATTCAATTAAATGGACCAGCATGGGTCAGCTGGGGACACAGATCAGCTCAGGACTCAGATCAGCATGAGACAAGGAAGCAGATCAAAACAATGACTCAGAAGAAGAATGAGGAGAAGGAACGAGACCACAGCTAGGCTTAAATTTAGTGCAGAATGGATACTGGCTGCAATTGATGAATAGAGAATAAATGAAAACAGTTCAACCCACAACGCAAATTAAGTTCTTCTAAGATAATTATTTTCCTTTCTTCTAAAAAGAAAATCTCAGAAAATTCTGAAGGTCTTGAGTGAAGAAATACTATCAAACTCCTCATTCTATTCTATTTCCTTGCTCCTTTTCAAGGAGAAATGCCAATGGGATAGTCATATTCAGGAAATTGTTTGAATTATCCTTAGGAGTTGGAATCACTGAAGTAAAACACAAATGGTTGAGGATAATGGGCCGCTCCCCATGGCCCAACCCGGTTTGCCAGAGTTTCCTTCTCTTGGATTTAACGTAAAATTTCCACCTGACAATTGTTCTTTTGAACAATTCAGCACAGGTTTGTTTAAACAATATATGTAATTGTGTTAGAATTGAGATGAGATTACAAAGCAATTATGGTGGTATTATGACCTGGGAAGCCCAAAATACATGAATTTGGTCCCAGGACATAGCAGTGCCTCTCTGTAAGGTCTCCAAGAGAATATTTGGCAAAGAAAGTCAGCATAATGCTAAATTGTTTCGGTGGAACATTTACCTGAAAATCCAAATGGTTGGCATGGCAAGTCTGGATCCTGGGTCCACGGGAGTTGGCCGGGCACCAGGGATCACTGGGGTGGGGCTGGCATCTGAGTTGGTGGGTGCTGGCCTGGAGGCTGTGGCTGTGGGGGCCAGCCTGGTGCGGTGGCAGCCTGGAGCCTTGGTTCTCAGGAGGCTGTCTGGGGCCAGGTGGTGCTGGGAGGGTTGGGAGCCTGGGTTTGTGGGAGCTCCCTGCCAGTCTGGGCCCACAGGAACCATCTGGGGCGAGCGGTGGGGGAGGAGTGACGGGGGTAACGTGAAACTGCCTTTCCTACCCAACTCAATGTGTCTTTTCTTATTTCTGTGCTTCAACCAGGTGCTGTAATCTTTCACCTGGAATCTTTTGCTCTTGTAAAGTTATTTTCATGTAGAGGTTAGTTGTTCAAATTGATGCTTCTGGGAGGAGACAGCGCCAAAAATCCCTATACTGCCATCTTGCTGATGTCACCCCCACTCCTACTATTTTTTATTTCAGTCATTATAATCTGTGTGCAGTCACTTCTCGTGGTTTTAATTTTTGCATTTCCCAAAGGGCTAATGATGATGAGCATCTTTTTATACATGTATCTGCCATTCCTCTCTTCTTTTTGGTGAAACATCTGTTCATGTCTTTTGCCCATTTTCTAAATGAAATTTTTGTCTAACGTGAGTTTTGAGAGTTCTTTATGTATTCTAGATACAAGTTTTTTCCAGATATGTGGATTGCAAATATTTTCTCTCAGTCTGTCATTTATCTTATCAGCCTCTTGACATCTATTTGCTGAAAAGCGTGTCCTTCCTCCCCTGAACTTCCTTGCAACTGTGTCCAAATTCAGTTGTGCATATTCCTGTGGGTCTATTTCTGGGTTCTCTACTCTGTTCCATGGATTTATGTCCCTCCATACTGTCTTGGCTATTGTAGCTATACAATGTCATCTGGTAGAATGATATCTTCAACTTAATTCCTCTTTTTGAAAATTCTTTTAATTATTTTAGTTGGTTTGCTTTTCCATATACATTTTAAAGCAAGAGTTTCTATACATACAAAGATCTTGCTGGGATCTGCAGAATTGTTACTGAGCCAGGTTCGTTTTGCCCACTGCATGGTTATGCCAATCACTGAGACACGAGTTTGCAGCAGAGAAAGAGTTTAATTCACAAGGCAGCCGAACAAGGAGAGGAGAACCAACCTTAAATCTGCCCCTGAAAGATGGAGATTCGGGATATTTGTGGGATTAGGGGGCAGGGCAGTCTGAAGTGTGGGAATAGATGATTGGAGGAGAGGAGAAGTGAGGTAACTGACCATCTGTGCAAGTGTAGTCAAGCTTCATGGCTCTTCATAGGACGCATGTGCACAAAATGGCGGCCTTATCGTGATCTGAGGGTGGAGTTTTCAGCTCCTTTATGTCAAAGGGTCTCCTATGGGTCACCCACGCAGGCCCAGTTGGTGAGTTGGTGGTTTTAACCAGCCTGAACTGGACAAGGACTGGACTCTGGGTTCCTGAAAAACTTAAGCACCTGTTACCGTGGTGACCCAAGCATCAGAGATGTTATCTATAGGGTGTGTTTTAGTAATGCGTTATCTAACTCCTTTTGCAAACAGACAACTAACTGAGTATAGTTAAAGCAAGTTGGCCCCTGGTTTCAGAACTTGCATTAAATCTATATATCAATTTTGGGAGCATTTATATCTTTACTATGCTGAATCTTCCAATCTATGAACACAATATGTCCATTTATTTAGATCTTTGATTTCTTTCCTTGGTGCATTGCAAATTGAGCATGCAGAACTTCTACATGTTTTTCCACTTCTTTTCTTTTCTTTAGGCTCTACTTAAGTATTTCATTTTGGGAGAGTGAATGTCAATGGTATTGTGTTTAAAATCTCGGTCTCAACATATTGTTGCTTGTATATAGAAATATGATTGATATGTGTGTGTTGATCTTGTGTGCTGTGATCTTGACAAACTTACCTAGTTTTAGGAGATTGTTTTCCTTTTTTTGTAGATTCCTTGCTGTTTTCTACACAGACAATCTTGTCATCTGCAAATAGAAATAGCTGTATTTTTTCTTTTCCAATACGTGTGCCTTTCATTTGGGAGAGTATTTTTGCTCCATAGGGCATAACAGTCCCTCAGGGACATTCTCATAAGAACTGCTCTGGTTGACAGACGTTATGAGTGTTGCCTAGTTGACTGGGAAGAACTTCAACTTCTTTTTTTTCACTGCTTTAGGAGAAAAAGCAATTTCCATGAACAGCTTGAATTAAAGGACAAATGTCATTTGCTTCTTCTTACATATTTGTGAAGGCAGATTTCTTACTCCTTCAGAAAGGAATCCCAACAAGAGTACTGGCCTACCCTGGCTGCAGGCTCTGAAGTCTTTACCCAAGTCCTGGATTAGTCCTTGGCTGAGTGCAAGGCTCCCTCGGATCAGTGTCCAGGGCTAGGATTAAGACTGATTTGCTGTACTGAATACATGCTGTGTTTCCTCTATGAACCTTTCTCAGATCCTACCATTCATAATTATCCCATCTTTTGTGAGTTCCCATAAAAACATATAGCCTTTGGAGAGCATTGTATCATATCCTTCCTCTGTTTATCTCTCTGCCTGCTGACGTGGATTCTTCTTCCCTAACCCTCACTTATTTTATTGAGGCCATAAGAAAGTGTTCTGTGTCATTCCTGGGATATTTCCAAACTTCTGCTGAGACAGGAGCCTGCCCCAAATCCCATACTCCTTGGGGGAGCCCACAAACCCTGGTGAGCCCTTTTTATTCCCATCCCTTCATCAATCTGTGTATGAAGCAACTGGCTTGTATCATGAAAGACAGACAAAAATGACGGCTGTAAAACCCAGACCATTATTCTCCTCTGCCTATCACCCCATCAGACTCCTGAGGCAATGCCTCCACCGTAAGATTGGAAAGAGGAACTAACCCATATCAACTTATTGGAGACTGTAATTGGAACCAGTTGACTCTCTTTACAGAAATCAATCTGTCTTGATATTTGCATATTTTCTACTTCTCTGTAGCTTGCCTTTGACATCTCACTCTATGTAACAAATGAACAACAAAGGAAACAATATCTTTCCCTTTTTTTTGAAATTGCTGGGATTATGGTGGTTCATTCTCCACATTCTATTAAGGGAAAATTCTTTTTAAACCAACCAAAATTTATTTAAACTAAATTTATTTAGCCCTCCTGCATGTAACATCTCAGGTTAATTTCAGATGCCTACCAGCTGGATGGAAATACGATATCCTTGTACAAAAAGTATTACATATGCTACTACGTATGCGTCAGTGTGATAGGTACTTAAGCAAAGAGATGTGTAAGACATGGTTTCAGGCCTCTTGGAGAGCATAATCTGATTGAGGATACAGCGTGCACAAACAATTCCTCTTGGCTCTAGGATAAAATTAGTTGTCATTCATGACCTTAAGATGCCTTCTTAAGAGTAAGCTTTTCTAGAATGTTTCTTCTGGGTTCGTTTTCTAACTTGTTATTTATTTATTTTTTGGCTCCACTTTGCTCTGTTGTATGTACCAAATGAGTCACTTCCTCAAGTGTGATATAGTCCAGTCTAATAAGCAGGCAGGTGTTGAGAGATGTTGAGATTGCCCTGCCAGTCATGATCTCTGTATTGGCTTCTGTGTCGCTCAGGATCAGCCTGTGAATCCTTTTAACTGAAAAGCCAAGATGAAAAATGATTGCTCTGTGGACTTCCCTAACGCCGTGTTACCACACGCCGTCTGCAAGTGGGTTGGCTCCTGACATGCTGGTTACCTAGAAATCGTTTTCAATTGCTATAAGCTCTGAGCCAAACTGTCAGTGTCACAGAACCGGCTCTCTTTTGATAGCCCTGCAAACTTCCCATTATGTTCTACTTTCAAACATTTACTGAATGTAAGATTTTCTCCTGTGAAAGGATTTCAATCTAAAATGGAACCGAAAAATATGAAATGGAGAACCTCATGCATGTACCTTCAGAAGAACAGAACTTAAGACCAGAGACTGATTTCCTTTAAATGCCCAATTTACAGAAGACTGACACTTATCTCCTGACCAGTGAACATCTGTCAAGAACCCCTCTGCATCCTCAAGTCAATGAATTTACTGCTGGCACTCTGGCTGGACTTCCTCCTCTTTGCACTCCTTGCCCATAAATACAGCCTGCCCCAGACCCTCAGTGAACTCACCTGTAGCTTGCTATAGCATGCATTTCCCAAATTGCAATTCCTCTGCTATTCCTGAGTAAACTCAATTTCTGGTAATTCAAGCTTGCCTCAGTTTACCTCTTTATTTAGGTTGACAGACCTGAGGGCTATATAAATGTATCCTGCTTTCAAGGTACTTATAGTTTGTGGAAGGGACAGAAAATATACACAATAAGCTGTATCACAAGGTGTCATGCAGTTAGTGCCATCAGAGTGCCAACACAGACCTCTAGGGACCTAGAGGTGGGAGAGATTAATTCTGACCTGGAGATCCTGGAGGAGATAGTAAAATTGGAGTAATACATTGTAGTCTGAGTAGAATGGTCACAGGTAAATTTTGCGGGGACAGCTTTCCAAACAAAGAAAATAGAGAGTAAAATCACAGCAGTAAGAAAGAAGTTTCTGGAAGATGATGAGTAGTCTGAATTGGCTGAATTTGCATGGCTATAGAAGGACACTGGGCATTAATATTTGAGTAGCATCTAGAAATAATGAATTCGGATATTATTGTGTGGCCAATCAAGTGTCCTTATACAGGGGATGTGGCCATAAGTTTGTTGTTAGGGAAACCAGCCGAGGAAGCAGTGGAGGGCATGAACTGTGTGGATGGAGAAAGAGAGTTCATTCGGGAGGTGCTGTCTTATTTGTGTTGGATGCTTCAGAGGCTTTCTCTAGGGCAATGGTTGTGAAAGTGGAAAGGTGAGGTCAGCACTGGAGACTTTTGGGGATGATTGGAGTTCTCAGGTGTGTTTTTCTTTTTGTTTTTTTTTGATGATTGGTGTCTAAAAGGGCCCTGGTAGGATGTTAGAGCATTACCGTTCAACAGAAATAAAGTCATAAATGCAAAGTGTATATATAATAAAAAATTCTTAATAACCACATTGAAAGAAGGAAAAAAATGCAAATTTAATTTTGATAATTTTAAACCGACATGTCAACAATATTATCATTTAATAATAATCATGATGAGATATTTTCATTACTTTTTTTCATACCAAGTCTACGGAATCCAATGTGTGCTTTACATTTAACAGCACATCTCGGTTTGGACTGGTGGTGTTTCAAGCGCTCAGTAAGGACATATGCTAGCTAGTGGCTACTCTATTGAACAGCACAGATTTGAATAAACTTTTACTTATCTACTTATTACTAATCTACTTTGCTAATCTACTATCTACTTAGATAAACTTTACTAATCTACTTATCCCGTTGTATCATATTAACTTGTTTCAGAGACTTTGAGCTCCTAGGAGGATGGTCTGGTTTTGCTGAGTTGAAAGCTCTAAGGCATAGCAGACTTTCTAACAGAAGTTGAGCCCTCAAAGAGAGATCGTTATACAGGTGAAGCAGAGAACGCTGATTTGGGGCCTGACCTTCCATTTGAATGTGGATGGGGGAGAAAAGGGAAGATTTATACTTCTTAGCCTCTCTCAGTCCCGACTCAGAAAACTATAAGTTTCCCCCACTCCCCCCATCAAGGCAAACGTGACTAAGAAAAGTGAGGGGTGTTCCTTTCATCCTCATATTTGTAGGAGGTACTCACAGACGAGGAATTAGTATGGATGACATTGTTTGGAGCTACTGATGAGAGATTCAGTAAAAAAGGTGTTTTCACTATGCTGAAAAAAGGCTTATAGCTGAACTGTATTTCTCTATTAAAAATGACATTAATTCTTTCCCATTTTTGAGGTGTTCCCCTTTAATATCATACACTTGGTTTCTTTCCTCTTTTCCTTGTTGTATTAATCATGCTTTTTATTTTCATTATGATGTTTTGACATCTTAAAAATCTTGCTGGCTGGGGAGAGACTGCCCCTCCCAGGACAGCAAGGGGCTTGGCAGGGAGCATGCCTGTCACATGCAATTCAATGAACCCTGAGTTTATACTCCTCAAAATCCCCTTTATTAACATGAAGCAAATATTTCCCCTGCCACAAATCATCCCAGGGTTAGATATGAGGCAGCTAGAGACTACTCCTACAGCTCCAAACCTGCCAGAACTATCCAAACCAACCAACCCTACATTGTTTCCCTTGCCCTGCCTTGCCTTTCCCATGGAAACCCCAATTAAGGCTCCAGCCTAGGCTTTCCCTCTCTCCTGCTTCTGCCTCTGACCAAACCTGGTACTTCCCATGTGGCCCTGCATGGCATGGCGTGACCCCATCTCTCAAGACATGGTAAGTAATCAATTCTTTCAACAGCATTGACCTCTCTGCTGTCACTCAGTCACCTCTATAAATTAAAATCCCAAGAGTACAAATGACACACATGTCTGCTTCTCTGTGTCAGTTATTTTATACCTATTATTTGGACACACATTCTTGTCAGAAGGTAAGTTTAGAACTCAGGCTAGAAGGTATGTCAGAGGGTTAAAGTCGTACTTGCACAGCGAAGGGAGGGCCTTCAGGGAAATTGGCAACTGAGGAAATAAGGGTTGTGGGTAAAGAGAAGAAAGGATGTAAACACTATTTAAACATTCTTCTAAAGTACATTGTGAAGGCATCAAAACGCCAGAATGTGGCTTATGTATCCAGTGCATCCTGGGTGTTTTTCCTATGCTATCTCATTTAATCATCCTCAGTACACAGAGGAGACTCAAAAAGGTAAATAACTTGCTCAAAGTCACACACCTAGGTGTAGGCTGGGTGTGAACCTAGATCCTTCTTAGTCCACCAGTTACACTCTCATTGCCGCACTACATTCTCCCCTTCAGAAAGATCTAAAGTCATGAATAGAAGGGTGACCCTAAGCATACTTGGAGGGCTGCAGCATTAGCGATGTTATCTTACTCTGGAGGCCCAATGAATGGCATATTTTTAGATATAGTGTTCATGGGCCAAGAACATGGGGAAGAAAATCACAGATTTTATTTAGCAATGAACAGGGTATGAGGTATAGAGATTTCAGATCATGTGGAAGGCAATGACAGCCATTGGGAACTGAGAGGTGTTTCTCATACTAGCAAAGAAAGCAGTTCAGCCTCCAGGGGTCCAACCAGAATGCTGGCAATGGTTGGAAGAAGTCTGCACAGAGGAGAGGACATTAAATAGCTGCCAAAAGAAGTTGAAAAAGAAAAGGGAGTGGCAAGTTTCAGCTTTTTTTAGGGCAACTTATGACTCCATGATCTAATTTATTAATTTTCCCAAGTCTACTATATTAATGCTATAACTCAGTCTGCACTTACGAATTTTTCATGGAAACAGAGGTTTTGATATGTTAGAATTAAGAAATATAATTTGGGAGTTTCCTAGGCAGTGAGTGAAAACAGGAATGCAACGTAACAACAGAACAGTTACCTTTCATTGCTGCTGGAGAATAGTGTCATATAAAGATCTTTCTTCTGTAATAAAATATTTTATGTCAAGACATTTTTCACATGGATAAATGAGTAGGTAGGAAAAGGAAAATGGATATAAATGATAAACCACATGAAAAGCAAGGAAAACTAGTACCTCCAGTAAGTTTAACTTATTGTATAAACAAAACTATGTGAAATTGGATACATTACTGAAAGTTTGGGATTAAATGGAAAGTAAACATTTAATTTGATTCTCATAAGTGATTACTAAAATTATTTTTGTATTACAATATTTATTTATGGTTTAATAATTTCCTCTTATACTCACTGATGACCTCTGACTCTTCAGCCCATTTCGAATTACAAAATTTCAAGGCAGCAATTTCCCAAAGTTTAAACTGAGGCATAACTGGATCCCTAATACTTGGAAACTTGGTTTCAAATTTTTAAGTTAAGGAGAAATGTGGTAAAGATGAAGTGGCATACTGTGGATTCAGCAGAAAGACTCTCCATGTGTTCCCCAGCTACAACTCTGCTAAATAAACTCTGTTGACAGATTACTGGAAAGCAGCAGATACAGAAGGGAGGGTATCAGACTGGATGAAGCAGTGAAAGCTGGAAAAGTGACTCATTGCCTCTAAATAGGTGCTATTTCAACTCCATTTTATTTGTAGATCTTTTAATACAAGGCAAGAATATAGAGTGTGACTTCTAGATGTTCTATTCTTTGGAACAATTTATTCTAGAACAGATTGTTCTCTAATGTCTTTAAAATGGGTAAAACAAACAGCATTTTCTAAATATAAGGATAGGAAATAAAAGGGGAGAGACATGAAGGAGGAATTAAGAACGATGAGTCAGTTGGTAGCGAGCTTCCGGGAGCCTCTTAGAATCAGATCAGTTCTCCCTGAAGTACCAAGGGCAGGACAGCGACAACATAATTAGAACTTAGCAATAAGAACGGGCTCTAAATTTGGTGTTTGCCAGGAGACACCATTTTCTCTTGAACTCAATCTTATTTCCTTCTGGAAAAATAGCCAGAATAAGGTACTTTGTGAAAGAATCCACTCTTGATTTTTTTCTTTCATTCTAGAGTGGGGAACTTGTAGGTTCTGAGGCAAGAGAAAATCTAAAATATGTGAGATAATTTCTCCCTAAAAATATGGAATGCAAACGGAAGAATCTGAAAGATAATGGAACCTCTTTTGCTTATAAAATTTCCTCTTTTTCTGTGACTTCTTCCTTCCTTTGTTTCTTATTCCACCAAGGACATTCAATAAGAAAAATGAAAAAAAAAGAGAACAAAAGCCCTCATTTACAGTATAGTAATAATGTTAGTCTTTTTAAAAAAAATTATGGTGTATTTGATCTGGTTATTTGTTTTTTTGTTGTTGCCAGAGTTTCTTGCATATTTTGGAAATTAATCCCTTATCAGATATATGATGTGCAAATATTTTCTTCCATTCTATGTGTTGCCTTTTCAGTCTGTTGATGGTTTTCTTTTCTGTGCAGAAGCTTTTTATTTGATGTAGTCTTACTTGTCTGTTTTTGCTTCTGTTACCCGTGCTTTTAGTGTCGTATTTAAGAAAAATGGTACAGCAGCTATGGAAAATAGTATGGCAGTTCCTTAAAAAATTAAAAATAGAGCTACCATATGATCCAACAATCCAACTTTTGGGTATATATCCAAAAGAATTGACTTTAGGATCTTGAAGAAATATCTGTATTCTCATATTCAATGCAGCATTATTCACAATAGCCAAGATAGGGAAACAACCCGAGTGTTTATTGACAGATGAATGGATAAAGATAATGTGGTATATGGTTACAATGGGATACTCTTCAGCCTTAAAAAAGAAGGAAATCTTGCCATTTGTGACAACATGGATGACCCTGGAGGACATTATGCTAAGTGAAATAAGCCAGCCATAGAAGGACAAATACTGAATAATTCTACTTATATGAGGTATCTAAAGTAGTCAAACCCACAGAAGCAGAGAATACAAGAGTGCTTGCCTGGGGCTAGAGGGTGGGAGAAACGGGGAGTTGTTGTTCAATGGGTATAAAGTTTCAGTAATGCAAGACAAATACGTTCTAGTCTACGCTATACAACATGGTGCCTACAGGTAACAATATGGCATTACGTACTTTGAAATTTTTTAAATGGATAGATCTCGTGTTAAATGTTCTTACCACACAAAGAAAAGAAAATAACCCACAAAAATAAAAGGACATAGGAAACTTTTGGAGGTGATGGATATTACCCTGATTGTGGTGATGGTATCATGGATGTTTGCATACATCCAAACTCATCAAATTGTACATATTAATATGTATAGTGTTTTATATATCAATCATACCTTAATAAAGCTGTTGGAAATTATTAAATGCTTGAAAATACAGAATAGTACAGAAAATAATGTTATAACAAACTCACATTTGGCCACCAACCAGTATTTTCAGATATTAACATTTTGTCATATTTTCTTTTAATGAAATCATATATTTCAGAGAAATTTAAGACTCCTGGCTGCCCTTCTGTGATCCTATTTTTCCTCTCCCCAAAAATAAAGCCAATTCTCCTAAATTTTATGCTTAAAGTTTCCACGCAGGAACTTTATGAGCAAAGAAAATCCTACACGTGCCCTCATCGGGTTTACAAATTGGTAGGCTATCAAGTAGAGCAAGTTGGCCATGGAGCATAAATTTGGAGATGTAGCTGTCCTATGAGGGAGGGACTTCAGAGTGTAGGACCAGAGAAAATCTTGCTGATGCATACCGGGAGACACGTACATGGTATGCAGCACTGTTGCAAGTAAGAAAAATGATCTTAGCTTTAGATGATTTTTACTGTTAAAAATATTTGTGGTGGGGGCTGGCCTGGTGGTGCAGTGGTTAAGTGCACACGTTCTGCTTCGGCGGCCTGGGGTTCACCAGTTGGGATCCCGGGTGCAGACATGGCACCACTTGGCAAGCCATGCTGTGATAGGCGTCCCACATAGGAAGTAGAGGAAGATGGGCACGGATGTTAGCTCAGGGCCAGTCTTCCTCAGCAAAAAGAGGAGGATTGGCAGCAGATGTTAGCTAAGGGCTGATCTTCCTCAAAAAAAAAAAAAGAAATATATATATATATATATATATATATATATATATATATAATTTGTGGCAGATTGACTTTCCATTGTGAGATTTGTGTGAAATGAAAGTAGAGAAAAAAGTAAAAAATGAAAAAGTGTGGAAAAGAAAAATAGTATCTTTAAGATAGATGTAAAAATTTTTTTAGGCTCTGCATTTTTTAGGCTTTATTCCAATCGGTTTGATGAGCAGTAATCATACCCTTCCTACTCAAAGCGTGGTCCACGGACCAGAGCAAGGACATCTCCTGGGAGTGTGTGTTGCTGAGTCTCAGGCCCCACTCCAGGTCTACTGGATTAGGATTTGGGTGATTTGTATGCATGTGAAAGCTTGGAAGCACAGGTCTAGAGCAGCTGTCCTGAATTTCTGTGTCTCAGCAGGCTGATGAGTCATCATGAGCTGTGAGGTGAATACAAACACACTGTTACTAACATAAATCAAATATACACTTTTTTGAATGATTTAAAAAATAGAGCAAATTTGAAGTACTTTACATATACCATCCCTCAACCTCATGTGCATTTCCTGAGTGGGAGACTAAGCATGGAGATGGGGCTCTAGAGAGAGACATGCGCATTACCACAGTGCAAATATTTGAGTGATCGTGTTGGGATGCTGTGGGGAGAACCATGTGCTTCGTGGCTCTTGGAGGGTAAGTTGGTAACTATCAGAGTTATCATCTCAGGGAATAGATGAGCCAGTGATAATGAGCATCGGCTCTCAGAGAGGACCATTCACTCATCGAACAAATATTTACTCAACCCTTACACATGCCCCCTGTTCTGCTAGACCCCAGAGAACAGGAGTGAACATCACTGACACAGTCCTGCCATAATGGGACTCACAGTTTCTTGGGGGAGGCGGATATTTAATAAGTATGATTGTCCAATGAATCTTACGAGAAGAGAGGAATGAATCTCATGAAGATAGTTAGCTAGGTAGCTAGATAGATAGTTAGATAGACAGTTGATAGATGATAGATAGTTGGGGTCTGCGTGCCAAATGTCTAGACATCAGAAGCATTGGAAAGGTTAGAAAGAAGAGAAATGTTTGATTTTTAACAGAATATGTGAAATCCTTAGAACATGAAGATGCAAAGAGAAACAAGCAACAACACTTGGGGCGTTGGCTTTAAATAAGATGACCGGACATACTACATTTAAAAAAATTGTTATTTATTACAATTAGGTAGACATAAAAATCTGGAAGAGCAGTAGGTTATTTGTGAATTGAAATTTGGAAATTTTGGTTCAAATATTATCCAGATTTCCTAAGACTTCCTTTCTGAGTCCTTCAGATGCGGTTCTAGTTTAGTTATAAATTGAACCCGGTGGACCTGGAACCGTCCCTCTTCCTGTCAAGGGTCTCTCAGGGAATTCCCAAATTCCTTTTTGTTTGAAGAAATGAGGACACATAAGGTAGTTTTTTTAAAAAGTGTATTCTCTGCTACCTACTATTGCTATTCGCCCCGACTGCCACTGTGGCAGAGAGACAAGGGACAAAGGAACCACGTAGCCTGCCCTATCTGGTAAGTTAGGTTTTGATTAAGAATGTGATGGTGTCAGATCAGAAAAGTAGGGCTTCAGGAAAATATTGTATATTACTGTACATAACCTACTACATAATATTGCTGCATATTACAGAAGGCACATATATCATGGATATACATATATGTATATACAACGTGTGTGTGTGTTCTCCTGGTATTTCCTTCTAGTCAATCATCCTTCTGCCATTCCAAGTTTATTACCTCCTTGGAGAAGGAATAAGACAGCAGAAAGACAAAAAGAGTTAACTCCGGGTTTTCCTCTGGGTTTTGAATTTCAAAAGTCTAGCCCAACCTTCAGAAATGGCATGAACATTAAGTTTGGGAGACCGTAATAAAGAAAACTGGGACAGAGTGTCAGAAGGGAAGCGAGAAGAGCGTTGGGCCTTGACAAGGTGGAGGCTGAGGGGCTAGTTCCTGTGCCTCCTACAAGGCCACGCCTTGGGAGGATAGTAAGAATCCCAGGTGTGTTTGGGGACCGAGAGCAGAGAGAGCCTGAGCCCTGAAGCTTGGGCAGCGCTGGGGAAGCAGCAGAAACCCAGAGGGGGACGCCTCATGAGGGGTTCAGGCAGAGGAGCTTTGGTGAGCTAGGGAGGGTTTCACTTCCCCAGTGGGATGTGGTACAAAGAATGATTCTGGTTGCACAAAGTGGCACAGAAGTGAGATGGTACAGCAGGTAGCTCAGTTTCTATGGCCCAAACTGATACAGAAGCTACAGGATGAGCGGATGAAGCCACAAGAACTCACAGAGAGCTGAGGATGAGCTGGACCTGAGGGTACCTGCCATTGGGAAGCACAGATGACACCTACCTATCAGGTGGACTGATGGCCGGTGAAACAATGGGAATAGACTCTCACTGATGCCAGATGCGTGTTCTCTCAGGCCATACATACGTCCAAGCTTGCCATGGTGTAAACCCTCTAGAATTTGTGTGCAACCTCAAAATAAGGAGGGGACTAAGCTGATTACAATTTAATTTTCTTCGCTCAGTAGAATGAAGGCAAAGTATAAATTGAGTTAAAAAAATACAGTTAAATTTCTTTGTGATCAAATTTTTGCCTAAGGTTGGTGTTCATCACAGTAACTTTCTCAACATTTGTGTGGGATTGAAATTTGGGCATGAGGCATATTTAGGGGAGAAGGAGGTTGTCTTCCTTCTCTTTCCTTCTTAACTTAGGGCTGTGGGTTATCTATGACAGAAGCATTTCTGCTCCTTCAGTATAGTATTCTGCCATCTTTCCAGATTTGTCCATCCATATCTCTTTTGTCAGTTACTTGCCACTGGAAGCAGAGACAAAGAAGACAATAATCAAGCCAGAAATATGTCTGAGGACACCTTCACCCTCAGATAATACCCATTTCTACAGAATTCTGCAGGTATCAGAGATTCTATCAGCTTCAGAGCCCACTCACTTCCCTTTCTGAGGCCCGAATTGTTCTGGAGGTGAGGATGCAAGATCTTCATAGCTTAGCGAACAAATACGAAGTAGGCATAGGGAGAGAAGGGACGGAGAAAATATAGGCAAAAAGGAAAAGGATTTAAGAATGTAGCTGGAGAGATGGGACAGAGCAGGAGTGTGACTGCAGATTTTCTTGTTGCAAATGTATACCACTTTGCTTAGCAGTCATTTCCGGTGCCAGGAAGAATATATCTTTTCATGATTGTGCTGAGTCAAGTATATGCTTTATGCAGATGCTTTGGTGTGGACGCAGGAGCACTTGGAAGCAATGTCTAATTCTCCAGAGAGCTGAGAATTATATTTACCTTTTTCAAGCTTTTCTCCTTTGTTGAGGTAGATGCTGTCGCCTGGAACACTTGCTCTTGCTGCTCTGCTCCTGCGTTGCCAGCTGCTTAACCACTCTTTGTCAAACGTAGCCAGAGAGCAGCACAGGGGCATCATTTCTATTCTCAGAGCAACAGAAGTAATTATTGTGGCGACAGTGAGAAACATTGTGTCGTCCTTGATGCCCCATCCTCCCTGCTCCAAGTTGCTGTTACGTTTTACTGTTGAAGAAAGCCCTCTGGGGGAAACCCCTTGTTTCTCCTGCAGTGAACTTTGCTGTGCGTGCTCACCATGGGAACCAGCTGCCACTCTCCCAGTGAATTTTATGGGCACCTGGTGTGCTGTGGCCACGTTGTCACGGAGAGAAGCTGTGGACAACCTTCCACGCCACTCACATTCACAGGGGAAGTCATCCTCGGTTTATTTGTATCTAAGGTCGATGCTTGTCTAGAAACCAAAACCACAGCAGTACTTAGAACAATATAGAGTGGTGGATGGCGAACCCTGGGGAGACCGCGGGGCAAGGGGAGAGGTGGGTGTTTCGCCTGATCTCTGGCTGCAGCTGCAGTCTGCATGAAGGAGCCAGCTCAGCACTATCGGCACTGCGCTCCTCCAGCTCCTGTGATGAGTTCCTCACTTTAGGGAGCAATAAAATCGACAAGGCAGGAGCAGAGAGCTTGGGAGGTGGGGGGAGAGAAGAGGAAAGGCTCCATCGACCTGCCAGGGATAGGCTGTTCTGTCTCATCTGCTTGCTTTTCTTCCCTGCTACCCCGCCCTTAATATGGAATTAGTGTCCATTAAATGTTTGTTGAATGAATGAACGAATATCTTGGGGTGAAATGGTTAAACTACAGCTACTTTCATAAGTAAGTTCTTGTCAATAACGGCATTATCAGCATTTGGTCTATTTTTGTTTTTGGTCATCTGCAATTCTGTTATTCTTAAGACCAAATGGTCTAACAATTTTACTAATAACTTGATGGTTGCACGAAAGGTAGTTGATAAAAATAATTGTAGGTCAAGCAACTCTGTGGATGTGTTTTAGTGTTTCTAAGAACACCATCTTAGGCCCCAGAAAAGGGACTCTGTGCATGGCAAGATTAACCAGCCCTCCCTCCCCTGCGTTGGGGAAGCGTCTGGAGTCTGAGGGAATCCGTTCGGTGAGTGCACCATCTATGGTCTGACGGCTCAGCAGAGCTGTTATCCCTTTACGGGAAGGAGAGTGCTTTCCAGGAAGGGCAGGAAGGAAGCAGTAAGCCTTGAGCACAATAATGCCCAGATCTTCTTTCTCAAAGACTAGTTGGGGAACCCTGTGCAGGGGAAGAATGTGCTTTCCTCTCATGAGGTTAAACTCCCTTTTCTTAGGTGATTCTAGAGGAACATGGCTGTAGCCGTTACTGGTGAAGAGCTTCTACTGGCTTCTTCGATTCACAGGTGCACAGCCCACGACTTGCCCCCAGGACCAGTGGAAACCTGGGAAAAAGAAAACTTAAATTAACATTTTGCTGAAGTCTGAGGTGGCAGAGTTTGTGATATGCAAGAGGAGATAAAGACATTAACAGACTTCTTTCTCATGTGGGAGAGGTAGAATTTTTCTGGACGTTGGCGGGGGGGGGGGGCGGGTTCTGGGGAAAGGTGAGCTTTCTAAGGGAAGAGATGATCAAAGTGTCACTCTGGGAAGGAAACTGGGCTGCTGGGGAAACAGGGTTGGGGCACAAGAGAATTTCCACATGGGGGGTTTCTCTAAGGGCTTGGATGGAGAAGCTATATTTTCTGATGCTTTTGGGTGGGTTCAAGGAAGTGAGTTAATTAAATAAGGTTATCCCTCCTGGTCCCATTTTGTACTCTTTTTGGATGCTTACTTTATATTTCTGTAAAACATTATTCAAATCGCTGTGGGAGCTCAAGGTCAGTGGCCCCTTGTCCCTCTCACCTCCTCAGGGTTACCAGACAGAGGATGCCGACCAGCAAACAACCCCAGAGAGACGGCAAAACCCATTCCATAATCTTCCTCTCCTAAGACAGGCTGACGATGTGCGTTGATCCACCCTTCAAGATAAAATGGCCGTTCCCTGCACATTCTAGTATGTGGAAGCTCATCCTCCACCCTCTTTGCCAAAGCCTAAGGTGTTTCATGGGCCACTGTGATCCTACATCTCAGAATTTTTACTTCTTGTTGTTTTAAATCAGCCAAGACTTGAAATAAGCATCAGCTTTTCTTTTTCCATCTAAATTAAACCTGTAGATGACATTCTTAAATGAGAATTTCAAATATCCCAAAATATAAGAAGATCAAATTAGAAAAATAAAAAACTATTTCTGTAAGCTGCTAGAATTTCACTAGGCAAACTTCTATTTACTTTAGACTTATCTTCATTTCATATATATTGGGTATGTGGCCTTATTTTCAAGATCATTTTAGTAAGCATTTTGTGTACATTTAAGCCAGTACATTTCTTTGCCTTATTTGGTGCTTTTTTGCTTTCCTAGCGGGAAGCCATATCTGTTATATGTGTTCTATAATTATGTACAGCATCACTTGGATATTGCAGATTCAACTGACAGGCCCCCATCGATTTGTTATCCTGCCTGTACGATGAAAACATGAGATCAGTCTGTTATTTGAGTCTAGTTCTTTCTTACCATTAATCCTCTTTTGTAAGCAATTGATGTTTCCTTAGCAACTGTATTAAGATAACTTGTTACTCAGGGTCTTTTCTCAAGGCGAACTGGATTCATTTTCATCTTTATTTTTTCCATAAGCTTGTTTCATTAATTATGATCTTTATGTTAAAATACTAGTTGCTTTTGGTGTTGCACTCAACTGCACGATTTGTAGGGAAAATCAATTGTTAAACCTCTGAAATGTCACCTAATACATGTCATGTGGCCAATTGTCTCATGGAGGTGACTCTTCATGGTACCACTAAGCACGCTTTTTAACTGTGTGGAAAAGATGCCAATATTTGCAAATCTATTTTTTGTTCCTAATCATCTTGAATTTAATTTAGTCAATAATTAAGTAGAACATTAGGGACCGAAGATTTTTTTTACATATCAATAAATTGTTGTCTCTCAAAATTAATCTGATAAAACGTCATTTAGCAGATTTAGTCATTCAGTCAATCAGTGAAATACATGAAGTTTTCCCTTTGTTTTAAATTCTTTTTTGCAATATTAAAATGCCTGACAACTCATTACAACTCACAGGCCAAGAAAGAGCACTAGGAACCTTGAAGGGTCTTAGGAAAGAGAGGAAAGGGTGTGATAATGGAATTCACACCCTGCAGACACGTTTGCTCACTACAATTTGACTCATTATAGCTCCTCCAAATGCCTTTCAAGGTGAGTAGCCTGACAGGAGTGTACAAATGTGTGGCATGTCACCTGCCTACTGCGGTCTGTGTCATCCTACAGTCAAGCAATGTGTGTGTCCCGAATTGCTTGTCCCATAAGATGGAACTGCCTCGGCCATTATATGGAACCCAAACACCAGTCTTCTGGGCTGTGAACTACGACTTGATTGCTTGAATGGTGCTGTAGGAGTGTTTCAGGGTCAGATAATCTAAGTCACACGCATACATTCTTCTTATGAATTACGTAGATAGGGACAAAACATGTGCTTTGCCAATAAACAACACTTAAATAGTGTTTCCTCATTCTAGTAATAGACTGGTGAAATCCTCTTATTTGGAAGGTTTGGAGGTCAGGGGTGGGGGGGTGGATATAGAACACTGGATGAAAAAAATACAACTATGTTCATGAAAGTGATTTGTGAATCCTAAAGTGATGAACAAATTGCAGCTGCCATTATTATTTTGTCTATTTTCTTCCATGATAATCCACATACATTCATGCTCACTGAATCACCTTAACTCAGGGGCAATATTCTCTAGTTGGTTTTGAATGTAATTGAATTTTCTAAAAGAGCGAGATGGCATAGTTACTTTGCATTTTAATAAAATGAAAGAGTTCAACTCTCTAATGTATTGCATGCAAGAGAAGTAAAATTTTATCAGAAAGTTCTTGACTCTGATCAAAATATGGCTGAATAACTAGATAGTTAGAACATTATAGGAACTTACTGTTTTTAAAATGTCCAGCTAGAAATCTGACTTTATAAGTGATCATTCCATTTCTGCTTAAACAGTGTAAGTATTAGGTGCTACCAAAATAAAATACTTAGTCTTATAGAAAAGTATTCATTGCTTTTCTTAAAAAATATTTTGATAGTTTGGAAAATTTTGAAGTAATAGAAAAGTTTGTAGAAGGGTATAATGAGCCCCCATATAGGCATCTCCTAGCGCCAATGATTCTTGACATTCAGGAGGTCAGAATTTCAAGAGTAAAAGACTATAAATCTCAGATCGTTTTTTTTATTGCTGTGAGTCAGGTTTCTTGCAGATTTTATGTGTATATATATATATATCAGAACAAATAACGAGGAAAGGTGAAATGAATGCTTGGCTCTTATATATGCAGCCTCCACCTTGGGATGGCCTAAGTCCTCGTCGAGTTCCTGTCGATGCGGTAGTTTCTGGCCTTCTTTTTGATCCCGCCCTAAATCTGTGTTCTCTGCAGTAGCAGATATAAAGCCTGCCTTCCAATTTCAACAATTTGGGTCTCCTGATTCCATCTGAAAGAGTAACCTCCAGAATTCTCCCTCCCTATACATTTACTAAAAAAACCTTATTACACTGTATAGTTTTTGTTAGTTCACACCTATCACCATAGGTTTATTCTCCAGAATAGATGACCATGAGCAATGTATATGCCCCCGATCCCTACCTCAACTGTGGCCATTGATGGGCTCTAGCATAGTAGTATACGAAAAGTCCTTTTTCCCATTGAACTGATATGATTCAGACTAATCTAATCTGTGATAGGACAACTTACCTTGCTAGCACCACTCATGTAGAATTTGGAAACCTCAGCAAGGAAAAAGAAATAGCCACGACAAATAGCTGAGATGTGGAAAAGAACAACGCACAATAAGTAGTATCAAATATAACAAGCATTTGGATCAACTCCCCCAAATGTAGTCAAGTTTTGGGATACAGCTGATGAATATGGAAGAGGATTTCAAAATCTCCTCCCCTCTCCGTTAACTACAATCTGGAACCTCCTGTTAATGTGTCCTGATATAAATACAGTTCACTTTTTACTTTCATGTAGAGACCGAGAATTTTGTTTCAGTTTCTTTCTCTAGTCTCAACCGGGGGTGAATTTCCACTCTATGAGACTGTGATATTGTGATTTATAAGAAAAATATATATTTGGTCTTTGTGCACAGTTCCTAGCTCACAGCTCCCCAAATCCTTGGAATTTCACAAGTGTTGAGAATGATGAAGGTATCTTTGTTGTGCTGGTGACGTGACTTTTGGAAAGCACCTAGGACGGGGGCTGGTTGCCAGGGGAACCAAGCATGTGATTAGAAGGTTGGAACTTTGAGTTGTCCTCTCCCCTCTGTCCATCCCCACCTTGCCCCCCCCCCCCAACCCTGGCCTCCAGGAAGGGGAGAGGGTCTGAAGCTTGAATCAATTGCCAATGGCCAATGATTTAATCAATCATGCATATGAAATGAAGCCTCCATTATAATCCAAAAGGACTGGGTTCAGAGAGTTTCCGGGTCGGCGTACATGTGGAGGTGCTGAGCGAATGGCCTGGAGAGGCCATGGAAGCTCTGCATCCTTTCTCCATACCTAGCTCTGTGCATCTCTTCCATCTGGCTGTTCCTGAGTTATATCCTTTTAGTATAAACTGGTGATCTAATAAGTAAAAACTTTTTCTGAGCTCTATGAGCCATTCTAGTAAATTAATTGAACCCACAGAGAGGGTCATGAGAACCTCTAATTTATAGCCAGTGGGTCAGCAGTACAGGTAACAACCTGGGGTTGCAACTGACGTCTGAAGTGAGGTGGGGAGGGGCAATCTTGTAGGACTTAACCCTTAACCTCTGGAATCTGATGCTATCTTCCAGGTAGATAGTGTCAGAATTGAGCTGAATTCTTGTACTCCCTGCTGCTGTGGGTGTCCAATTGCTTGTTTGTGTGGAGAAACCCTTCACTTCACCCACATATCAGGATTGGTGACTAGAACATTTTAGGGACATTCGGCAATGTCTGGAAATATTTTTTCTGAATGCACAGAGTAAGCATCCAAGGCAAAGTATTATCTGGCCCCAAATGACAAAGGTGCTGAGGCTCAGAAATCCAGTTCTAGCCCTTTCCCTTTTAAATAAGCAGTGGTACCACTTTTGGAAAGCCAATGATGTCTTATACAAATGGCTCCAAGTGCTAGGCATCCTAAGTACATCCTATTGTCTGTATTTTTGATAAGTCCTTCCTCTAGGTGGACTCTGGAAAAAAAGGGAGGAGAAAATTGATTTTTTTCTGTTCTAAATAGACTCAGTACCATAGACATTTATTTTTTCTGAATGACAAGTTGTGGTTAAGCCTAGAAGTTTCCCGTGTGAGCTTCTTACCTACTTTTCTGATGACTTCTCATTTCCACGCTGCCTTGGGAATTCTCATCTCTTGGCTGCTTGGTTTGCTGGCTGAGGTACTTCCTGAGCTTCTGCAAGGTGCGTGTCCTTGAACACCTAAGCTCTGGTGGAGTCAGTTTGTCCTTCATCAACCTATGTTTGCTTCATCACTATCACTGCTGATTGACACAAATTTCTCTTTCAGCATTAGGCTAAAAATCTAACTTGTCCACATTGTCCCATCTCTGATGTTGACTATTAATCTTACCATGGCCACATTGCTAGATTGTTCCTGATATCCTTTTAGAGAACTGGGAAAGTACATGCAGGGCTTCCGGTTCTATTTCTCCTCCCAGAGAATGAGAATTGATATAAAAATGTTCTACTTGAGGATGTCAGTCCCTAGGGGAGCTGGGAAATATTTCTAATTTATGGAATTACCCATGCCTCACCATAGAGGAGGTTTCAGTATAAGAGAGGCTTCAGTATAGGAACTTGCTCCTCAGTCAATCTATAGTCTATGGTCCAAAGAGACTCCCTCTTTAGGGGTTAGCTGGGAGGAGCATTTTCTGTTTTACATGTATCTGTACATTTCCTTCTCTTTAGCTTTTCTTTGTTCACAGTGGGACACACAGCTACCCACTACAACCTTTAAGATGCTAATGGGTATTGACAGAGAAGATGGAAAGTGCAGAGTATAAGTGTCTCCCAAATTTCTTTGAATAGAGATTATCTTTTCATGGGAGAATTTTAAACAACTCTTAACTATAAAAATATGGTGGGAAATCATGTGGAACATTTATATTTTCATGCCAGAGTTTATAAAGACAATTAGATCATCTTGCTCTTGCCTTCTCTGGAAGGCAAAGCCAGATCAATAAGAAATATTTCAGGGTCATTTGTATTTGTCCTCACAAGAGTCTGAAAAGTACAAAGAATTGAATGAGAGTTCCCTAAGTTAAAAGGCTGCATAGCACTTTTTCCTGAAGAGAATCTCAAAAAACTAGGCATCTATAGAATATCTCTGGAAAATTATTTAATGAAAAAGAAAGTTAAAAATCAATTGTGGATTTGATTCTGGGCTTTGGAGAAAGCTGTAGACTTTGCGATGCCATTTGAGTTGAAATCAGTTTATTTGTATTCTTTATTGTGTTCTCCCTGCATACTGAGCCCTGTGTAACATTGTCCCATAGCCTCCGCTCATGAAGATTCTATTAAAAAATGGAGGATTTGTAAAATGAAACACAGAAAGATATACACTACTTATGGATTTAGACATGAGAGAACCTGTGTAAAAACCATCTACATGTGCGTGCCTTCATCTGAATGTTCAAAAATATTATATTTGTCTATGTGTCCATGTTTATCAGAATCAATAAACATTTTGAGAACCTCTTTTGTGTTTGTCACTGTGCTAGGAACTGGGCATGTAGAGGAATTGAGAAAATCTCAGTTACTCTGATGCTTCTTTGGTCTCTAAGATGCAACTGAGAAATCTTGCTAATAATTGGAGAAGCGGAGCTACATGTCAACAAATTGAAGAATGTGAAACTGGCTTGCCAGTCTCTACAACCAGGAAGTTCAAACTCATGTCCTCAAGTCATGCTCTGACCTGTGCATCACTTATCAATGGGAAAGGAGAGAAAGCTGAAATCCATTTGGGGAAGTGGTTCCAGTTGTTGGATTGGCCACGAAGAGGCAACTTGCTGTAGAACCAGGGCCCTAGGATGTACAGGGTGTTATAGCTAAAGTTAGAGAAATTGTATCTTTTGATGCAACTGGCACATGCTTGGCTTACACGTATTTTTATAAATTTGGATTATTCTTACTAAAATTGTAATAATAATTATCAACTGCAATAATTTTTACTAATTGTAACTATTTAAGACTCTCTTTTAGTCTCAAAAGTGACCTAGTTTGGGCAACAAATAATATTCTTCTCTAACGTGGGGTTTGGGACTAGCTAGACCTTGGTTTTAGTCCCAGCTTTGAGTCTACCAACTAGGTGACTTCGTCTAAGTTACATATCCTCTTTGAACTACAGTCCAGTAAAATGGAGATAATGATTCCTTCAAGAGTTGTTGAAAGGCTTATATAAATGTAAAATATTCATCTGAGTGCTTGGCATATACTAGACACTAAATAGATCACAGCTACTTTTGCTATTCTCTCTGGTATTTTCATCTAAGAAGGTTCAATTCCAAGAGAAGGACAAGATAACAGAAATCCAGATAAGAGGTGCTATTTGAAGTGAGGTTCTAGTTATTTTCCCTCTAGGGAACAGCACGTGGCCAGCAGCCAAGGACATGGACTAGAAGGTCCAGTACCCCACGGGAGAGCCTGGCAGAATCTGAGACAGGCAGGCAGAGACTCATACCAATGAGCTTGGTCCAAGGTAGGACATAGGTCATACTCAAGAAGTATGTCAGGAGTCCAGTTATATGGACTAGGCAAGTGTAAATGAGCTGTGGAAGAGAGTAGCTGCTGTAGAGCTCAAGATGCAGCAGGATGCAGTGGCCTGCACAGCAGATATGATACCTACAGGAGCATTACGAACTCCACTTTCTACCTCCTAATGGAACAAGTCTCCCAATGGTTTCTCTGATCTGTTGCAGACCAACACAGGATCTGGATGCTTTGAGGGCACAGCCTTAGAACCTGTGGTTGAGCTGGCCTGAAGAGAAAGAAGCTAAGCTAACCAAAGCTGATTTCTTTTTTCCTGGTTGACTAGTGTACTTTACATTTGGAAGGTAAAACCATTTTCATAGTAGAAACGCTTCAGAGCTTCACCAAGTTATATGACATCCAAAGGCTTGTGGTAATGGACTGCAACATTTTACACTGCTTGTGTGTATAAGTAAATCCTATTGAAATAACCTGTTGCTTCAAGAAACAAAAATAGCCTAACTTTTCATAAAATATCGTAGCAATTTTTGGTAGTGTTATTTTTATAAGTATCTATGTTAGAATTCTAATATTCCCATTCCCTGTGTATATATTCTGTAAAATTCTCTCCCCTTGATGATGAGTGGGACTTAAAGATGTGAGGGAATATCACTCCCATGATTGTGTTATGTTATATGGCAGAAGTTGTTTTGCAGATATAATTAAGGTCCCTAATCAGTTAACTTTGAGTTAACCAAAAGGGAGATTATTTGGGTGGACCCGATTAACCAGGTGAACCCTTAAAAGATGTAAAGAGATTCAAAGTGAGGGAGATTCTTATGCTGGTCTTGAAGGAGCAAACTACCACATTGTGGAGAGGGCCACATGGTCAGGAACAGTGGGTAGCTTCCAGGAATTGGGAACAGTATAAATTGATAGCCAGCAAGGAAACAGGAACCTCAGTCCCACAACCACAAGGCACCGAATGCTGGTCAAAACTTGAATAAGTTTGGAAGAGGATCCTGAGCTCTAGATGAGTCCACAACTCCATTCACCACCTGGATTTCAACCTGGGGAGACCCTGAGCAGAAAACCCAATTATGACCATTTTCAGTCTTCTGACATTGTAAGATAATAAATGGATGCTGTTATAAGCTCAGCAACAGAAAACTAACACATCTACTACACAAGTTTTACTATGAATTTTAAATCTAACAAGATTTGAAGCCAGCTTGAAATGGAATGTAAATTTTTGGTTTCCTGTCCATAGATTTGGCCAACTTTGATCAAGATTGAAAATTTAATGAGAGATTATTCCATATCTGATCTAACTTTTCAATTTAAAATGAATTCTGAAATCTGAGGCCAGCTACATTTGGGTTATTTTTCACAAATTTCTGAATCACTTAGAAAGTGATTTTAGAGAATTTATTTAAGCTGCTTTCTTTAAAAGCTTTTCTTCCAGAATGTGTGGAATACACTTCATAAACCATATGTTTTATATTTGCTAAATAGTGGAGCATATTTCTGAGCTATCCAGCTTGCTAGATATTGGGCATTTCAGAACATTTTATATGTTAGAAAAAATCATTTTGCAACACCTTTTATTCATTAAGCCTGTGTAAATCACACTCAATGGAAGCCTGCAAAGAACGAGATGTACATTTCTTTTGATGGGTGAATAGCACAGAGCCATTTCAACCTGTATCATAGATATTTTTGGAGAGGTGTTTGAAATCAGTAAAACTAATTAATGACTGACCATGTAAGAAGACAAATTCCTGTCCTTCTGTTGACTTTTTGTCTTTGAAGATTTTTGTTTTGTCATATGCTGCCTGTTGTTAGTTCTTGTTTATATTTCATGATATTGAGGCTGTCATATTTTTTCAAACTAATTGCAGTGCTTTGTTTCATATCTTTTTCAGAAGAAGACCATAACAGAAGATGGATTTATACTAGGTTTAAATCTTTTTGGATGAGTCAGAAGGGAAACGTACTGGAAATGCAACGAAGGCTCTTGTCATCTAAAAGACGTTACTGTGACTTGAACTTAAAACTTTTATTATTCTAAAAACTAACTTGGAAGAGATTGTGAGTCAGTTATTTCACCTTCATCAAGCCACATGCTTTTTTCCTTTTTTTCAAATGTCCTTCTGTTAAAAGGCCCATACAATCAGCACCCTTCAAAATGATTTTATCCCTTTTTTAACTTCAAAGTAAATGTTTGAAATAACAGGAGAGAGGGAAAATTGCTAAAGCAGTGAGGATAGGATTGTATATGATTGAGCTTGACAACATGACCGTTGATTAGCTCTGATGTTTTTATGCATTTGGGAAAAATTGCAGTGGTTCAGATTGCTCTCATGATCTGCTGTTTTAAAGTCAACAATAGAAGTGTGTCATTGAAAGAATGTTTTCTCCCCTTTTCTTCCATTGTCTTCGATTCTTAAGCAACACTTGAAAGACTGATTTATAATTTTCTAAGCAGCAAGGGTCTTTAAGGGAAATTGATTAAGCATTTCTCCCCTTCCTCTCTCCTAAAGCTGCTTTCTCTACAAAGGCTCTCAGAAATGGAATATTTATTGAGGCTGCGAGTGGGTTCCATTAGTTGGACTGCACCTTGTGGTTTACTAATGAGGCTAGGCTGTGTTTGTTGTCATTAAGGATGATCTGAAAGAATGCTTTAATTATCTCTTTGCATTGATTGTGGTTCCTTTTCTTATGGCTTTAGCAGTAACTATGTTGTACCATAGCTTTCTTTTAGAGTTTTTCTGTACTGCTTGATGTTTTGTTGTTGACGGCTATTCTATTTCAGCAGAAAACTAGAGTAAATTAGCTTTCCTGCTTGTCATTTGAGGAAGATGATTTATAGATCTTTATGTTTAGTTAAACTCCTTCTTCCCCCAACAAATTGTGGATAGCACCCAGGATACTGTGGAAGTCGCCAAGCTTCTCTTTTGCAAGGGAAAACACCATTTTGGATCATATCCAAGTGTATCCTGTAATGGCAATGTTCCTCCTTTTACTTTTTGCTTTACTTCCTTCTTTTTATAATTATCTTGTATCATACAGCCTGATGTATGGTTATGTCAACCCATTCTTAAAGCTGTTAGATGCTAATTAACTCCCTCTACTTGAGGATTTTCCCTCCTTCGTTTGTCTGTTTCTAACTCAGAGAGCTAAAGCCTTTTGAACTTCCCCAGAGTCTGAGTCACCTCAGGCTTTGGCCGACATTGTAGTGAAACGACTTTGGTAGGGCACATGTTCAACCGATCTTCACGAGATAAATTTCACCGGGGATTATATCTTCTTCCATGACATAGTGGGACCCACGTGGGCTCTGGAATAGATAGAACAGGGTCAGAAAGCATCGTTCTACCACTCCTGGCTGTGTGCCCTTGATTAGCTCTGGCTGTGTGACAGTTGATTAGCTCTGATGTTTTTATGCATTTGGGAAAAATTGCAGTGGTTCAGATTGCTCTAATGATCTGTTGTTTTAAAGTCAACAATAGAAGTGTGTCATCGAAAGAATGTTTTCTCCCCTTTGCTTCCATTGTCTTCGATTCTTAAGCAACACTTCTGAGCTTCAGGTTCCTATCCATCAAATGTGCATATTACCTACCTCTCAAGCTTCTTATGAAGATTAAATACGATTACTGTAAGTAAAATATATGCAAGGTAGCATATCTGTATAACATGGATAATATATGTCAAACATGTCCATGGTACAGCGTAGACTCTCAAATGGATACTATCTTCAGGATAGGCTCTTCTTTTTCCTTTTCCTATACTTTGATTAAAACAGTAACTAACAACATCTTATACAACTTTATAGAAATTGTCTAATGCACAAATTAATGGTGGGTTCACACCTACTCTTGCTCTCTTGGTAGAATAAATGTAAAAAAATTGGAATTTTTTAGTTTCCATGAGTAGTCAGAGCTTCCTTACTACAGTGGATTTGTATATAGCATCACATTTTTCTTCAGGATGAATCCAATGCTGAAGATATGTGCATCTGAAGCATTCTGTTCTTTAAAATTTCTAAGAAGAGAGAGCATGATTTGCATTTATTTATTTATTTAAATTTTTAACATAGACGGAACAGAGCTGGCTTGATGATTATTCCACTGAAAGTTCTATTGAAGGTCACTTTAATAGGTTGTGACCAATGGGGATGAGGACATCTGAAGAATCAATGTCAGTCCCAGCTAACTAAACAGTGAATTCTCAAACAAGCTACGAGTTAAATTTTTTTTTTTGAGGAAGATCAGCTCTGAGCTAACATCTGCCACCAATCCTCCTCTTCTTTTTGCTGAAGAAGACTGGCCCTGAGCTAATATCCATGTCCGTCTTCCTCTATTTTATATGTAGGACTCCTGCCACAGCATGGCTTGACAAGTGGTGCATAGGTCCCACCCGGGATCTGAACCAGCGCATCCTGGGCTGCCAAAGCAGAACATGTGAATTTAACCACTGCACCACCGGGCTGGGCCCACAAGTTAAATTTTTATTATAGACAGTTACATTTAGTCTTGTAGAATACTTAGAATTTCTTAAGTGTTTATTGTTTAGTAATAAATACCTATGCATTATAGTACATGGCATGTCCTTTAAAACGTGAATGAGAGCCAAGGAATCAATTGAGGACACATTGTTACAAACACATACATGTAAAGGAGGGAAGGTATTTGAAGAGGAGGAAGGCTGAGTGAGTAAAAGATAAATAGACTTCTCTTCTGAAAGAGTGAGCTCAAGAAAGAGAGCAGGGGATAAAGCATGGCGAGGGTCGCACAAAGTCCATTATTAAAGCAGTGGGTACAATTGATGTGCACGCTGCCATTAGCCAGGCCCGAGAGTTGGGATGTTGGCTCCCCTTTCCCACCCTATTTGATAAGTCATTTCAACAGGGTCAGCATTTGACAGAAGTCATTTTGAAAACACATAGACAGTGTAGGGGGAATATTGGAGTATAAAGAAGAATTTGTCCTCACTGACCAGGAAACTAGACAGTGTCCTTAGGATTGTAACACGGGAAAGCTGTGGAGGCAAACAGTTTTTTTTTTTTTTAAATGATCTCTTTTTTTATTATTATTTTTTTCCTTTTTCTCCCCAAAGCCCCCTGGTACATAGTTGTGTATTCTTCCTTGTGGGTCCTTCTAGTTGTGGCATGTGGGACGCCGCCTCAGCGTGGTTTGATGAGCAGTGCCATGTCCGCGCCCAGGATTGGAACCAACGAAACATAGGGCCGCCTGCAGCAGAGCACACGATCTTAACCGCTCGGCCACGGGGCCAGCCCCGAGGAGGCAAACGGTTTTAAGCTCTAATCAGCCAAGAGCAGCTGGTTCCTGTCTTCATGGTGATTTCAGAGCGCTGTATGATGACTACAAAGCAAATTAAAGTTCTTATACCTTTGAAGACAATAGATCTGAGGGCAAACTTCTTTACACTTGGAGATATGGTTCTTTGTAGCTCCTTTTTAAAAAAGTGGATAAAGTAGCAATAAATATGAAAAAGAAATCTCTGCCATGCCAAATCCAGGAGTAACATGTGGATATGGACAAAGGAAGCCGCGGAACCTGTCGTCACACTCACACTCAAGGTCGACCTGAAGTTAAACCAGAGATATTCAGATGTTGTCCTGTCCGTGCAATGCTTTCTGTTAGCAGGAACCTAAAGCACTTTTCATTATTTAAAGCTACCTGAAGACAGACACCGTGTGTCACCTGCCCACCTCCACCTGCTGCCTGGTCTGTCGTGCCAATCAACAGGACTCTGCACAGACAGGCACTCAGTCAAATAGCTCGAAGAATGCAGCGCGAAGAGAAGTGCAGAAGCAGAGCAGTCAGCCAGACGTATCCATTCCAAATCAACAGCTTCCCTTTTGGAATTAAAAGAGCAGTTTATATTTTAAGAAGTAAAAGAGTACCAAAGAAGAGAAACCCACTTGTTTGGGTTGCTGTTGTCAAAACAAGACACATAGTATGTCCTCCTGTTCTTCAGCCCTGTGTCTCAGTATTTATTACTTTGGGGAGAAGGAGTCAGGGGGGCCTGTTCAGGTTTTCATACCTGTTAATGCAGGAAGAGGTGTTGACACTGGTCTCTTTATTTTTTTATTTTATTTTATTTTTTTGGTGAGGAAGATTGGCCCTGAGCTAATATCTGTGCTCATCTTCCTCTATTTTGTTTGTGGGTTGCTGCCACACCATGGCGTGATGAGTGGTGCAGATCTGAACTCATGAACCCAGGCCGCTGAAGTGGAGCGTGCCAAACTTAACCACTATGTCACTGGGCAGGTCCCAGTGATCCTCCTGACACTTAATGGTTTCTGGATCTTCCAAGTTATTTGTCCCATAGAGGAAATAGAAGAGATGTGATAGGAGTGACCCTCGTCTCTAGAAGCTGGTGAGATATCCACTGCCTGACTCTGCCCACCTGCTTTAGCATGGAAACTTCATACCCTTATTTTTTTTTCTCTGTTGATGTCAGAGACGGGAGCTGGATTAGATCTGCTGGTTTCTAATCTCGGATTTGTGCTGACACCTGGAAGCAGTCCTTGATTTGACATTACATGCATCATTGTTGTTAGTCATTCTCAGAACTTCCATTTTTGGAATTTATTTGCATTCCAAAAATTTGACAAATCTCCTTGTCTTTTTCTTCAAGTTTTCTTAGTTGGGAACTTTTGTAGTTTTATGTATACCCTCTAAAACATTCTCATCAGATTTGCTTGACCCTCTTCGTAACTGTCCTGACTATGACCTTTGGCCTGATAGATGCATTTGATCCAGAAAAGAACATTCCAAAAGTGAATTTTCATTGGTTCCATTTTCATCGACCTCAGGTTAATGCATGTTTATATTTTGAAACATCACATAATTCCAATTAATATTAAACATGAGGAGGATATACAAACAGTATAAGCACTGATTCATCTCAGCATGAAAAAAGCTATTTAAAATTCATTATGCCCCACTAAAAATAATTTTGAATAAATTAAGAATTTCAAAAGCTGTTCCAGCCCAACATTTTCCCCCAGAGTTTCAGAAATGCATCTATCTTTTGTTAGTAATAAAGAATTCTTTTGGCCACACCAAGGGTCTGATGCAATAATCCTAAATAAATAGCCACTTAATGATTGTGTTAGTCACTCACGGGATAGCTCTCCGAAAAACATTTACAGTGGTCTTCCTTGTTATCAGAACTCTGATTTTATTCAGATATTGGGGGGTGAAATAAAGACTTTAAGTCAATATATATTTCCATTGTCCTTGCTAGGTTGGGCCTGTCATGAAATTCTGACCCATCATGGGTAAGGGGAAGTTTCTTAGAAAAGTTATCTTCACTCTTAAGAAGATAATTAGGACAGCATGTATCCTTTTGTTTTGCATTTGGACTTTATATGGGGACACAACGGCTGCAGATTCTGTAGTTATCCTAATACAATGAGTGGCGGAGCCTACAGTTGTCAAAACAGAGCAATATTGATACCAAAATGCTGATTTAACTGATGCTCTACTTTGGGACTTCTTGTTACATGAGATAATAAATTTACCTTATTATATAAAAGTTTCAAAAACAGTTTTACTGAGGTAAAATTGACATACAGTAAACTTGCACAGTTTGATGTTTTAATATCTGTACATACCTATGAAATCACACAATCAATATAATGAACATATCTACTCCCCCAAAAGTTTTCTTAGGTACCTGTTTGTGGCTGATGAATCATGAGTTTCCAAGCTCTGCTGCATGTGCTAAATAACTTCAAAGTTAACTGACATTTACTTAAAAGAATCAGTTACAAAATACTACTTCCTCTTCCTCTTTGAAAAGTAACACAGAAAACTTTCTAGATATGTTTAAATATAACAATTTTTACTGATAAACTGGGATGTGCTCTTATGTTTCAATTATGAGTGAGGAAAAGTTATGCAAAAAAGTTATTTAAATAAATAACTGAAAAGATTTTCTTGCCAAATAATTTTCAAAAGTTGCATGCATTTCTTCAAGTCACCATAAATAAGATTGCTTTTAGCTGCGAATAAGAATAACTAAACAACCAAAATATAGCCGACATGAGAATTTCTCCTTCTGGCCAAGATGGAGTAACAGGGACAGGATTTTCCATCTTACCTGAAAAAACTTAAAAAACAGACAAAGCATGTGAGACAATGGTTTTCAAGACATCGGACAGCAGGAAACGAAGAACAGTGATCTCGGAGAGACAGAAAAAAACGGGGTGAGCTCTGCTGCCTGAAGACAGCTTCTAGGCCACAGGACTGGGGAAGCCAGGCAAAGTCCAAGAAATTCTGAGAGCTGAAGAGATGAAACTAGGTGCCGTAGGAATTCAAGACCTGTCCATAGTCACGTTAAAGGTAAATAATCTAAATGTCTCAGTTGAAAGGTAATGCTTGTCAGATTGAATACAAAAGCAAGATCCAACTATACACTACATAAAGCCAATATAGCTTGTTTTATTTGCTCCCTACTGTCTTGGCTCTCATGATATCCTAAAAAGATACAAATGTTGTCATCATTAAAAAATGTTGGAGAATTTAAGTGGAAATCTGGATTTCCAGCTTCTCTTAGGACACGTTTTGCACATCTAGAGACAAAGCAACAAAGAGTTGGAGTTGAGTAGTGGTCGCTTCCCTTAGATGGAGCGTGCGCTCTTCAGTTCGCTGCAGTCTCCTCACTCCTTGTAGTCTCTTCCACCCAGCACTTTCACTCGTCTATAGCACATGCCTGATGACAGCAGGGATGTGTTTGAACTTTCTCCAGCATAGAGGTTACTTCTGGATCCAACTCTTCTCCACATTTCTTTCTAGATTCACTGTAAAACAGCTGAAAAAAGTCTCTGACTTTAATTCTTCAGTATAACCATGCCACTTCTCCAATTCTGGTTGGACCATCTTTTTAACTACATCTTCAGGTAAAACAAAAAAGCAAAAATTCTCTTTCTTTATTTTCCTAATTAATCTCTGTTTAGGGGGACTGAGGAGGAAGATTCCTCTTTGACTTCTCTCTCCACCTCCTTAGCAAATAAGGACCTGCTCTTACTCCTCTTTATTTGCCTTTTGTCTACCAATTCGATAGAAAGGGGCATCTGGTTTTGAAAAGTATGCCTATTTGTTGAAATCAGCTCACATCTGTTTAGCCTCCCGGAATTGGCTTCCTCACAGAATCTGTACTCAAAAGCTACATATATAGCTTGGTTTAACGATGATTAGGACTCAAGGAGACTAGAAACTTGACACTGTACGGTGATACTCCAGGGCTGGGTTTTGGTTACTTTCTAATTTACGGTTTTGGTCCATAGATGTGATTTGTTTGTAATGCATAATTAATTCCTCACTGTGACCAGGCTACTCCTCCAATTCTGGTTGGACCATCTTTTTAACTACACCTTGGAATTAGGAGATAGTATAACCTAGTTATTTTGTTCACCTGTGTGATTACAATATTCTTGGCTTAAATGAATCATAAAATTGTAATAAGAAATGTCAAGGTGACAAATTGCACATCCAAGTTTTCAAGTATGAACTTAATCTGCTGGGGACACGTCATAAGAAATATATAAGCATCATCTTTTAGTCTTTAGAGCCTCTGACTTCTTTGCTGAACTCCGAAACTTATGTTTATAAAGGTGCATTGTATCTCTTGTGGCACTTACCCAAGCATTTACATTTACATGAATCTAGGTGGTAGCATATAGGCAAATAAATATTAGCTAACAAATAAAGAGTGCTAGCCATTAGCTAAAGACTAGTAGTTATTTCATTTAATCCTCACAATAACCTCTAAGGTAACTACCATTATTCTTTCATTTTACAGACTATATAGAGCTAAGGTAGCGCTAGATTAATTTGCTCGAAGACTCATAGTCAGTAACACTTGAATGAGATACACACATAAACACACACACACCCAAACACACACACACCCATAAAATTTGTTTAATGTAAGTGTTCTGTAAACTGCATTCCATTAGGTGCTGAGCCAATTTTTTTTGTTGAACTTTTAACATCACAGTGTAAAATAGAACAAAATAAAACAAAAACAAAAGTAACTTCAAATATTGCTCAGGAAAAATGCCTGAACCTGAAAGCTTTAAGTAACATTTTTTGGAAGCATGGGAACTGTAGTGTGGCAGGGTGAGAGAGAGAGTAGTGGTCCTCCCAAAGGTGTGCATATGCTAATCCCTGGACCCCATGAATATGTTACTTTATATGTAAAAGGGACCTTGAAGATGTGATTAAGGATCTTGATATGAAGATATCACCCTGGATTATCTGAGTGGGCCCACTGTAATCAAGGGTCCCTGAAAGAGAGAAGGAGATGTGACAAGAGAAACAGAACCAGAAAGAGATCTGAAGATGCTGACTTTGAAGATGGAGGAAGGGGCCATGAGCCAAGCAACGTAGGTGGCCTCCAGAGGCTAGCAAAGGCAAGAAAATGAACTCTCCCCTGGAGCCTGAAGAAGTAATAAAGCCCTGTTGATGCCTTGATTTCAGCCCATTTAGGACTTCTGACTTCTAGAACTGTCAGACAATAAATTTGTGTTCTTGGATGCCATTAAGTTTGTGTCAGTTTATTACAAACAGCAGGAGGAAACTAATACAAAAAGTGTGGGTGATGCCTGGGAACAGCAGTCCCTGAGAGATGACCTAGCATGACTTTTCTTTGGAAAATTTATGCTCTTTTATGCTAGCTATTCCTAAAGACATGCTTATTATAATAAAAATCAGTAAATATGCACCCCAAATAATTTTACCTTTATATGATTGATTTCCCTTGCTAAGAAATGATTTCCTATTTGGTCTTTAATAAATATTTGAAAAAAATTCAGCTTGCTTGTTTTAAATTTAAGAAAACAAACTAAACAATGAATTTTCCACAAATGAAAAATAGGAACCATCCCAAAATATATAAAGCTTATCATTTAAGTGTTTCACACTCATAAATAATCTTTGTAGAATGCAAGAAAGTTCTAATATACATTGGTTATTTTATATAACCAGATAAAGCAATTTCTCTTTGGTTGCTATTATGAATAAATCTATATTTGGGGATTCAATTTCAAATTTGTACTTGATTAAGTAATAAATTATATGTGATCAATTTTCTGGTAATTTCCATTTGGAAAATGATCTCCATTTTGCAAATGTTTTCAGTACAGACCCATGGTTTATTCGATAATGAAAACAGATATTTTGGATTCTACAGATAACAATAGAATTGGAAATTGCACAATATATTAGAATCTATGTGTAAAAAGTCTTGTTTATATTAATGGCTTTATCAGGTTAAGGAAACCCTTGAGAAAGGAGGTATAATTTTTAAACAATGTTAAAAAAATTAGAATTTTAAAGACTTTAAAGTATATAATATTAAGATAGATTTTGAAGGTGGATTTTGTACAATTCTTTGCTTTAATGAGTTTTAAAAATGTACCCAAAAAAGCAATGAAAACTAAGACATTAAATTTGAGAGTTTTTCTCCTACTCATTCATTGACAAAAAAATATTTTTTATATGGTAGGATATTAAAATATTTTAAACCGTAAATTTAGGTTTGACTGACATGTTGAAACCTGCAATTACTTCCAAAGTAATTATATGAACGAGATGTATTCTGTGAATATGAATTGGATACATCACACATTTCTTTCAATCTTGAATACAGTTAATTAGATCATTTACATTATTTTTAATATATTTTCTGATTTATATTTTACTTCCAGTAAGGAAAACTATATAATATTAAAAGTGGTTTATTCACATACTATTTGTAAAGAGTTTAATTTAATCTTTTTATAATGTAGTTCATTTTTGGCCATTTTTAAAGATGAGAAGTAAAAATTCTAGTCCCGGACTAGGAGATTTCAGAAATTTTCAAGATCTTAGAAAGAAGAAATATTATTTGCTATTTTTTCAGAAATAATTCTTAAAAAATTCTTAAAACACATAATAAGATGGAGAGGACTTAAATTTCAAACATACCATAGTCAGAAGTTATTAGCAGAAAAAAGACTTGACGTCATAAGTGATACACACACACACGTGCACATGTGCCCACACACACACACATATACATATATACAATGCAGAATATATATGTCTAACTTGTTCCCTGGACTCCATTTTTATGAGAAAGCAATCATTTGCATCTTGTATTTGCTATTGTTCAGTCATTGATTTTGTTTGAATCTTTGTCCTTGGGGCCATTAAACTCATGAGATTTCTGATTCTTAGAAGATAAATAACTTATAAACCACACCAAACTTAAAAAAGCAATATGTTATCAACTGTAAAAACATCTCTAAGTTTGGGGGATTATAAAGTATAACTGAGGACTGGTCAAGCAGAAATATGAAAGCTTTGTAAGGGCAAAGTGTCTACTCTTTGGTTAGAATGCGTAGATTTTGGTAGATAGAATGCTACTGAGAATTCGTATAGTCCAGCTGCCACGTGTCCGTCTCATCTTGAGCAAATTATTCAACCTATGAGTCTCATTTTTCCAATCTGGAAGATGGAACTAACACCCACTCTCAGACTCCTCCTGAGTATTGATTGAGATTATGAACACAAAGGACTTAATAAACCCTTTGGCATAGAGTAAGTGCTCAAATGTTTGTTATTATCTCTATTATCCTAGAAATGTTAATTGTCACGATTATTATCTCTTCCTCTATAAATATTTCTATTACTTAATAATATTACCTTTATAAGATTCCTCATGGTTTCTTAGGTTATGATTCAATGTGTCACAGCTCCAAATAAAAGCTGAAAATTTTACTTAATATTTCAATTCTTGAAAATGGATGATTCTGATGCCACTCGTCTACCAAAACAAACAAAAAATAAACAAAACTACAATTGCTACCCACTATCCACCAAACGCAATTTGAAACCCCTTTGCTTACGTTCAAGTTTTTCCCTGGTTGGACCTCAACCTCTTTGCAAATACACAAAACCACATGCTGTTCCCTAAGCTTGCCTGAAGTTTTCCTTCTGTCTTTTGCTCGGGTTGCTCCTGTCCACGACCCCAGAAAAATGCCCTATAGGGACCTCGGCTGGGACTTCATGGCAGAGAATGGACCCAGCACATTGGTAGAGTTTGGCTTCTACTTATTTCTCCCCAAAATTTGTTAACCATTTGAAAATAGTTTTGTGTCCTCAGAAATTTGAGGGAAATTTGCACCAATTAGAACAAGCCACTACTCCAGAAAAGCCAGAACACTACATTTTTAAGACCAGCTTAGACCACCCAATGGTCAGCTGCCAAATAAAACCCTGAGCCACATTGCTAAATGGCATCAGTTTTTAACAAGCCTCTTTCTTAAGAATATCTTTCTCTCTCTCACTTCAATAACGGTACAGTACATTTGCTACCATCACCCCGGTGATAAGTTCCTGTCTTTTCTTCTATGTATCTTATAAAATCTTATTCTTTAATATCAATACCAGCTACTTCCAAACCTACATCTAAGCCCCATTTAGGAAATCCAGTTCTCATCCTGGGCCATTGGCCTGCTCAACTCTTGTTCTTTCGTCATTGGTCCTTCCAGGAAGCTCCCTATATATGACACACACTTCCTCCATTCCTTTCCAAATCTTGCCTCTGAGTGGACAGATATTATCTTATTCATAAAGTTTTTTCTAATCTCTAAAGTCAATTGACACATTTTTTCTACTTACAAACTCTTAAGACGTGGTTCACATGCCCTCTTTTACTGTAGTTATCACTGTGTGCTTACCTTATCCCCTTATCTTGCCCTGCTGGATTTTAAGTCTGATACTCCTCATTCATATTTATTTCCCCTAAGGGAAATAAATGCCTTTCATCAGGTAGGTGCTCAGTAAATATTTCACTAACTGTGTTGAATTACAATTTTTTTTTTCTCAATTCTTAGTCTCTGGAAGATAAAAGTCAGTTTTTTTTTTTATTGACACAGAAATATGTACAGAATCTTAACCCAGTTCTGTCCTCAATCAGATGTTTGCCCTCTTGGGTGAACTCTTCACTGATATTTCCTTGCAGATGCTAAAGTGAGACTAGTGGAAATGAAAAAATAATGCAATGAGTTAGATCACATCTGCATTTTAAGGAAAACCCAGGAAAGTTCCAGGTCATCCACATTATACCAAAACTTTTAACCTAGACAAACCGTAAAAATCAGTTTGACTGAATGTTTTTAAACAAATGTTGAACCCATTCAACCACAAAATTTTGTCTATTATGTTAAATAGTGGAATTAACATTTTTACGTTTTAATTATTTAGGCCTTGGTTATACTCAACACCCATGAGGTGGCTTTCATTTTATTTAGAGAGAGCATCATGATTAGGAGGGCATATGGGGCTGTGTGTGGGTTGGGAAATCTATGGGAGTAGGTGTCATAGTCTCTGGATTTGAGTCCTAAGTCTTTGATGAAAAGCAAAGCAATTTAAAAAATTTGTTCTTTAATCCTCTCTGAGCCTCATAGATAAGAGAGAGAACGATAAGAATTATTTCTACCTTAAGGGATCTTTTGAAGATTAAATAAACTATTTTTTGTGTGACAGTAAATTATAAAATATACAAAATTAATTATATTGTTTAGGGTCTCATATGGGAATGAGTCTTACAGAAACTGTCTTTCGATTTCCAGTCACTGGTTTTGATGGTACCGTATGAAACTAGTAGAAAACGTTTTTTCTTTACATCACTTCTGAAAGTGCAGGAAAGAAGTTGCCCTGGGGAAGCAACGTCCATGAAGTTTGAGTGGGAGAATTTCCTCTTGTAGGAATACTGATGTTTGCACCACTTAGCCCTACCTTCAAGTAGGAATCAGCCTTTGAAAATGCATGGAATGATTGCATAAGAGAAGAGTTTGGAAATTATTGCCCTCATCTTGGTTTTCAATCAATGTTTTCACATTAGGATAATCTGGAGTTCTCGAAAACTCGGTGCTGGGGGGCCACCCAGAAAGATTGTGATTCAATTAGTCAGGAGGAGTGCTAGGGCGCTGGCATGTTTTAAACCTTCCCAAACTTGATTCGAATGGGTGGCCAGAGATGACTATCATTGTTTGGATTAGTCGTAGTTTAGCTATAAAGGCTTTACAACTTAATACAGTTAACTGTTGGAGTTTGATTGTTTTACTTTTAATAACTAACCCATATCACGTCAGGTGCTTCTCTAATCACTTTCCATATACTAGATCATGTAATCAATCCTCATAACAATACTGAGGTAGGTACTGATATTTCCCCTATTTTATAGACGAGAAAGCTGAAACAAGGAGAGTTTAAGGACTTGACTAATATCACACAGACCAAGTTATTCACCCCTCAATTCTTAATTCTAACTTTTGAACCCTGAATATATGATTTTGGGGATTCCACACTCTGCAGACGATAATGCAACAGTGAGCTAAAAGAAATGGAAGACTTCAAAGAGAAAAGTGAATAGAAAATGACCAAAAACTAGATTAAAAAGTCATATTGACATAAATCATTAAACCACAATCCTTTAAAAAAAAATCAGGATGCAAACCCCAATGATCCATACAATGAAAACAATTATTGAAAGAAATTTGCATTTAAAACACTTCAAGTAATGAATGAAGAGCTTATATTACATCAAGAAAAACATTACTAGTAAATTGTTATAAACCACCAGTGAAATTTAGAAACTGATTTTCTTTTATTGCAGTACAAATTGTATTATTAAGCAGGAGTCTCATTCAGCCATGAAATGTGGATGGGCTGTTTAATGGGCATGTAGATGACACTGCTAATTAATTCTGGTGGGCATTACAATGAAGCGAATTTTTAAAAATGGGTTAATGCCTTATAATACTATATCTTAGACAGCATTGAGGTTACTCATTTTCAAAAAGCCCACTTTCACACAGAAATATTGCAATTAATTTTATCTTGAGTCAACCAAGGAAAGCAAAACTGGGAGAAATTAAGATGTTGTCTTGTCTATTTGCTACCTTTCAGTGTGATTATAATTTAAAAATTTACTGAATGAAGGATCATAATACCGAAATATTAACTGATTTTTTCTATGATTCCATCATACCCTTCAGGCCATCTGCTGAAATTAGATTGCAAGTCTAAGGTTTATTACCTAAATGAAAGGCTAAAAGCAGAAAAAAAATATTCAAATTCTTGACTTTCGACTTCTATTTAATGCAGAGTCTCAACTGGGGGCGATTTTGCCTGCCTCAGGGGATGTATGGTGAGGTCTAGAGATGATCTATTCAGTGGTCACAGGTGGGAGGAGGATGCTATGGGCACCTGTAGGCTGCTAAACACCCTACCTGCATAGGACAGCTCACAATGAAGAGTTACCTATCCCCAAATGACAGTAGTGCTGAGGTTAGAAACTCTGATCTAGAGATTCTGGAAAAACCCACAGTTGACACAATACTCTGAAAAAAAAAATGATGGCTCCATTTTACTGAGTACATATTCTGTGCCAGGTGTTGGTTTAAGACTTTTATATCCCTATCTGAGTTAATCTTCAGAAGAGTTCAATGAATATAGGTAATTATAATTTGCATTTTATAATGACAAGTCACCCCAATTTGCGTCACTTCGTGCTGATAGTAAGAGGTGGAGCCAGTTTTCAACTTTGGAGGTCAATTCCAGAATTTACTTACCTGACCACCCTGGTCTGCTTCCAAGACTTTCAGTTGCCAGAGTCTCACCAATAGAGAAAATTGTTTGGAGGGAATTTGCAAAAGGCCTGAAGTCCTCAGAAAATCAAATTTATAGCATCAAAAAAATGGTTGGGAAGATTGGATGATATTGTAAGAGGTTATTTTCCAATCATAAAGGAGATCATTTTTTGTGATCTAGGGAAAGTAATAAAATAAACAGCTGGAAAGAGACAAGTCTGGGTGAGAGGAATGGAGATAGAAACCCTGGGTGGGTTTGCAGAGGATCGGAGAACAGAGTGAACCTGTATTTCACACGCCAGGGAGGAGCCTCACAGAAGTTTACACACCAGCTTGGCATATCAGGATGGAGAATCCAGGCTGATACTTTGCCTGTCTCAGGAGATGTTTGTCAGGGGATGTTGCTGAGACGACAGCTGTCATCCCTATTCCTCTACCCCCCAAAGTGGGTCACCTTGGTCTTAAAATGGTATAGGAGAGTACATAGAAGTTGTCAATTGCAATAAGACCATAAAAGTATCTGAGAAAGTTCTGCAAATTAGAAGACACATTATGGTAACAGTGAGGTGATGCCGTCTATAAATGTGGTGTATGGACCCCAGGGGCAGCCTCCATAGAGAGGCTGGGACACAGAGGTAGATGGCAGCAAGGACAGCCACCAGTGAGCAAAGATTACATCTTACAAGGACCAAATGTGACATTGGTAAGTGAGAAACACACACCTCCTCTTCTCCTGGCCATGACACGCTAATACATCAGGCTGCTTTGGAACATGGATCTAGCTCTAAATCTATGAGATCTATAGATCTTGGAGATCCATCTACATCTCCTTCATCTGTGGAGACGAAGGGAGCAGGAGAATCCCGAGTGTGAGAGTCTTACAACTGAATTGACTAAACACTAACTGTGATTAAACATTCCTCCAACAGTCTAATGGAGACTTATGATAGAAATAGTTTCGTGAATGGAAATAAATTTACACTTTTGAATTCCAGAGTTTTATGCCTTTGAAATGCAATTATGCTACATGTGTCTGTGTAAGACGCAAAGGAGTGGAAGCTACTAACATTTTCAAGAGAAGGGCATGTGATCTGGCTCACAGTCTTTCTCTGCTTCGATCTATCCCTTAAACTAATGCCTAAAAAATATTTTAAAAACATTTCTTTGCACACATCACCTAATCTGCCAAAACTTTAGGGTTTCTCTGAGTTTATAGATAAAATCCAGACTTTATGCTAACTTTCCAAAATTGGATTTCTGTGTAATTCTATCCAATCCTAACTGTTATTTCTCCCTCCACCTCCAGGCAGGACTCTCCCTTTTACCCAAATAGATCTATTAGATTTCTCCCAAATACCTGGACACAACTTACCTCTTTGTCTTGGATCATAACGCTCTTCTGGTCTGGAATGTCTTTTCCCCTTCTTTCTGTATGTCTAATTATAAATGTTTTTCAAAATCTATGCTCATGTCACACATGGTTTAAGAAGCTTTCTCCAAATGCCCCAATCCTAACTCCTGTGAATGGCTACAGAAATGATAGCTGTATATCTATTGGCATGCGGACAACCTGACTATGCTTCTATCAAGGCTTTTATTTGAATTGCAAAGAGGTCTCAGTTTTTCTCTCTGTAATTGCTCACTTTTGAATGCTGAGTTTTCATCGACCATAATTTTTTATGGCCCTTAATTTCCTTCTTCACAGATTCATGCAATGCTCAATTTAAAAGGTTCCTTCTCTTTCAATGCATTTTCTTTGAAATGCCTCTTACTCCACAATGGCTTTACTTCCCCTGCAATGTACTCTCTGAATTGAAGTCAAAAAGTATGAGTTATAACAAAGATAATCACAGCTTTTAGTGTTGAGACAACTGCCAGATTGGATAATACCTGGGAATGTTTCCTTGATTGTGCAGAAGTTACATTTGTCAAACGACCCACACCATCTGGGGAGAAGTATGTTTTGTATGCATTTTATGTGCACAATAAATGCTTGGGATAATTAGAATGCAACTGATACTAAAAGGTTAATTAGGATGAATTAATTTTAGCAGGAGTCCTGTTCTCCAAGGAAATGGGGTCATATATTTGGTCAATTAACCCAAAAGTCGGTCAAATGTGAAACAATAATATGGTTTGTGCAGTGAAGAATTATGTTAACTCAAAGAGGTCTGGCCTTTGCCTTTGGCTACTGGGAGGTGATCTCCAGTCTCCTGGGTTGTCCTGCCTGATGAGAGTGTCTTTGTTTGCTTGGGGGGAGGGAAGGGACTGAAGACTCAAGGTATTAGCCTGAACCTCTAGGAATGCCTGGAGACTAAAGGACACCACATGGGCAGGATGTGATGGAGCCCCAGTAAAAATTCTGGACACTAAAGTCTTGGGTCAGCTTCCCTGGTGGGCAATAGTCTATGCATATCGTCCCACATCAATGCCGGGAACGTACCACGTTCATGATTCCATTGGGAGAGGACAACAGAAACTCCACATTTGGTCCCTTTCTTGGACTCTTCCCTGTGCTTCTTCCCTTGGCTTTACCCTTTGCTGTTATAAACCATAACCATGAATGTAACAGTGTTCAGTGAGTTCTGTGAGTCATTCTAGTGAGTAATTTAACCTGAGGGTGGCTTTGGTACTCCCCCTCTACCGAATTTCAATTGGTGTTAGAAGTGAGAGGAGTCTTGTACAGATGGCAAGAGGAAGTATTCAGGCTCACAAAAGGGCAGCCTAGGATTGGAGAGTGTTTAGTGTGTTTTGAGCATCTGTACTTAGGTTTTACATAAGAAATGGAAAGTATCAGTTAATAAGACAAATTAATGAAATGCTGGTTGGTTAGGAAAGCTTCTGCAGTAATTGGTTGAAAAGATAAAGTTTGGAAGCCAAGACGCATACTTTGATACAATTCACAAAATATAAACAGTGTGCAGTATTTTAAATTACAACATGATCTGTAATTGCTTTTTTAACCTTTAATTTCTGTTCTAGTTTCCTTCGTTTCACTTAAATTATAGTGTGTACTAGAAACTTCTTATCAAGAGAAAGACTCAACAGCATAAGTGAGAGAATAGGAAAACGGTTTCATTATTAACAATTTAATTTCTGACTCAAGGTAGTAAAAAGTTATGATACGTAATTTGCATGTTACAAAAATAAATTTAGAATTCTCAATGTATGGCTTAATAAAGGGAAGAATTAAGCCCATTAATAATTGTTCCTAATAAACTGTTGGGGAGTGGCCTGATTTAACCGTCTGGTCCAGTTCTCTTCTCACTATACTTTCTCGTCAATTCTAGTCTAGAAAATTGTTGCATACCTAACACAACTGTTTTCTTTCACCATGAAACCTATTTGCTCCTTATTTTATCGCCTTATCTAGCAAATGCTGATTTTTTTTCTTTTTTTGCAAACTCTCCAACAACTTTTTTGCAGCCTCTCCTGTGACCTGCTTTGTTCTCACTATAATATTTTGTGGCCATTTTTCTATGTTAAGAACTATAGGGCCAAATCATCGTTTTTAACTAATGTATAATAATCTGCTATGTGAGTGTGTGCATCTAGACCACAGACTATTTTAAAAATTAACCAGTTCCTTGTCAGCAGAGGAGCATGGAGGCACCCGCCTGACCTTTCTCTGCCCTCTAGTCCCTGGCTTAGCTGATTGACCCAGGGGTGGAAATATTGATACCCTGAAATTTCATAAGTGTATACATACAAATTTCACATCTGCTTCCATTTAACTTGCTTAGCAACCAGTGAGCCCTTTCAATTGAACAACTATTGTAATCCTTGAAACCTGGGGAGTTTTATTATATTATGGTCCTTATTTTAAAAATAATTTCATCTCCAGTTTTTTCTAGTCTCTTTTTATGGGGCTCATTAATAAGAACTTAGATGCTCTTCTTTTTTGGTTACTATAATTAGGTAACAAATTACCCCAAAACTTAGTCCCTTAAAACAACCTTTCAATTTTTCTCATGGTTTTGTAAATTGGGACACTTGGAAAGAACTGGTTAGGTGGGTCCCACTTGGGGGTTCTAACGCAGTTGTGGCAGATTTCAGCCAGGATTGTAGTCGTCTGAAGGCTTAGCCGGGCTGGACATTCGAAACGCTAACTCATTCACAGGTAGTAACTGATGCTGGCTGTCAGCTGGCCGCTCAGCTGGAACTGTCCCTTGCAGCATCTGCCCTTGACTACTTTGTGGGGCTTGGACTCCACTTGATTTTCTTCTTCAGAAGCTCGTTGAATTCCCTAAGCTTCTGATGACCTTGACTTCATTGTGTGGTGGTCTTGTATCCACTTTGCTATTATGTTTTTTAAAGTAAACATTTTAGGGAAGCATAACATAGTTACAGAAATTTGCATAGATTTTTCAACTCAATGAATTTTCATAAAGTGAACACATCCATGGAACTGGTACCGAGATCAAGATGTAGAAATTACCAACACCACAAGTCTCCAATCCTAGTATCTTCTCCAGAACTCCCCTCCACCATCCTGACTTCAAACACCATAGATTAGTTTTGCTTGCTTTTTTTTTTTTTTTTTTTTTTTGGTGAGGAACATTCTCTCTGAGCTAACATCTGTTGCCAATCTTTCTCTTATTTTTGCTTGAGGAAGATTAGTCCTGAGTTAACATCTGTGCCAGTCTTTCTCTATTTTGTATGTGGGTCACTGCCCTAGCATGGCTTGATGAGTGGTGTAGCTCTGTGCCTGGGATCTGAACCTGTGAACCCAGTCTGCCGAAGTGGAGCTAGTCAGACTTAACCACTACGCCACTGGGCCGGCCCCCAGTTTTGCTTGCTTTCAAATTCATTTTAATGGAATCCTGGAGCATGTACTCTGAGTGTGATCCTTTTTGCTTGATGTTATGTTTGTGAGACCCAATCATGCTGTAACATTTGTTGATTTATTCACCTTGTTATTACATTGTATGCCAGCATTTAATTGATCCATTTTAGCGTTAATGTACATTGTTTCAGTTTTCAGCTTTTATCAATGGTGACTCTATAAGTCATTGATTAATTCTAGTAGCTGTACATTCTTTTGAATTTTCTACCTACATGGTTCGTTTGTGAATAATGACTTTTACGATTACTTTATGAAACTGTTAGGTGAGAGAGAATATAAATGCGTTTGCTTAGACTGACTTCTTGACCAGAAATCTGGCCAGAACATTTCCGTATAGACAATTCGCTGAAATGTTCCATCAGCATACCTTCCTAACAGTGCCTGAATAGCTGCTTTGCCATACTGTAAACTTTTCTGTATTAACCTATTCAATTTCTTATCCAAAAATAAAACTTTAAAAAATTGTATTGACTATTGGAAATTTTTTTGTGAATTGCCTTATTGTATCTTTTGATCATTTATCTTTTGACATATCTTGTGAATTAAGATCGCAATTGATGTATAAGAAATCCGGCATAGAGTGACTTAAATCGGTAAGGGTTGATTTCGTGACTCCACAATTTTTTCATCACATTCCTAGCATGTAGTTTCCTCCCGTAATTGTCACCTTCTGATATAAAATGGCTGTGCTACATCCAACAGCAGGAAGGAGATGGGGTAAAGGTTTATACCAGTTATGTCTCTCCAAATTTAAAAGTGTTCCCAGAACTTTGTCTTCTAACTTCTGCTTCTATCTTATTGTCCAGAACTAGGTCATGTAGTGAGGGACCCCTAGCTACTCTGGAGCAGAGAGTGTGGCTGTAGACAGAGTAATTGAGACTTCAAACAAAATCAAGGTTGTGTTCACAAGGAAATGTGGAAAGATGGATACTGGATGGGCAACAGCAAAATCTTTCACTCTCCACCGGTTTGTCTCCCTAGCACCGATCTGCATCTTCTCATTCAGAGAATCTATTTACCATCATTCTAAGGAAGTGTTCCATGTAAGGCTCCTCACGGTTTGGTGACTTTTAAACTAAAAGACAAGTTATCTGCCTCTGACATATCCAATATACACCATAAAGTCAGAATCCTATGGTTCTTTTATAACTACAGTTATAAGCCCAATTCAGAATAAGCGACAATGGAAAACATACAGGGCTTACTTTTCACAGCAAATATCAAACCCTTCCAGGCAGCCTAGGAAGGACCTGCTGCTGTAGCAGCGATGTGAGCTCCTTGGTGATATCTTAGGTGTGTTTCACCAGAAACAGAGACTGAGACGGTGATTCTTATGCAGGTCACTTTTTGAGTGAGAATCCTCAAGAGAAACCTCTGAGGAAGTGAGGGAGGCAGCAGGGGAAGGGGAAGAAGACATGAGTTTGCGTGAACTCTAGCCTCCAGGTCACCCCACAGGGAGTTCGGGAGTTTGAAGGGCACGGCAGAGTCGTCCCACCTTGAAGCAGGGGGTTGGGCTTTTACACTTGTATCAGTGCGTCATCAGCTGCTGCCCCACTCAGCTGCAGGGTTTTGTGTAGCGGCCCAGACATCTCTGAGTCTGGTGGCTCTGACGGGCCAAGAGCAAGTCTCTGGGGAAAAGCTCAGCTGTCTGCGGGTAGCAGCCAGTAGCACAGCAGCTGGGCCTGCTGAAGATCTGGGCGGGTACCACGCATCATCAGATAGCTCCTCTGGCAACTCCTGGTTCTTCTCTCAATGGAACCTCTGCCTTTGTTTTCCTTGGCTTCGTCTACACTGCGTGTGTGTGTGTGTGTGTGTGTGTGTGTGTGTGTGAGGGGAGGGGAGGTGTTCCTGCTCGCTCGTTTCTTCTGTTGCTTCTTCTGAGGCAAGCGTAGGGGAGGATGTCTTTTCCTGGGGTTCCTCAGCTTTCTAAGACCTCTTCCATGGATTAAAATTTGGGGAACCTAGAGATGGATTTCTGGGTTCAAAAATCACAAGCTGTGGCAACCAGGCCTGGGTTTTTGTTGGCAAAGTAAACTCCTCAAAAGCTTTCTGTTTTGCTCCCAGTTATGTGCAAATGGATGCGGTTAGGATGTTTCATATACACAGTGTTTAAGCGTGAAGATTGCCCAGTTTTACTTAATGGCCTCATCGCTCAGGTTACTCCCCTAGGGATAATGATGGGTACTTCAGCTCCTTGGTGATGGAGTTTAATCTACTCTTTTCTGCTCATTATAACCGAGAAACAGAGAAATTAAATGCCTTGTATCAAGCTACACACCTGCGTGGATAGCTTCAGTTTTCCTTCCTCCAAGCCCAGTGTTTTGACTAAATTGTATTCATATCAACATGCAATCAAGTTAATATCAATTTAATATTAACGGTAGCTTATTTTTATCGAGTGCTGACTATATTTTAGTTATTATTCCAAATACTTGACATAAAGTTATTTCATCCTTCCAAGAAATCTACAAGGAACTTTTGAAAGGTCACATGGCTGAAAGAGACTGAGTTGTTTGAGACTATGTATAATATTTAGTAGAAAAATGTTATTCCTCTAAAACTACACTCCCTACTTCCAAGTATCATTTCCTTGGTCTTTAATACCATTCTTTTTTTCTATAAAAATACTTCCCTTTGACTCTCCTTTGGTCCATGTCATGATCATTTCATATCAGGGTATTGAAACTGATACTTTCTGTATTTTCTGTAACTGACCTCACCTTATTCTCAGGCCTTCTTTCCTGCCCAAAGCAGGAACATTTCAACTGTGCCATTTAAAAAGAAAGCGATCTCACTTAAACGTTTCTCTTTATGATAAATATTTAGACAATTTGAACACCCTCTCAAGACTTTTTTCCCCCAGGGTTTCATCTCTCCCTTCTTTCCAAGATTACGGCTGGGTTTTGGAAGAAGCTCACCTGTCCTTATGGTGGGGGAGAAGGAGGATTCTTGTACTCCTGCTGTTCTTTGGGTCTCGATTGACCTCAGGGGGACAGAATGCCTCCCCTCCCTTGTCCCTGGGCACCTTATGCTGGGGTCTGTTGAGATGTGGCCCCATCATCTTGTCATTCCTGACAGTTAGCTGACACCCGCTGCTGAAATTTGTTGTCCCTGCCTCAGCCTTCCACTTGATGTCCCCACTCTCTGGTCCCATGGCATTCGCCAGACTCCACACTCCTCTGCGCTCCACTTGGTGTCATGGGGCTCCATTCTGACACCTGCACACAGGCATCAGGCCAGGATGTGCTGCCCCAAGCAGATTGTCCTAGATACTATCCTCTTGTGCCATATTGGAAGAGACAGGGAAGCAAAAGACCTGTCAGGTGGTCTTAGATTCTCTCGAAACTTATTTGGAGGTTCTGCCAGTACTTCTTTTTTCAAAAAATTATTTATTTATTTATTTTGGGTGAGGAAGCCAAGCCCTGAGCTAACATCTGGGCCAATCTCCCTTTATTTTGTATGTGGGATGCCACCACAGTGTGGCTTGATGAGCCAAATCTAGGTCTGTGTCCAGGATGGGAACCAGCGAACCCCCGGCCATGCAAGCCAAGTGCGTGAACTTAATCTCTACCCACCTGCCGACCTGTCTGCTGGTGTTTCTATCACGCTTCCTCCTCCCCTTGGCAGGAACCTAGGTAATATCTTCACATGAATGCGTCCCCTCAAAATGTCTGTTGAGCTCCTGCTACACCAGAGGGCATTTCTCAATGTCTCTGCAGAGTGTTTCTTATAGTCGAGCTGTATTCTGAGACCTCTAAGCTTTATTCTTAAAGCATGAAAGGAAGATGTGGAATTTAGGACACTTTTTCTTCTCTCTTTCATCAAATTCAGGCCTTCAAGACTCACTGTAACTAAATACTGCCCTTACAGCTTGGAGAATAAAGTCCATCTTTTTAACCTGGAATTCAACATCTTTCACAATTTGATTTCCAACCTATCTTTCCATCTTCAAAGTCTCCGTCGCCAAACAGACTTCCATCACTCTATTCCTGCTTATACCACTTACTTCAGCTCACATCCCTTCTCTCACCACTGTCCCCATCAGCTCGCTTTTCCCCCCTGGAGGAAGCCATTTTGTCTTCTTTTCAGCTCCCATTGCACCTGTCTCGCCTGCTTTGCCTTGTACTCCATCAAATTTGCCATCTCCTTCGTCGTTTTCTTTTCCTTTCTCAGCCCCTTTCTGAGTGTTGGCAGTTCTCAGGATTCACTTCTTTGCTCTCTCCTCTTGTCTGGGGTGCTTTCTTTGGCTGATCATACTTGCTCCTTGTTCTCAACTCCAGCGTCTAGCTGATGACTCCCACAGCTGCGTCTCCACTCCCAACTTCTCTCTTGGAGCAGATGGCTTCCTTAGCGGAGCCGTTTCTCTCTCCTGCAGGCACCTCAGACTAAAGGTGCTCAAAGCTGAACCTACAGAAATGGGAGATGGAAAGTTGTCATTTTGATACTACTAACGCTTTAGGCCAATTCTCTTGCCTCAAGACGAAGAAATGTTTAAGAAAGATGAAGAATTTAGAATGTAGGAAATTCAGATTTCTGAGAATTAAATGTTAATTTGTCTGAGGGAAAGGTCAATAGAAGCATGTAGGTATAAAATTCATCCTACCTGCCCTAATGTTAGAAGGAGTTAACACTGTGACTCTTTCACTTATGTTCTGTTTCACTTTTGTTCCTTGAAAACATTTTTCCTGATTAAAAATGTAATAAAAGTTTATTACCAAAGAATTAGAAAATAAAAAAAACACTATGATGAGGAAAATATAGATGGCTTCTAAGTTTACCATCAAGAAATAATAACAGCTAAATTTTTAAAGTATATTTCATTCTGATCTTTTTTCTAAGCATATATATATATATTTAATCTACTCATTTGGATGTTTATTTATTTATCTATTTATATTTAGATAAAGTTATCATAATACTAAGAACAGTCCTTTATGCTCTTTTCAGCTAATATTATACAGGGAATGTTTTTATTTCGTTAAAATTTCTTGTACTTTCCACTTTTAGCGACTGCAATGTGTCCCATTGTCCGGAAATGCAATAATTCATCTCATTATTCTCTCATCGGTACTTCCGATATTTCCAATTTTATCTTTAGATTTTTAAATCTTTGATGAACATATTTTCTTATATCATTGATCTCATAGGTGATTATTTTCCTCAAATAAAGTCCTAGAAATTGCTGTAACTAAAGTTGGAGTTTTTTGTCTTTGCCTCAGCCAGGATCTAGTCTCTCATATCCAGTCTGATATGGGATTAATCAGGAAGAAAAACATGAACTGCTTAAATCCAGCAGATATTTTTACTGTAGCTTTTCTTTCTCCTAAAAAAAATTCAATAACTCCTCTTTGTAAATTACCTGTAAAAACGTCGTCTTTGAAACTGGAGCCTTCTCCAGACACATATGCATCTCCGCCTGCCCTTCCCTCAGATTCCTCCATAAGGAACGTCATAACTCCCACTCCTTGCCTGTGAGGGACGTTTAGGTTCTAAAGTGGGCGAGGCCAGAGAATGGAGCCAATGTTTCAGGGAGGGACATCATAAGCATTCCTCTAAAAGAATAGAGTTAACTAATACACAACCACTTATTGAATGTTTTAGGCATTGTACATTGTTCTGGATATCTGTACATTTCAGACAAAAGATGCAAACACAGTTCATTTTGGTTTAAGTTTTTTTTTCTCCGTCGTAAGTGGTACTCTTAAACACGTCTTGAAACCAACTAGTTTGATTCATTGGCGGGAAGTAGTTGGTTATCGTCATGGCTTGAATTTTTGTGTCCCCCCTGCAAATTCATATATTGAAGTCTTAACCCCCAGTTTGGCTGTATTTAGAGATTGGGCCTCTAAAGAAGTAATTAAGTTAAATGCGATCATAAGGGTGAGACTCTGATCTTGTATGATGAGTGTCCTTATAAAAAGTGATACAAGAAAGAGATAAGAACCAGGCCAGAGTTGATGTGATGGTTACCATGACCACCTCCAGGCTCAGCTATAGGCAGACATAAAAATTACATTTTAACCTTGACTGTCACCAGGTGGCTGAAGAACAATGCAGTAGTCTTTCCCCGCAGTTAGAACTTTTAGAAATCCCAGGACACAAGATACACTGTAGCTGGAAAGGGCGACCAGTCAGAGCTGGACTCAGCCTTAACCCTGCACACTCTGCACTTTTTGCTTTTAAAAACCAGCCAACCAAGACTGAGGAGGGGGTCACCTATCAACCTGTGGGTTGAGGTGGACTTCCCGGGTTTGCAAACCTTTTAATAAAGCCTCTCTTTCCTTTGAAACTTATCTTTGCCTCGTAAAGATGCTCATTTCGGTTAACAACAAACACCAAAGAGCTCTCTCTCTCACGTTCCTCCTCTCTCTCTTTCTCCATGTGCACAGACTTAAAAGGCCACATGAGGACATGGGGAGAAACTGACTGCCTACGAGGCAGGAAGACAGTTCTCGCCAGAAACTGACCCCGCTGGCACCGTGATCTCAGACTTCCAGCCTCCAGAACTGTGAGAAAATAAACGTCTGTCGTTTATGCCACCCGCTGTGTTGTATTTTGTTATGGCAGCCTTAGCAGATTAATAGTTATTAACCTAATGTCAGACAGAAGCTCGGAGCACGGAGAGGACAAAGTTTGACTTGTGGAACAACAAACCGAGAATAGGCATAAGAATCTGAAAAAAGACTTGGCCTCTGGTGTGTGGGTATAAGATCAGCTTAAATACATGAAAAAGAACAATGGGACCTAAGTTTTAACTGAGTTTTTCAAACTCAAGTGATTACAACGAATTGGGGAGCTTCTGAAAAAATCAAATTCTTGAACCTCAAGCCCAGAAATTCTAATTTTGTCAACCGCAGTGAGGGGTCTCTGTGATTTGTTTTTTATTTTAAGAGAGCATCCCAAGTAATTCTGATGATTAATTGGGTTTTGAAACCACTAATCTAAGTATTACAGTGTTTACTTTTTACTGCTTTTTAAAGAAAGATACTGTTTATTTTACACTCTTGCTGAAATGAGTATAACATAATGCAGGGCGGCCAACTGACAACTGAACCATTTTCTCTTATAATTAAGAGGAATTTAATAAAAACTTGTGCTCATACTGTCTCTTTATTACCTCATTCTTCTTAAAGTCTCTTTTTAGGAAACTTGCCTCAAAGTATGACTCATCTTTTATCCAGCTTCAAAAGAAAACATTTTAATCCTGTGTTTCATTTCCACCGTCAAGTGTCATTGCTTCAGAGAATTGAAAAACAGTAGACTCATTTGCCCCCTCAGGAATATTCAGAAAAACAGACCCTGATTTTATTTTTAATCTCTTTGTGCTAGTCTTTGTTCTATTTTTAAAGAAAATTTTCTTTTCTCTCCCATCACCACCTCCAACCGTTTTCAGCAACTCTAATTTTTATGTGTTATCATTTTTATAATTTGGAATTTGATCACAGCTATTAAAAAACAGCAGATGCTCCCTGGGAAATGCTGTTTTGATTTTGCTTTGGAGACTGTTCTGTGTTGGTGTCATGGATTTCTGTATTTCTCTGATTATTTACCATTGTATATGTCTTAGTCTGATTCAAAAATCTATTAGTACTGACCCTTTTAACCCTCTAAGAAACCTTGTGGGGCTGACACTGTGATCTGTTTTATTAAATCAAGTGAAATTGCTATATTTGAAGGTAAAAAATAGTTGAATATTAGCAATTTCATATGATCCAGCCTAATGTACTTGATGGCTGAATAAAATTGAATCTCAGACGGATTAAGTGACTTTGCTCAAGGTTACCTAAATGTGAAAGACAGAATTAATTTCAATGTACTCTTTCCCCTAAGACATAGTTGTTTCTCTTAAAAAAAAAAAAAAAAGATTAGCCAACATCTGCAACCTGTTTTCTTCTAAATTGAAAACAATTAGATCTTAAATCGTGTTATTTACCGTATGCCACACATGCACACAATTGTGATTCATAGAGCACATGTTTTGCATTCGTATTAACAAGCCGGCTATTCTCTGTTGCTCTGTACATGTACCCAGTTATGTGTGAATATAGCTTTTTAGGTAAGAAATAACTATTTATCATTTTTAGAAGCTAACATTACAGTCTAAAGGATTTTTAGATTGGATTGCTTTGTGTGTTATATCGAAAAACCTAATGGATGGAGGTGTTAATATTCTTTTATTACTATGTGATACCTATTACGTCTAGTAGGTATTGCAAATAATCAGACAAAAGGGAAGTAATCATAGTACATGATCTAAGTCCTGGAAGCTTGTTCTAATACGATCACAAATAATGGAAAACATTATAGAGCCTTGGAAGAAGCTGTACCAGAGAGAAGTTCCTGAACTCATAACTGTTGAGGCAGATTTATTGTTTTAATAGCCCCGCTCTTCCTACCTCCCTGTATTCGTATCCTTTCCCGTGTGACTTTGCCATGGGCAGGTGGCCTGCCTCTCCTCTTGACTATGCGTTCTCCCTGTAACTTACTGCGGCCAATAGAACGAAGTAGAAGTGATGGCATGCTGCCTCCAGGCCTGGGACTCACGAAGCCTTGCGCATTTCTGCTTGTGCTCTAGAGAAGTGATTCTCTACTGGGGGCAACTTTGCCCTCAAGCGAATTTGGCAATTTTGGAAACATTATTGGTTGTCACAACTTGGGGAATTCTCCTGGCATCTAGAGGCCAGGGATGCTCATGGAACATCCTATAAGGGACACAACACTTGCCCACGAGAAAAAATTATTCCATCTAAAATATCTATAATATTGAAGTTGAGAAACTTTGCTCCTTATAGGCTTTGTCGTATTGCAAGAAGGACATTCCTCAAGTGGCCCTCAGTTCTTGGGAGGAGGATAAGAGACACACAAAGTAAAATTAACCTGCAGAAACATGAGCAAGCCCAGTCAGCATCAACCAATTCCCAGCCTTATGACTCACGATGTTTAATAATAAATAATTGTTATTTTATATAACTAAGTCTTGAGGTGGTTTGTTATGCAGTAACTGCTAACTGATACAACCTTGGAACAAAGAAAGGCTGCATATTGGGCGGCAGAGTCACAGAGTCGGGATACCATGTGAATCAATTACTAACCGAAAGGTAAAAATATTAACCTATTGCAGTGGTATATCCCACCACAGGAACATCATTTTTATTTTTTCTGTGAAAATAATGCAGTTTTAAGATTTGCATAATGAATCTATTTCACAATTCAAAGGATAAAGAATAATAATATGTTAGCATAAACAGGAACTTCTGTTCTAATTAAACTAAGTACTTGCTGCTAAGTATAACATAGAATTTAATTAAATCCACATTTAAGTGCCTCAGTGCCAGGCACCATCATGAGCCCTATAATTACAAAGAATAAAGGAACGTAGCCCCTACCTACAATAGGCTCTCCATGAAGCTGATATATTCAAAATACTGTCTTCATGTATTTTTAACTAGTTAGCATAGATCTTATCATCATTTTAGGAAGAGCATGTAAGTTAAAACAAACAAATCTATTTTTGGAGGCAATGTTATGCTCAAAATATTAATCTCTGCTTCTGAGTTTTTGCCGCTTTCTTTCACTCTCTATTGGTATGTAAGGGCTGTTTTTGCCTCCCTAAGCCTACAATGAAATAGGAAGAAGACACAAAAAGACACATGTGCAAATACAAGTGAGAAGGACATACCTATTACTTGTGGAGGTATACTTTTGGTAATCCGATTAGTAAGGCAAGGGTGGTGGGGAAGTGGCACTACGTCTAGAAAGGAGGAGTAGATGGGCCTGATTCCTCAAAGGGGAGGAGCGGGTTGGACGTTTCTACTACAAGCCTGGGGAGCAAAGTTGAAGGGGGTCATTACTGGCTCTTCTCCAGTATGTATGCCCTCGTCCCTGATGACCCATTGCCCACGGACAAACCACAGCTCTACAATTCTAGATACTGCACCTTCACTGAGTGAAAATTGGAGATCTTGGAAGCCTTGTGCAGAGCTGGGAGTATAAAAAGCACCCCGCATCCTGACCAAAGTGGGACTGCTCAGAATCCATTTGGACTTTGCCCCTGACCAGGTACCGCTGCGGACGTAGTCACACTACACTTAATTTTTACAGCAGGAATGCACATGTGACCACAGTATTTTGCTATGTTGAGCCTATATCCTCTTTTCACCCAATGATACATTTATATATATTTTTATCAATTCAATATTTAAACTTTTCTCATTATCTTTTTATTTTCAAAATATTCTTTGTCAATGGCACATATAATCGAGTTTGTGAATATGCCTACTGATGTCTGAAAATGCGGAATCTTAGAAACGTTGTTTTTCTTGTATCTATAGTTATCCCACATATTATCATAGCAGGAAGGCAGAATTTCCTGGTAACAGGGTTTCTATGCCTCCCATAATAGAAGGGCTAAAAAGGCTTCAAGTAGAGGGACCATGCATTTTTCATAATTGTGGCAACATTAAAGCTGGTGTGGTGAATAAACCCTAGGGTGACTCCGATGATCCCCACCTCCTGGTATCTATGCCTATTGTAAACACTCTGCAGAAGCAGGACTGACCCACACCCCAAATTTGGTTCAGAAGTCAAGAATGATGCTGTACATACACTAAGAGAGCATGAAAAGATGTGTTACTCATGTGATGAGGCTTTGTGGGAAAGCACAGCCAACTTCTCAGGCTGGTCTGAAAATGGCCTAACAGCAGGGAAAGGAGACCGGCTTGGGGTTATTATGCTAGTTACGGGGTGGGACTAGGGTCAGGGTTCTACATGTAGCCAGGGATTGTGTGGGGTAAACTTCCCACTGGCTCCAATGGAAGCTTGCCAGACTGCTATCAGCTTGCTCGGATATGGGCAGAAGGGAAAAAAGGAGGGGTGAGGCATAAAAATGGCCTGCCATCAAAATTCGAATATGGAGTCAGACTATTCATTACCATGCCCTTGTGTAGTCTTCTCCCCCTGGCTCTGAGCAGGACCTGTGACTTGTTTGAACCAATACAATATAGAAAATGGGAGGTGATGTCACTCTTGTGATTGTATTATATGGCAAAGGTGAGGATGTTACTCCCATGGTTCTAACACATGACCTATAGACATGTACGACTCCAGTGGACTCACTCTCCTCTCCTGCTGGCCTGGAAGAAATAAGCTGCTCTGTTGCAAACTGCCCACAGAGAGGGCCACACAGCAGGGAACTGTGGGCAGCATCTAGGAACCGAGGGCTTCAGTCCTCCAGCTCCAAGGAGCTGAGTTCTGCCAACAGCCACAACTTAGGAACTTGGAAGAGACCCTGAGCCTCAGATGAGATTCCAGACCAGCTGATGCCTTGATTGCAACCTGTAAGACCTCGAAACAGAAAACTCAGTGTCCAAACTCCTGAGCCACAGAAACCGTGAGACATCTAATGTGTGTTGTTGTAAGCCGCTAAGTTTGTGGTAATGTGTTCCTTAGCAATAGATAATTAAGATAAGAAGGGAGGACAATTTTTTCTAGCCCTTTCTCTGTATCTTTTGATATGAGGAAAAGATATCTGACTTGCAAAAAATTATTTCATAGGAACGCATTTTTATTTGTTTAAGTAAATGGCAAATAGATGAAGGCCAGAGAAGGAGGCCCTTAAACATAGCGGTTGGTTTCAGGATGGAATAGAAAGAAAAGAAATATAAGATGGAGAGAAATTACAAAGCTGTTGAAATAAGCTGGCATCAGACATGGTCTCCAGTAGGGTTCTGCGGTGTGACAGGAGACGTGACTCTGCCACATCAAGTACCCAAGGCTTCAATGTCTTGATATGTAGTATGTGGAGGTTTGTGGAATTCATGCAACAGAATAGAAAGATGTCAGAAGAAAATCTGAGGAAAGCATCTCACGTACCTCACAGTAGTGAATATTGCTTACCAGGGCAAAGGATTACCTTTATGAATTAGAAGGTCTTTTAAGTGTCTCTCTTAATTTATTCTTTACAGTGGAAACTATAACTTCTGAAGTTCAATGGCACCTTCTTTTCCCTAAATCCCAAAAGACAGATTTTACAAATATTTTTCAACTGTTTGAGTTATTTTACCACCAAAAAAAATGTGCTTCTGTATTTGGATTTAATATTACAGATTTTACAGATCTTTTTTTAAATTGAGGTGACTTGCATATAAGATAGCAATATGTGCCCATACTGACTCCTGCCTCCATCCCCAGATTCTACTTAAAAAGACCAGAAAGTCATCTAAAAATAATAACTTGTTTCTCTACAATTAGTAAGATAGAAGGAAATTAGTACACTTTACAGTTTTAAAAGAGGTTAACGCTCTTCATTACTGAAATCAGGGGAGAAAAGCACCATCAACCCCACTGCTCCATCCTACAAAGGATGACTCTGTCTCTGCCTTACATACACTACTGGGGTTTGTGATAATCACTCAAATGATGACTATCAACAGTGATACTTATCAATTCTCTTTCCAGTGATTGGTTCAGGTATAGATGCGTGACAAATTCTGGCCAGTGAGACAAGAAGTGAAGACTGCTAGTGTTTCTAGGGTTCTTGCTTGCTCTTGTTAAAAAAAATAGAAGATACAAGCTATTTTCTTACTTTGCAAAACATTCTAGTGTTTGGATACCTACAGTTGGCCCTGCCTTACCTCTGGACTTCCAGTTGTGTGAAATAAATATGTTTTCTTATTGAAGCCAATTTGAGTTGGCATTTTCTGTTACTTGATGTTGACATCTTCCTGGATGACAAAGAAAGTGGCAAAATGAAGTGGAGTGCTACAAAGAACATACGCTAAAAGGAGTATTTGCTGAGTGGAGAAAGCAGTGGTGGGAAGTGACAACTCTAGCCTGGAATACTCTACTACTCTAAGCCAGGAAGTGGATGACCATAGTTAAGCAGTTGCCAACATTCATTTAGACTGTTGCCTAATGTACAATGGGACTTAGATCAATTCCCATACAGGTTCTAGTGATAGGAAAACCACAGGGAAAGTTCAGGATGTTGAGATAATTTAATGCTTCCTAATGCTGTTGGTAAATTCCTAAAAGAAAAAGATTAGATTTGACTGAAAGTGGTCTAACCAAACGCATTTAGGAGAGAAACGTGGCTTTTCAGCAAAGAGGTCATTTGTACCGTTCATTTATAACCAAGTCCACTAATGTTTAGAATAGCCACATACTCTATCTCAGCTAAAGTTAGTCCAAATAGCAATAGAGAGGCAGAAACTTAGCAGGTCACAATATTTGGGTTTCATTAAAATGCCTCCTGTTAGTTATTCTCTGCCTGGAAAAAGACCAACCCTGGATAAAAGATCAGATCCTTCATGATGTTTCCCAACTAAAGGCAATTGCGTCATATTCCTTCAAGGCACAGGCTGTTGATTTGAGGCCAAGAGAGAAAGGAGGAACAGAAATCTATAGCTAGAAACCAGACATTTTTATAATCCAAGATCATGTCTAAATGAAGATCTTTAGTTATGACTGGAAGCAAAACTAGTTGAAGCTTAATTGTTAGGAGAACTGTATTCTTCTATGGAAATATACTGGCCACTAAAATTTTAGTTGCACAAAATGGTTTGCTAATGTGTTGGGATACTCTGCGAGGTGTATCTTTACGCCGCTTACCTCAGGAACGGTCATAGAGGGAAACATACAAGGCTCTATACACACACAACAGAACAACTTTGCCAGGATGGCTGATCAGGAAAATATTCTTTTCCCGGGGCAGGGAATCTTATCTTTTTTCTCCAACAGAATATATACAGGGTGTGCTAATACCAATACCTCTTATGTCTAATTTCTCATTCTCCCCTTTATCCAGGTGGGAATTTTATTGCTGTTATCTTGTCCTTTCTGCCCTTTTTGTATTGGTTATTTTAGGGTTGGATCTCTTATCTTTTAGCCTTAGTTGCAAGGAGCCATAAACTGCATATAAACCAGGGATTTTGTACTTGTGTCTGGATGCAGAAGAGATTTTTGTCTTTCTCCAGGAAGGATATGAATATGTTTATGTAGGTATTAGCATTTATAAAAGTATAGGTAGATATTGGGCAACCAAAGAAGTGGACTATAGCAGTCATCATCGTTAACTTCTCAATACCCCACCCCAAAGGATTAGCACAAGACCATCGTGACAATCTCATTTCCTTTGTCAATCCAAGGCGATGAAACTTAAATGGAATTCTGCTATCGTACTTCTGGAAAATGATTGTTTTCTTCAAAAGATACACAAAAGTGATATGGTTTCATCGTTGACTCTGAAAGTTGTTGTCCAGCTGTAGTACTTGGGATTTCTGGAGCTATCTTGCTACACTCTGAGGATCAATCCAGCCCAAAGAGGAGGGAGATCAGCTGTCAAAATGTAAATTTGGAGTCCTGATGTAGAGCATCTCTTTGACTATGAACTTCATGTTGTGAAATGATACATTTCATTATTGTTTAATCCAACTAGCGTTGGGTCTTCTGTTATTTGGAGTCAAAAAACACTAGCTCATAAATAGTTTCTTTATCCCGGGGCTATTTTGGTTCCCTTACTACAATGGGACCCAACATTTGATTTGATCTGCAAATATCCACTGCATATACATCAGCGATAGGGTTGCCAGATTTAGAAAATAAAAATACAGGATACTCAGTTAAATTTGAATTTCAGATAGACAAATATTTCATGGGACATACACTGAAATTTAAATTTAACTGGGCATCCATATTTTATCTGGCAATCTTAACAAGGATACTTTTATGATAAGGTAGAAGTTGATATTTTTGGTGCCCCAGGCTATTCTGGTTGTTTATTGGAAAAGGAGGCCATGCTATTTATGGATGATAGTAAAAATAAAAAAGGAGTCAGATGTCCTTAGCACTCCAGTTTATACTGGGGGTATGGAATTTAGATTATATGTCAGCAAATTTTTTTCTGTAAAGGGCCAGATAGCAAATATTTTAGGTTTTGCAGACCTTATAGTCTCTGTTGCAACTACTTCTCTCTGCTATTGCAGCTTGAAAGCTGCCATAGACAATAAACGAATGAATGAGATGGCTGTGTTCCAATAAAACTTTATTTACAAAAACAGATAGTGGGCCAGATTTGGCTTGCAGGCTATAGTTTGTCCACCCCTGATCTAGATCATCCAATGGGAACTGGTGATGAGACATGACTTGAGAATGCAATTTGAGAACACCCCCTTAATACTTCTTCCCTGATCCTGTAACGTACTAGTTTGAATTGTTAAGTGGAAGAATTTGCATAACATCCCATGTAAAACTCTTGTAGAACCCAGGGCAATTTTGATAGCCTTTAATGTCATATTCCAACACCTCAATTAAACAGAACCTTCCTTTTAAGTAGAGAAATAAAGTGTGGAACTGGGAGGGGATGGCAGACAGCAAGTAAACGTGTACGGACTGCAACGTAAGACACACGATCCACCGTTCTGGTATCAAAGGACCATCCTTCTCTAAAATCAATTTACTGCAAGAAAAAAAGAATATTTTAAACTCAAAACAACATGATGAAAATAAATACCAACTATATTCATATAAGCAGGTCATTAGAGCAGGGCACTATGAGCAATGTTTGTTTGTGAATGAATAGCATATTCAGATGAAGTCAGTCAGAAACATTACATTTGAACTCACGATGTAAAAGACTAACTGGAGATACGTCTCTGGAGCACAGGCAAAAAGTATAAACAGATGAAAAGGATGAGAGTAAATATATAGAAAATGAGATAAAGGTAATAGATGTCTTTTAATGAGATAATAGAATGCATGACCAGAATTTATAAGGAAAAAAAGAGCAGAAATTGTTTCTGAATTGAAAATGACATGGTTCAATACATGTATGAAAAGCTTTATTACCCAGCTATATTCAAAAACATTTCAAAATACCTTATAAGCATCCAAGTCAATTAAAAATGAGTACAAATTATATTGAGTTTAGATCTCTTTCTACAGGGTCAGCTTCCGGGAAACAATAAAATAAAGTTTACCACCTGCAGTATCTTCGTGTAGCCAAATTAATTTTCACGGATGAAATGTACAGCAAGATGTTTTAAATGTTTACAGAAATAAAAGCATATTTTCTATCAGGTCATCCTTCCAGCATAGATGCTCTTCAGTGATCAAATCAAAATTTCGAATCTAAGAATAGGAAGCTGTAGATGACAGAGACTGATGATAAATATCAAAACCAAAAGGTCAATGGGATTCCTTGAATAATTATGGAATTTGGTTTCAAAATTAAATGCATAAAAATTATGTGAAAAAAGTCCTGTATATTGGAAAGACTGTTAAAAAATACAGGTCTCTATCTCCTGAATTATGTTATAGAAAACTAGGAAAATTGCAAGGGAGTGAGAACTGGCGGATAGATGAATATAGAAAGATAATGAAAGCTCTGAGATTCTCCTCAAAGAATTATAAACTTTTAAAAATCTGCTTGGTGTTTTATTTCAAAAATTAGATAAATTATTACTTTAAAAGTTTAAAAACACAAGATACACACTAATAAAATTAAAAATTGAATACATATCATCTAAATTACTGCAAAAGTTATAGACAAGGTAGATTTAGTTTACATAGCCCCTCCAAAAACAGAATGGAAAAAGGAAAAAGAAAATTTCTTTAAACAAGAAATATACCACATAAAGATAATAACGTCCAAAGTAAATTGAACTATTTAAACCTTAGTATTTTCCAAATTGTATATGAAAGCAGCATAAAAGGGAATCCTATTCATCACATATTTTCAGACTTAGTCCTAAAATAAAATGTAAACTTTCCTCTCCTCATACCTCGTTTGATCCTGATCTTTATTTTCTCCATCCATCTCTACTTCACACTTTATATCTGCTTCATACTACTGTCTTTTTTGCACCAGTCTTGGCTCCTGGAGACATCAACCCTGATGAGAGCAATACTGCCTCAGTATTGTGCAACCTGACTCCTAGAGTCCTCTAACCCATGTGTTGGTCCCGACAACAGTATTCCTACATACTTCCTGGGAGCCAAAATACTATAAAAAGTTATTGAACTAAATATAAAATTCATTAAAAGACAGCAACACTCAAATGAATTAAAGAACAAAATTTAGCCATATGCTGTGAATAATTAAGATACATGGTGCAATACGATTGTAAACAAGGAGGTAGGTAAAGATATATTTAGCAAATACAGATAGAAAGTGTACCAAACACATTTCTAAGAACAAAACTTTAAATAGGATATTCACTGCAAATTGATAATCCATTGCGAATGTTTAACAAAAATTAACCTCAGTGTGTCAAACAACATATTAAAATATTATATTAATTATGTTAAAAATATAAAACAACAACAGCTAGAAATATAAGGATAAGTCCACATTGCAGATCAAGTTAACAAAAAAGGTTTCAAGGACATAACAGATATGAATGATCAATTACTAAAAATATCCTCCAGTGATGTTGACTATATAGAATCAGTCTTAGGTCTTTATGATAATGAAGATGATAATAGCAGTAAATAAAATAATTTAATGTAATAATAACTATCAGGAATTTTTCTAGATGTTCTGAAAATATTGTCTTAACACAACAGCCTGACCAGGTAGATATAGCACTCATTCAAAGTGTGAGCGACCTGATTGTGAAAGGTGAAAGTAATTTGTCCTAGGTCACATAATTTTTCACACAAGTGGACAAAACTTGAAATTGTATTTGTCTGATCCCAGAGCTTATGCTTTTTCTAGAATGCATGATGTATCTTATGTTCAAAGACTTTCATTACCATCACTAATCATGAGGGAAATGAAAATCAAAGTCACAATGAGATATGACTTCACACATGTTAGAATGCCTATTATCAAAAAGACAAGAGTTGACAGGTGTTGGCGAGGACGTGGCAAAAAGGGAACCCTTGTGCACTGTTGGTGGGAATGTAAATTGGTGCAGCCACCACGGAAAACAGAATGGAGGTGCCTCAAAAAATTAAAAGTAGAAATACCATATGATCCAGCAGTTCCACTTCTGGGTATCTACCTGAAGAAAACTGAAAAAATAACTCAAAAAGATATCTGCACCCTCATGCTCGTTGCAGCATTATTTACAATAGCCAAGGTATGGAAACAACCCAAGTGTCCATCAATGGATGAATAGGTAAAGAAGATGTGGTATATATACGCAATGGAGTATTACTAGCCATAAACAAAGAGGAAATCTTGCCCTTCATGACAGCATGGATGGACCTTGATGGCGTTATGCTAAGTGAAGTAAGTCAGAGAAAAACAAATACCATATGATTTCACTTATACATGGAGTCAAAAACCCCAAGCCCACAGATATGGACCATAGATTGATGGTTGCCAGAGGTGAGGGATAGAGGGTGGGACAAATGGATGAAGGGAGTCAAAAGGCACAAACTTCCAGTTCTAGAGTAAATAAGTCCTGGGGATGTAATGTACAGCATGGTGACCATAGCTAATGACATTATATTGTATGTTTGAAAGTTGCAAAGAGAATAAATCTTAAGAGTTCTCATCATGAGAAAACAATTTGTAAGTCTATTAAAAAAAGTGGGCAAAATTTGAAGTTGTGTTTGTCTGATTCCAGAGCCCTCATGCTTTTCTCCCATGCCGTGATGTATCTTATGCTCAGAGACATTCGTCAACACAGTAGGGAAGGAATAGAAACATAAGTCATGGCTCCTCATTGAAATATGATAATATAATAAAAATGAGGCTTATGAATCCTTTGTAATAAGATTTTATTTCTACAAAAGTAGATTAGAAAATTGATATACAATTTAATCCTATGTCAACAAAACAAAACCACTGGGATTTTTAAGAACTTTTTCTGTCTTCTGGATAATGCGTAGGTTTTATCTTTAAAAATTATCCATCAGAATCCACCCACCTGGTGTTTGGTAGCACGTTGGCGGGTCTCAGGAAACTTAAGATGGGAGGATTTTCGGCACACGAAGTCTAGTATTGTGGAGGAGTTGAGTAATGCCCTGACTCATAGAGAAATACTGTCAAAAAGATTTTTTAAAATGGGAAGACATCCTATGCCAAATTTTTCCGGCTTTTGTTTTTAAATATTATCGTTCAATAATATTATTTTATAAAGGCAAATCTCATTTATAAATAAATTTATAACAAATCTTGTTATAAAGACAAACATTTTTCTTGTGTTCAGACGTATGAAAAACAAAATATCTTCGAAGAAAGTCACCATTCATTATTTTTTGTGAAGACAATTTAATGAGAAATTTAAAAGAAGTTATCTCTATTAGAAATTAGCTGACAGATTACCATCGTTATGGATAGACTTTCAACATTTTAATGTCATTTGTTTTGCAGAATTTCGCCTTATTCAGCCCTTATGGAGGTATTGCGTGGGTGTCGGGTCTTAGTGAGCATATTCTATTTAGCACAGGGGAGGTATTATAGTTCTGAAGATGCCAGTTAGGTTCCTGGATACTCAAATTCAAGTAAATTGACCTAGTTGAAGAGAAAATAGGACAGGATAGGTTTTTATCTCTTTTCTCAATAAAGGCTTGTATCCCTTTCCTGCCTAATTAGATGAATAACCGATTTTACCATCAGTTTGTAATCTTCTCCTTGTACGAGTAGAGCCCGAAGCATCGAACCACTATCATCAGCAATTTTTCTTCAAGCCTGGAGTTTTAATTTGGTGAAAGATGAAGAATCCTGCATGAAGTTCTATATGGCAGAGGGAGCCTTTGTTTCTTCCAAACTAGAAGCCCCATGTATTGCTTTTCACTGTGTGTGGATGTACATGAGAACTTGCTGAGCCAGGTTCCTTAGGCTGGGCAAGTCCCTTGAACATACATAAAGGCTGCCTTTCTGATTGACTCTGATGCAGTGAGTGTCCACAGCTGCTGCAGAAATGGTTTGTGGAATCAGTGAAAGCCCTACAGGGCCGGAGTTAGCATGCCCTTCTCCTGCTGATTCTTGAGGCATGTTACCTTCCAAATAGAGCCACCTTCCCAGCAGATACAACCACAACTCTCGTTCCAGACATCCCACAGGCTGATGATCCTGACTAGCCAGTGACGCACAAAAAACTGTACAACCTTGATTTACGAAAGCCACCAACCAGTGTAGCCTTTAATAAGTACTCCTAATAGTTAATTAATCAGGGGTTGCATTTCTGCCCAACAAGTACTGAACGTTTAACATCCCTGACTTTTAATAATAGACGATTGATTGAGGATCGATTTCCAATTTTGAAAAATATTCGAATAAGAGATTGCCAAGGGAAAAGTGGGGAGACAATATGAATAATAGGCCAATAACCCACAGGGAATTTATAAAATTATTTTTGGAATAAACCTGGAGAATGGAGTTTCCATGAATATGCTAGTCACAAGACAGAGAAAACATGAAAAATGTTTCCCTCTAACTTAATTGCTTTCTTTTAGTCTTTTCCTGTCTCCTAGAATTGCAGGTCGGTTCCACTGAATAAACCGAGACCGTACAATGTATGAAAGGGACCCACACCGTGACCAGCCAGTTTTATTTCAGTCAGAGTTAGAGATCATGATTTGATGTGCCAGCTAGCAGAATGACAAAGCCCGTCACAGCAAGGAGAGGATAAAGATAAGCTCTTCCAGGACTTTCTGGGCTGAAAAATAATAGATTGCTGATCTTTCTCCGAATCTGATATAAAAAAGTTTATCTCTAGCCAGTCTTTGCCTGTTTTATGTGAAAATGGTTGAGAAACACAATGAAAGAGGTGCCACTAAGACCTGGGGCAGAGTTTGATATTCACATCCTTCTCATATGTTATTCCGTTTGGATGTTTTGTTTTCTGTAGTTTTCAGAACTCGAGCACTGAAGGCAAGCTGCAATGCTGGAAAGGTCAAGAATTTTAGAAACATTCTGAACAGAAAAAAGGCAGAAAGCCATGATATATTGAGAGTGTTACGAGTCACATTAGATATGGAGGTAGGGATATCTCAGCTTAATGGCTGGTCTGAGTATTTTGCTTAGACTGTAATAAATTTGTTGTGTGTGGGTGCAGCAGATGCAATGAATGAACAACAAAGAGAGTACTATTACAAAATTATTTTCTGCTACAACACACATGCACACGCGTGAATGCACCAGCACACACACATACAATTCACAGTGTTTGCATATCTTTTGAACTCAGTTCCCTCCTGAGAATTCCCAAAGATGTTGACTTCATTATTTTTTACCTGGACTTTTGTAATAGCCTTTTAACTTATTTCCCCTTTCCTAGTCCACCTTCCAAAATACGTGAAAGTTACGGTTGTTAGACATGGGTTTAATCGCGTCACTTAAGATCTTCAAAACAAAATCTACGTTCTTAACTATGGTATATTTAAGCCAGACTAGGACATTTGCTGCCTCTAGTAGGTTAATAATTTATCATTCTTTCAAACCAATGGTCTTTCAATATTTGTTCATCGATTATTTATGGATGAGGCTGAGCATGCATGTAAAAAGGGGGAGAAGGGAGCGCTCGGCTTCCCTCCAATTATTATGCATAATTCAGCTCTTGTCCCAGACTTCCAGACCTTGTTCTGCCAAGTGAAAATCCTGTAACAATCAGACGGACCTTTCTTATGGGGGAGTAAAAATACTCTTACCTTCTGGTGTAGCGCTTCCAATCCTATGTGTTTGCCCAAGAAATAGAAACATATGTCTGCAAAAAAAGAATTGTACAAAAATGTTTATAACAGTCTCATTTATAATTGCCCCAAACTGGAAAAATTGCCCTCTCAGCAGGAAAATGAATTAAGAGTTTGTCCTACACTTACACAATGGAATACTATCTAGTAATAAAAAAGAACAAATAACTGTTACACACAGCAACACGGGTTGATTTCAAAAATGGTACATTACATGAAAGAAACTAAACAAAAAAAAATCCATACTGTATACAGTTTTCTACATGAAGCTCAAATACATGCAGAAATAATCTATGATGAAGGAACCAGATAGCGTGTGGGAAAGAGAATTAACTAGAAGGGGAATATGGAACTTTCTGGAAGATGGAGATATTCTATATCTTGTTTTGTTGTGAGAGGTGATTTCACAGCCAAACACCATTGTCAAAATCTATCCAACTGAACACATAAGATGTGTGTGCACTTTATTTTATATTAATTGTATCTCACCAAAAAGGGCAGTTAACGAACCGTGTGCTGTTGCTTGAAGGCATCCCTCTCAGGGTATCATCTCTTGTCCCAAGAAGCTCGATCAGTTTTCTTTGCTAACATGTTCCAAATTTTTTCTGAGAGAAATTCCAGTAAATATGCTTTTCTCTATATCATTATCTTTCTGATAAATTACTTGCACCTAGTGATCTTTTGGAACTCCCTTATAAATAAATGCATTGAGCAGCTATCCAGCTGGGGCCATCCTAATTTGGTCTCCATACCTGAGGATACTGACAAACTTATCCTCGCCTACTGTTCTAGCTTCATCTTCTGGCTCTGATCACTACTCAGCCTATATTCATCTCAACCACAAAGGCAGCTGATAATTCCTGGACGTATCTCGCCATTTATCCAGTGTTGCATAGAAAGTACGGAGCATGGCTGCCTGGGTTTGCATCTTTCACATTTACCACCCATGTCAATTGTGCTAAACTACCTAACTGCTCCATACCTCATCTTAATTTATATAAATTGGGAATATATTACCTACCTCATAGGATTTTATGAGTCTTAAATGAGTGTATGTGCGTGGCTTAGAGCAGAGCCTGACATATAGTGTGATACAAGTGTTAGTTATTAATATTTTAATGTCATTATTTGTGCTTCCATACATTTGCACTTTTTAAAAATTTTATTATTTATTTATGTATTATTTTCCATCTCATTTACTTTTTTGAAAAGGATTATTTTCTTAGTTTGGACTTCCTTAAAAAAGAGAATTTACTTTTTTTGCAAAAGTTAACTTTACACAGAACATGGAATCATATAAATGGAATCATATTTAAGGAAAGTGTTTTGAGGTATTCATAATTAAGTTTTTTCCATTCACATGACTATGTTAAGATTATCATGAAAGCTGATGTTCTATTTCCTGGAGTTTTGTTCACGTTAAGGCTTCATGCTAAGACTGTTCACTTATTTCTTGTATTTTATTTCAGCAGTGTTTTTATGGCACAGACGGGTGCATAAAATACTGAGCGAACATTTGCTTTGTCACTCTGGCAGCCATCTCCACCACGTCTCTACCTTCCCTTCCTCCATCACTCACAGAAGATGCCACGCTTCCCAGAGACCACAGAATCCAGTTAGTGGGAACACTCAACTCATTGTACTCCCATCAATTAGCACACTTGCTTTTCTGCCTATCCTCGCCTGCATCCTTCCCCACCATAGTGGAAGATGTAATCCCCTGTGTTCTAGATTCCACCTGCTCACAAATTTTTCAAGAACCCCAGTCTATAGACTTTCTCCTCTATCTGCTTTCTCCCCTCCTCTCTCTCATTTGTCACCAACTTCTTCCTCTCTACGAACTTTTGTCGTTTATTTTAAGAACATTTATTTACAATATAACAAGTAAACATCTTAGTTATAACAATTTCATATGGAAATTTTTAGTAAATTTTGGGGCTGCCTGTTGCTCCTTGTTCCTTTGTTTGTATCTAGTTTTATTGTGACATAATTCACTTACCATCCATTTGAAATATACAAATCAATGGTTTTTAGTCTATTTGCAGAACTGTGCAACCATTTCCACAATCAATTTTAGAAAATTCTCATCACATCTGAAAGAAACTTTGTTTCCATTAAAATCACTCCCCATTTCTCCCCATTCGCTCACCCCCAGCCTTAGGCAATTATTAATCTTCTTTCAGTCTGTATATTTTTGCCTATTTTGGACATTTCATATAAATAAAATCATATTATAAAAGTATTCATTAAACAATTTCAATATGATTTCTTTCACTTAGCATAATGTTTTCAAGGTTCATCCATATTATAGCACATACCAGGACTTTCTATTGCTGAATATTTCATCATATGCATATTCCTCATTTTATTTATCCATTCATCAGTCAATGGACATTTGAGTTGTTTCCACTTTTTGACTATTATGACTGGCGCTGCAATGACATTGGTGTACATAAATTTTGGTGCGGACATATGTTTTCATTTCTCTTGGATATATAAGTAGGAGTGGAATTGCTGGGTTATATAGTAATTCTCATGGCTCAAATTCTCTGCCCCTTGACTACGCAGTCATTCTTCAAAATTCAACGGTGTTATCGCTTCTCCCCTCTCCCAAGAAGCGTTAGTAAATCCTTGCATCTTATCTGCTTTCACGATATTTCATACATAAATGTATTGATTGTATTCTTAGTATTGTTATAATTATTAGTTTATAAATCTGTCTCCCCACTCATTGTGAGTCTTTCTGTGAAAGGAAAGAAATTTTATTCATCTTTTTTTTTCCCCAGCAACTAGCTCAAAGCTCTCAATAAATGGTCAACTAATAAATCAGAGCATGAATAAATAATTTGTAACTTAGTCCACTTTAATAATTCAATTCAACAGCATTACCCGCTCTGAGGCAAGTGCTGTACTGTGCCCTGAAGGTATACAGATGGGTAAAAAGTGGTTCCTGTTCACGAGTGCAAAAATGGAGAAATACACATTGGGAAGTTCCACGCAGACGCCCTGCCCATGTTGGCTTACAAACACCTTCCCCTTGCTCCTGATTGTTCAGCCTTCCAACACCTGTGCCTGCTGGAAAGGAGATGGGGAGGGAGGGGGAGAAGCAGACAGGAATGTTGGAGCAGGAGCTTGCCTGCTGCAAGGAAACTGAAGGGTGGCGAATTGTGGGAGGCCCCAAAGGAGACAGACCAGCGGGAGCCTGGGTTTCAGAGGAGAAACTATTACAGATAGGATGAGAGTTGTGTTTATTTCAAAGGCAAGGGTGGTCCAGTATTACATCTAGGAGCAATCCACTAACCAAAAGCCTTTTTAGCTAGACTGAAATGTGAGAGAGGGCAGTGGGAAAAGTGGAGGCCAAGTTAAATCTGAAGATGTTTGTAAGTTATTTATTCACAGCATGACACATCTTTATTGAGCAAATTCTGGCGTCCACACTGTGCTGGTGCTTGGGGAATAAGGAAATTTCCTGACCAATACATGCATACATATGAATTACATACATATGTGTATCATTTCCTCATTTGTAAGACACCATTATAAATTTCTTTTTAAAAGAAAGTAATCTCTTTTTTTTGGTGAGAAATATTGGCCCTGAGCTAACATCTGTTGCCAATCTTCCTCTTTTTTTTCCTCCCTAAAGCCCTCCAGTTCATAGTTATATATCTTAGTTGTATGTCCTTCTAGTTCTATGTGGGACACCACCTCAGCATGGCTTGATGAGCAGTGCTAGGTCCATGCCCAGGATTCGAACCAGTGAACCCCTGGGCTGCCAAAGTGGTGTGTGTGAACTTAACCACTCGGCCACGGGGCTGGCCCACCATTACAAATTTAATATTACCTTTTGGGGAAAAAACTACCATGTTAAACATAAAAGTCAATTGTAAGATGCATTCTAATATTTTAAATGTAATAATATGAAAGAAGATGTGTTCTAAAATTGAGGAAACACGTTATACAACGTACTATGTATGTTATATATACCTATGACATACTTATGTTATACAGCTTTCAAATCAATGAATCTGAATGACACTACGTGCTGTGTTTTTCAGACATGACCTCATCTGTTCCTCACCGCAACCATATTACAGTAGGTCACACAGATTGAGTAGGCACAGTGTGTTGATATATTTTCTATGAAATCTTACCCACAAACCTGCTAGGTAAGTGATACATTACAGATGAGAAAACGGTGACAAAGGTATTCCGAAGGTCATTGAATGACTAGTCCACAGTCATAGAGTGAGTCGGGGAGCCAAGATTTCGACCCAGACGGTATCTGTGCATCTGTGCTTTAACCATTAGACAACACTACTTCCTACGTGTGCTGGATTTTACCTTTACTTTACAAATGAAGAAATTGGGGGCCAGAGAGAGTGATATGATATTCATAAGTAGTTCATAAGAAGTTCATAAGAAATTAAACCTGAATTGTAACCCAAACTTGTGTATTCTATCTTTACTGTTATGTTTTTTTACTATATTTTTGCTGTATAATAAAGCTTTTGAGAACGAGTAGATGAGCAAATGCTCTAGTATAAAAATTATTTTTGTTTTAAATGTCTCTTGGTAATCTATAGTCTTTGGTAAATCTCACTCTGTTGTGCATCTTCAGAACTATGCCATGTTGGCCTGGGCATATATTGAGGAATGAGAATTTTGCACCACTTCCCCTCAAATCACACTTGAAGGATTTGGGAGCAATCTCTGTCCTGAAACTCATTGCCCTTTCATGCTAAGCTACATGTCATAAATATGGACTAGCATGTGAGGCTTATATAAACAAATCTGTAATATTTTAGCCTTTAGCATTTAGCACATTTCAAAGTGCTTCACACATTTATTGTTATCATAAGAGCACACTTGATTTGTTGATTTGAATGGTTACAAAGTCTACTTGAGAACATTTGCTAATGACAATTATGCTGTGTGTACAAAGTCACGTGGGGCACCCTCACTGTCGAGCTTCCAAACACTCCCAAGGCATGAAAATGAAACTAGAGCAAATGCTCTGCTTAAAAGTGACAGTGAAGTCATTGTTAAGAATATGTTCTGACCTTGGAAATTTAAACTCTTCGCTTCCTTTATTCTCTTTTGCTCACTGTTGGAATAATTTGCTTTGTCTTGAGAGTGTTACTTTCTACCTTTCACAGAAACTTTTTCTTGAAGTCATGAAGAAAAATGTACCTTTTGCATATGATCAATGAAGAGAACATTTCTCAGTACCGTAACAGCATATTGAGGGGAAATAGAAAAAAATCTGGGACATTTTTAAGGGATTCATTTTCTGATTCAGGTAAAGGATTACAAAGAGTTAATGCCTTCCGTTTTTCTTTCCTCTGGAACGGGTTAAAGGATGTATTAGTTTTCTATTGCTGCTGTAACAAGTTTCCACGAGCTAGGTGGGGCAACACTTAATCACAGCAACTTAAAACAACACAAAGTTGTGATCTCACATTTCTGGAGGTCATGAGTCCAAAAAGGGCTTCAATGGGCTAAAATCAAGGTGTTGGCAGGGCTGTGTTCCTTCTGGAGGTTCTTTGGGAGAATTCATTCCTTTGTCTTTTCCAACCTTTAGAGGCCACTGCATTTCTTGGCTGGTGTTGCCTTCCTCCGTCTTCAAAACCAGGAACACAGCATCTTCAAATCTCTCTCTGACTCTGCTGTGTCCTTCTTTTACTTAGAAAATCTCCAGTGGTTACACTGGGCCCACCTGGATAATCAGGATAATCTCTCCATTTCAAGCTCCTTAATCACATCTGCGAAGGCCCTTTGCCACATAAGGCAACATATTCACAGATTCTGAGAATTAGGACATGAACATCATTGGTGGGCCTCTCACAGTAGAATAGGAGCAAATATTTGTAATTTTTGTCTTGTTATGATATGAAGCTGGCCATCAGATGGACAAAAGGAAGCTGATTAAATACTCTGATTACTAGATATATTGTTACAAGATATTTCAGAATATTAACTTTTAGTGGAATTTATTTGTTTGTTTATTTATTTTTTACTTTTTTGCAGGAGAAGATTCGCCCTAAGGCAACATCTGTTGCCAATCTTCCTCCTTTTCTCTTCCTTTTTCTCCACCAAAGCCTCAGCACACAGCGGTGTATAGTTGTGAGTTCTTCAGGTTCCTCTATGTGAGCTGCTGCCACAGCATGGCCATGACAGACAAGCGGCATAGTTTCATGCCTGGGAAATGACCCTGGGTCACTGGAGTGGAGCGTGCTAAACTCCAATCGCTAGGCCATGGGGGTTGGCTCTTAGTGGAATTTATTTTTTAGCTTATTATTCTCTTAAGACTGCAAACTTTACGGTCAAAACACAGGATGCTTTTCCTCACACACAAAGCCAAAGCTACCATTTGTTAAATTCCTTATTAACCAGATGTTTTCATAGCACTAGAGTTGAGGATACTAGATAATTGAGCAACTTCCTTTTTCGTCTCTTGGTATTAATATGTCAGGCATATTTATTAAAGTGTTAATAAACAGCTGGCATGCATGAAACATCTCTAACTCAAATTTCAAATCTGTTTTCATGAAGGTCTGTGGATATATTTTAATATTAGAATTAGAACAAAAGGAAAACCAGCAAGGTCCCAGAAAGTTACGTGACATTTAGAAAGTGTAGGAAACTTTAGATCTTGGAGAAACTGAAAACATTTCAGTCCATAGTATCATTTAATTCAAGAAGGATTTCAAACATATGAGAATATTAAAGCATTATAAATCACATTTTTAAAGTAAGAACCTTTGTAAGAAGACATTTTTATCTCATAGCAAATTCCAGTCATGAAGAGGAGGATGATGGCCTTTTCTGTGCTCCGTGGGAAGGATGGCAATGACAATGAATGATGTCTGCCTTGGGTGTGGCAACAAGGGAGCAGAGTCATTTGGAGCACACATCTGCTCTCCCTTTGTTTAATGTTTTGTTTGGATTCCTCTAATGAGCATACTAAAAACTATTAGGCTTTGTCAAAAACATGTGGAAAATGTGTTCTCAATATTGTTTCTGTTTTCTTAGTACCACTGAAAGATAAGGAATGAGTTGTTCTGTTCTTCCAAGGAAGTTAAAGATATCTTACCAAAAATGATTTCTATTAAATGCATTCATAAAGATTATGGGATAAGTATATTACCTTTTCATATTATCATTCCTAAACTTATTTTATTGTGACCACAGAAAATAAGAAAACCAACATTTTCCTTAAGTGATTCTGTAAGGAAAATGACAAGATGTTTTATTTTTAAAATATTAAAAACAAACAGACAAACTCAAAAGAAAGAAAAACCAGCAAAATATTTCTAGAATGAGTCACCAGAATACAGTTCATGGTAGGTAAAAACCATCAAAAAGAGGATATCAAGTGTAGCCCCGGGATAATATGAAAAATCAAAATACATGAAAGAAAATCACAAAAAGACATGAACAAGCACGGGGAATAAATAAGTTTTGAAGAATAATGAATGTTAATTAATGTTCATTAATTTCATAGATGTCAGGAATGATGTATTTTGAGTATTTAGCGACAATATTGATATATTTCAAAATTCTGTATTTCAAAGTACAAATTAGGAGACAAGGGAATGTGTTTAATTGCAAGGAATACATCAAAAACATTTTCTTTGGACAACATATTCTCAGAATAATGCGATGGAGCTTCCATATTAATGCAAGATAAAAGGGCCAAAGTAACGGTGGGAAACTCCAGAGAAGGCTGCTGAAGGTGCCTTCGAGGATAGAAGAGGGCAGAGGAGAGACGTGGAAACACAGGAACCGGAGTGTTTGAAGCAGGAACCAATGGGGAAACTATTAAACTGTTTTTACCATGAATTGGCTTCAGTTTATTTTCAAGAACACTTTGCAAAGTTTAGCTTGGTCTTTGCTTTGTTTCACTTTCCAAAAGTATGCACTCTTATTCTCAGACTGCTGGTCAGGCATACCTGAATACAAGGTCTGAAAGCAGTGATAAACTAACCCTCTGGAAAAAACAAAACACGCAAAATAAAAATAACCCTGATTTATAGACTTTGCCAATTTACGTGGTGTAATTCCTTCCACCACGGCTGATTTCCAGCTACCAGTGTGACATCATTGGATGAAGGATTTGGAAGAGAGGAACACACTGGCTCCAGCCACTTCAGCATCGTGTTATCTGGAATTCTAATGATTTTGCTTTTTAACGTATGTCTGCATAATCGTTATTGGCATCACATTGGGAATACTTTCCCTTTCCTTTGTGGACTTGCCCAAACCATCAGAATGAAGCAGTAGCGAGCATATCATGGGAAATCATATAAGTATAAAAACCTATTTCATGTTTAAAGGATTAAAATGAGAGAATCTTTGCTACCCTTCTGTATCAGATCTGTGCCTCCAACAAGCCAACTCCAAAATGGAGTTAGAAGTGCAAGAGACTTCTGAGGGAAAACACCTCTAAACTAAAAGGGAAAGGAATAGAGTGTAGACCATAATATAGGCCTGATATCTGAGGAAGGTGAGAAATTAGGAAGGAGAACTGGATAGAAAGACCCTCAAGACTATAATGCGGCTTTGAGAAAGTCTTGGCCTGGCTGTCCAGTGGGGAGCTTCAGAGCACAGATTAATCATTATAGGAGTCCTCTAGGGGCTGGAATGGTATCTCTAGCTCCCACTCTGGTTTCAGTCATTAGCCAGGAACAACCCATGGATAGAGCGGCTCACTATGGCGCATGTTCACAGTAAGCTCCCTTTGAAGAGACATCTGATCCACACTCCTACATGGCTGCCATACCTTCTTCCTCCAATAGGATAGAAAAATTATGAGCTCCATGGGGTGGGGAATTTTAACTTCTTTGTTCACTGCCAAAGTATATTGTATGTTGCCAGCACCTTGAATAATAGGTGGCATATAGTGGATGCTTCATAAATACTCACTAAATTAGTTAATTATACCCCATATTGGTATAGCCTTAGTCATTCATTCATACAGATGTTTATAAACAATTTTTGAGTACTGCTTTACACTTAGTCATTGCATTATAGAGATAATACGTGTATTCTCTCCTTGAGAAACTAGCTCGCAGTTTCTTAGGAGACTGGTGACACCATTATACTGTCACTGCAATTTTATTCAGGGCCTATAACAGATTATGAAGGACATCTTGTAGAATGACAGAGGAAGAGAAGTGAGAAAAAACTTGCACACTGGAAGTAACTTTATCTGATTTTTAATTGCTCAAAAATTTCTTGAGATTTAGGTAGATTTTTTTCTGAGACGACAGAAAAAGATTCAGATTAAAACATTGTGCAAATGACAATAAGCCCAGCCAACCAAGTTCATGGACCCTATAGAGTAGAACCAAGAGAGAGATTCAAGCTGCTCATTAAAATGTGTGCTTGATTCAGTAAGGGAGTCTTTGGGATGTTACAAGATGCCATTATTACTAAAGCTCTCATTTGTTGGAGTGACCCCTTAATCAGCTGCTCAAGGGAAAGAATTTGAGCATCTCTGATTCCCTGGGGAGAAAAAAAGTAAGGAAAAGTGAGAGAGAAGAAGCTCATTGCATTCATATATACATGCATAAATATTTTTCTCTCCTCAGCTATAAAATGCCATGTTTGAAGCAGTATTTTCATGTTTCAAATAAAAATTCTCCTATAGTGCTAATGTGGCACTCTTCCTGCTTCTCCCTGTGCCTCTGTCCCCATCCCCCACCCATTTCGGGAGGTCCAGGTATTTTCTAACGACATTGGGAGGCAGGAAGCTGAGCTTTTATCTGGATTCAACAGTGCAGCACAGCAACCAGGATCAGATTAGCCACAGGATTTAGGTTTTTCTATTTAATAGAAGAAGAAATGTTATTGTAATTGGATGTTGGCACTTTCCTCTTCATTTCACAGGTTTGTTCACTCATTCGTTTGCTCAAGCAATATTCAGTAAATAACAGCCGGCTTGGGAGAAAGTAGAATGCTAGAGAGTCATAAAAGAAATAATCTTTTTAAAAGATGGCATTGAAAATTTTATGAGAATGAAGAAAGATATTTTGGAATTAGAATGGTTCCACGTAAGGAAAATGGCCAGGACGAGGCTCGGGAGTGAGCGGCTGTAGTGGAGTGGAGGTGTATGCCATTGTTGTGAGGCTGGTGAGGAACTGAGAGGCCAGGGGCTTGGATGGCTGCCACCTGAGTGCTGAATTCTCCAGGATTACGGGAGAACTTGGGACTAGACGTGAAGCCTACCTCAGGTGCAGGAGTCTGCCATGAATGAGGAGTTATCAGGGAGAGGTCTGTAGATGACAGCAACCAGGAGGAGGAAAGGGTGACATTTCCACGTGATATGTCTTTCAAAAATCATTGCTTTAGGGGCTGGCCCAGCGGAGTAGTGGTTAAGTTTGTGCATTCTGCTTTAGCAGCCTGGGGTTCACCAGTTTGGATCCCGGGTGAGGATCTAAACACTGCTCATCAAGCCATGTGTGGCAGTGTCCCACATACAAAATAGAGGAAGACTGGCACAGATGTTAGCTCAGGGACAATCTTCCTCAAGCAAAAAAAAAAAAAGAGATTGCTTTAGATATTCAGGGAGTAATGATTGAGAAACAGTGACTGAGATTGAGAAGGACCACATCACTCTCCTGACCCTGAGGACTAGATGAGCGAGCCATCGGCACGTGAGAGGACTGCAAAGGAAGCACAGCCTCGGTGCAGGGCCAGGTAAAGCAGTAAGACTAGAAGGCAGCATAAACGAACAGCCCAAGACAGCTGTTAGTTAGAAGTCCAAAGTGAGTTAGCCAGTGAAGACAGGGGTAAAAAGTCAATATTAACCTAGCCTTGTTCTTACTCAGAGGCCACATTTCCCCTGCCCTCACTGAAGCCTGGCATTTGGAAATGGTCAGGATCCATGATAGATTGTGGCCACAGTAACATTTGAGGACAGAACTCAGTTTTCCTCCCTCCTTATCCATGGACAATGGGATAAAAAATCAGAGTAGGTCAAGTAGAGATAGGACAACAGGCCTAATGGGAACAATGATAAACTCATTTTTCCTTTCTCTTATTACGGTTTTACAGATGTGAGATGGATGCCTGTATTTTCTCTATTTGTTTTGAGAGAAGAATATGAAAATGACATAAATTTGGTTAGTGCTATTATATTTTGTGAAACAATTGCTCTCTGCATTGGTAACGCAAGGGAATTTTGGAAAACCCTTTGTGAAGTTGTTTTAGAGGTTGAAATGAGTGCTCTTTCTGTCACTCACTAGCATGTGGGAAAACTAGTAGTTTTCAGGTTATACTAGAGCAAAAGTGTAAAATACGCCTTTTCCCTCAAAACAGTCTTTTCTTCCCACCTTTCCTGTCTTTGGATGCTGCTACCTCTCCAAGCTCCCCGTATCTTGGGGCAGCCACTGGGTGTTTAGTCCCACTGTGATGACCCACCCTGTACTTCCCACTAGAGCAGTGTCCTCATCCTCTCCATTCAATTGGAATCTCACCTATACAGCGTCCCATTTTTTGATTTTGTATTTTCATTCTCCCCAGAGGGCTTTGAGCTGGAATATTTAAATTCAAATGAAGGAATCTTTCAGCAACCAAAGTATGCAGAAAACAGGAGAATATTCCTTAAATTAGAACGTGCAGACAATTGTTTACTGTGTCCACTGCAACCTCCAACAGTCATTACATAGGATTTGTCCTTTTTAAAGAGAATGACACCAAAGTCCCTAAATTTCATGATTACAGAATTAATGACAGAGCCCCGAAATCAAATAAATTGCTTGCTGAAATCTGCTGGGCAAAATGTGCAAAGCTGGATTCATGCTAATTGGCTAAGGCATTGCTCATCAGAGAAAACCTTTGGTATAGGATCCAGTCAACAGCACATCTCAAACAGACACAAGAAGCAGAATTCTCATCACCATGGAGACAACAGAAAGAGAAGACCAGGGCACTATCTTTGAGGACTTCAGCTACAATAGAAATGAATAAGAATGTAAAACATTTCTCACACCATTAGCACCAAGTCCATAGAAGCAGGGTGAAAAGTGTATTACATGAAGGCATAGCTGAGCAAGGAGGGGCTTTCTCAGGATACCTGGCTGGCTACTTACCTATCATGTCTGTATTAACCTTCCTCTAAAATTCACCGTCAACTAGATGTGGTGGTGTATGTTTCCTCTGAAGTAATTTGGGTATTAAATAAAAAGTTACAATAAATATAGTTCAATTAGCTTGTTGGTATTGAAGTCAAGAACAGAAACATCTTTCATTTATACATTCATTTATACATCCATTCATCCATCTTTTATTAACTAACTTTTCAATTAATTTTTATTCAGGGCTTAGCATGGGTCAGCCTTTGATAACATTGGTAAATAATATGTAGTTCTTACCCTTAAAAAATTCTAAAATCTAATTTACCATTAAGTGAAGGCCCTAACTGCATTGTAAGAGAGAGGTTTTATAATCCTATAAGCCAATAATATAAATTTGACCAGCTGAGTTTAGTTGAAAGCTTTGTAATTAGGCTTATTGTAGGTCATATTGATGTTTCTAAAAAAAAAAAGTATATATAGCCAAGCACCGCATAATGACGTTTTGATCAAGGACAGCCTGCGCATATAAGGATAGTCCCACAAGATTATTACTATGTAGCCTAGGTGTGTAGTAGGCTATATCATCTAGGTTTGTGTAAGCGCACTCTATGATGTTCACACAGTGATGAAATTGCCTAATGATGCATTTCTCAGAATGTGTCCCCATCCTTAAGCGATGCATGACCGTTAATATATATATATAGTCAAAGTAATAAACAGAAGTCTCATTAAATTGGAGTCAAAAGGCCAAAAGGGGGAGCTCTCATGCCCTATGTAGATAGCAGAGCCCAATAGGAAGAAGATTTCCTCTTCTTGACTGGCAAGAAGCTCAGCCAGTGACGACTGTCACAACTCAGCCAATGAAAACCACTACAAATAGAACTCTCAACTCCTCCAATGGACTCTTTGTTTACAATAGCCCTCTCAATTCCCTCTTCCTTTCTATACAAGAGTTTCTTGTTTCTTGCTGCTGGGAAACTCTCCCATGGCCCGCCATGGTTGCAGACCCTGAATGGCAATTCTTTTCTCATCCCGAATAAACCCATTTTTGCTGGAGAAATAACTGGCTATTTGCTTAAAGTCAACTGTGTATATATTTAGAGAGAGAGAAACAGAGAAAGGCCTCCCGACTTGGGATGGGTTGACTTGCAATTTTTCAACTTTACGATGGTGTGAAAGTGATTCATATTCAGTAGAAATCGTACTCTGAATTTTGAATTTTGATCTTTTCCCAGACAAGCAATATGCTGTGCCATACTTTCTTGTGATGTGGGGCAGTGGCAGCAAGCCACAGCTCCCAGTCAGCCACGCCATCATGAGGGTAAACAACAGATACATTTGCAACCATGCTGTCCCTATACAACCATGCTACTTTTCACTTTCAGTACAGTATTCAGTAAATTACATCAGATATTCAACACATTATTATAAAATGGGCTTAGGGTTAGAGATGATTTTGCCCAACTGTAGGCTAATGTAAGTATTCTAAGCGTGTTTAAGGTAGGCTAACCTATGATGTTCGGTAAGTTAGGGAGATTAAATGTACATTCAACTTAGAATATTCTCAATTTACAATGGGTTTATTGGGGAATAATCCCGTTGTAAGTTGAGGAAGATCTGTACAGACACACACATGCACACACATACACTTGTGGAAAAAATAACTCTTATAGATGAGATTGGGAACTCTAGAAAGTTGACTGTCAACAGTAGTTAAAGCAGTAAAAGAAGATTTCAATCAGGAACTATTGCAATAGGGAAAAGAGACCCCAGTATAGGACTGGGCTCAATTCCAAATACAGTGTGAGCATGCGGAGATTTATAGACAAGAAGCAGGGTGGATGGAAAATTACTAAGAAGAGACATCAGAGGTAAAGGGGGGATTCTGGCTAAACCAACTTGACAGGACTCTTGCTGAAGGCTGGTCAGGGTGATTAGATATCCCCTGGGAGATGATAGGGGATGAAGAATTTAATCAGATAACCAGGGTGATAAGATATTGAGAGTAGGGGGTCTGTCTAAGCCGACTTAGCAGAATTCTTGCCAAGACTTGGCAATGCAAAGACCAACAGGCAAGTCTGACTTTTGGGAGATGGTTCAGAATATAAAATTTGGTCAAAGAGAGAGAGAGAGAGAGTCAAAGAGAGAGAGAGAGAGAGTCTTCACCATGACACAGCCCCAAATGGTATCCATAACTGTGCAACTCTGCCTAGCTGAAAGAGTGAGAAGAAATTGGAACACACACAGGCATGGAGCAACTGACTGGGTTTTGGGAGGTTTAGATTTTAGTACTGATCTTAATGCTAGTAGTAAGCAAGTCAGTCTGTTTAAACCTCTCTGGCTCTTAGTTTCTTTATTGGTAAAATGCAAAGGTGAGACGAAGCAGTTTCTAAAGAAGTCTAAGATGACATTAGAATAGCTCCAAGGCAGTTTGTCACGGCAGGGTGAAGTCAAAAGGCCACAGGCAGATCTCTCTCTGTGTATCTATTCTAGTCTTCGTAAGGCAAGCTTCCTCATTTCTCCCTCACAGAACTGCGTTTCACGTGTGCTTAGCCCGGTCGCACTCTGTCATTCAGGCAACTTGATCATTCAATAAACGCTGAGTGTCCGCTCTGTCCCAGACCTGTGCTGGGAGCTGCTCTCCTGGAACTCCCATTAGCTGGCACGAGCTTATTCTCCCGAGAATCACCTTTCCTTCTGGCCAGAGGAACAGCTTTATCTGGTCACAAAAGACCTCCGAGGGCAGTTCGACCTACAAACAGTGAAGTAAACATCTCCCAAGAAAGCATTTGGCTCAGCAATGGTTTGGATCAAAAGAGAGTGGCTGTGTAACTACCCAGCCTCCATGCGCAGAGTGATTTGAGGAAGGAATTTGAGATGGTGTTGAAGAGGAAACTTTACCTTCACTTTCATAAATTGGGTGAAGTCTTGTGACGCCACAAATGCTTAGATGCCAGAGGATGTGCCGCAAAGACCTCTCTCTGAAAATAATCTTTAAGGTAATGGTCTAAATCATACAAACGTGCGTCTCCTTGGGCTACCCAGCGCTATGGACTGAACTGTGGCCCCCTCACCCGCCCAATTCATGTGTCGAAGTCCTAACCCTGAAAGCTCATGATGTGACCTCACTGGGAAATAAAGTCATTGCAGATGTACTAAGTTAAGATGAGGTCATTAGGGTGGGCCCTCATCCAGTACTGGTGTCCTCATTATCAGGGGGAAATTTGGACACAGAGAAATGTGCACATGGAGAACACCATGTGAAGATGAAGGCAGAGATCTCCAAGCCAAAAAACGCCAGATTGCCAGCAGACCACCGGAAGCTAAGAGAGAGGCAAGGGACGGGTTTTCCCTCACAGATTTCAGAGGGAACAAACTCTGGTGACAACTTGATCTTGGACTTCTAGGCTCCAAAACTGCGAGACAATAAATTTCTGTCGTTTAAGCCCTTCAGTCTACAGCTCTTTGTCACTGCAGCCCTAGCAAATGAATAGACCCCATTTAAAAAGCTCTGTGCCGGTTGATTCACTCTTTATTGCACTAGCCATGCGACTGAAAACATTGCAGTGACATTTCTACGAGAATAGTTATGTGCAGGGGGCTGAGGACAGGTTGGGACACATTTAGGACATTTAGTACCTTACTCCCAGGAGTGAAAGCTCAATATAAGGGAGACAAACAAACAAAATTAAATGTAGGTCTAGAAAATAAAAAGATACCATAATACAGTTTTTCCTCTTGAAACGTGTATTGACAGGATCTTAAAAAAAGCGTTGAAAAAAATATTTATATGACCTTCAGGGAAAGATTGACACAGAGGAACTATAGAGAAAATGAAAGATAATAAAGGAGCATTCAGCAGTGCGCTAAAATGCCACAGTCACAATTCATTCAGGAAAAGTCTATAGTCACATATAATCTTCACCAGACAAAGAGAATGATAGTTATAACTTTTTTTCTCATGTTATGATCTTTACAACCAATAATGGCCCAGCGGGTGAAGGAACGCAAGCACAAACCAGAGGTGGGCAAGAGGGACGAGGAATACATTTGAGGCCAATTAAGATGGTTCTCATCACGTTCGCTATCCAGCTTTCTAGAAAATCAAACCAGCAGTATTCCCTTTGATGTGTAGTTTTTTTTTGTTTTTTTTTTTTGGGCTTTCCAGATCAGTGATTCTCACAAGTAGTCTGAAAAAACAATTTTAGGGATATGTGATATGTGGACGTTTGAATAGATTTTATGTAATCCAAAATTAGGGAGTTTTGAACGACTTACTCTCTGTGCCAGGCCGATGTGATCACTTGCTGGCTTCTGCCTGTTGTTGCCATTTGTCTTCTTTCATTCAGGACCTGGGGCCTCTTCAGTCCCTTCTCCTCACCCCTTCACCTTCTTGAATGAACTAATGAGTGAACTGGAAAAGGGAGGTGGAAGAAGTTGCATTTCTTTTAGGCCTCTCAATTATTTTTATATTTTTAAGCCAAATATCAACATGTTTTTCTCTTTTGCCTTTCTGCTATTTGACATTTGCCTTAACGAGCCTATGGCATTCCCTTGTCGGAGGGGAGGAGGTGAGCTTGGGAGTGGGAATAAATTGCTACAACGAGGCTGGAAAACATTCAAAACAGGATTTTCCAACATTCAACAATAGACTTGAAAGCCTTTTCATATGTGAAGACCTCCTCTCTTCCATTAGTACAGAGTTCTACATCTCGGCACACTGGTGTGTTAACAGTGAGTTACAAGACGTCAAAAATATTGATTTAGTCAGACCTGCTGGGGATCAGACTGCATGGGGGTTAAAGCAAGGCCTGGGGTTAAAGATGGGCCAAGCTTGCCAGGGTTAGCCTTTCAGGTCCTCACCAAGACAAGAAGACATGGACCGGGCGTTTATACAAGCTGCTAGCTTTATCCCAGCAGGATCAGCAGCGACCAAGGGAACAAAACATCACCATGGAAACCAAAGGAATCAGAGGACAACAGGAGGACGCAAGATGTCCTTCACTCTTTATGAGTTCACATAAGCCACAAACCTCCACCACGGGAGAGGGAGATGGGAAATCTGAGTGGTTCCATATTCTATCTAAAAGCACTATTTAAATGATTGCGTCAGGCTAATATTTACAGACTGGATATAGATTAAACGCAGTCTTCCTTCTCTACTTTCCAGGGTATGGGGGCTTTCGAGGAAGGTAAGAACAATCTTAAAATGAAGGTGTATTCTCTTTGCACATCCATGTTACAGTGTGAGTGTATTTGCTACTCTACTTAATTTTATTCATTCTTGCTCAGTTTTCTTATTGTTTGATATTCAGAATGAGATGAATCAAGAAGTGGGTACCAGTGACTGATGTGAAGGGGATGAGCAATGTGGACAGAAAAGTTCGGTTCCCTCCACGGTTTCTCCCACTGGCTAGCTCTCTTCCTTCTTAGAGAACTGAGAAGTTTCGGGTGTTTCCGCAGTTGAGAGGGACCGTGGATCTCCGCAGAAAGCTTTTCTCAGGTTTAAGATAACTGTGGGCTCTGATTTTTCAGCCCTGTAGGCCACAGGTAGATGAACACAATCGGGTTGCTCAATGAAATTGATGAGAGAATAGATGGTATTGTGTTTGTCAAATGATAATCTAGGACCAGGTTTTTACTTATTTATTTAATTTCTAATCTGTTATTGACATAAGTGCTTTTATAAAATACAACAAAAATGAATCACTGAGGTTCAGAGAATTTGAGTGTTTTGCTGAAGGTCACAGAGCATTGGCAGTGGCACTGGCAAATGGCAAAGCTGGGACATTACTTGAGATAATCTGCTCCTGTTCTCATTGTGCTTGCATTTTCCCTTCTCTTTATATTAATAGCTATTGCATCAAAGGCAGTTTTGCTACAGATATCTCTTCCAATCTCAGGAGAAAAGATAAGGTTCAAGAGAATCGGTTAAGCATCTGAGGTCAGGGCCTTGCCCTGGGTACTGTTCAATCCCTAATTTAAGGTGGTACAGTTCTGCCCACTCTGAGCTTACCTAGTTGGCGGTGATGACTTCGGAGTGGGCTTTGCATTAGACCATGATGCAACAAACAAAAATCCTTCAAACAAAGACAGCCAAATAAAACACCAAGGATCTTGTTTCATAAATAACAGTGCTGCATTAGGAATGCTCTCGAGTGAGGGTAACACTCCCCAAAAAGAATTGGAGGTGGAAAATCAGGATTCTTAATTACGTTAATTTCAAGTTTCTGAAAGGTAAAAACGTTTACGTTTCAATATAAAGATTGAAGATATAAAAAGAGTTTGAAAGGAAAATGTTAATGGAAATAAAAGCAGGTGGTATGTAAATTCCTAACAATAATCTCTGTAATTTGATGTATAATTTTCTGGTGAACAGGAAAACAGAACAGTTTGTAGAGAACATGCAACATTCGTTAGCTTAATGCCTTGAGCTCCATTAGCCTTTAAAGAAAATATTTGCTTCTATTTCCTCTTTGGTTTTAAGAGAGGTTTTTTTCCTATGCTTTGCGTTGAGTGTTAATAGGATAACTATTTCACATTGGATAACTACAAATTGCTTATTTAGGTGTTTCTATGGTTCAGTAATTAAGCATGGATGAATGCATAATTAGCTTTTAAACTCTACCCTAATAGGCAATATACAATCCCTATTCTGTAGAACTTCATTTCACATGTCCCTAAGCAGTTTTAGAATGTTAAGTAGAAAGTGTTACCTGGTATTTGCCTTAATGCAGTGAATTTATTCCCCAATAGACACATAATCTATACGAAAGTTTGAGAAGAACTATTTTGTGTAATGATATAAATGCAAAATCTATTACAGGGACTAGAGTGCACAGAACATTTAGGAAATTGAGAGCAAGTAGTCACATACCTAGAAAGTTCTTACAGATTTCAATTTCATTTGAAGACACAAAACAAAGCAGCAAAATATAAAGTGTGTATTGTTTTAGAAATAAAATAACAGGCACTTAAGTGAGTGTTGGCCAACATAACTGGAGAAAGAAAGTAGGGTGACTAGCTGAAATTCAGGTAGACAACTTTTTATAGATTATTTAAAATTCTATCTGGAAGTGGTAAGAATGTCTCTGAAATGGTTACAACAGAGAAAATTCTTTCTCTTCCTGAAATTGCCTTATGAGGTATGAGATACTAAGAAATCTTTCTGCAGCACGTCATGAGGGCAAGAAGGATCACAGGACGGGGGCAATGTAAAAATGAAGTTCTTCTCTGAAAAGCTGTGAAAATAAGAAAAAGAAAACTACAAATTTTCCACTGATTCCCCAATTGAATTTAGAACTAAAATAATGACTTTTTGGTCCTACTAATGAGTATTTTATTGGATTCAAGGAGACTATTTCATAGAGCTCAATATTGCCTATAAACCTGTAGCCTCTGATTTTGCTATCTTTGCCCCAGGTAAGTGGATTCCAATAGCATTTTTAGAAATATCACTGTTTATCCATAATTAATTAGCTTTGAGAATTATGTAGAAAGTCATCAGTGAAAGATTACTTCAAAATACATCCAGTAGCCACATAAGCGAAATGACTTAAAATAAGAAATACTTTCTTCAATTTCTATTGGATTATTCAGGCATACTCCAAGTTCACATATCTGTGTATAAGAGACTTAGGATTTTATGTATATACAGAACATATTTATTTCTAATTTTGAGGAAAATCTTCAGTCATTAAATTTTTCTGTTAGAATTTTATTTTATGATTGTTTTCTTGATTAGGTACTACTTGTTTTATTGATTTTTAAAGTAAAGTATGCCCTTAGCATAAAATGAAAAATTGTAGAAATGTGTATGCTGACGTCCTGTTTCACTCTTTGCTCTGAGTAGATCCAAAACTTTTGAGTGAAAGTGAATGGAGTTGAGGAGATTTAATAAAAATGATTTTTGGAGATGGGAAAAACCTAAAAGTTAATGAATTTAAATAAAAAGAATTAAGTTTAAATATTCAGGAGAAATTCCAAGCATAGTGGCAAGACAAAGAGAGAAGGCTGAGTTATTCGGTGGCATTTTGGCCCCCAGAAGTCACTTCCAGCTACGGTTGATCTGTGCATGCCCCACTCCATTTCTCTCGTAAGGGGTTTCTCTCCCTACTAATGACATAGCAATTAATTTTCACAAAATGCAGCCCCTAAGTAGAGGCAGAGGCACAATAGTCTAATTAGCTCCACTATGAGGATGGTCTGGGCGAGAATTTGGGAGGGTTTGTGATGCAAACCAAGAACTGGCTCCTGAGTGTGATTTGGAAAGCTATTAAGGGAATTCTGGATATGGTAACTTACGGCTTCTTCTCCTGACTCTAGAATAAAGAATTGTCTCGGCTTCAGCAACATTATGTAGAGCCATGGATAGGAAAACCGCAGCTGTTCACTCTCTGGTGCCTTGTGTAGTTGACCTTGGGGCTGAGCATTCTTTGCAACTCTCCTTGAAGATTGCTTCTCTGTCTTTCTCATCACCTATGAGCTTTGCATCTTTTGGAGCCGGGATTCAGAAGGGTAAATGAGCAGGAAAATCCATCAGTATCTATCTCCTCACTCAGAAGCAGCATTGTGAACGCATTTTATGTTTTCGTTCTTTTTCCTATGCATTTTAAAAAATATATGGCTGAGATTATACCGTATCACAGCATTTTGTTTATTACTTTTCTGTCTATGTATGCATACAGATCTATTTATATATGTGTATATTTTTCCATATCATTAATTATTCTTCACAAGCATGATCGTAATGGTTGAATTGTTTTTGGCTGCTGCATAAGTGTCAGAGATTTTCCCATGTTAATACATTTTTAAAATTTCTAAATATCATTGCATATTGTCAATATTCTTAGCTTACCTAACTATTCCCACCTTAATGCAAGTGTAAATTATTTTTCTTGTTTTACTATTACAGCAATGTGGTAGTAGCAACCTTCACACATGCTTCTATGTATGTATGTCCGTGACAGGGACCTTGACATGTGACTGTTGGCATGAAGAGTGCACATTTCTTGGGTAGACACAGCCTTGATGATGACCGAGAAGTCATTCCAAAAAGGGCGCGATGCATATCTGCTTCCTTTCTCCTCCCTGTCATCTTCTTCCAAGTTCCTCCTTTCCTAACGTACATCTGTCTCTCAAAATCCCTCAGTCTGGTGCCCCTTCCTGCTCCCTTGGGAAGCCCCATTCCTCTCCACAGAAAGAGAATATTTGTCCTTTTGATCCATTGCCATATTGCGCGAGCTTCCGTGGTACCCTAAGAGAAGCATTTCAAAAGGGTCCCCTCTGCTTCACCACGACGAGCTCTGGACAGTGCAGTGGGGTCTCTGGTGGGGGGGTGGGTTCCATTCGAGTTCAGGCTGCTCATTGACATTCCCCTCCGATTAGCCATGGCTAATTTTCTTACCATGTCTCTAGGATGTTGAGATAATTCACCAAAGCAGTATTATGTTTCCTCAAAAATAATGCTGTCTACATTTGCAGTTAGGGCAGGAAGCTTCTATCAGTGTGGCTTTATCTTTGATCTTTTTAGAACAATAGATTCGACAAATATTATATTAGACCTAAGCTCAGCTTGCAACACAAGAAAAACACCACCAGGTGAGCAGGTTACTGTCTTGTGGGAATTACATCAACTCTGATGATATCCTTGAGGGAGCCTGATAGGTTTCATATTCATCACACTACACATGCACATTTACACTTAACTCTCACAAGATGCCACATGGTAGTTACCATCATTCTCTTCTAGTAGATGAGGGCACTGAAGCTTAGCGTGCTCACATACTTTGTTTAAGATCACAAAGAAAATTTAAAAGAGCAGGGGTTTGTCCAACTTTTGGGGACCATGAAGTTAATCCCTAGGCAATCATCATCATCATTGTCATCATTATCATTGTCATCATCATCATCATCACCATCATCATCTAACATTTAAATAGTTTTCACTGTGTGCTAGTCACAGTTCTAAATCCTTTACCATATTAATGACCTGATGAAGTAGGCTTTCTTATTGTTGTCTTTTGACACAGCTGTTTGAAGTGGACAGTCTTATTATTACTGTTTTATACATGAAAAACTGGGAACAGAGAGGTTATAAAATTTCACAAATGTCACACAGCTGGCAAGTGAGGAGCCAGGATTTGAAATCAGTATCTTTGTGCTGAAACTCGACATCATACTACCTCACATTTAAAACATAACTTACTCTGTTCTTGCTTCAGAAAATTTAGTTTGTGCCCACTATGCTGGATACCTTTAAAAAAACCCCTAAAAACCATTTTTTCAGTTCTGACTTTTGCCGTTTTTATAACTATTGCATTTTCCGTGTGTGAAGCCTGGAGTGTTCTGAGGTGTGAACCCTGTCCGCTGCAGTCACAAGACTCCTACTGAGCTGGAATTTGATGCACAGTGGGCTCCCCTCCCCCTGTATCTCTTTCTCTCCTTTTGTCTCATTTGTATTAATTCATATCTTGACCATCCCTTTCTTCTTAAAATTTCATTCTCTTCCTGGGCAGAATTTATTTATTTATTATTTTTTAGTGCCTTCTCTGTGTCTTAGCTGGTCCTGCCATGGATAATCATACCCCATTCTAATTACCCTGTGGACTGCCTTTTCGTTTCTTGTTTGCTTTCTATCCCTCTCTTTTTCATTTTATTTTTTCAAATGATTTCTATAGATCATTTTGACTATTTCTCTTCTATTGCTTATTTCTATCATCTCCGTTTGTTTGAGATTACCATTCTTTACTCTCTTTTTCCTATATAGATATGTTTTTTAATCGTGTTTTCATGGCTCCTAATTTAAAATGAGCTGTTGTTCATTAGCCTGTAGCTCTTTATGTTATCCACCAACTGATAGGTGTGTCTTCGCTTTTAATTATTTTTTTATCAACCATTTACCTGGATTCTGTGTTCTAGCTCTAAGAGATAAAACAAGAGCATGTTTGCTAGAACCAAAGAAAATTATTGTTCCTCACCGATCTCTTTGATCAAGACAGGTTTTCTGTTTCCCTACCATGACCTTTCCTGATTTACTCTCCCTGAAGAACTAGGAACCTTCACAATTCCTTTCTTCATTATCTTTCTTTGGAACCTCCTTGATTTGACTTTCTTTCTTCTTCTCTATCCCATTCCATTCTCTGTATGGACCTCTGTCCTCATGTCTCTGTTTTGCAGTTGTTTTCCTTACTGCCCATCCCTCCTCATTCCCAGATCGAGAACTTCTGGAGGCCTGATGTTTTCAACTTTTCTTTGTATCCTTACAGCCTAGGCAGGGAAAACCAAACCATGTTGAATGAATGAGTGACTTTGGACAGACTCCAGATGAACTAGTCTCTGTGTTTACCACTTTGGAGTTTGTGATCTACATATGACCATCACAGAGGACAACCATGAGAAAACAGTGTCTGGTGACACAATATACCTATATTTTAAAAATTCTCCAAACATTATTTTGCTTGACTTCTGAGGTTGATGTAAGATTTTACAATAATACCTGTAATTTTTCTCATTATAAAAATTATATATGTTCACTAACAAATCATATATGTTTTCTTACAAGGTAGGAACTAAACTCACTTATAATATCACACCCAGAACTCCTTTGTTAACATTCTGCTGTATTTTCCAGTTTTTAAAAATACGAATATATAAACAAAACTGGGGTCATTACTATTTTTTCCATTTTTGATTCCTTATATCTCAATTCGATCTTTTCTATATTTTAATATTTATAAAGTTGATTCTGAAAACCCCAGGTTTTGGAAGGGGAAGTGACTTTCCTCTAGTCAGACATGTCAGTATCAGGAGAAGATACGTGGCTTCCTATACTTTCTGATTTTCTCCTCCTGTTTGGGGCTTACATTTATGTGTGGATTTTGCCCCTCAAGTTGCAGATTCTAGCTGGCTGTCATTTAGCACTTGCACATAATTTTGTATAGTATTTTCCTCCTGTCAGTTCCTGAGCATCCACTGAAAATACACTAGGGCTCCCTGAGGGTATTTGGTTGGGCATCTTCTCTGCTGGTGATCATTAACCAAACATTTGTGAGCTGGTTTCAAAAGCACCATTTTTAAAACTTCCTTTTGGTCTATTGAACTCAAGGATAGTTAGATGAAGCAACTCCAGCTGGAGCTGGTGTTTACCACTTGTCATTCCACAACAGGGCTCTGACCTTAAAGCAGGAGACGGACCACGTCCTGCTCATCCTTGGTTGGGAAATGTAAATTGAGTGACAGTGTTTCAGCATATGCAAGGAAGTGAATTTTTTTTGTTTTAAAGATTTTATTTTTTTCCTTTTTCTCCCCAAAGCCCCTCAGTACATAGTTGTATATTCTTCGTTGTGGGTCCTTCTAGTTGTGGCATGTGGGATGCTGCCTCAGCGAGGCTTGATGAGCAGTGCCACGTCCGTGCCCAGGATTCGAACCAACGAAACACTGGGCCGCCTGCAGCAGAGCGCGCAAACTTAACCACTCGACCACGGGGTCAATCCCAAGGAAGTGAATTTTAAGCAGAGAGCGAAGTGATGACATGCACATATTTCTTCCTCAACAGAAATAAAATCCACATGTAAAATCTAAACTCTTTATTCAAACTTTATCTCAGAATCCTATATAAATCCTATATAAACCCTATATAAAATTTAGTATTATTCTATGTATTTTAATAATAGGTACTAATACCTTTAGGATACTCATAATGTACCAAAAGCACCTTATGCACTTCACGTGTTATTTCATGTAAGCCCACAACACATTCATGAAGCCTTATAGACTGAATGTTTGTGTTCCTCCAGAATTCATATGCTGAAGCCCTAACCCCCAATTCGATGGTTCGGAAGATGATTAGGATTAGGTTTAATGAGATCACGAGGGTGTGGTCCTCATGATGGGATTGGTGCCTTTAGAAGAAGAGAACAGGGAGCTTGTTCCATTCATTCTCTCTCTCTCTCTCTTTCTCTTTCTCTCTCTCTCTCTTGCATATGAGGGCACAGCTGGAAAATGACAGTCTGTAAGCCAGAAGGAGGGCCCTCACCTTAAATACCACCATACTGGCATCCTAATCTTGGCTTTCCCAGACTCAAGACTGTGACAAATAAATGTTTCTTGTTTAAGCCACCCAGTCTATGGCATTTTGCTGTAGCACTCGGAGCAGACTAAGACATGAGGGCAGTGCTATATGATTACAGATCAAGAAGAAACTGGAGGAGGTAAAGCAATTCACATATGGTCATTTTTCTAGTGAACAGGGTTAAACCCACGACTGCTGATTCTAGTGTCCATACACCTAAATATCATGCTATACCGCTTCCTCCCAGAGAACCAAGCAAGGAAAGAAACCAACCTTTCTGTGAAAAATGGACAATTCTTGTGTGAAACAGTCAATACACTCAAGTTAACCTAGTCTGGAATTCAGGAGATCCATCTTATCAGTATTGTACTGAGCCCAGCATCACAAATGATAGCAATAACTTCCAGGATGGTAACAATTCAAAAGCTTTATCTATATTACCCATTTGACCAGGATTGACCCCTTTGTTAATTACCATATTTTCTTTTCTTTTAAAGTAATGCTTTTTTCATAGGAACTGTGTGGATAATGACTTCACCATTTCATTCACTCAGTGTCAATTAGTACCAGGCTGGTAGAGAATGAATGTTTTGCCTTCGAAACTCATTCTCTTTCATTCGTTTACTCAACGCAGACTTATTTAGCGTCTACTCTGAGTCAGGCATTCTTCAGAGCACTGAGGAAACGTTGATGAGCAAAATAGGTAAAGGTTCCTGTCCTCATAGAACTTACATGCTACTGGGGAGAGGGGGACAGATAACAAACAAGTAATCAACTAAATCAATACTTAAGATACTTTCTGATAATGAGAAATATTACAGAAAAATTAAAACAGAGACAAATGAATGAGGAGGTACCGTCAGAAATGATCTCTTGGAGGTGCTAACATCTGAATTGATATTTGGATTACAAGACAGAAATTCTGGGGAAAAGCATTCCAGGCAAAGAGAACAATGAGTGCAACGTCCTTGAGTTGGAATTGACTTCCATGTTCCAGGGAATGAGGCAAGATTTTTTTTAAGAGCCACTGTCCAATTTTCTTCAGGCTCAGTTTGATTTACTTCAGACGCTGGGCATAAACCAATTTGCGGGGCTGGATTAAATAACCTAATGAACTCTGACCCATGTGCTTGGCATTAAGGATGTCAAGTACCCATTTGGGTTTTGTTTATGTCTTCCTCCCTGTTGAATGTCATTTGTATTTGAAATCTTTCCAGCGTTGACTTTAAAAAAGGAAGCATAGGTCATTTAAATGAGAGAGCATGCAGACAAGAGATGCTGTAAATCAGAGCATTACTGGTTATGATTGGATTTTGAACATTTTCCAAGAATACTCTTTGCATTCCTTTCTAACCTCTGTTGATCTGATTGATTTATGCTAGAAATTACCATCTCAAGTTACAGTCTCCCTTTGATTTGCTGCTGGTATACTAGTGTTCTACGATGCCTGTGATAATGGTATAATGAAGACCATGAAATTATTACAGCCATTAGCAGACGAATTTGGCGTGAGAGACTTTATTTTCTTAAAAATAAAATTATAAATGTAGCACGAGGCCATCAAGGCAGATGACAACAGCACATTGTTTGAACAGAAGCGGGATTTACTAACGTGCTGTTGAGGAAATATTTCTTTCTTTACCAAAATTTCTCTTCCATATCAATGTTGTGTCTAATTAATAGGCTAAAAATAGAAACAGAATAGTTTAAGCTAGTTTCTAAAGTCTAATTTCAGAAATAATAAAGAAAATATACAGGGAAAGAGGCGTTCCCATATATCATTATGCCAAAATGATAACTGTCTCGAAACAAAGGTGAATCAAATTATTAGAAACTTCAGATGGCCAGGCTCTAAGGCCTTGGAAATTATATCAATTGTAGAGGGAAAATTGTCTGTCAAGTAATTTTGGATATTTAATGACATATAGAGAAAGTTTACTTAAATATTTATTTGTAAAATGTGGTAAGCCATTTTAGCTATTGGGATTTGCTTTTTTCTATTCCAAAAGAGGTTCTATAATCACTCTGTTACTAGCCAATATTACAGGAATGCTAGTGATACACTGTTCTTGGGGGAGACAAGTATTGTTTCCTTAGAGGCTTTAAAGAAAAACTGTTACATTTACCTTTTAGAATTAAATTTCATCATATGGTAGTTTTTCATAAAAGCCTCTTTAATTTTATTTACTAGTGAATTTAGTTCCAGATACTCATCTTTTGAAAAGCAAGTTACAAGTTGCTGCTGCAGTGTATCTGTCACAGGCAGAAGTTATACAATCATGAAAGTCTGCAGTGATAAACAAAGAAGACAAATTGCATTATGGCATTTCGTGATTTAGAAATCCACAGATTCAGACACAAATGGGGGCTCAGACTCCTCTTTCACGCTTATCTTTATGAGAGGACAATGTACATAAAGTGGGGATTTATGGTCCTTAGTGAACATGGAGACAGTGTTACAGATTCTATTCTTCTTTCCATGTTGGCGTATATTCTCAGTAAGCTACCACCGGAAGGCGGGGAATTCCAACATAATTTATTTTTTGGGTATTTGTTGGCATTTCAGAAAACCACGGGCACCTATCATATTTTCTTGTTGAAGTACCAGGTTGTGCTGATCTTTATCAGCAGCAGCAAACAACATTTTTTCAAGAAGAATTTATGTGAAACATCTGTAAAAATAATGATGCTGATGCCAGAGATGCTGATGGTCTTATACTTAGTATCTTGTTTGGAAGGGAACCATTGAATATCTTCTTGTGTGATAAATTTGAGAAAAAAATCATTCTTTTTGATAACTATCCAGAAAGCAGTAACACCTAGAATGAAAAAGAATCTACTTTTGGCTGCGTCAAAGTACGATTAATAGTCACCAAGTGTCAACTATGCATGCGTATAATCAGATAAGACAAATACTCAGAGAATTGTCTTGGAAATTATTTTGTATTATCAGAAAGACAAGTAAAATTTTAAATTCTAAGCATAACCAGAACAATTATTTGATAGTTGTATGTAAATCTATTGAAGACATATGTAAATATGAGATAATATATTACTGAATCTCAGCAAGCCATTTTTATTCAGAACACTTTTGGAGCTTTTGTACATAACGAAGTGTGTTGAGAATATTCCAGCTTAGTTAATAGCATGTCTTTAAAAAAAGACATATTAAACATTTCTTTAAGTCATAGGCTGGGAAATGTTTGCAAAATGAATTCAAATCACTAGAATTACTTAAATCCACTCAGATTTTTAAAAAACCATCTAGAAATTTACTAAACTTTTACAAGAATAAGAAAAAAGGGATTAAAAAATAAGTATCTGGTTGACTGTGATTTTAAACCTGACTAAATAAGAAAGATGATTTATTAGAAGCTTAATTTATCCTTTGAAGGCCTAAAATGGAATATTTTATATTTGTTAAGTAAAGATTTGTTCTAGATATACCAAGTTCATGATGCCTGCAATTCTAGAAACACTGATATCACTGATAATGGCATTTTATCATCACTTAGAATTTTCAGACACAGTATTAGAAGAGATGGAAATGAGTAATACGGGATTACATCAAATTTTGTGGCTTTATTTAACTGCCTACAGAAGGGATCCTCACCACATACTATTGAAAGTATTTTTAGTCAAAACTGTGACTATAAGTATTATTTATTGCTTTCCCAGGTTGAAATGCTAACACATCTATTTATTCCATCATTAATTCAATGAGCAGAGCCCCCCCCGCCACCATGTATCAGACCCATTCTAAGCAGTGGCGATTAAGAAATGAACAAAATAAGAAGAAAGAGTCCCTCCTATGAACAAGACTACCAATTAAGTATAAAAATCAAAAATATAAATATGTGTGTCTCATTGGCTGAAATTCATTTCTTTTAATGAAAATTGGCTGCATTAATGTCCTGAAGGTTCCAGGAAACGACATTTGCTCTGAGAGGGATAAAGTGTCAGGATACTTTTACGTGGGGCATAGCTGACCTGCAATATTTTGGAACTCTTACTTTTTAGGGAAAATATATTCCTAAACTGAAAATCTGACTCAGAATTTTTCACTTAGTTTTTCATTTAAGTGAAAAATATCTATAAGTAGATGACCAGCTGGGTAAATCGATTGACAACCAGACAAACGAACACCATGCTCTGCATCCATGTTCCTCTAGTGTTCTCCATAAGCAGTTCAATTAGTTGATGGCTAGTCAGTGGGAAAGATATTTAAGTATGATGTGTACCAAAACTAAAATCATTTTTGGCACAATTGCTTTGGCAACCAGATAGATGAACTAAATAACTCTTTCTAACAAGTTAAATCACTTAGTTATGGGGGGGTTTCACTTGGAAGTTAATTGATCCTGATGGGTTTCTAAGGGTGCATTCCGATGCACGTGTTACACGAGCTAATTTAAAATCATACTATGATACAGGTAGTATGAAAACTCTTGCCCTCAAAAGCTTCTGCTTCTTTAATTTATTGACATGAAAATTTTGATGTTTCTATCAAGCACTTGTGTGACCATTAAATTTGACCCATTGCTGCCTCTGAGCAGTCCTATCCTTGATTTCCCATGTCTCTGTGGGCCACTGTTTTATTCTGAGATAATAATGGTGATAATAGCAATGACTAATATTTATTATGTTGAGATAAAAATTGTGCTAATGATAATAGTGATAGTAATTTCCATTTGTTGATTTATTCTATTCCAGGCACTATCCTAAATGCTTAATGTGCATTATCTCATTTAATCATCCAGGCAACTTAACCAGGTTTTTAATAGTGGAAGTTGAAATGCAAAGAGGGAGTAAGTTACAAAGTTATGTGGACAGTAAGAGAGGATCTAGGATTTGGCTCAAATTGAACCAACTTCAAAGACTATATCTATAATCGCAGTTCAAAATAAAACCTCAACACTTCTACCCACACTTGTGGAATCTAAGTTATGCCAATCCTGTTTTAACCACAACCTAGATAATATCTAGTATTTAGGTTCTTTCCAGCAATCTTTATTTTTGAGGAGTTTTCCTTAGAGCTCCTATAAAGCTCAGCTGAATCAGTGGATATTCATAAAGGATAACCAAAGAACAGTAATAATATAATTTTAGGATTATTCAAGCTTAATTTTAATATTAACCCAGAAATATAGAAAGATACTTGATTTGATTATTGTCAGCTTTTCAAAACCAGAAATTCATCTTATTTCTTTTAGTGTATTAACCACTAAGTTCCATAAAACTTCTGAGGATTATGAAAATGCGTACAATCAAAAGACTGAGATAAATAGATGAGGCAGTCAAGATGAAGAGGAAAAATTGAAAAAGACAATAATAAAACTTAGAATAAAATTGTGACACAGCCAAACATACCATATGACCCTGAGAGATGGCTGCAAACTTGACCTAAATCTTCCTTGAGTGACAAAGCGGTGTGGGAAATGGAGCTGTTTACAAGATTTTAATTCTCCAAAAGATGAAAAACTAAGTTGTGTTCGGAAAGAGCACAGCACTTCCAGATTTTGAAATTTCTCTTCTGGGGTCTAATAAAGAGAACGGTGATCTTCATAGCATCTGACACTAGCTTAAACTGCTGCTTCTGTTGTCCTTTAATGTTGAGCTGCACATGGTGTTTAAATCTGCATTTCCCTGGTAGCCAATGGACTGGGTCATATAAAAGTTAATCTATAAACAGCATTTTTTCCTGGCCTGGCTTCTGGTAAGGTTTGGATCACAGGAGTTTAAGATTATAGTCTCTACCAAGACTCTGTAAAGCAGATGTTCTATGTCCTGATTAAGAGCAACTCCATTTGCTCCTATATAAGTTACTTTTTGTTAAATTAATTAATTTTTTTTTTTTTTTTTTTTTTGCTGAGAAGATTAGCCCTGAGCTAACATCTGTTGCTAATCTTCCTCTTTTTGCTTGAGGAAGACTTGCCCTGAGCTAACATCTGTGCCAATCTTCCTCTATTTTGTATGTGAGTTCCCACCACAGCATGGCCACCAAGAAAGGTGTTGGTCTGCATCTGAGATTCAAACCTGGACCGCCAAAGCAGAGCACACTGAACTTAACCACTAGGCCATGGGAATGGACCCTAAGATTTATTTATTTATTTATTTATTTATATTTTTTGTGAGGAAGATTGTTGTGAGCTAACATCTGAGCCAATATTCCTCTGTTTTATGTGGGACAGGATGCCACCACAGTGTGCCCTGACAAATGGTGCATGGTCCGTGCCCAGGATCCAAACCTGCAAACGCCAGGCTTCTGAAGTGCAGCACGTGAACTCAACCACCATGCCACCAGGCCAGCTCCAATTATTTTTTTTTTAATAAAAGGGCCATGATCCTAACCAAGATGTTTTTCTCAATAGATGGCTATCCCGGCTTTGGGGTGGAACTAAGTCAAGAGGAGCAAAGGAGTAGAAACGGTTATAGAAATGTGTTATGAGAACCTGCATTGAAAACCTGGCTGAACATTAGTAGTATGAGACCTTTGGTAAGTTACTGCATTTCTGTGCATGTCAGTTTCCTTCCTGAAAATTGGAGATAGTAGTAATTATTTCATACAGTTGTCATGAAAAGTAAGGAAATATGGCAGAGATAGAAACGTGTATGATTGCAGAACTTTTTTTCAGAAAATGTTTTCAGAATCATAATTCTTCCTCGCCATTCGCACTTTGCTGCTTGGTCTATGGTGTTATTGTATCCATTATATGGAATCAAAATTAGATTATGTTGGAGCAAAAGAAGAACCATTTATACACATACCCATGTGAATGCTGTGCTTAAGGCTATGCAAATTGGAAAGTAGAGTAATTATCCAGTGGATTTGATCAGTGTAAGCAGAGGTGCTAACTCTTCAGTGCATGCGTGTGTGTGTGTGTGTGTGTGTGTGTGTGTGTGTGTGTTAGAGACAGGAGAGAGAGAGAAAAAAAAATTCGGATGTAAGAATCCTAATACCTTTAGACTAAAAACCAAGGGTGAAGGAAACACCCATATGTGGGTAACTCTGGGTGCCTCTGCTGGTGGGTTACTCCCTGGATGGAGCCTGGGCATACTGCTTGCCTCTTGGAGAAATCCCATTGCTGATTTGCCCACGCATTAAATATGGCGCTGAAACACTAGATTAGAAGTGACTGGGGGAGATGCTTGGGCAGATAGATGGTCCTGTCCTGGTAATCTATACCTCTTTTACAAGCCGGGATAGTTAAGGGCTATGCCTAGAACTGGCACAGTATAACTCGCACAGTATTCTATTAGTTAAAAGTACCATGAGAAAGAGTTCAGAAAGAACTATGAAGAAACTGGGCATAAGAGAATCTGAATTGAGGATGGGTTTCAGCATTAAAAGTGAAGTTACAAGGCAGGTTACAAATCAAGGATTTGCTACTTCCAGCAGTTGGCTGCCTTGCCGATGAGCTTGTACTCCGGAGTGAGTGACTAGGAGGGGCTGTCACATATTGGCTGATGGCCACCTCTGCCTGAGTATACTGTGAAGGGAAAAAATGGCTTCCTTCCTCTGTACCCAGCCACAGTGGGCTGACCTCTGACCTCTAAGCCCTGGTGCCAGTAGGAGGCAGTAGCCTGACTGGAGGCACGAGTCTGTGATAATGACAGAAGAAAAGAGCCAAATTGCTAAACCACAATAACCCTGGATCAGTTTTCTATTGCTGCCATAACAAATTATGATAAAGTTAGTGACTTAAACAGCACAATTTATTATCTTACAGTTCTATAGGTCAGAAATTAAACATGGGTCTCACTGGGTGAAAATCAAAGTGTCAGCAGGGCTGCATCCCCTTCTGGGGAAGAGTCTGTTTCCTTGCCTTTGCCCGCTTCTGGAAGTACCTGTGTGTTTTGGCCCATGGCCTCTTTCCTCTGTCTTCAAAGCCAGCAACGCTGCATCTCTTTGATCCTTCTTCCTTTGTCGCATCTCCCGTTGACTCTGACGTGGGAAAGAGTCTCCACTTTGTAGGATTCCTGTGATTAGGTTGGATCCGGGATAATCTACCCATCTCAAGGTACATAACCTTAATCTCATTTGCAAAGTCTCTTTTCTCTGCAAGGCAATTTATTCATGTGTCCCAGGGATTAGGGTTTAGACATCTTTAGGGACTATTCTGCCTATCATAAAGCCGTTAGTGACGAAGAAATCTTATCTAAGACTCCTTTCTTCCTGTTCCTCCACTGCATCTCCATCCTTGCCTGTGCCCTGGATTTCTGGAATACAACATTCCACCATCGCCAGTGACCACAGCAGGAGCAAATTTCCTGTTTGGCTAACATGGTGGCCAGTGGTTACCAACAATGGCATCAAGGGAAATGTGAAAAGAAACTCATGTGTCCTTAGAGGGCTGAAAGGGTGACCACAACTGATGCCCGGGCACTTGCGAGCATCTAGAGAACTAGGAGCTATTTAAAGAAGAGAATCTGGAGGGAAGACTGAACTTTCTTGCATGAGCATTTAGAGAGCCAGAAACAACACAATTTGGGAGATTAATTTAAATATGAACTCATTTCTTCTCAAAAGCTGGTGAAGCTTAGGACATGCCAGTTAGAGTTGAATGAATAAATATAATGTTCCTCACTGTCGCTGCTTTTTATACTACTCTCAAAAGCCTGAATTGCTGTTTACAAGAATAAATACAGGAGCTACACAAATGCAGACACACACAGGGGCAGAGAAAACCATTTTGATGATGAAACTTCCGTAGATATACAAGATTTAACATCCTTCTTCATGCCCCAGGAGGCAGCTTGCAATAGTCTATTAACAGCATCCCCCAGCATATAACACTGTGCAGATGTTCCTTACCCCTGAATTATTTTCTACATCCAAATCTGTTATCAGTTGTCTATGTTTTAATTTTGGGAGGCTAGATCCAGAAGGAGCATTAACTATAGCACTGTTGTAGCATTTCTTCTCAGCATCAGCAAGGTTGTAATAATTTTTGCATAAAATATTTTTTAAAATTCAATGAGCATCTTTCTCGTGGAATTTATTAAAACTCAGTATCAATCATGAAGCAAGGAGCACCAGTATTGCACAGCCTTACATCTTCCACCTGTGAAATCTTAAAATCAGGATAATGGAAATAGTAACAGTGGGCCTAATTAAAATGCAAGAGGGAGGAGGGCAAAGAGTAGAAAGGAAGAGAGAATTATGTGCATGTTTTTCACATTCAATGCAAAAGCACTGATTAACAGCAGCTTCTCGACTCCCTAGGAAAGTTCATTTTCTAAAGTGTTTTGGGGAGCTCTATTTTGGGCACCAAGTGAAACATAACAACTTGAAAATAGACTTTCATTTATTGATATGCAAAGAAAAAAAGCATCCTCTAAACATAGAATGATCTTCTTTTCTTTTCTTTTCATTTTGGCAAGGTTGGTGCATGTGCTGATTTGATATATTCTCCTTGGGAATGAGCATATGTTAGAGAGAATAGGAAGAGACCTGATTAAATACTTTATCTGTTCAACAAACCTTCCCTAACTGCACATTAGCTCAAATTTTTAAGAGAAAATAATTCAATAAATGTTTTGAGTTTCAGATGTTAACAATAAAGCAGGCTGGATTCCCTTGTCCATCTGAGCTTGCATGTGACTTCAGTCTGTATCCGGTTGCATCCAAGAACTGAAATATGGGTCTTAGTCATCATTTATGAAAGAATTCTTGTCAACAAGGGAGAATGATATTGGATGACGATGGGTCACTGAAGTGTTTCAACAGGTTGCTTCTTGGCATAAAAATAAATAGACAAAATTGAAAATTTCTCCTTAATTTGTAATGAGAAGGTACCCAGATCCCAGAAAGCGTCATCTTTCCCTGTGACTAAGGCCTGGAACAAAACTTTAGGGGATTATTGGAGGCTCTGTGCTTCTGGCTGAAGCACCTCCTCAAAGAGATGGGCATCTGTGGACTGTAGGGGCCCATTCATTATACTTTGTAAAACATGGGATATCAGTCACTTGGTCCTGATCTAGCTGCTGACTTTTATCTTCCACTTTATATTTCTCCCAGGCTTGAGTCCCTATTTCACTTAAGAATTCGTTAAGAGGGCAAATCTCATGTTAAGTGTTCTTAGCACACTAATAATCAAAAAAGACTGAATTTTATGTATTGAGTGTCTGCTCCACGTGACCTCTCATGTGGCATCTCATTTAACCCTCAGGACTAGCCTTTGAAGTACGTTTTATCACCATCTCTACTTTACTGATGGAGGAAATGAAGCTCACACAGATTAAGCCAATTGCCTAAAGTCACACCATAACTGAATGACGGGGACAGAACCAAATCTGACAGCGTTCTGACTCTATGCTCATTCTGTCTCATACATTATTTTCTCTGAATCATAGTTTCTACAGTTACAAAAGTGAGATTAACGGTGGCTAACTTGCACAACTGCCGAAAAAGTTAAAAATCTTATGTGTATGGTAGCTGGCACGTAGATTGAATAAATAGAACCAATCACCAAAAAAAAATAGTTATTGACCAGTGAAAAACTAGTTACTGAATGAGAAAGTTAAAAAGAATATGCGTATGGTAGCTGGTACACAGATCAAATAAATCTAACCAATCACTGACAAAATAGTTATATGACTGTTAGGTACTATGCCTGGTTGTAGGTGCTAAGGGACACAGTGGCAAACAATCGTTACATGGCCTTTGATGTCATGGAGCTTCCTGGTTTGGTATCAGCCCATTTTATTGTCCATGGTTTCAGCATGGGGATAGTGGTGGGCTGGGGAGTATATTAGTTTCCTTCGGCTGCCATAAAAAAGTACCACAAATTGAGTTGTTTAAACAACAGAAATTTATTGTCTTACGGTTTTGGAGGCTAGAAATCTGAGACGGAGCTGTTGGCAAGCTTGGTTTCCTCTGCGAGCAGTGGTGGAGAATCTGTTCCATGTCTCTAGCCCAGCTTCTGCTGGTTTTCTGGCAATGTTTGGCGTTTCTTGGCACATAAAAACATCACTCAATCTCTGCTTTTCATCCTTCACATGTTGTTCTTCTTGTGAGCCTGTCTGTGTCCAAATTTCTGCCTTTTATAAGGACACTAGTCACAGCAGATTAGGGGTCCCTCCTGCTCTAGTATGACCTCATGTTAACTAATTACATCTGCAAAGACGCTGGTTCCAAATGCATTCATATTCTAAGCTATTGGGAGTTAAGACTTCAACATAGAAATTTGGGGCGGCTGGGAACACAATTCAACTCGTAACAAGGAGTTTCTCAACATAAATACATTTAGAGTTTCCTTGTTTTGGTTCAAAAAAATATTGCAGTCAGGCCATGCACAGTAGTAAGAGCACAGGGAATTTGTTCACGAAGTGAATACGCCGTTGCTGTGCTGCCTGTCTGCACGCTCGGGGAATTGCTGAAACAGTCTTTGAAACACAGAACTAAGAATAGTTTCATGATGTTCCCTGAAATAAGATCAGCTTTCCCTCACTCTAATTGGTTTCTCTGAACACTGATTGCTTTTTACTGGGTGAGCTTTGAATGGTGAAGCCGACCCTGCCGTGAATGCCTGTGTTCGTGAGGACAGTCTTTAGCTTCTGATCCCTTGAAGGTCAACACCAGAGTTGACCGCCATCAAGTGGGTTCAGAGAGTGGAGGCTGGAGGGTGATCTGAAGCAGTTCGTTGAGTCATTTAAAAAGCATTTGTTGCCAGCTTTCTGAAAACAGCTTTCTAGCAGAAAGGATAATTAAGAAGCAGTGCGTGGTCTTTGTCTAAGAAAGACCAAATGTTCTCCCACAAAATAGCATGAAAACAGCAAGCCTACCATCCATCTTATCTGATACTTATAAGAGGAGAGGAATTAACTGTTTCAAAAGCTGACTTTAATACAGATTTCCCAGCTTTTCGGGTAAGTTGTCTTATTTACTCCTCACAGCAAAGCCGTGAGGGAGAAAAAGGAAGTTCACAAAGTTGATTACCCACTGAATATCGCTCAAAATTTGTGGAGCTAGTGTTCATATCCGGGTCTCTCTGACTCCAGTTTCCAAGTTGTTTCCACCATATCAGACAAACGCACCTGGGCATGACGTAGTATGACTGGAAACCCATTTTCTGATTTCAAATATTTTGTCCCGTTAGACATCCCCAGGAATCCACATATAGTATCTCGACAGGCAGGGAGGAAATGCTGCAGAAACCTGGGCCCACATCACCTAGTGTTCTTGGCCAAAAGTTTTTAGGTCCCAAAATAATTTTTACCACAGTTGTGAAATTTAGACCAGAAAATTCCCTGAGGGTTCTTACCTTCTCAGTTCTTAGTTGGCACCTAAGAGACAAGCCACCCTAGGCATGTTGTCCACCCTCCTTCCATCCTGTTATCCCTCTATCTCCTTTCGCCCAGTCCTTCCCAATTTTGGGCTCTCCTGCTCTCTCTGGATGGTAGGTTTTTTCTTTAACAAACTCTCCTAAATTCTTCACCTCCTCTCGTATTCTTCCTCCCTTCTTAGCTGAAGCAAAACATATTTATTTTCCTAAAGAGCTGATTTCATTCATATATCTAAGCACAGGCCACTTTTTATCCCATAGTTAGTAAGCCAGAGTTTGGAAATAAGTGTGTGCATTTTCCAAGATCCATATTGCTGCTCGAACCTTCATCCCCCTGTCCTCTCACAAAACACCTTCCTCCTAGGATGCTCACTCCTCCCAGCTTTGCTAGCCTCCCTTTTCACGCTGTCATCCACCTGGGGACATTGTGGACTCTGTGGACGCTGGCCTCCACCTCATGGTCATCCTGACCAGCACAAGTCCAGTCTCCATCCTGGGAAATTAGATTACACCCAACGGCAACCTAACACTTAACTTTAACTCTATAAAACTTAACCTTCACTTCACATAATTTCCTCACTAGTAAAGTCATACCTGAACTTTTGTTATCATCTAGCATTTCTCCATGTGTGGAATTTTAAATTTTTATTTTCCACTCACTGATCTCAACTTCTTATGCTTTCCAAACTCATTGAGATTCTTTCCAGCCTTAATGGTCCCTATCTCCCTTCCCCTTACTCCACCCAGTACACAATCTTTGTTTTAGACTCGTTTAATGTCCTACTTAGATAGGCATGGTCCAGCACTTATACATTTTATCCTGAATATCATTACCTTGGTCCTTTCTTGCTCTGTCCATCTTCTGCTGAAATCTTCCATCCAACTACTAAATACTCTTTGAGAAGATTGCAAACTCATGTGAGTATATGCCATTTCCAGTTTGTGACTTCTCCTTAAGTTGGGCCCTTCACACTGGTTAATTCTTTTTATTGTCCACAGTCAGCTCCTTTTCCCTTTGTTAATCTCTTTTTCCCCACTGACTATTGCCTCCTTGAGACACTCTCTTTTTTACCATTGTTAATACCACAACTTTCCAGTTTTAATTTTACCTCCGTGATTACCCTTAGTCAATTCCTGAGGAAAATGAGCTCCTCGGGGTTCAGTCCTGGGTGCACTTCTAATGTAATTCTACAAATCTTTCTGAATGGTCTCAGTCACTCTTAAGATCTACCTATCTTCATGTGCTATGACTTCCAAATATCTTCCAATCTTGATCTCTCCTAAAATATCCCCAAACTAAATATAAAATTGCCAATGGAAAATTCTATTGGGATGGTCCCCAGGTTCCTAAAATTCATACAAAACTCAACTTAAATTCTTCCTTTCACACCTGTTCTTCTGGGTTTTTCTTTTCAATTAGAGACTCGTGGTGTATGCTGTCATCTAAACTAAAATCTAGAAATTATGTCTGACCCTTCTTTCTCCAACACATCTCTCAAGTGCAAATGCTTTTAGCTTCTACACATCTCTCTGATATGTCTTCTCCTATCTATAACTCTGGTCTCTGTTCTAGCTCTGACCTTCAGCATCTCTTGCCTGGGGAGGAAATAGCAGTGGTTAAGAGCGAAGACCTCAGAGTTAAAAAAATCTATTTTTTTTTTTTGTTAGGAAGATTGTTACTGAGCTAACATCTGTGCCAATCCTCCTCTATTTTATGTGGGACGCCGCCACAGTGTGGCTTGACAAGTGGTGCTAGGTCTGCACCTGGGATCTGAACTAGTGAACCCTGGGTCACTGAAGTAGAGCACGAAAACTTAACCATTATGCCACCAGGCCAGCCCCAAAAGATCTGAATTTTGAATCCCAAATCCATTACTTTTTGGCCGTGTGACTGTGACCAAGTTAGTGAGCCTTGTTTTCCTTATTTGTAAAGTAGGAATAATAATAGTAAAATTATGGTAATGATGATGATGATACCTATTTCATACGGTTATTGTAATCCAAACATAGGTCTGGACACCAAATGTGGACTTTCCATACCCTGCTTTACCATCTGGTACTTAGAGTTTCTTCCAAAACTTAGTACTACCACCCTAAACAGCCAGAATTTGGATGGCATGATCTGTATCTACTGTGTCTAACCAATGCTAATCTCTGTTTCACTCCAGCATCTTCCAGTTGGTTTTGATTCTAGGTTACAGAAAGCAATGGATTTATAGGGTCATATCTTTAAAAAATTAAAATAAAATAAAGAACAAATATTCCTTGAGAGTCTCACTGATATTCTTGGTATAGAAAAATAAACCAACTACAAATTCTTTGATTGTAATGGTCAACAAGTTTTGAGAACTCAAGATATGTCTCACATTGGGCACTTCACACACATCATCTCACTTACTCTTCATTTGGTTATGTAGGTCATCCATTCTACAAGGGTACCCCTTCTAAAGGCGCTATTCTCATCATAGATGTCATATAGTTATGCATTTATTATGACAATTCTCCATCAGATGACTGTATGGTGGCTTATTTTAACAAAATCAGAACATTACAAGTTTCTGAGATGAATGTAGAGTTAAGGGATGAAGAAAGGATGCATTTTTCTAATCAGCACAAATGCACCATAAGGGTTTGCACAGGTCACAGGGATCTGATCTTCATCATCGTTATCTTCACCTTATTGTTTCTTTTTTAGTTATCCCCTTTTCACGTGTAAGAAATCTGACATTCATGGAAGTTAAATGACTTGCACAGCATTTCACAGATACGGCAAGTGACGGGACTTGTGATTTGAATTCAGGTCTGTGTAAATTTCAGCACTACGCCACACTGCACAGCTGCTATGCAGCTGGAGTAGGGCTCCGCATATGGCACTTGATCCAGTGATGCCAAAATGATAGGACTCAAGATGCTGAGTAAAAACATTTTTTAAAATGATGAAAAATATCAAACAGATAACTAAGGAGACCTTGGGTAATAGGCAAAATCAGACTTTCTGTGGCTCCGATTTCTCTTCCCTGTGTCCACCTATCTCTAGGACAATGTTGATTTTAGATAATATGAGATACAGAAATCTTCTTTTGAAAAGAAATTAACCTTCAGAAGACCCAAAGCATAGTGATTCATTGGGGGAACGTGGACACTGGTCGTCTTCTAAACATTCTTGTTGGGGCTGAGGCAGGGGACCGTTACAAAATTTCCAGGGCAGAGCTGTCTCTGCAGCTTCAAATGATGACCTGTTGGAAATGAGGTGAACAGGTTGTGTTTACAGCCTCAAAGAGATTATATGAATCATACGGCTATGCATGTCCAATCAAAGAAGAAGGAAAGCAAAGGTCAGACACAAACATGAAATGGACCTGACCCCAACCTCTTAGTTATGTCAGGCAATAAGGAATCTTGGCCAAGCAGAGCAGCTGTGCCCATGGTGTTCTCCCTGATTGACCTCTTATCTTATTCAGATGCGAGGTCTAAACATAACAGTTTAGAATCCTGAAAAAAATCCTCTCTGCAATGCTTTGAATCAAAAACTGGTATGATTTATTACCTTTCACTGTATTTGGAACTTTAGATGAATATTTTAATAAAGCAGGAAAAGATAATGACTCTGACATCTCTATCATGGTGTTAGTAGATAACTATGATGATGAGAAAATACAGCCCAGGAAATATAATGAAGAGGGTGATATTTTTCCTGGTGCCTTCAGCCATGGGATTCTGGGCGATTTTCGTATGTTGAGAGTGTCCCTTATTATTCCTCTCAGACATTCTCAGATGAAAGTGCTCTGGCTGTTTCACTGTTTGATTTTCATTAGATTTTTTTCAGCTGACCCGACTATATGGCGAATGCATCACAGCTGGTGCTGACATAGAGCTAGGCAGCTAATTTAAGGGAGGCACACTGGAGTTCCCTGGCTGCGAGGGCAAAAGAAAGCAAGTGGTGAAGGCCCGTGATTCTCATCTGACACTGAATCAAGGTATCTGAGAAATTTTTGTTCCTTTGTTTTTTCCTTTATTTAATTAAATTTGGGTTTCCCTTCCCCTCCCAGAAAGTAAGTCATTTTGGGCAGTTGAGGGGAGAGCTGAGAATCTACCATTCAACGGTATTCAAAGCCCAATTTGGGGACTGGTGGTGAATTTCTCTAGTATTTTTTAAAATTATTTTATGGAGCACATATTGGCTTATAACAATGTGTAATTTCAGGTGTACATTGTTATATTTCAGCTTCTGTATAGACTGCACGAAGTTCACCACCAACAGTCTAGTTTTCATCTGTCACCATACATATGTGCCTCTTTACCCCTTTCGCCCTCCCTCCACCCCTTTCCCTTCTGGTCACCACCAGTCTGTTCTCCTTATCTATGTGTTTGTTTGTTTGTTTATCTTCTACACATGAGTGAAATCATGCGGTATTTCTCTTTCTCTGTCGGACATTTTGCTTAGCATAATACCCTCAAGGTCCATCCATTCTGTTGCATATGGCACTATTTTGTCCTTTTTATGGCTCAGTAGTATTTCACTGTGTGTGTGTGTGTGTATATATCTATCTATCTCATATGTTATTTATCTATTCATCTATTGATGGGCACTTGGGTTGCTTCCATGTCTTGGCTATTGTGAATAATGCTGCAATGAGCATAGGGGTGCATGCATCTTTTTGAATTATTGATTTCATCATGTTATTTGGATAAATATCCAGTAGTGGAATAGCTGGATCTTGTGGTATTTTTGGTGTATAATCTGGTACTATCTAGCAAAACTTAAAGTATACATACCAATCCCACTGAGTACAGAAAAAAGCTAAAAATATTAAATGAGCTATTGGATATAATAAATAATAGTCCAGCAACAGAGAAAAGGGCAATCTAGCATAGAGGTAATACAAGCCTTGAAGTAGAGAATTCAACAAATGAAATAGGAAGAAGTGTTTTCAGAGTCAATTGATTAAAATTTGTCTGTAATGAACAGGCTAGATCAATCAATGGAAAGGACCTTGATATACAAAGACAAGTTGATTCAGAATTATGGAACCTGAGACATATCCCAGGTAAGTTATTGAACTAGAAAGATAAAAAAGACTTCAATCATCTGGTCAAAAAATATTTATCACCCATGAAGGGAGAATGTTCAGAGGACTTCACCTCTCTCCCATAGCAGCCTTCAATGGAACAGTGTCTACAAAGTACCAAGGGATTAAAAAGTGCAATGCAAGTTTATTGCATTCATCCAAGTCAGGTTTCAAGAATAAATGCCACAGAGAGGCTTTCTCAAAAAGGAAAGGTCATATGGTACCCATAAGTCCCTCTGAAGAAAAGGAAAAAAATTCACTGAAATCCAGCCAAATGTGAACTATATCAAAAGACAGAATTTAACAATGGACCAAATACGGTGAAATGGCTTTAAGTATTTAAATCCTTTCAGTAAGAATTTAATCCAATAAAGTATGGGAACAAGACAAAATAATGAAAGAAGTTATGATAGCAGGTGAGAATGTAAATGTCATTCATTCATCCAGACAAAGCAAAGATAATACAAGCATCAAAGACTGAAAAGTGAGGGAGAGAGGAGGTGTGCAGAAACGTAAGAATGCTAATCAGTTCCTCTCTCATCAGAGAAAGAAAATCAAAGCTGTCTGAACTGGAAAAGTATTTTTTAAATGCCGTAATTGTTCTAATATCAGTATTTTAAATAATCTTTTATTCCTGAAACTTCGAGGAATATTGTAGAATCACACATATTTTTTAATGAAATACCTTTATCTGAAAAGACTGGTAATTTCTTCTATTTTTTGTTAAATTCAAATAAAATTTAATTACCTTTAATGTTTAAAGTGTATATAACAGATGGTCTCTTTATTTTAGAGTTATTTCTATATTTTTATGGATCTACATATTTATGTATTTCTGTTATTCCATATGTGTGTAAACATATACATGTACATTTATATGTGTGTATATATATACATATGTACATATACACACACATATACATACACATATGCACACACAGGCATACACACACAGAGACAGAGATAGACAGCTGTTGTTAACAACAGCCATCAAATATTAATACTGAAAAATGCCCTTGGTAGTAGTCCAGTCATGGGCTTCCAGGAGAAATGTGTGCTCCAAGATCTTGTCAAGATACATAGGTTTCTAGTGCATGGGGCTGAATTAGTAGCAACGTCATTGTCAGGTCCTCCACCTTTCTTTATTAGAAAACCTTGGACCCTATATCTGGAAGGTCTTTCATTCTCATTTTTCTTCACCAAAACTCCTTAACTTTCCCAGGAGCTCTTTGTAACTAAGACATCTGACCCAATACCAATAAACACTAATGATAAAGAAGTCTCATGGTCCTGGTCTCTCTGGCTGAATCTGGTTGGTTTAAGGATAAACGACTACTTAAGCTAGGATAATGAGCCTGTCTACAGAAATTTGAATATTTTACTGTGCTCTTTCAGTTCTAGTGGCTGGAGGCTTGAAGGCAATGCCACAAGTTGTGAAAGCTCATTTTCCACTATGGCATCTGGACAGTTGATAAAGCTGGAGTGCAGGGAGAAAGAATGAAGCAGGTGCTGTAGTGGAACAAACTCAGAGGTGACTCATGGCATCTCTAATGAATCCTTCTTTCTGTTGAAGTCAGCTTGAGACAGTTTCTTCTGCCCAAATAATCCAAAGTGGTATATAGATTAAATTTTTAAGAAAGAGTGATACGTAAGAAATCTTTTATGGCATTACACTAATGTAATGGCATTTATAATAAAAACATCAGCTACTTCAATGCCTGCTATATTCCAAAACCAAGGTATTATTTGAGAACCATTTAATTTTTCAGCAAATATTTATTGAGTTTACTATGACCCAAGTAGTGTTCTATGTGTACTGTTCTTTTTGAACAAAAGTAGACAAAAATCAAAATAAACAAAAATCCTTCTTCCCAAGGAACTTACATTTTGGTAGAGGCATATAATCTTCTAGTCTCTGAATAAAATTGAAAAATAAAATATTTGGGAAAGAAATGGATTTATTTATTTAATGATTTAGGAGTAATCAATTCAATCTTTCCTAAATATAGAGAAATTTTGCATCAAGAAGTTAAAATATCTCTCAATAAAATAACAGAAATACTGCATATTTTGGAGTTGTAAGGTAAACTTGATAATAAAACCATAAAAAATATTTCAGATGCCTGTGTTTTAACGAGGTTACTTAATGGAGGAAATTACGCCTTCAGCTTTCAGTTTTTGATAATAAGGTAAAAAGAACCTGTTTGGAAATGTTCATTTTGAGGTAACTAAGCAAAAGATGTATTCAATAAATATTTGTTGTATGAGTGAATGGAAAGTTTCTGGTCTTGAAGAGCTAGCAACAAAAGTAGGGGAGACATCACCATATTTTCAACCACTCAGACCCTGTTGAAACAACGCTTTAGATTCAACTTACTAATTCTCTCTTTGGCTGTGTCTAGTACAAAATTCATAATATTTATTTAGATTGTCTCAGTGAAATATCTTCTTATTTAGAATTTCTAGTAAATTATATTTTTATTTGGCCTGTCTTCATTTTTGCTCTTTTTTTTTTGAGGAAGATGCACCTGGAGCTAACATCTGTGCCAATCTTCCTCCATTTTGTATGTGGAACACAGCCACAGCATGGTCACCTGATGAGTGGTGTAGGTCCAGGCCCAGGTACTGAACCTGGGCTGCCAAACCAGAGTGCACCAAACTTAACCACTGGCCCATGGGACTGGCCTCGATTTCTGCTCATTTTAATTTCATACCTTCTCCTCTTTTTTAATGGATGTTATTCCCTGATTTATCTCTTTGAAGACCACCATCATATATAAAATCACTTCCAAATTTAATTTGATATCAGTATTTCTCCTGAATTTTACTTGTGTTTCTTCTCTTTCTTGAGGGTTTTTAGTTGCCCCGGACTCCCAGAAAATGGCCCGGTCTTGAATTGGGAACTCATGCTCCTTACCCAAGGGGATGTAAGCTATAATGCAGATATAGTCACTGAGTCAGAGGGTGCTCTTGTCCATGATCTGGTTTGAGATTGTATTTCCTTACCTTCTTCTTTATTAAACTTCCCAAGACTATATCTAATCCTCAGTTACCTTAAGCAACTCTGGCTCCTGACTCTTGTCATTTTCCTGAGCAATGTGTCTCGGAGGGAGCAATTCTCCCCTCTACACTTCTTGAGTTCTTATGGCTGGACTAATAACAAACTTGACACAAGACCAAATGAACAAAGAAAAACCAATTTAATATATGAGCACGGAAGATCATAAAAAATGATGCTTAGAGAGTGAACAAAGCAGGCAGTTGATATATCTTTTTACACAAAGAGACAAATTTGTGAGGATTTGATAGGACAGAGAAACAGGTTTGGTTGCTCAATTAATAAGTAATTTAAGCAGAGTTTGGGTTTGGGGTAGTAAAGAAGTAACAAGTTTTGTTTATACGGGCTTCTCAGCCCTGAATCCCCTAGTTCTGGTGATAAGGATGCAGGCAGAGCCCCTTTCACTTGGCAGATTTATTTCCTGCTTTCAGGAGAACAGAGAGAGAAAGGTCAGAATTCCATTGCATTGGCTACTTCTCAAGTAACTTTAATTCAAGATAATCAATATGCCATATGGGATATTTTAAGGTGGCCTATTCTCCCCCAACAAATGAAGACTCAAGGTTGCCACAACATGCTTCCTGATCTGGAGTCCAGCAGGCTGCTGGCTTCAGCCCCACTTGTATTTGATTCTGGCCAACAGACACGTTTGTCTTGTGCTTGAGCATGACTATCTTTTAGAAAGTGTTTCTCCTTTCATGTTGTTTCTATCGTTGCTGTATATCTAGAGTGGAGGTAACATCAGAGGGTGAACTTACAATGCTATCCTGATTGGAAGTTCAAAAATAAGGTTCTAAATCATTTTTCCAAACTCAAACCAGAAGTAATAAAAGGGCATCATTTTGGGCGGTGGGGCCATTTCCCTTGAAGTTACATTGTAAGACTGAACTGAATTTAAAAATCAGAAACAAACATGCTCTGAAATATCCTCTCACTTGCAACAATGTAGCAGAGGCCATTTGTGTGATTGGGCAATTTCTAAGCAATTGATCTGGTAAAACTGCAGAGAGCAGGCCGCTCAATAGAGTTCCTAGTACCAGCAAGAAAGTGATCATTTATTCATACACTGTGGAAGCTGGCAGAATGTAGAAATCACAAATTTCTTTATTTAATAAACTGATTGAAGAAAAGTGAAGAAACTTGCTCAGAGGCAAACTATTAGTTGGTGGTAGAATGAAAATTAAGTTTTAGGTTCCTTGGCTGACAGGTAATTGTGTTTTCCACCGTGAAGTTTTGTTTATTTCTTTTTCTTATAAAGATACAATGAATGTTGAGTATTTAGTGAGATATCTGGAAAATACCTTATTAACCTATTGGGTTGGAATTGATTCAAGCCATAGCAATTTGTTGGTATTGATGAAAATGTATTTCTGCTGAGTGTACTTTATTACTTACAGAATCAAAGATGATGCTGATGATATCAACCTTGTTCTTTTATTCAATTAATTTTTCTTTTTGTTGGTGAAGAAGATTCACCCTGAGCTAACATCTGTGCCACTCTTCCTTTACTTTATATGTGGGATGCCTCCACAGCATGGCTGATGAGTAGAGTAGGTCTGCACCTGGGATCTGACCCTGTGAACCTGGGCTGCTGAAGCAGAGTGAGGAACTTTAATCACTTTGGCCATGGGGCTGGCCCTCTATTTTTTTTTCATATGTGACCCACTGCCACTGTATGGCCACTGGTAGACAAGCAGTGTAGGTCTGCGCCTGGGAACCTAACATGAGCTGCTGAAGTGGAGCCCGCTGAACTTAACCACTAGGCACTGGGGCTGGCCCTTATTTAATTAATTTTAATTTGAGTATTTATTGAGTGAATTTACCTTTGTGAGATTAAAAGTTTTGAGAGCGGCGTTCTCAAAGATCACAAATTGTATTTACAGCTGCGATTCGTTATAGTCATTTAGTGTCCGGTTTTCAGGCTTTGAGAGTTGTATGGCTTTATACGACTCATGCATTCATTTTTTCACTTCAAACACGTATTGAGTGCCTATTATGTGTCAGGCCCTCTGCTAGCTGTCTGAAACATAAAGTGCACAAACACAGACGTGTTTGCTGAACTCATGGAACTGAAACTCTGGTGGAAGAAGTAGAAAATAAAAAGATAATAACAAGATAAATGAAAATTAAAACCATTGTATGTATTATGAAGGAATGATACCAGGGGCTGTGAGGGGTTAATCGGAGGATTTGATTAAATCAAGAACCCAGGAAGGATTCTTTGGGGAGAGGGTCTGAGGGCCATGTAAGTAAATTCACTGAGGAGAGGAAGGACAAACATTCCCAGCAGAGAAGAGGACGTGCGAAGGTCCCACAGAAAAGAGGGTTCCTGGGTACTTCAGTGAACTAAAATGGCCAATAAGTTTGGAAAGTATTCAGCAAGACGAAGGATGGCCCAAGTTGAAGCTGGAAGAATAGACCGGAGAGGTTATGTATGACCTTTCAGGCAGGTGAAGGACTTTGGATATTTAGAACAATAGGAAGGGCTTAAAGAATTCAAAAGTCATTCTGGTTGCAGGGTGAGAATGGGCCGTAGTTGGGTGCAGGTAGACCAGTATTTGGGCTATTGTCATACAGCAGGCAAGAGATGACAGTAACCTGATGAGGCAGTGGGAGGAGGCAGGCAGGGAAGTGAGTGAATTAAAGAGGTGTTTAGAAAAGAAAAGTGACAGATGATGAGAAGGTGATCAGGATGGCTCTTAAGTCTTGCATATCTGACTCTATAATGATATCCTTCAGAGCAAGGAACCATGGAAGAGGACCTGGTTTCAAGAAGATCAGGTTTTCAATGGTGTCTTATCAGCTTGAGGTGCTTTAAAGATATATAACAAAAGATGCCAGATACTTGATTGGATGTTCAGGCTTGGAACTTAGACAATGGTTCTGCACAGGAGGTGTTATTTTTTTTTTTTTAAAGATTTTATTTTTTCCTTTTTCTCCCCAAAGCCCCACCCCCCTCCCCCCGGTACATAGTTGTATATTCTTCGTTGTGGGTCCTTCTAGTTGTGGTATGTGGGACGCTGCCTCAGCGTGGTTTGATGAGCGGTGCCATGTCCTCGCCCAGGATTCGAACCAACGAAACACTGGGCCGGCCTGCAGCGGAGTGCGCGAACTTAACCACTCGGCCACGGGGCCAGCCCCCTCACAGGAGGTGTTATTTTGTGAGTTAATTTCATATAGTGGTGGGAATGCATTAGATCATCCAGGGAAAAAGTATAGAGTGAGAACAGAAGTTCCAGGCCTGAGACTTGACCTGGTAAATTTAGTGTTTAGGTAAAGATTGAGCAATCAACAGAGCAGACTTGGGCGAGGTACCAGAGTAAAAGGAGGAAATCCAGAAGAGCGCCACGTGACAGCATCTTGTGAAAAGAGTGCTGTAAAGAGAGTGTGTTCTACACTGTTGATTGCTATTGAGAGTATAAAAAAAGAAAACTGAAAATATCTATTGGATTTACTGGTAAGGAGATCACTTGTGACCTTAGTGAGGGTAGTTTTGTTGGCATAATGCGGATGGGAGCCTGATTAAAAAAAAAAAAGTGGACAAGAAAGTAGAAGGTGAGGAAATGTACACTGTTGGAATGGACAACTCTTTCAGAAGTTTCCTCTGAAAAAGAAGGTAGAGATGGAGCTGTGTCTGAAGGAGGATTTGGGCTATATGGATGGGAGAATCTTGTGCATATTTAAAAGCTGAGAGTAACATCAATTTGATGGCATGCATTTATATTATTGAGTAAATCTTTACCACCATTTGACATTTTAAAATATTCTCATTCGGTCAGGTTAGCAAGAGTAATAAAGCTCCGGTTTTCTGTAATGCATTACAGTCTTAAAAACGCTTGCACTCATGATCTTGTTTTTATTCTTGCAACAATGCTGTTAGTTGATATTATTTTTGTTTTCCAGGCAAAGACCATTCCTGTCCTCTTCAATCTTGGCTCCCCCATGCATACAAAGTGCCAGAAAACACTAAACATTCAATACGTATTTGTTGAATCGATAACTTAATGTTCATCATCTACATAACAAAACTGAGGCCCTCAATGGTTAAGTTCTTGGCTAAATTTACACAATTGTTAGGGGCAATGTTGGGTCTTCCCACGTCAAGTTTAGTGCTTTTTCCACTTAAGACTTGCAGGAATACTAGAAATTAAAACTAGTTTATAACTGGGATCTATTGGTTGGGTGTTTTGTAGTCATTTTTCTAGAGAGAATATTTCTAGAATGTTTAAAAGAATGGCATTTGAAAGCAAAGCTCACCAACTATTCTCCGTCTTTTAAAACCTCATGCTGCCAAGATAATTAAATTGTGGCCACGCTTCCAGGGACAAACAGAGGGCTGGTCATTGCTTGTGAAGTATGAAGACCATCAAGCAGATGCACTTTAAATTAGATTTTAGTGAAATTCCTTAAAACTGATTAGCAAATCAAATACAGGTGAAATAATAATTGAGAGATAGCAATGAACATAACAAGACTTCTGAGATATTTTCCACAATATCCACTTATTCCTGGATGGTGTGAAATGAACACAACACTTCTTTTGTTATGACTATAATGCAATAACTGAGAGAGAGAGACAGAGAGAAATGAAAGAGGATATTTTAGATCCCCAGTCTTGAGTCCACATTCAGCCCCAAATTATCAAATAACTAAATATTAATCTGTAAAAATCTTATGGTACTTCACGTAGTCTGCCTTGAATAATATTACTGAGCCAAATGCCCATTGGCTCAGGTACGTATTTTAAAGGGCTCTAGGTATTTTTGCTGCAAGCATCTTTGCCACAAGCAATTATGCGACAAACATTATTGCAGGATGACTAATTGGCAGTAAGGAAATTTTGCTGTAAAAGATAAAATCACAAAAGATACAAAGGGGGACATTAAAAAGGACATGATGAAACAGGAAAAATTAATAACAAAACTAAAGACTGCAAAAAATGAAAATACAAAATATTTGAGTACAAATATTTCAGTATTAAATGTATGTGGATTCATGGGAACACTGCACTAAGAACTGATCTTATTTGGTGAATTGTGACCTAAGCAGATTGTCTTCCCAGTCTTTCATTCATAGTATTATATACTTTTTGTTTTTTTGCATCTTGATTTGAATCATTGTTTGGCATCACACTTTATTTTTTCCTCTAAAGTATTTCCCTTCATTAATAGAGGTTTCAGTTTCATGCAAACACTAGGATGAATACTTATAACCAAATGAAAACCATTTCTAATCAAACAAAGCTATAATGAAAACAAAACTGTCAATCAATTAATTATTTCGTCTTTTACAGCAAAATTGCCTTTACGGCCAATTATTAGTTATGCAACAAAAATATTTGCAGCAAAAATGTTTATGGTGAAAACACTAGACACAATTTTAAAAAGTAATTAAATTAAATTTACTAAAATGATCTGTGTATATTATTTAAATTACATTTAGTGAAATAATGAGTGTGTATAGTATGTACTACTATGAAGCATATAACTCCAGATGGCATTCTCTTCCCCACTCCTCCTCATTCCTGAATACTGTTTCCCCCCAAATTCATTTTCAAGTCATTTAACTATTCCTTTTAATATTTAACCCCATACTTATAAATAATATATTGTATTATTATTGTGGTTTTTAAATTTTACAAATTCAGCTTTCAGTGTTACTTTTAAGAGTTCTAATGTCTTTCTCATTTTCAGTCCTGTGCATTTGACTTTTAATTTTGACTCATTTCTGGAAGCACTCAGACTATTTGAGGGCATTCCTCTTCAAATAGAAATTAGCTTTCTAATTATAGGGGAGGAAGAAATATTCCTTTACCCTGCAATTTCCTCTGCATGCTCTAAGAATTAAATAGACATGAGACAGAATAAGAGGAGAAAATCAAACAGATTTAACAACATGTATACATGGGAGAAACCCAGGAAAACTGAGTAACTTGCCAAAATAGCCAAAACCACCACCTTAACTATCATCTTCAGTTAAAGACAAAAGAGAATGTTGGAAGTAGTGGTTTGGGATTTCAAAGGGAATGAAGGCAATTCACCTGGAGATGGATAAGCCAATGTTTGGTAAATAAATGTTTGCATACCTTGTGAAAATAATGAGAATGGGGCGGACTCGGATCAAATGGGTCTTGCTAGGTTTCTCCCTGTCTACCACACCTGGTTCATACTATACTACACTTGTCTGTGGTGATGGCTCCTTCCTCCAACAGGCCTTCTGCCTTAAACTCTTTTAGGCAGTTAGGGAGGGAGGTCGAAGTTTCTTTCTGAGTCTTTTGTTCTTAAAAGTAATCAAGCCAAAGAGGTGCATTTTGGGGTGGCAAGTTCTTATCCCCCACAAATGAAAGGAATTAGCTTTAATAACTCCTCAAAGGTTTTCTCCCCGACCCTCAGCATTTTTCAGATATAGTTTTATATATGTATGTCTACATATGCATATGTGTATATATATATACGTATATATAACTGTATCTGTATGTGATTTCCTTTCTTGAAAATTATTTTTATCTGTAGTTAATAATTTCTATTTCTTCTTTTTCTTTTTCTTCTTCTTCTTTATCCTCTTCTTTTCTTCTTCTTTGTCTGCTCCTCCACTTCCTCCTCCTCCTTCTTTATCGGCTGGCTTATGTATCCTTATTTTACCCAGAAACAATCTGTGTAACTATTCTTAATATAGTCAAACACAATCAGGTAACTCATCTATTTTATACTTTCTCTTGGAAACACCCCCATTCCAGTCTCCTGATCCATTTTACACTGGTTTTGTATTGGGCCAACTGCAAAATTGTCTTTCATGGACTTTTCTTCAATATCATTCTAGGAAAGCTCTTGATTCCTTTCTGTTTCCTCTTCCTGGACTCTGTCACTTCCTCTTTGTTGTTTTGTTCTGTTTGTTTTTGGTTTACTATTTTTTCTTGGTGACGAACGTCTTCCAATAGTTCCTATATAAGCATGAATGGGAACTTAGATTTTTCAAGACAGTGTATTTATGAAAAGTGTTTTTCCATTATCCTCACACTTGATCATTCATATATAATTCCAGGTCATAAACCATTTCACTTAGAATTTCGAAGGCGTTGTCCCATTGCTTTTTAGTTTTTATTGTTACTTTTGAGAGGTCTAATTCATTTTCATTTTCAATCCTTTGTGTTTGACTTTCATTTGATTTGTTTCTGGAAGCTTTAAGCTCTCTTTTCCCTGGTATTCTGAAATTTTATGATAGCACATCTTTTTTCTCAGAGTATTCATTGTGCCCTTTAATTCTGAATATTTATCTTTTTAGTTCTCTTTTTCTTCCTGGGATTTTTTTTATTGTCTATAGGAAAGTTTTGGGAGATTTATTTCAGATTTTTTTCTTAGGTACATATACACATTAATAAAGAGACAGTGGGGCCAACCTGGTGGTGCAGCAGTTAAGTTCGCACGTTCTGCTTCTTGGCAGCCTGGGGTTCGCTGGTTTGGATCCCAGGTGCGGACACGGCACCACTTGGCACACCATGCTGTGGTAGGCGTCCCATGTATAAAGTAGAGGAAGATGGGCATGGATGTTAGCTCAGCGCCAGTCTTCCTCAGCAAAAAGAGGAGGATTGGCAGTAGTTAGCTCAGGGCTAATCTTCCTCAAAAAAAATAAAGTAAAATAAAATAAAGAGACAGCTGGATAAGCAGAGATCTAAAACATGTAAAGAGAATTCATTTGAAATGTTGTCTAGGAATGTTGTGAATAGTATGTGCTGAAATTTATGATACAGAGTAGAAGATTCCAACTCTGCAGTCCACACTGAAAATTTTGATAAAATAGGTTTCTGGAATACTATGGTCAATTCTATATTTTTAAAAGCTTTCTAGATGATTCTGATGAGCAGTCAGATTTGAGGAACCTGATCAGTCATTTAAGTACAAGCATACAGAAAAAGGATAAATATAATTTATTACTATTCGTTTGAGATAGTACTACTTGTTCACAACTTTTCCTCCCTTCCCTACCCTTGCTATAGCTTTCCTGAGGGCAGAGCATGCTTCTCCACCCTATTGATTTGGGGGCTTCAGATGACTTGCTTTGACCAATGGCATGTGGGCAGAAGTGATAGCATGCCAGTTCCCAGAGGAGAACTGAAGATCCATTGCAAGTGTCCTCTTATGCTCCTGTGCTGTGCATGAGAAGAGCATCACTCACATAGCCACTCCAGAATAAGAATATAGGTGCAGAAGACCTAACCCAACCCACAGTCTAGAGCCAAACCCAGCCAAAGAATAAAAATGCTCTAAACCCGCAAAGACAAAGGATAATATTAAAAAAAAAAAAAAAAAGAAAAGAAAAGAAGAGAAGAGAAAAAATAGACAAGGTAGATGAGATTTACACAAATTCTGGAAAGATGGACAGTTTGTGCTGTCTTTGGATGAGGGACAAAGTGTTTCATTTGTAGTTTTATGTAGGATAATTAGATCACATGGACTTTTATTGAATTGTACGTAAAGATGATGTGCGTCCATGCATGTGTTTGTGTGTGTGTGTATTTGTGCTGGTTACCAAAGAAATGGGTGTAGTGGAGAGCTTTATTTTATTTCATTTTTTTGTTATACTCAGAATACCATAACTCAATAAATAATTGTGCATAATAATAATAAAACCCACAGAGAATTAACAGTTGCATCATTAGACATGTTACTTCTTTTCACAATGAAATCTTACTTGGTGATATTTTTCTAAATTTCCCTGAGAGGCTAGATGTTTATATAAAGTCATGGCAATGTTAAAGTGTATATTGTATATGATGTAACAAATGAGGCACTTAATTTGAATTTGTTTCCACAGAATAAGCCATTTGATATTTCTGTACTCTTTATGGCAGATTAGTTTTGCTTATAGTAGATTATTACATTCTTTCTGAGTCATTAAGAGCTGTTACTGACGTGTACCAAACTGTGTTTTGAAGCATTGCCATTATGTTTAAACCATATAATTTGTAGTTAAAACTAAAGGCATGAAGCTTGTCAAATACTGTTTTATTTCATATTGAAAAAAGTAAGAAAAATCTTCACTTCAATGCTGAATTATTATAAAGTAGAGCAAGCAGTGGAAAAATTGCTATTTAAAAAAGGAAATGTTATCTCAATATTTGCAAAGGCACTGTGGTAAAGTCTATTAATGCTTTTCTTTTCTGATTATTCTCTCCTTCCTGAGGACACAGGAAGAATCTGGTCCCCAGGCCCCTTTGCGGTCAGGCAGGGCCATGTGACTATTTCTAGCCAGTGAAATGTGAGTGAAACTGATGCATCTTGTTTCAGGCTGAAGCTTTTAAGAACAAGTATGCCACTTCCATTATCTCCCTTCCTCTCTGGCAGTGACCACGAAGCTTGTTTATTGAAATGGCAGTACTCACAAAATAAGCAGTCTGAGTGACCACATGGAAAAAAGTAGCTCTGTAAAGACATTTGACTGACATCAGACTTTGTGCATGTGAGAAATAGATTTTGTTGTTTAAGACGCTGTGGCTGTAACTAGTGACTAAAACAGTCATGTATTGTTATGCAAAACCTGTGTCTAGATTTTAACTTTATTAAACAGAAACATACTTATTAGGACAGAGAGAGTCACTATTTAAAGGCACCCGCAGGTAAATATTCTTTTAATCAAAAAATTGTTTAAATGTGAATAAACACCACTTGATTTTTAACTGATTAATCAGATCATAAAGTTACATGATTAAAAAATTAAGAGGTTGTGGGTGTGAACTTTACTCTTTGTTTTGTTCAATAATAGAACTCTGTCATGTGCGTGTGTGTATATGTGTGTGTGTGTGTGTGTGTGAGAGAGAGGCAAATACTTATATGTAGTCAGATATTTTGAGCCATTAAATTGGACCATATGTGTGAGAACAATTTGTAAGCTGAAAAGAATCATAAGATACAAAGAAATCAGCAGCACCATTATCATCACCATTAAAATCTGGCTTCATTAAGAGTCTCCGGGCTGGCCACGCACTTAGGAGGGGTCTACTCTGTTATTCTATTGGATGATTTAATACGCTGGTAATTCAGTCAATTAACCGTAGTTGCTTGAACTACCTGGCACTGAGCAACCTATTTAACAAATGTGCATGTTAATTGACAGTTCATTACTTTAACTGATAGAGTAAGCTATTTTGGTTTCACATAGATATAGTTTTAGACAGTTACAAATTATTATCTAAGAAGCTGAGCCCATATTCTAAACGCCAAGTCGGGCACTCCAAAGGTACCATAGAGACTGGCAGTCCTTCTGCACAGAGGCATGTGTTGTGTGTGTGTGGGTATGTGTGTGTGTGTGAGCCTGTGTGTATGTGTGTGTTCTCCCCCCAGTTTTTCATATAGCATTTTTAAACATTCTGACATTATTCTAATCTCACTACTGTGACAGCAACTTCAAAACTAAGCAATTTAACAAATTTTACAGAAGCAAAAAGTACTAAATCTATGGCATGGATTCTGGCCTTCTGAGTTCAAGGCCAGAACATTGTCCATCAGACCACAGCTTCCTTTAGAGAAAATAAAAAAACTAAAAACACCTCAAGGTTGTCAGCCATTTTTTAAAAATGTTACATTTTGCTCTTTAACTTACCTGGAATTAATTATTACGCTTAATGTGTGAGATAAATCTAAATTCATATTTTCTGTACGTTGTAATATACAGTCTTGATTTTATTTACATAAAAACATACATTACTTTTCTGTCTTTTTAGATTTCAAACCGCATTTTCAATCAGATGGAAACAAAAGTTAATTACAGGCATTCACTAATAAATGTTACTATAATGGGATGCTAACATCAGGGTTCCTTGTATTTCTTCTCTATTTACTCCTATGCCCCTAATGTGATCCTTGTCCTGAACTTCTTGCAGTTGAGGAAGCGCATTTATCTCCACAATCCATTGTTCAAATTTGCAATAAATTCTTCAAATCTTAAAGAAGCAACTGAAGAACATGGATTTTAGACTTAAGATTTGAATGCTAGTTTTACCATTAATTGGCTAAATGATCTTGGACATGTTTCTTAACCAGGTTGATCCTCAGTTTCCTCATTTCTATAGTGGAGTTAAAATGTCTGCTTCATAAGCAGTCCTGAGAATTAATTGAGATAGTGTACTTAAGATGGATCAATTAATATAAATGAAAATTATGTTGCTTGCCTTCAGAGGCCTTAAAATCCATTTTTAGAAGGTGGATTATTTACAGGGAAGACTACTGATAACACCATATGATGTATATAAAGGACACTGGAGTCAAGAAAACCTTGCTTTAAATACTGGCTTTACCACTTACAGCTCAGTATTTTTATCTGTAAATTGGCATCATTATAAAATGAACCTTGTAAAGATGCTAAGATTAAATGACGTAATTTATGAAAAGCAGTTATTAGTGCCTGTCAATACAATAAGCACACTGTGGAAATGAGCTGGTTTTGTTATTATCATTATTTTCATTTGTACAAAGTCTCAGAGGAAAGGGAAATCCCTGAGAAGGGGGCTGTGAATGGTAGGGCGAGTGGAAGTGGGGTGGAAAGCTTTGAATAGCAATACAGTAGCCCCCTGTTATCCACAGGGGATAGTTGCAAGACCCCTAGTGGATTCCTGAAACTGCAGATGGTACCAAACCCTATCTATACTGTGATTTTTCCTAACAAATGGGCTAACAGGCAGGTGGTGTCTACAGCGTGGAAACATCGGGCAAAGGGATGAGTCACATCCCCGGCAGGTGGAGCTGGACGGCACGAGATTTCATCACCCTACTCAGAATGGCATGCAATTTGAAACTTACGAATTATTTCTTTCTGGAATTTTACATTTAATATTTTTGGACCATGGTTGATGTGGGTAACTGAAACCTCGGAAAGCGAAACCGCAGATAAGTGGGGACTACTGTAGAATCTTAGAGCCCAGGAGGCCAGCAACTGCACCATTCCCTCAGCTCTGCATCCTGGTCCACGGCCCGGTACCTGATACGCATCACCCAACCACCAGATATGCGCGAAATGAACGAATACAACAGGTGCACATTCTAGTCATTGTATAGAGTGCGACATCAGAGGCATAAAAAGGATGAAATATGTTTCAAAATATATTCAAAGTCAAAAGCACTTACCAAAATATATTTAAGTTGAAGAGGCAAAGGTCCTTGAAAGGAATAAAATATTGGCATTTTGCAAAAGAAAAAAGAGAAAAATAATTATCTCTGTTTTCACTTATTCCTACAAATTATTTCTTCCTCTTAGAGGTGTTTTCTTCGTTGGCATCAACTGGTGGCCATGAAATGAAATTCACTGGCTTGGCTTTGTGGATGCTTATTAAACAGGTTGGGCAAGATAACGACATTGTAACCCCGTTGTTGGAAACACCTTTCCTCTGTGAGGTAGTTAGGGACTTTGAGTTGCTTATACCATGAATTACCCAAATAGAAGTAGCAAGTGATTAGAAAGAAAGAGAATTTGTTTTCTCTTTCAGAGTACATCACCGCCACCCACCTCCCCAAATTTCTGTCTGAAAATCTCTCTGCCTCAGCCAATAACAAGTTAATACTCATTCAGGCTTTCTTCACTTGCTCCACATGGATCTATTTCGCTCTGAATTTGAGGACTAGAATGCACAGCTAAAGACGTAAGGGGTTAAATTGTAATGTATTCTACCATCTTAGCCCTGATCGCAAGAGTTTTAGGACTATCAAAGAACAGTAATAATCATAATTAATAATTATTGAAATCCTAAAAACATTTATATTTATAATACACACACACATATATATGTGTGTCGTATGGATAATATTTTGATCTTTACAACAATTCCACCAGGTAGATGAATCAAGTGTGACATTCCCCAATTTAGAAGACAGAAGCTAAGAACGTGTCAGCGACTTTCTCAAGGCCGGTGATATATTGAGTGGTGGACTCAGAATTTGAAGCCAGCTCTAGGATCCATATGTTTTCTACTAGATCCTACTAACGTAATGATACGATATAACGAAGACTATAAAATCCACAAAACTAATCATGATGTCTTCTCTTATTGTGACAAACAGACAGAAAGGATGTGAAGGTGACTGTCTGATTGGTTAGAAGGCAGCGTGAGTCCACAGTCACTCACAGACTCTGAGCCTTGGGTCAAGTTAGCAGAAGCTATCAGGGAATGGCGCACAGTTTAGCCAGATGAGGACGCTGCTGCAGATATCAGCAGGTGGGCATTGACAAGAGAGAAGCCTGACCAGTGAACTGTTGCATCAAATAACACAGAAAAACACCCTGCTACTATCTTCTATCTGGATCCCAGTTCAAAGTCATTGTCCACCGCCACTCTAGAGAGAGCTCAACAGAAGCATTTAATTATCTAGGTTCCAGTTAAAATATTAACAGCATCCTTAATTTAGAAAAGTGCCCAAGTCACATGCTATTTTTTAAGTCACTGATTCCTGGTCACAGTGAACATTTAAATGTAAAATTAAGTCTTGCCTGATCGGATTCTCTCATTTGCTGTGATGGAAGGCGCTGCAGCATTATCCACCACTTTATTCCTTTGCCCTGGCTTTCCCCAGCTTCTCAAGTCTGAATGTTTGTAACCTCTGTCCTGTGCCTGCTGTGGTCAGTCCTGAGAGAGGAACATATGGAACACTCCTGATCTGCTCCGTACAGGGATCTAGAATGTAGTCAGCTCGCCTGTGCTCCAAAATCTCTTTGTTGTCAAAAATACATGGGATCCAAGGACAAGCCCTGGCACTAGTGTTGCCCCTAGATGGCCATTCTACATTGTATCAGTTAGCTGTTTGCTATATAACAAATCATCCCTAAACATAGTGGCTTAAAACAACTATTTGTTAACTTACAATTCTATAGACGGACAACTGAGCTTGGATCGCTGAATGGTAATCTGCTGGTCTCATCTGGCCTCACTAGTGTATGTGTATCTGCATTTAGTGAGCAGTTGTTGGCCTCATTTACATGTCTGGCAGTTGACTGCTTTATGCTGGGGGCTGGCTTGCTGTTGAATGCATACCTAAATTCTCTTCCACGTGGCTTCTCACTCTCCAGCAGGCAAGCTTGTGTGCTCGTCTTCAGGTTCCAAGCATAGCAAAAGAACAAACTCCAATGCACAAATATTTTCTTTTAAAGTCTCTGCTTGTGTCAAAATTGCTAACATCTTGGTAGTCAAAGTAAACCACACAATCAGCTCAGATTCAAGGTCTGTGTGGATACACAGAGCCTATCTCTTGATGGTAGAAGCTGCGGTGCCATTTGCAAGAATGTAGATGAAGGCAGGAAAAGAATTTATGACTCGTTTTACACTCTTCCACAGCCAGTCCTCTGGTCACACTGGTCATATATTATTTCCACATGCAGACTATACTCATCTCTATCTAGGATCCTCCATCATCACCCAATGATGGCAGTAGGCTCAAAAGTCCATAATCTTCATCTTATAATTTTCTACATATCCAAATGCAGGTTCTCACATGTGGTTTCTATTGATCCAGAAACCTATGATCCAAAAAGACCAGTTATTTGCCTCTTACACACTCAGCACACAGTGAGGATGTAGGGACAATGTCACAGAAACAAAAACCTCCATTCAAAAAGAGGAGAAATGGGGCACACGTATCAGTCACTTGTCCCTAACAACTCTGGGGAGACTGCCAGTGAGAAAAGCTTTATTGTCCAATCCAAGCCCTTTGTATGTCTTCTCAATTCTTCTGTATTCTCCTATCTTGTTGTACGCAAAGAGGACCTACCAAAAGACACTTTCTTCATTCTGCCTGGAGATCTCTGTAGATACATCCAAAATTTCATCAGGTACATTTTCCATCACACAAAACAATTTTTCCAACTGTTTCACAACTGTCTAACATGAGTCCTCATTTTTCCGACATGCTACAGCAATTTTCTCACCACTTTTTCAGCCTCTACTGTTTTGTTACCACTTTTCCAGATTTCATTAATATTTTTCTTGTAGCCTAGCCCCAGAGCTAATTATATACGTTTCGGTAAAACATGTTTGGTAAAGAAGGATCCCATTTATAGGTAACAAGTTATACATCAATCATCTTATGCCAAATGATAAATTACCTCAAAATATAGTGGCTTAAAACAACAATCATTATTAGCTAATCATTCAGTGGGTTAGCAGTTGGGTCTGGACTCAGCTGGTGGTTGCTCTGCTGCTCTTAAGCAGACTCACTCATGTATGTGTGTTCAGTTTGTGACCAGTGGCCTAAGTGATGATGCTGCAGTTGGCTAGGGCTCCAGGCCACGTCTGTCATCATTAAGCAGGAGAGTCCAAGTGATTGCCCAAAGGCAGTGTGACAGGGCAAGCCCAATGCAGAAGAGTTTTTCAAATTTCATCTTCTGTCACATTTGCCATTGCTCCATGGGCTAAAGAAATTCACATGGCCACGCCCATTTTTCCTGAGTGGAGAGGAGCTTCAAAGTCACACGGCAAAGGAGTGTACATCCAGGGATGGGAAAAACTTGTGGCTATTTTGTAATTCATTACCCCCTTTTCACTTTAGTTCAGTGTAATAAGCGGCTCCTTTTCTTTAGTTGTCATTGATCACTCTTTGAGTCCTCCAGCTTCCTGCAGTAAAAGAGTTCCCCCTAATCCTGTCTCCAAAGACTGTCTTGCCCTGTGTCCTCTTTGAGAATAGAATTTCACCCTGTAATCCAGCACACCAACTATGGACTTGCTGCATGGGCACAAAATTCTTGACCCTTCATAGTTTTTGTCACATGCCAGATTGTCACGTTCACAATCTTTCCTTCACAAGGTGAGGAGAAGAGAAGCAGGCAACCACTGAGCATGGTTGACTGTCCATCCCGCTATCCAAGAGTAACAGGTATAAAACAGATCTGAGGTAGGTGAAAGGACTACAGAAAATGACATGGAATATTTGCCCAAGGGTAGAAATACAACTCTTAGAGAGGAAGAGTGTCTGGCTTTATTCCCAGGCCAAAATGAGGGTACAAAATCAAGTTCTTGGGGAAAGACTTAGAAGTGGAGGTTGAATGTCTAACATCCAGAGTATGCTGTAACTTATAGCTGCTTGCTGTGCTGTTGGGTTGGCCACTATCTGAATCCAGTCCGGCTAACTATGCATCCACAGTCTATATTAAGGTGGCTCAGGTAGTTTTCACAGATCCTGACCTGAACAGCCCAGGTATCCTCTCAGCCCTGAGGGCAGTCATTCTGGGGCCGGGTAGCCTGAGGTCACAAGTCAGCCATCAATGGCCATAAGTAGACATTTCCTTTTACCATGGTGTGTGGTACAAACGTTAGCATTTTTCTGTTTTTTTGGTTGGAAAATTTTGTGAAAAATATTAGGAAGCACTGATCTGTTCATTTTGATAAAAATGTATTCGCTAGTGCTATAATATTTTTGGTAGCCCTTATTTCTCTCAGAAAATACACACACACACACACGCATGTGTTTGCACACCCATGTGTGTGTATGTGTATATTATCTTTCTATTAACATGTCAGCTCCAAGTGGACAGGGCCATTGTCTGTGTTACTCATCCCTGTATTCTCCGTTGCTTGAACAGTACCTGAACCCTGTCTGCTACTCATTATATATTTGTAAAATGAAGCATTCAGACATATATGAGAGGTGTAATAATGATTATAACATGGCCTCTGCCCTTGAGAAGCTTGCAGACAGGAAGAAAAGCTTTGAGTCCATATCGTTGTCTGGTTGCATATCTGTCTGGGAAAAACTCTCTGTTTTCCTTTAGTCTCACATTCACACTTCTGTGACCAGATGCGTAGGTTTTTACCACAACAATCAATTTTCCAACACCAGCCGGCTAAAATGATTGTCCCATAGTTCAATTCAGTTCTGGCACTGTCTACCTGGAAACAGCATCAGATCCCACAAGTTAAGGACTCAGTCCTAAAAGACTGCCCCCACTTCAGATGCCAATTGCAAGTCCCAGGTTGTCCCCTGCACTTATGATTGACGTGCTATAAGTTGTGGCTCCCATGACCCTCTCCTTGGGTTTAATAATTTGCTCACAGAACTCAGGGAGATAGTTGCTTATGTTTATCAGTTTATTATGTAATACAGGATATGATAAAGGATACAGATGAATAGCCAGATAAAGAGACATGTAGGATGAAGTCTGGAAGGGTCCTGACCACAGGAGCTTCTGCCACCTTCCCAGCACATGAAGCTGTTCACCAATCCACAAGGTCTCTGAACCCTGTATTTTTGTGATTTTATGGAGGCTTCATCATGTAGACATGAGCCCCTCTCCCCTCTCCAGAGAATGAGGGGTGGGGCTAAAGTTTCAAGTTTCTGATCATCGGTTGGTCTTTCTGGCGACCAGGCCCCATCCAGGAGCCCACCAAGTGTAGCCTCATTAGACCAAAAGACTCTCCTATCACCCAGGAAATTCAAGGGATTTAGGAGCTCTGCGTCAGGAACCAGGGTCAAAGACCAAATATTAGTAGGCACTAGGGGCATGCCCCTAATATGTAAAGAATCATATTATCTGTCTTTGGGACTCTGCTTCAGAGGAAGCAGATAATGTTTTATAGTGATTCTCCTGCCACTCCTTAGTGTCTTTAATGGATCTTCAATAACTCCCAGGACAAAAAAAAGACTTCTCTTGTCTTTCATGAGGTAGCATTCATGTGGCTCTCTTAGAGACTCAGGAAGGCGTATAGAGGAGAAGTTCCAGCCTGCATGCCTGATGATCATCCTGTATTGAGTTAACAAGAATGTATCAGGTCTACTTTATTACAGGTTAAAGGTTGTGCTTTCTCCACCATTACAGAATCATTCACACGAATCATTTGTCGGACCAATTGCTTGCCAAGTAGAATGACTGAGACTGACTGATCTAAGCAGAAATTATGGTCTATAATGTTTTTTCTGCTTCATGTGCGGAAACAGCTTCCAGCTGGATCTAGTTGAGCCAAACTAAATTGCATCTGATTCATCGGCTTTGCTGCAATTGGTCTGTATAACAGGGTGGCAGGGACCCAGCACTGCAATTCTTTTTTTCACATTACAATACTGTGTAGTAAGTTAGATAAACTGAATGTTTGGTATAATTTTTATTTGCTCAAATAAAAATCACAGGATTTGCAAATCATAGGAATATCATTTCACACACACACACATCAAGGAATTTTAACACTTTCTACACATGTTGAATCATAGCATCATCTTTAGAGAATGTCTTATCTAAAGTTTATTTTTCTCATTGGTTTATAATAGTAATATATTAAGTTGTGTAATTATTATGTGCCATCTATTATGCAACAGGCTTCAGAATCATTAGTTCTTTAAATCTCATGGAAGACCTCATTAAAGTTGGTACTATTATCATTATCCTCATTAACAGCTGATGGCACCAGAATGGGAGGTTAAGTAACCTGCCTAATGTCATACAACTACTCAGCAGTGGCTGGGATTTGAGCTTAAGCTGTTGGAATCCACCGCTGGTGCTGTTCCCCATCCCACCCTGCTGGCTCCTCCCTCCCTCCCTCCCCTCCTTCCTTCCTTCTTAGTTCACTTGGCATTTCCGGAGTTCTATTCTTACATGAACTTAAATATATAGAAGCCTATGTTTCAGGGTCTTCAAGATTTTATAGACAAGTGAGAAAAATAATTATGTAAGTAAAATTTACATCAAAACCTGGAGAATGCTCTAATATATCAGAATAGCATTCTAATATAACGCATAAGGTATTATAGGATTAATGATAATCTCCATGAAGTCATGTTTAATGTCAGGTCTGTTCGCCACTCTAATCCTCGACTAAGAACATTACTTTGAACCTCTCAGGTGTTCCAAAAATACCTGTTGCTTGAGTCGCTGAACCAGTCTTAAAAAGGAGATGACCTGCACTTACGGTAAATTCTCAAAAAGGTCAAGTGTTTATTAAACACTTACCTAGTATGGTGCTTTCCCACGTGCCAAGTATTCTTTCAAATGCTTTACAAATAGGAACATAAATAATCCTCATAACAATGATCAGACCCATTTTCCAGATGAGAACACAGATCTGCAGAGAGATTGAGCAATTTACCGCAGCTAGAATGTCGCAGAACCGGGACTCAACATGTAGAGTCTGGCTCCAGAATCTACACTTCCAACCACCGCCCTGTGCTGCTTCTTAAGAGCACTGGGCTTTCCAGGCCACTTTTTGCAGCAGCTTGACGTTCAAAACACACGCACATTTTTCTTTTTTTTCTAAATGTTCTTTCCTTTTGTCTTGACATAGATGAAGAATTTTTGTGTCCATTTCATTAAAGATGTAAAATTGGAATTCATGCCACTTGGTGTATAATTTATATACACAAGAAAATGGGTTTTATTTGGCTTTTGACAAACTCCTGTCAAGTTGTGTGTGTGTATATATATATATACGCACACAGAATTCTTTTGTGCGCTCAGCAATTTGCAGTTCTTGTATTTCCATTTGGCTCCCATCTACCTATCTTTGTAATTTTTTCAGCTTGTCCATTCAAATTTCCACCTATAACTTCACATACATTGGAAGAAAGTCAGGCATTAGGCATAGGAAACATCAGTGGTCCTCAACTTGTAGTTTACTGTCCTAGCGTTGACTCAAGTCCCACCTGGCTCTATGACGTAGTGGTTCTGAGCAACACATTCAGGGCTAGGGAGAACTTCGTCTGAATGCAAGATCTTCTCATTCTAAGTGCGTAACTTTGGGAAAGTTATTTAACCTCTGGGCGTCATTTTCTTTATCTGTGTAACAGAGACAATAATATCCACTATGTGAGCTTTGGGGAGTCAATGTATATAAAGCGGCATTAAATGGTACTATACGTGGCTAAGTAAGTGGTGGTTATTATTAAAATGGTTCTAATCATGGAGACTTATTGTCTTATGTCTGGACTCACATTCCTACATGTCACATCTTAGCAAACCATTCCTGGCTTTGCTCCTAAGAAAAGATTCCTACCTCCCTCTGTCTTAGGCCTTCTAATAGGACTTTTTAGAGCTGGTGTCTCAGGCCTCAGACACTTCAGCCCTGATGATAAAAATGCTATGCCATTAGCCCATCTTGCTGTTGCTCACCAGAAGACATAAAAATTTCTCAGCCTGAATTTCATATCTTGCCATATTCTGATCCCCTCTCCTACCTCAAAATATTTTTCCCCCTTCTGACATGTTCTCCAGAGGGGCAAAACTCACTGCTCTTTACCATAAAGTGTATGTAGTATTTCCTCTTTCATCTAGGGGTGTCCCATCCCATCCTTTGCAATTGTTTCTTTCAAATTTTGACTTAAAATCAATCTCTTATTTTAGGTTTTCTCCAACATCTCTAGATTATTTTCATTGATTATGGGTTGGGAATCAATTTTCATTGATTATGTGTTCATTCATTGATTATTGCTTATTCATTGGGACTTGATCAGAAAAACATAGCCACTGGAAATGACACAGAATATGGGATTTATTATTTATTATTAATCTTACACAGTTGTGGGAGCTGGTTAAACACTTTATGGATAGCTGTTGGTTCTACATCTGGTCCTGAGAATAAAGTCAACTGAGCAGACAGTGAAGAAGGAAAGATAGTCATGCAGTGGGGAAAGTAAGGAAACAGAACCCACAGGGACAAGCAAGAACCCATATAGGCCTCTTACCACCACCAAGCCTCCAGCTTTCATGATGACAGTGACCTGGAAAAAAGCTGGCACTCTTCATCACAGAGCTAAACATGTACCTAGCCAGGATTTAGAGAGACATAAAGAGATCCAGTGAAAGCTAGGGAAGCTGTGAGCCTGGCTGCTACCCCTCACCAACAAGGTGAACCAGATCAGTCACCACGGGTATGAGTGGCAACACAGCCTGGGGCCAGCATCAGCCTTCTGAGCATAAAAGTTCAACGTTGAAGCTGTTGTTTCAATTCCCTTTTGACACCTCACGCATAGTGTCTTTGTGACCCATGCTAACCATGAGCCATGGAGGTGAGGGAATCCCGGGAAATGTATTTACAGCTTAGGTAAATCGGCACAGCACAAATCCACTGCACTCTACCCCTTGCAATTTGGCATTCATGTATTCTTCTTTCAACCATTCTTAATACAACTTCTAAACTAAGACAGAACTAGGTGATGCTTCTGCCTAACAAGATATAGCTATCCATTCTACGATCAGAAACTCTTTCCACGTAAGAGGGTACAAAGTCTCTCTCCCTCTTCTAGCTGCGTTGTATTTCCCCTTTGTTAGTCTGTAACTTAATAACTTATATTTAAGTTTAATTACTATTAACAGTTTTCCCTTCCTCTGTTAGATGATAGAAATAGGAGAAGAAAAATTGATTAATGTATACAGAAATATATTCTGAATTCCAGACACACTCTTTCTTACTCCCTATTGTGGAGTAGCAACCCAATTTTTCCTGTATGGTCAGAATTAATCACCATTGCAATTACAGTTACACCTTCTTTTTTAGCTTATTGATTCATAGCATGAGGAGCCCAATGTGTTCAGGTGGTAGTCTCAAATTTCAGTGTAATAAAATACTTAACTCTATCACCTAGTGGAAACTCTATTCCTTTGGAAACTAGGAAACAAAGTCCAAAGTTTCAAGGATGAGGAGCAAACACTTTGCTGGATTACTTGGAGTTATAATGAAAGGGGCCACTTCCATTTCTATCCTTGATTCCAGGACTTATGAATCCTGGCTATGGAAGAAACAGCTGTTTCTGGTTGCTGATTTATAACATAACATGGAAGCCATGACTCAAGCCCCTGAAAGTGTTGTCACCCAGCTGGTGTTATGACTGAGACCTCAAAGCCATTTTGCCATTCTACCAGGTCAGTTGCTGATGGACAATGGGGAACATGGTACAGCCAGTGAATTCCATGAAGGTAAGTCAATTATCACCCTTCATTTGGTGTAATATGAGTTCCTTGTTCATAAGCAATGCTGTGACAAATGCCAAAATGCGTAAAAGGAATTTCTTAGGTTTATGGATAGAGATTTTGCTGGAAGCAAATCAGTGTCTAGAATGTGTTGATTTCAGTGAACACAAAGCCCTGTTTCATGATGGAAGTGGTTGTGTGTAGTCAACTTTCCCCCTAGTGGTTGGCTGATCCACTGGGGAAAGATGCCTTTCAATCAGTGTAGATTCATACTTCTGGTCATCTCTTCTTTCAGGCAAAATGAGCAACCAGGCATATTGCTCGAATTTCTGACCACTGGGTGGATTTTTCTTTACCACTGTCCTTCATGGATGTCCCCGAGAGGGGCTGTGGTGTTGTAGCCATCCACCTTCAGGTAGTGCCGGTGTTCATGCAGAACCATCTGTAAATCAGGCCCAAATTTTCTTCCTCAATCAACCCTCCATGAGGTTGTAGGTGTAGGTTGAGAAGGAGGAGGCGATATAAGAGGAAAATAGGCCGTGGGCATTTGGGCTATTTGCTTTTGTAACTTACGTCTTCAGAAACTGGTTGAGTTCGATCTTATGTCTGCCATTTCTATTTGATGATGAGATGCTACTGTGCTCTCTTAAGATTTTGTATTCATGAGTCAGACATCATCCTAATGGGTGGTTCAGGTTGTATGGTAATTTGGTGGCCCATGATTAGTTGTTGGACTCCTATTAAGGCTCTTTAACAAGTCACAGATACTTTTCAAAAGGAGAATAATTATCTGCCATGGAAGGTTTAGTTTTGCTTCAAACTTCTAAAAATCTTCTTTGTGAATCACTTATATGGATGGCAAAAGTTCCATACAGCCTTCCTGTCTAACAAAGACACTTCAAGCACTGTCATATATTGTAGATCACATAGCCCAAAGGACAGAACAACTTGCTTGACATTCTGTACATATTGCAGGACCTTCTCTTGTTCTGGACCTCCATTAAAACTAAAAGCTCTCTGGGTTACTAGGTAAATGGGTTAGAGCAGCCTGTCCAAATGAGGCATACTTTGAATCCAACATTCAAAGAGGTACAATTAGTGCTTTCACTTTAGTGGTGGGAGGGGTCAGATGCAGCAATTTGTCCTTCATTTTGAACAAAGAAGAGAGATCTCAACAAGCCCTGGATCATTGGATCCCTAGAAATTTCATTAGGTGGCTAACTTCTGAATTTTAGTGGAATTTATTTCCTATCCACTGGCTTAGATGTTTTTAAACAATGCCTAGAGTAGTTGCTACGGTTTTCACATCCTTCCCAAACAGCTAAATATTACAAATAAAGCAGATCGTCATGATATCCCATTGAATGGAGAGGCAATCAAGGTCCCTGCAGACTAGGATTATGACGTAAGGCTGGAATATCGACATGGCCTGAGGTAGGAGCCTGATGATGTATTGTTGTCTCAGACAGCTGAAAGTAAACCGCTTCTGATGGTCTTAATAACAGGTATGGAACAAAGAGCATTTGCCAGATCAATAGCCCATACCATATGCCAGAGGATATGTTGATTTGCTCTAGAAATGAAACCACATTTGAAAGAGCAACTGCAATTGGAGTTACCATCTGGTTAAGTTTATGGAAACCCGCTGTCTTTCTCCAAGATCCATCTGTCTTCCACAAAGGCCAAACAGACAAGTTAAATGGAATGTGGTAGGAACTACTACTCCTGCATCTTTAATGGTGGCACTAATCTCTACAATCTGTCTAGGAATGCAATATTGTTTTTGGTTTACGTGGTCAGTTCTAGTGACTTCTGCTTGGCTTTCTCTGACATGATAGTCTTCATTCCATAGGTTAGAAAACCAAAGTGGGAATTCTGCCAGTTTCTGAGCATTTATATTACAATCACGCATTCAAGAATCTGAGAAATTTCCCACAGGGTGAGTTTAGAGACTCACTGGTTCACTGTGAGACAGACCCCGGCCAAAGCTTCATTGATCACAGCCCTCCATTAACCTTTACTATGACTGGTGCAGCACAGTGAAAGTTTTGGTCTCCAGGAATTAAAGTTTACAGACAATGTCTAGCAAGCCCTCAAAAATCTGATTATTTTCTCTTCTGCAAATGCACAATTACCCCGGTAAAAGTCTGCACACCTCTTTAGGGGAAGGCTAGAAGATTTACATTACAAATTTTCATCATGGAATAGCGTTTCTCCTCAAGGGCACCTGGCCTCCCCTTCATTTCAGGGGCTCTGGGTCTGTGAACCAGTTCACATTCGGGAATTTGTTGAGGGGTATAATTCCTCAATTGTAGTGATTTAAATCAGGCTTCTATTCACTAGACTGAGAGTTTTTCTGTGTATACAAACCAAATGAGACTTTAGCAAGCCGCCCATGTATTTTGGTTCTAAGGACATCATGATCAACTAGCCCACTAGATCATTTTGACTCAGTTGCTATTAAACTGTGCAATTACGGGATTTGGTTTATATACAGCTGTTGCTTCCACACCTGGCTCTCGGTCTGAAGATAGCAGGGAAGACAGTAAAATAACAGAGGAGACATGGAGGCGGGTAGCAAGGACAAACTGAAATGCACAGGCTGGGACATCTCTCTCTCACTGCCTCACACCAAGCCTCCGACCTTGATGATACCAATAACCAGCTGAAGAAGTTGGTGCCCAGGATGCACAGAGCTTAGGGATCTGGCAATAGTTTGAGGGGCTACAATCCCAGCTGCTGTCCAGGTTGCTGCAAACACTAGCCGTGGACTTATCGACACCTAAGAAGGAGAGTTCACAGGGCTGAAGAAGCTGCAGGTCTAGCTGCTGTCGGAAGACAATAGAATAAGCCGGCAGATCAGGGACAAACGTGAGTGAGCTGCAACGGCAGTTTTTGCTCTGCATTGACCTGAATGTAAAAAGAATATGGCTCTTTCTTCACTTCTGCCTTCCAAATTTCATGCAAAATGTCCCTTATGGTCTATGCTAATAAGGAAATATCCAGGTATCAAAGCAAAAACTGCACCAGACAATGTTGAACAGGCAAAGAAGACTTCATTCAAGGCTCTTATGATAGGAGAGATATCAGAATTCAGTCCGAGCTCAACGCCACTGAAACAAATGGTGGGAGTTTTTAACAGCTGGGGTTGGGGGATCATAGGCCATTTGTGTTTGCTAATTGGCCTTCCCTAAGGGAAAAGTAAACTTTCTCTTACCTTCATGACAAGAGAGAGTTTTACAACTGGGAGCAAGGGGCCCACTGAAATTAGGCCCTACACTTCCACAGACTCTGGGAGACAGGGGTACCATCTTCCTTGATGACTACTTTTCGAAAGAATGGCTCTCAAGTCCTTGAGAAAGACAGTCTTAGGTTGTAAAACCAGCAAGAAGCTTTTAAAAAGATTTATATCTCAAAAAGGCAGAGAAGTAATTTACAATTACAAGTTTTCTAAAATAAATGTTCTAAGAAAAGGGAGGTCAGAGGCCTAGAGTCAGGAAAGAGCCTGTCGTAAGTGTAGTCAAGCTGAGGGGAACATTGAGGCCGTCTTGGTCTCAGGGAAGGGAATTCTAGGAAATGAGGTTTTTAACTAAATTGGTACAGTACAAATTCAGCACACTTATCTTTTCTGAACTCATTTTGTTCTAAGGCGTCATTTAGTACTTATTTTTTCTGTTAAGAAAAACTATCCAAAAGTAGGAAATAAGATAAAAGAAAGACCACATGACCTTTAAGTGACATGTTGGAGCATTATAATAAATTTGTCTGGGGAGTATTTCATTCTCACTGTTGTAGCTGAAAACTGCTGCAAACCTATATAGATGGATGAGTGTAGCTGTATTCCGGTAAACTTTATTTACAAAAACAGGTAATGGGTTGAATTTGGCCCACTGGCTGTAGTTTGCTAACCCCACTCTGGAAGAGTGTAGTTTTGTTTGATTTGCTATTTACCATGGAATGGGGCCGAGACTCTGTGAAGTGAAATACTGATTTACAAATTTATATGTTATAAATGATTTTTGCTCAAAAGAGATGTAATAGTTTTCTAACGAGTAGAGATGATTACCCCAAATTTTGCAGTTTTATTGCACAGGACATCAACAGCTTTGTATTTTACCTGTAATCTTATTTCAGGACTCCATCCTTCATTAACCATAAATACTTCCATCTCCCCTATACTCTTTTGAAGCAGCTTTATCAATCTTCCATTTCCCTCATTATTGCCTTAAATAAATCCATGATGCATGTTAACTGTATATTTGTAGCAGACATATTTTCAGCTTTTGAAAATTACGTGTTGGTAGTTCTCCAGTAGTTTTCAGCTTTGGGCATCCTCAGCCTTTCTCAGAAGGGCAGAGCCTGCCCTGCCAAGATCAAAGAAAAAGAAGAAACTGCTGAGCTGAACCTGTTCCATAATTTTCCCCAAAAGGTCAACTAGTCCTCCTCTCTTGGGGAAGAGAGAGTTAGGCGTGAGCATGGCCAGGAATATCCCTGTAGCTCTCTAGTCCTTCCAGTGTGCTCCCTGGATCAGCAGCTCCCGCATCCCCCGGCAGTTATTAAACTTGTCAACTCATGGGTCCCCCCAGACCTGCTGAATCAGAAACTCTGGAGGTGGGGTCCAGCAATCTGCAATTTGAGGAGCCTTCTAGGTAAATTTAATGCTAGCTAAAGTTTGAGAAGCTCTGCTTGAAAGATGTCCGGTGGGGAATCGAAGTACCTGCTTCTCAAACAGGCATTTTCTACAGAGCTCAGGCTCTTTCCAGAGTCTGTGCTTTCGCTGCCGAGAGCTATCTTCCACTCCTTACTGCCACTGAAGGGAGATTTTCGGGTTTGTCCTACTTTATAGTGCGACTAGCTTATTCTTGAGAATTTACTATTTAATTGGCAAGCTAAATTCCATTTTACTACAGGATTTCTTTTTTAAAAGAAGGATAAAAATTAATTCGTGAAAGTGTTGTGGGCAGGGCAGGTCCTTTTCTCCCGGCCCTCTGCTGCTAGGATTTATGGTTATTTTCATAAAGAAATGCATGACTTAAAATGCATTGCCACATCATCTCTTCTAGACGTAGTTCATTTCCATTCAGGCAGATGACCTGAAGGGAGAAAAGTACAGCAAGAGAATCATAATGCAGCGTCAGAATGTGATCGAGAGGTTGTCCTGAGCACAGCATTTCATTCAGCTGATTCAAAAGCTCTGGTGGGCTTTCTGGAGATGTCTGCTTCATAATAACCCACTGGGTGCGTGTCAACTCAAGCTGAAGAGTGAATGAGCAGACGAGACAAGCAGTAATAATGTAGACAGCCTTAATGGGGCTTTTTGGATACAGATCACTAGTGAGGTGAAGCCCTTCCTATAACCATAATTAATCCAAATAGAGACTAATAGGCTGCCATGGGAAGTGCTCATTGCAATACACGTTTTTCATCTTGGAGGGCTAGGCTTGAATGCTGATCTAGGCTATGGGGGAAACCACTTTTAGTCACGCTGACCCATTCTGATATGTGAAGGGCAGGGGAGCTGCATCTGCTGCATGGCTTGTGACTGCAGCACCACTGGCTGTCCTGGTGTGCCTGCCTTGTCACAGAAATGCAGTGTCATCTCGAGGCTGGAGCTCAGATTTACACTGGCAGGGGGAAACTTTCCTCATGAGATCATTTCTTTCCATCATCAGGACTTCTATTTTCAGAAAGCATCAAAAACATATGCTTTCTGGAAGCAGGAAGCCCCATGGAATAAATATTTCAAGAACACAAACCTCTTTTTCAATAATCATTGTCTCTGTATAACAATCCACTTTGGCCGCTTGGGGAGTTATTGCTAAGGTAATTCTGGATTCATCATGGCTTCCAGAACATCCCCGAGAGTTGTGCAAAACTTTGTCTGTTATTCAGCAAGACATACCAGACTGAAGCAGAGGGCAGCCCTTGACTGGTCCTTAGGCCAATTGTTATAGGAGTGAGTGCTGCCCATGGGAGCCTGACCTGGAATTCACTTGTCCTCAGGGGCTGTTGTGGACTGTCTCCAGGGTCAGAGTTCACAAACACTAATTCTGCTGGTACAGATGAGGCAAATCAGGCTCTAGATGTCTCAATCTAAATAAAATAAACAAAGAATAAGAGCTTATCTATTAATTTGCAAGAGAAGATACCTACTCATATCACAATTCAAGATATTATGCTCACTATTTGATGAGTACTAAATGGGCATTACTATCAAATGTTATTATTAGTACAAATAATTATTATTTTAAAAATAGCAATAACTGTGGTTTATTGAATGCTTAGCATATTCCAGGGACCATTCTTACAAGTGTAATGAGGGTTATTTTGAAAGTTATTAATGTACATATCCCCTTTGTCTGAGCCCTGATCGTTGTCCAAGTAGGCCAACAGACTCAGAGTAGAGATTATAATTTGCTCTCTAGAAAGAATGCTACAAGAAAGAGAGATTCTAACAGTCAAAAATATGATCTGCAGCAAGATGATAATAGTCTTGAAAGCGTTGAATGTCTTGAAAAAAGAATGTTTAAATTTCTTTATTTTATACTTTAGCACCCCAATAGCTACAATTGACGGCTTAGATCTAAAGCTTTATGTAAAAAAAGAGGAAGAGAATAACAGTGATAAAGGAGGAGAGCAAAAGGTCACATACTTGCACTAGAATAATGAAGGTCACACCAAGGGCAGAATGAAGCTCTGTCCTCTTCATCTTAAAAAGATGTGGAAACAGACCAGATCTTGGGTTTCCCTTTGACCGACCTGGGAAGCATTCACACCAATCTTGGGTAGCATAGCAGGGGACTCTGAGCTTAGCCTTCCTGATCCTCACTTGGCTCACTTGAGAAGGAGCTGGACATCTGGCTGGGGAGGTGTAAGGCGATTCTCAAGCAACTGTAGAGTGGACCACTGGAGTCGGACCAAATAGGAAGCACAATCAGAGAGAAATAAGGTTTGACTCTAGTCCTCTTGGACTCTCAGCCTGCACTCAGTCATGGATGTTCTTAAGAGAGACTCCCTTTATGCTGGGATAGCGTGGGTAGTCACGCTTCTCCACTGCGTACTTACTGCCATTAAGAACGAAAAAGGGCTATTTGATGGTTAGCCTTCTCTCCCCTTCAGAGTACTGAAAATTCCTCCCTTTCTCCTATTTTCATGAATAACATTATTTTTCTTATTGCACCTGTTTTTATAACATTTCTTTATTTCGTATAATTTCAACACTGTTATAACCGCATTTGTCTTTTCCTATATGGTTTGCCATTTGCTATATTTACTATATTTAAGGCCTGCTTCTTCTGAATGGCATGCAGGAAGACATAATTTTCCCCCTCATCTGTAAAATGATTTGGAATAATGAGTAACTTCTGGGAAGGTTTCCATGCTCAACAAAAATGTTTAATCTCGTTCAGGGCATGTGACTTCTTGCTGGCCACAGTCCCAGAGGGCAAGTAGCCCTACTCTGTCTTGGTCACCTAGTTTGCTTCCTGATCTTGGTCTTCTTCATCTTTTGTCTTAAATTCTGGGCTTCATTTTCCTTTGACATCTGAATCTCTGTGTCCTCTGCTTGTATATATGACACAAGCATTTAATAATACATCATTCTTGAAAAATCCTTTTTAATCGTTTGCATAATTTCTCTTAAAAGTCCTAATGAGGAAAAAAATTGAATTTTATTTGCTTTTTTTCCATTATAAAGAAGGAGAACTTGGAGGTTAAATGATGTTACCCAGGAAAACTGGAAATACACTGATAGCAAAAGTACCAAAGACCTTTAAAATCATCTATCTGCCTTACTTGACACTTTCCTTAAAATTTTATCAGTTGAAGCATGATGAATAAAACATGAGGTTTGCATTCAAGCCATTTACATATCTCCTTGCTCTGAGGAAAGATTTCACCCAGGTTTCTCTCTTTTTGCTCCGGTGTATTTCAAAGACTAGCAGACACACCTGAGATGATGAGTGAGCTTCTGTGGCTGATGGGAGTAGAGTCGTAACCCACTGACCCAGTACTCCCTGGAACTGGACTTGCTCCCGCCACAGGCTAATGGTTCAGCCTGTCGTATAATGAAGACAGGAGTCTGAAGAGCTGGATACAGCATCCATTCACGTTTGTTTTGTTTAGGATCTTTGCTCTAATGCTGAGATTTTCTGCTATGATCTTTTCTTTTCCCTGGTGTCTTGAACTTTTATTGTGGATTTTGAACTATTTTCAGTAAACTTTTTATGTTTTGCTTGAGGAAGATTGTCCTTGAGCTAAGATCTGTGCCAGTCTTCCCCTATTTTTATGTAGGATGCCACCACAGCGTGGCTTGATGAGCGATGTGTAGGTCCATGTGTGGGATCCAAACTTGCAAACGCTGGGCCTCCAAAGCAGAGTGTGCAAACTTAACCACTCGGCCACAGGGCTGGCCACTCATTAAACTTTTCTCTTAATCCCTAGCTTTGATTCTTCCTGAAACTTGAATTTATTGCTGTATACTCATCATTATAAGTCTGCTTAAAACATGACGATAAATAAGATCTAACATCTTTGTTCTGAGTCCAATAAGATATTCAAGATATTTTCAAAGAATTATCAAATTCATGAAAGTCATTATTACTGCTACTCCTTCTGCCACCAGCATCGCTACCACCACTACCACTCTTATTGCATCTACAATGGGTAAAATGTCCTTCCTTGGGGGCCTTCATACAACCAACATGCAAAAATATTTGATACTTAGCAGATGCTCAGTACTTGTAGCTGAATTTTACCAAATCGGACTTTGACATTGATTATTTAACCTCATATTCTGTTTTTTGAACTAATTTTTTTCCATATTGTTTGCTAATATTATCAACATTTACAAGAGAATGCACGTTTAGAAACTCTGAGAGAAATATCTTTTTTTCATTTTCTTTCCCAAGATTTTATTTTTCACACTGGGTTTTGTTGTTTTGACAATTGAGAGAATTTTGAGTAGATCCGAGGATCACTCATGGGCCTGAATCAGCTTCAGTAAATCTGAGTTGTTACAGTCAGGAAAGACAAATTTTCATCTTATCTAATTATTCAGTAATTATTGACTCCTTATCATAAGCAAGATATTAGTGGGGCCGGTAGTACAGGGGCTATTGTAGAAAGACCCAGGACAGTATCACTGAGGACGTTAAAATTACAGTTCTGGAAAGATATCTAGGTGCCTTCTAAACATTTGCTTTGGATTGCATTGTATTGATGAATAAACTCATTCTGATACTCCATCAATGTATACACCCATTTTGATTAGTTGGTTGAATGTATCAAATCAACTGGTTGATTGGGACATTATGAAGAAACAGTACATTGAAACCATGGTCAGAGCCAATGTAAGGTGAGCCTTTGTTCTAGGTTCTAGGAAGAGCCTTCATTTGCCAGGAGCATAGTGTCCAGGAACAGTGGTGAGTAGGAGTGAGCCTATACAAGATCTACTTTGAAAAAAAACAACAAAGTCTACAATTAACAGAAAAATGTTTAAAAAATCTCAACGTCAAATAATTTATAATCAGCTTTATTTTGAGATTAACATTTTATAGTGTCTTTCTACATTTATTTATGACAATTTGGTGATGAAAATAACCAGGCAAAGAAGTCTATTTCCTGAGCTAACAAATTGCCCTATTCTTAAGTTTTAGATGTAATTCTTTCCGGATTAAATATTTTCAAAAAGTTAAAGTATCTCTTTGTAGTGAGAAATACTAATACTCCACTCTTCATGTTATCGTACTACCAGTGAAGTTCATGTTTTAGTCCTCAGGAGAAAAGAATATGCAGGAAATATTTCCAGGTTCTTTCTACCTTTCCCTCATGCTTTCCCAAGGAAAGATAAATGACTCTTCTATGGTGAGATCATCTCTCTTGGTTATACTTCCAAGAAGTTATCAAAAGCTGAATTGTAGCTTTCCACTCAAGCTGTGTTCTCCATATTCTGTTCTTTTAAACAATAATAAAATATATATATTTATCTTATTTCTATCTGTTGACTACCAGTTTTACTTCTTGGATGGTTCCTAATCCAGAAATATAATGAGAGAAGTGTAATTAATTATAACCTCAAACCCAAAATATCGTGTTCCTACTGACCTACTTTCATAAGGAAATTGTAAGATACCGTACACTCAATCAAAATATTATGATTAAATTTATTCTGACTGAATATATTTTTAGTGGGAGAAAAATTGATATAAAGTTATGGGTGCTCAAACTAATTGGTATTAATTTAACAATTTTTGTAGGTATTTAATTAACATTTTTATAAAATGTGTTTTAATGGATACTTCTGAATATTTGTTTCCACACATGTTCTTAGTCAGTTGGTTCAAATGTCATTGGCAAAATAGTCTTGTCTTTTGATTTGCATGCATGTGTGTATGTGTATGTGTCTGTGTTGACACCATAAATACTTTATAGGTAACCTTTCTGGTGATTCATTTTACATGTAAACATAGACAATATTCCCCTCTCCTAATTCAAATCCCCTCATGTGGCTACTGGCTGCTCCTTAGGATCACCTGGGAATTTTTGAGAAAATACTCATTACTGAGTTTCTCTTCTAGAGATTCTGATTTAGTTATTCTGGAGAAGGGTCTGGTTGTAAATTGTTTTGAAAGTTCTCCATGTATTTCATATATGGTAGGGTTGAAAACATTACTCTAGAGGGTAGTCCTGGAAACCAGTTTTGCAGATTCTGTGTTAGATTCACCTGTGAGCAGATATCTACAAAAACACAGATTCAAAGGCCCTAATCCTGAGGATTACAATTCAGTATATCTTGGGTGTTGTGTTTTAGGTGATTCCAAAGTATGGTCAGGTCTGGGAACCTTGGCCTAGATCATTTCTCTCTTCTTACACCTACTTTCTAGTACCGTGGACAGCACCCTTAACTTAATCGTGAGCTGGAATGATAGAATTCTATAGTTTTTGAGTTAGAACTTTGAGATAATAAAAAATAGTACCATGCTCTCCAGGTGAGAAAAGTAAATTATGAAAGAATTTTAAAATCTTTTTCAAAGGTCCCACAAGCAGGATGAAGCATGCGGACAGCCTTATCTCTCATCACTTTTCTCAATTCTCCATCGACACCGGGTTTTTCTTCATTTTGTGAAACCACACGGTGCCTACCTTCCAAGCCCCATTTGCTTTATAAACTTCTCCTCCTCCCCAAGTTCAAGTGTCACTTCCTCAGGAAGTCATCTCTGACTTCTCAGACTAAGTCAGTTATTGTTATCATATGCTTTTATAGATCCAAGTTGCTACCCTTCACATCTTTTGTTTCAATATGTTGTTACACAATCAGCAATGTGATTATTGGATTAAAGTTCTCTTCTGCCAGACTGTGAACTCCAGGGTCTGTGACTGTTTTTGGCTTATCTTTATGTCCTTTCCCCTAGCACAACACCAGGCACGTAATAGACATGCGATGAATATGTGTTTAATTGAAGTGAACTTATTAGCAACTATAACACGATGGAATTTTATTTGTCCTAATTTAAAATCTAATGAAATTTCTTGCTCATGCCATTTACTTTTGACTTCAGTATTCTGTTTATGACCAATGCTAACATGTGCAAGAGGATCCTTTACTATCACATAAAAGTTCTTTATGACAGTAAGCTGTTTGCTGTTTTCAATTATGTATGAGTTATAAGGAAAAATGTACTGGCTTGTCAAAAAGCAGAGAAATTTTAGTGTGTCTATTCAGGTAGCAGACAGATTTTCATTTTTTTTTCCTGCAGTTATATATAGCACTGTCTGTGGAGAAACGATAGATAGATGATAGATAGAGAGACAGACTTAGACGTAGACAGAGATAAAGATATATAGTGTAGTCTTCCTATTTAACAACACTTACGGTATGAAGAACGATGAGACTCAAATATTATTAATATGCTAACATAAATGTATTCAAATATTTACATTCAATTCCAAGGCTGTCTGATGCAGGCACTTGCACAGCTTTGCATATCACCATTGTGATGATGACTAGCAAATGTGTATCTCTAGTCTTCTAGCCTTTGCCTTGAACTCCAGGCTGCTATATCATCGTCCTGCCTACTCCACTTCCCCACTTAAATGTCAAATAGGAATCTCTAACTTAACATATCCAAAACTGACACCTTCCCATCCACAAATTTCTGATCCCCACCCCCCATCTTTCCCACTTCAGTAAATGGCACTTTAATTCATTGAGCTGCTTAGAGCGAAAAACAAGTAAAATAAAAAATATAGTATTCATTCAAAGCTCTGTTCTCTTTCTCAGCTCTTATTTCTAATTAAGCTACATCAGCATCACTTCCAAAATATCTCCTGTAGCTTACCACTTCTTGCCATTTCCAGTGCTCTCAGCTCAGTGCAGGCTAAACTCATTTTCTCATTGGCTTCTGGGTCTACTCTTAACCCTTACAGAGCAACCAGAGTGGGTAAATAAATAAGATCATGTGACTCCTATGCTCTACCTCTCCAATAACTGCCCAGACCATGCCTGCAAAGGTAATGTAATGTGTCTCCCTACAACCGTTTAGGTCTTAGCGTTTGCTAGCCGCCCCTTGCCCCACTCAGCTCACTGTGCTCCACTCACTTGCCTTCTCACCAGGAAATGTCCAAGTGCATTCCTGCCTCAGGCCCTTGACTTTAATGAAATGATTAAGGCCTATTACATTATTCATATGTTTCTCAACTCAGTTTCCTATGGAATTGAGCGATTTTTTGGTGTTCTTTTTTTGCTTCGTTATTTTTTCTTTCAAATTTCGAAACTAATACTTTTTCCATGTGGAACCCAAATACCCAAACAGTTTATATCAACAAATATTTTTTGAATGTCTGTTGTAGAAAAGTCATTGTTCCTGATTAAGCAGGGGATACAAAACTAAATAAGAAAAGTAAAGAATCCTCTATGATTCTACTTATACGAGGCACCTAAAGGAGTCAAAATAATAGAGACGGAAAGCAGAATGGTGATTGCCAGCAGCTGGGGAAAGAGGAAATTGGGGAGTTCTCTAATAGGTACAGAGTTTAAATTTTGCAAAATGAAAAGAGTTCTGGAGATAGATGGTGATGATGATTGCAAAACAGGTGAATATATTTAATGCCACAGAATTGTACCCTTAAAAATAAACTTTACGTTATGTATATTTCACCACAATACTAATAATTTAAAAAAACTAAAGAGATTATGTCTGTCTTCAAAGAACTCTTAATCTAGTTAGCACGACATGCAAACAGGTAAGACATTTTATGGAGCAGACTTAAGATGCTGGTGAGGGTGTAAAGCGGTCACTGTGATAGTTCTGCCAGGTCGTGTTGTGCTGATTGCAAGCCACAGTCTTGGCCCAAAAGTGAAGGTGTCTGTCTGCTAATGCAGGCAACTCAATTCGGCTCAGCAAGCCTTTAGAAAATGACTCAGCAGAATGAGCGTGGAGGTCAGCTCTTTGTTCTGCAAGAGGGGCATGCTGAGCTTGGCCCAGTAAGGACTGCTCATGGCTTGGGTAGAATGCTGACAAGGTCCGAAATTGTCTTCTTGCTGTTCCAGAGGCTCTGAATTGCTTGACTTTTCCAGCCGGATCCTGCAGTTCACACAGACTGCAGCTGACCAGGTTTTTCTCTGTCAGTGAATGGGGAGAGCCTTAGCAAAGAATTCCATCAGGCTTTGATTTCTTTGTTTATTTCGATATTTTAAAAATTTCATTAAGGCAGAGAGCTTTGCAGAACTCTTCAGATAAGAGGACTATTGATTATGGTTCTAATACTGCTAAGGTAACCGTGAATAACTAGCAAAAGAGATGTGATGCAAGGGAGGGTTGAAGGCAAAATATATGTGTGTGGGCATGAGAGTAACACGGGAGAATTATTAATAGGCAGACGGTAGGGTTCCATTAAGATGAACTCTAATTTAATAGGACTTAAGTGCTGTCTGAGAATCTTCGTGATAAAAAAGAACCACAGATTCTTTTAAACAAACCCTGAAAACAATAAAAAGAAACCTATCAGCTTATCTGAAAGTTTGGCAATAGGGTGTATTGGCAAACAAGATAACAAGACTAGAGATGGAGGCCCTCGTTTAAGCTCCATTACTCGAGATGAAAGATGTGAGCTATACCTAAAAGCTGCAGTGACAATGGGGCAAAGTGAGAAAAGTCAGTAAAGCAGTAAGTTATTTCATCTAGATCGCTGGATCAGGGATCTTAATGTAAAATTGACTGGCTTTTTGTTAAGCAGTGGTCAATTATGTCTATCGATCTGACTAACTGACAGAATTAATAGGCTATTTCAGCATCACTGAGACCTCATTTTTAATCTCCCTGCTTCTTGGCCTCTATTATATCAAAAAAAATTTTTTTTTCATTACTGGTAAGGTCACCGAGGAGCTTTGAAAGGCAGTATAATGCAGGAGAAAACTAGAGAGGCTTCGGGCTGAAACCGGAGTCTGCTCCTTATTTCTGTGCTGCTGAGGCCACCATCACCACCTCGGTGATGACTGTCACCACCTCCCATTTTTGAGCACTGTTAGACACAAGGCATTATTCTAATGTTCAGACCAGTGCTTTGAGGTAGGAATTTTCACTACGTTTTTCAGTTGAGCAACCTGTAGCTCAGAGAGCTTGTGACTTACCAAGATCACATAGCTTGTAAGGGACAACACAGATGAAAAGTTTCTCTGGCAAACAGTGGGCATCCCCATTCCCGACCCCACCCAATTCTAACTGCATGATCTTAAAATAATTTAGTATCTGCATTTTAATTTCTTCATTTTCCAAGTGGAAATAATAGCTCACAATGTCATTATGTGTCCTAAGGAAGGGCAAGTTCCATTCCTCAGAGCCTCCTTCCCTGTCCCAGTTTATCAAAAGCAGTCAGCCTCAAATAATCCTGATGCCAAAGAGACATATCTTGGGGTGGCCAATTCCAGTCCCCACAGTGGGTTACAGAGAAACTTTAGTGCTATAGTGTAGCAGATATGCTAGTTTGCTCCCTAGAACACTCATGTTGTATTCCGTTCATAGCATAGGAAAGAAATTTCCATTGGATACTTGGACTCTCAGATTTAGTCTGCCCGCTTCCTCCATGCTTCTGCACCTCGCAGCTAAGTGTGGCCAGGTATCAACAAGAGGAAAGCAGAAGTGGGTGGCAGCTTCCAGCAATCTGCATTTCATAAGAAAGTTGCTAAGTGCTCTTCCTTCCAATTCTTTGTCCTTTTCTCCACCCACCTGCCTGGGGATGGTCGAGCAGTGAGGGGAGGAGGAGAGCCTGGGTCCCTAAGGATCTCATGGAGAAAAGCTACTTACAAGCCCTGGGATGCCCATCTCCAGACATTTACATGAAAGAGAAATAAACTTTATACTTCAAAATTTTTAATAATATAATGTATATGATAAATGCTGTTAATAATTTAATATTGCTACATTATTCTGTGACACTGTGTTAGACATGATAAAATTTTATGTCATGTAATACACAACACTTTACATATAGATACAGATAATCTATACATCTATATACATGGAGAGAGAGAGAGATGGATAGATACATTTGTTTTGAAAGGGGAATGGAAGCAAAAATATTCATTGCATTAGAAAATTGATTTTAGACTATAAAAATAAAAAAATTGATTTCAGACTATAAAATGAAAAATGAAATATTCTAGACACTGTAAAGGGGAACATATCTAATCCATAATTGCATGAGCCTAGGGCTGCAGCTATTTTAATTTTGCACACGTTTTTCTATTGTTTTTAATGATTTCTTAAAATCTAGTTTTCAAAAAATGTGTTCCTGACAACGTTAAATATTCCCATGGGATGGTAATCAGTGCTGTAAGGAAAAGTGATTTGGTGAATATAATACTACTGGTGGGGATTCAGTGAAACTCTTGCTCACAAATACTGTTACTAACTTTTCTAATTCATATAACTCTTGAAAAGCCATTTGGTGATATACATGAGGGGCCATGAAAATATTTATGTACATTCAGTGTTCTATCTCCAGAAGAACACTTTAAAATAATAAAAAATGTAGCAAAATTCATGCAGGTAAACATGCTCATCTCCTCTTTCTGTATAATGTGAAAAATATATAATAGTAAAAAGATGATCAAACAAAGTCTTTGACTTTTCGTTCAATAGTTCAGTATATTATGGTATATACATTACATTGAAGAGTCATCAAGCATCTCTTACCTCCTGCTCCCTCTGTGAGGAGAACTCTCTGTTCTCATCCGCTTTTGCCAAGACATCTCCTTTTTAACCCTCAGATCTTAGTTTAGACATCACTTCCTCTAGAATGTCTTTCTAAATGCTCCAATCTTGTGTGAGAAATTCTTCTTGTGAATTATCAAGAATCTTTTTTGTCCTTATTATAACACTTTTCACATTGGATTGAAATGGCCTGTTCACATCAACATACACTCCCGAATAAATAGTTTGCAGCTTTCAGGAAAGGATCAAATTTTTATGAATATTTCAGAATATAGCACAATATGCAATATTGTATATATTGAATTCCACTGTTAAAACATTGATTATGAAGACATATTACAAAGCAGTGTATGAGCTCTCTACGTACTCTAATAACAACTGCTTAAAGTAGTATTTCCAAAAGTGTAATCAATAAAACATTGGTTACAAGAGATGCTCTATGGTCAAGAAATTCAAATATGTTTGGAATATCCTGTGCATTCTATACATCCTCTTAGAGGTTCTCCATGTACATCAGCACAATAAATCACGGTGAGAATTTCTACAAAAGAACTCTGTTGTCCTTTGTTTAACTCCTTATTTTTCAAATGCATTTAACACCAAAACCCCCCTTCCTTGTAGCACTAATTAACCTCTCAAGGAATTAGTATTCTCAGAAACAAATTCTGAGGAAGGCTAGATTTAAAAAATGATATTAAAAAAGAATAGAAGGAAATGTATAAAAATTTAAAAAAAATTATAGTTCTAAGCTTATGTAATTTAGGGTTAGTTTTTTTCTCTTTATACCAAACTTTGTTATATTGTTAATTCTGGCATATTGTTAGATTATTTTTATGATCTAAAAGCAATTTTCTAAGGAAATCAATATTTTTATTCCCATTAACCTTTCAGAATGAATCAACATGCAAATACTTATAGTACAATTGTTCTTATAGACTTTTGTCTTATGTACTTATAGACAATTGTTCTTGAAAACATGCAACATTTTTTCCCAATTTTTTTATTGTGGTAAAATATACATAACGTAAGATTTACCATTTTCACCATTTTAAGTGCACAGTTCAGAGGAATTAACTACATTTACGTTATTGTGCCACTATCACCCCTTTCCATCTCAAGAGCTATTTTTATCTTGTAAAACTGAAACTCTATACCCATCAAACAATGGCTCTCCTTACCCTCTTCCCCCAGCTCCTGGCAACCAACATTCTACTTTTTTTCTCTATGATTTTGACTACTTTAAGTACCTCATATAAACGGAATCACATATTCTTTGTCTTTCTGTGACTGGCCTATTTAGCATAGTGTTCTCAAGATTTATTCATGTTGTAGCATATGTCAGAATTTCCTTCCTTTTTAAGACTAAATAATATTCTATAGTCTATATCTCTCTTTTGGTTACTATCTTCATGGAATATCTTTTTACGTCCTTCATTTTCAACCTATTTGTGTCTTCGGATTTAAAGTGAGTCTCTAGTAGACAGCATATAGCTGGATCATGTTTTTAAAATTCATTCTGCCAATCTCTCTGTCTTAATTGGAGAGTTTAATTCACTGACTTTTAAAGTAACTACTCATAAGGGGAAACCTACTCCTGTCATTTTGCTATTTATTTTCTCTATGCCTACAGCTTTTTTGTTTTTCATTTCTGCGTTACTGTCTTATTTTGTGTTTAGTTGATTTTTTTTTGTATTGAAATATTTTAATTCTCTCCTCATTTCCTTTGTGTATATCCTATCGCTATATTTTTATGGTTACCATGGGGATTATATTTAACATGCTAAAGTTATAACACTCTAATATGAATACATACTAGCTTAACTTCAATAACATACAAAAACTTTGCTTCTTTACAGCTCCATGTCTATCCCTTTCAATTATTGGTGATGCAAAATTACATCTTTACACATTATATGTCCCAAAATATAAACTAATGATTGATTTTTAATGCTTTATTCTCTCAAATTATGTAGAAAACAAAATGTGGAATTTCAAACCAGTTACAATAACATTAGATTTCATAATTGCTCATGTATTTATCTTTACTGTGATCTTTATCTTTTCATACAGGTTCTAGTTACTGTCTAGTGTCCTTTTATTTCAACCTGTGTGACTTTTTTAAGCATTTCTTGCAAGGCAGGTTTAGTGGTAATGAACTCCTTTGACTTTTGTTTATCTCAGAACGTCTTAATTTCTCCCTTCTGAAAGATAGTTTTGGGGGATATAGGATTCTTGGTTAACAGTTTTTTCTTTTACTACTTTAAATGTATCAGACTACTGCCTTCTGAACTCCAAAGTTTCTCATGCAAAATCTGCTTATAATCATATTGAATATGTGTTGTGTATGATGAGTCACTTCTCTATTGCTGCTTTCGAGATTCCTTCAAATTGCTTTGGCTTTCAGCAGCTTGATTATAATGTGTATTGGTGTGAATCTTTTTGAATTCATTTTACTTGAAGTTTTTTGAGCTTCTTGGATTTTTTCATCCAATTTGGGAAATTTTTAGCCATTATTTCTTCACATATTCTCTCTGTCCCTTTCTTTCTCTCCTGTCCTCCTGGGACTCCCACCTTGAGTGTTTTGGTCTGCTTGATGGTATCCCACAGGTCCCTTAGGCTCTGTTTACTTTTCTCCAATCTTTATTTTCCTCTGTTCCTCAGACACCATACTTTCAATTGTCCTATCTTCAAATTCACTGATTCTTTCTTCTCTCTGTTCAAATCTGCCTTCAAATGTCTCTAGTGAATTTTTCGTTTCAATTGTTGTACTTCTCAGCTCCAGAATTTCTTTTTGGTTTCTTTTCAGATTTTCTTTCTCTTTATTAATATTTCTATTTTGTTCACACATAGTTTTCTTATTGACTTTCTCCACATCTTATAGTTTTTTGAACATCTTTAAGATAGTTTTAAATTCTTTGTCTCATAGTTCTCCAAATCTTTCTCAGGAGCCATTTCTGATTTTTTTTTTTTAATTCTTTTGAACAGGCCATACTTTCATGTTTCTTTGTATGCCTTGTGATTTATTTCTTTGAAAACTAGACATTTAAATCTAATAATGTAGTAACTCTGGAAATCAACTTCTCTCCCTTCCCTAGCATTTTCCATTTTCATGTTTGTTTTTCATTGTTGTAGGCTATCTCTGTGCTGAGAATCAGCCTGAGATATAAATTTAGGTTCTTTTCAAATCTCTCCAAGCCTGTGTCTTTCTCTAAGCATGTGCATTGACTTTCTAATTTTCCCTGTATATGCAGTTGCTTTTAAATATTAGGTTCCCACAAAAGCAAAAAGAGAGAACCGAAGGAGGAAAAAGGTTCTTGCCCTTTGAATCTCCAGAAAATCACTTCAGCCAGAGGGGGAGGGTCTTGCAACAATGGGGGGAGGTGCAACAACAAAGGCAGTCTGCGTCTGTGTCTGCTTTTCTATGATCCCATGCAGTAATCAGAGATCAGAACACAGATCCCCAGTATTTGTTGGAAAGGGTCCTCACTGGCCACCCTGGGCTCCCAAAAACTTTATGTAAGCTGCTCCAAGAACATATGCACAGCTGCCTGGGACCTGGCTGGGGTTGGGGGATAGATAGATACTATAGAAATAAGAGCTGAAATTGACCAAAATTAATGGCAATTTACCATCCAAGCCTTCTCCTGAAAGTAGCAAAACTTCAACAGACTCTAGAGTTCCAAAATTGTTACATCAGACAGATTCTGCCAGTGCAATCCTCTTTGAGTGGGAAGACAGACTTTTGACACTACCTACTGTCTTCTCAGAATCTGCTAACATGCAGCTTTCCAAGGGCCTTTTTTTCCTTTTTTTTCATTTTCTTCTCCATATGTCCTTTGTCATATTCTCTTGCCAAGTGATAGGAAGAAAAGGAAAGCTGTAATTATAGACATGACAATGAAACCCTGGGCTCACAGAATTCAGCATTCTGGCTCCCTTCTGGGACTGCTCTCAAAATTCCCAATGGCCCCTGGCTGAAATACAGCTAGCCAATGTCCCTTAAAGGAATTACAGCTTTGGTCAAAATATTTCTCCCTATCATGGTTGCTCCACTGGTGACGTGGAACAGAGCAGAGCGAGGTATTAGCCAGGACTCATATCATTGCAAGAACAAGTTTTATTTTATTATTAAGCAGATCTTAGCTGACTCCATAAAAAGGCTATGAAACTGGAAATTATTTTATCTGAAGATGTGGATAAGCTGAATATCTTTTATTTATTCCTTTGTTCTTCTCTTTCTATTTTTAAGAATGTTTTCATTTTTGACACTAATGGAAAATAAAGAGTTTTTAGATTTACACTCAGTTCTCCTGGAGGTGAAGGTGTAAGTTTAGGCAAAGCAAGTCATTTTAAACATATATATATATTTTTTAACCAGAGCTAATTTCTTCAGTATTCTGAAATTTTCTGCTTCTCATGTCTTCTCATTTTGGGATAATGGGAGAAATATTAGTCTACACTGACTTGTAAAGAAATAATTTCATCTTACGCTAACTGGCATGCCTATGAGGTGATTAGATAAATCTGTAATGAAAAATATGCATTAGATATAGACTCTGGCCAGGGGACTTTGTAAAGATCCCCAATAATAAAAGTTATGTTGTTTAATTTTATGAAGTGTTCCTCTGGCTGGGAGAGTGACAATGATTGGCATTATGCTGCCAAAGCTGTCAGGTGGCCGAGAGAAGTCTCCTACACGAAATTAATCAATTTTGGTGTGATCTTTCTACTATTAAATTGTGTTTACAAGGTGCCTTAACTTGGCATTCAAGGTCCTTTGTTTTGCGGCTTTAGCCATAACATGAGCTTTCATTGCACCCTGACTATATTTTTCACTCTGTCCAGCTGTTCTCTCTCTCTGTTTACACCTCTGTTTTCTCCTCATTGCATTGAAGTGGTTCCTCTCTCCTTAATTCTTCCTAACCAAAGCTTTTTCAACCTTTAAAACTAAGCCCAATACCATCTTTTTCTGTCAAGTGAGCCCTTCCTCCTCTAACTTCTAATAATATTTTTGTCTGTATCAGCCATTTAAGGATTATTCCACTGCTGACTTGTGATATTTCCTTTCTTCTTGCCCAGGACTGACATTTTGAGGTTTATAAATACCGTATCTCAGAAAATTCTGTACTTAATCAATTATCATTCTGTGAATACCCACTAAATGATAGGCATTTATCTCATTAAATGCATTCCTATAAAAATTTCACCATTATAAATTAAATATGGCTATTCTCTTTACATCTATATAGAAGAAGAGGCTCATAAACATTACTACCTTTTAAAAAAATCATCTTTAGTTAGAATAAATGAAATTTTTTCTAGTTTAGTAATATTCAGCCTTTTTATATTTCTCTGAAAATTTTAATTCATTATTTTCTAATATTGTATTTATTTTACTTATCTAAATATCTCCCTAAATCATTCAGCTTCCCTCTTAGCACTACTTTTCTAATATTTGTCATCATTGTATTACATGTTAATATGCTTGTTTATTATCCATCTTTCTGCTTTACAAAGTCAAGTCCATGAAAACAGTGAACAGGCCCTTTGCTTACCAGCTGTTTCATCAACGTTAAAAGAATTTGTGCATAAAAATATCTGTTGAATGAATAAATCAATAAAATGACAAAACTATAATTTGAACCTCAGGTTCTCTTTACAGACACATTGTTTTCATAATTACAGTTCTCGTCATGCCAGAAAAAGGGCAATGTTTTGGATTTAGATCCTTTAAGGAGCAGGAGGATTATTAGATATAATAAATGCTATCTGTGGTAACAGATAAGCTCTAAATAATTCCAGGAGGTTGAACACTGTGGAAGTTTATTTATTGCTCAATGACTCTTTAATGTGATTGTTCATCAGGCAGACATCTATATAGTGATTCAGGGATGGAGGCTCCTTCCAACTTGTGTTTCCACCATACTCTAAGGCTTCAGTGTCCTTGACCAGCAGACAGGGGTAAAGAGTGAGTGGAAGTTTGCAGGAGGTTTCCAGTCTCAGAGGGGGCACGCATCATTTCCTCTCACAATCCATTAACCAGATCCTAGGCACGTGGCCGCAGGTAACTATAAAAGGATCTGGAAAATGTATTCTAGGTGTGTGCTCCAAAGAAAAGGGAAATAGGTTTAATAAAATCCTGTGTCTGCCACAGAGGACATCAGATTAAGAATATAGATCCTACATTCCTGCAAGGTTGTGAAGGGGACAATGTCTATTAAACTTCTTTGTATCTCCCCCAGCTTTGAACACATTTATGAAGTAAACAAATAAATGGCAAGATTATAAGCACAATGTTGATGGACGGATCACTTACATTGATCTTTGAACATTCTGTAATGACTGGAACAGTTAGCAACTATTCATTAAATCAAACTATTTAAATTTAATTAACTGATTAACACACAATTTTTTATCAGCTTATTGTAACCACAAGAAGTAAACAGGTTTGACTGATTTCTTATTGGCTATGCGAAAATATAACAAGTGTTGGTGAGGATGTGGAGAAAATGGAACCCTTGTGCACTGTTGATTTTAATGTAAAATGGTGCCGTTGCTATGGAAAATAGTACAGAGATTCCTCAAGAAATTAAAAATAGGAATAACCTCTGATCCAGCAATCCCACCTCTGAGTATATATCCAAAAGATTTGAAAGCAGGCACATGAGAAGGTATTTGCAAACCCATGTTCACAGCAGCATTAATCATAATAGCCAAAAGATGGAAGCAACCCAAGTTTCCATCGATGGATCAATGCATAAACAAAATGTGAGATATACATACAGTGACTATTATTCAGCCTTAAAAACTGAGGAAATTCTGACATATGCTACAACATGGATGAAACTTGAGGACATTATGTGAAGTGAAATAGGCTAATAACAAAAAGACAAAAGCTGTATGATTCCACTCATCTGAGGTACTTAGGTTGATTCATCATATTCATAGAAACGGAAAGTAGAGCAGTAGTTGTCATGGGCTGGGGCAGGGAGGAATGAGGAGTTCTCAATGGGTGCAGAGTTTCAGTTTTGCAAGATGAAAAAAGTTGTGTAAATGGACTGTGGTGATAGTTGCACAACAATGTCAATGTACTTAATGCCACCGAACTATACATTTAAAAATTGTTAAAATGGGGGCTGGCCTGTGGCATAGTGGTTAAGTTCGCACGCTCCACTTTGATGGCCTTGGGTTCACCAGTTTGGACCTACACACTGCTCATTAAGCTATGCTGAGGTGGCGTACTACATGGAAGAATTAGAAGGACTTACCACTAGGATATACAACTATGTACTGGGGCTTTGGGAAGAAAAAAAAAAGACGCAGATTGGCAGCAGATATTAGCTCTGGGAAAATCTTCCAAAAAAAAATTGCTAAAATGGTAAACAATGCATATGTACAAGTTTTAAAAAATAAATAATTTAAAGAAGAAAAGAATAAATGAGTAAACATGGACCACTCTCAGACCAGTGATGATAGTGTACTATGCACCAAAGATTCTGATTAATTCATTTTTATTTAGCTGGATTACTAAAGGAAGAAAAGGCAAAGGAAAAAGTCAGTTTTGTATATATAATGTCAAAATAATTGGTTTACAGGCTTAGTTTATTTATCAAATCAAAAATAAAACCAAAATGTTGCTTATAATGTGTATCCAAATAACATTAAACATTTTATGTTTCAAATGGTAGCTTTCTGCAAGTCAACAATCTTTGATATTTTAAATTTATGATTAAAGACTTAATCCTTCAACTCATTCTTGAACAACGCTATTTCCCCTTGCTTCCTCGCCTCCACTTCACGCTAGTGTTTAATGCTCCCTTTTTGTTATATCTTTTTGGGATTGTTTACTCAATGTGGAAAGTATTTATGATCATTCCTGTGCTTAGTCATCTCGATTCATCTGGGACCCACTGCTAACATTTCAGGCTTAATAATAGATGTGTTTACTATTCATGTGCCTGTCCATTTTACTTTCTCCCAAATTATTCAGCATTATTTCAGGACTCAAAAGGAGATAGTTTTGTTGAAATATTTTTCAATAGAGTAGCCCGCTGTCTACATATCAAACAAAAGCACCATTGGAAATAAAACCAGATTTTATTGGTATATGTGTGAGTTTTTGGCATAAGAAAAAGAAAATTTCCTAGGGAGTGGATATTTTATCACATAAGTTTTACATTCATTTCCAGTGGCAGTAAAGTCTATTTGTAATTCTAGCACCGTCATTTTTAATATGAGTAGACTGTATATCATAGTGTAAATGTGCTTCAGGGTTGGCCCTGAAAAGACATCTATAATAGGACATTGTCATTCTTGGTGTGACCCTGTATTTCACAGAATGGTCTGCCTTCATCTCTTCTCAGTGAGAATATTTGGATTTTATTTCCTTTCCCTTTTCTCTCTTTCTTTCAACATACGACTATTCATTGACCTTCTTTTTTTTTTTCTTTTATATTTTCTCTTCTTTCTTTTTTCCCACTTTCCCTTTCTTTCTTGGCCATATTGTAGTATTTCCAACTCGGCATGTTTCCGCTTAACTTATTTCCATTTAGAACAATTTGGCCTCTGCTATTTCCAAACCTCTTTAAATCAGTTGTCGTATAAAATATTTATAGACAGCATTTGTCTTCAGGGATCCAGTACTGACAGAGTCTCCCTGGTTTTTCATTCTAAAGTGAGGGCAGGATAGTTAATACCACTCGTTCAGGAAAACTGAGGTTACCTAATAAGTGAGCAAAATTATCCTATGGCTAAATTGTTTTAATGGATGTCAAGTGGAGTAGATCATGAGATAAATCTGAGTTTTACAACTGGTTTTGTTGTCGCATTTTAGCACTTGTTTATAAATGTGTGTGTTGTGTGGTATAGAGCATGCCTGTTTCCAGTGTTGGTCTGCTCTTCCTTACTAACTGGAAGGCCTTAGGCAGCCACTTACCTTCCTAGACTCCAGTCGTCTCAGCTATAAGCTTGTAGGTTTGAACTGGATCTTTAGGGCCACTTAGTTTGAGAATTCTGTATTTCTTCCTTGATATAATTTATTCGTTATTTTAGCTCTCTAAAGGGTTGTGTTTCTGTGTCATTGCTTCCAAACTATTATAAAGATGCTTTGCATAGCTCTTCCTAAAGAAAACACCCTATTGAAAAGCTTAATAAATCAGTGGTGCTCTGTGGTTGTGTCTTTTAGGCTAAGTATCTTTATGCTTTAGCATAATATAGTAATAATCTGCCATCTTATAAAACCCAAGGGCAAAAAGCTGAATATCACTGTCATTTTTTTAAATGGCAACAAATGGTAGAGAAATGTGTCCAGCAGTTCAGCGAAAAAATAGGTGGAAAAAAATGTGCGATTATCAGTGAGAAGGGGCTGCACAGGATCTCTGTGGAGAGGAAATAGCCAAGCCACCATTATAACTTAGCTGGATGACATGAAATACACATAGATTTTTAACGCTGCAGGAGTCATTTGAAGGCTGGAAGCTGTCAGGTTTAATGGCACTAAGTGAATAGGTGAGAGCAAACTCCCTGAACCGGTGGAAATAGCTTCACAAACAGTCATATTTCTCTCTGATGCTTCATGTTTGATTGGCAGACAAGGTTGTTTCCTCTGTGAAAACTGAGAAGCTTCATACCTCAGATTGAAAGTCATCAGTTTAGAGTGTGACATTTAAAGACGCAAACTCGATGGAGAAATGTAAATTAGAAAACAAATACCCTGAAGGATAAGACAGTTGAGCATTTCCACCTGCACTGCTTTGGCCCAGAAGACAATCCATTTAGTGAAATAGAATGAGATCAGTGAGTGACAAGGAAAAGGAGCTGAGGTCTCGCCAAAAAGAAGAAAAGAATATCCAAACCTTCTGGTAAAATGGACTCCAAAGGTTAAAGGAAATGACCTAAAAAACAAGAAATGAGACAGATTCTTGACACCACCACAAATTAAATTATACAATAGACTTTACAATAAATCCATTTCTATTGCATATATATTGTGGCATACAGTTGGAGGTACTATTTCTTGTATGCTTCCAGTTTTTCTTTCTGCTCCCTGAAGTATTGGTAAAAACTAAGCCCATTGCTAAGAAAAGGTCTTCTGTTTGGGTTCAGTCTGAAGTTATTTTGCTGAAAAAACATCATTAGATTATAAATATATAGAACAGCTCAATGAACTGTTACGAAGTGAACACACCAATATAAACAGCACCCAGATAAAGAAATAGAACAGCACTAGTGTTAAGGGAGTACCCTGCAGTACTTCATAACATTCCCACTGTCATAACATTCCCACTGTCCACTCTAATGGTATCTACTGACTTCTAATAGGCCATCAATTAGATTTGCCCATTTTTAACTCAATGTTATGTTTGTGTGATTCATACATGTTGTTGCATGAAGCAGTAATGTATTTTCATCCTCTCTGGTGTTCTCTCATGTGAACATATCACAATCTGGTTATCCATTCTAATGTTGATAAACATTTGAACTACTAAGAACAATGCAGCAGTGTCATTCTTCTACAAGTATCTTCCATGTGAACCTTTTCCTGTGACTTTGTGAGTTTCCTCACAGTATGGTGGCTGTGTCCCAAGAGAGAAGAAGTTGAAACAGCAAGGTATTGTTAATACCTAAGCTTGGAAATTTCAGAACATCACTTCTGCATTCCATTGTTCAAAGCAGTCAGAGGCAGACCAGATTCCAAAGGAGAGGAAATAAGTTCCTTGTGTACGTAGGAAGGGATAGAAATATTTGGGACAATCACACCAAATGAAACTTCTGAAAATTCTACTCAGATTCTCAGCCACTCAGTCAACAGTATAGATTACTCACATGGTCTGCGGGCAAAGCGCTGTCTGTCATTGGCTTCTCTTTTCTCTTGAGGTCTTGGCCCTTCAGGTCCTCATGGACTTTCTAACTCTCTGTTGCCTTCAAATATATTTTTTAAACAATTTTCCCACCTTTTCTAAATATTCTTGGTTTCAACAGACCAATTAAACAGGCAAGGAAAACTTTATTCAAGACTATTGCAATAGGGTAGAGGAGTTGAACTCACTTCTGCTGAAAGAAAAGACGGTGGGAGCGGGGCGGATATTTAAACTGTGGGATGAGCTAATGGAAAATCACTAAAGCACATTAACGGGGAAGCTGGTCAATGTGATTAGGCCATCTGTGTTTGTTAATATTCCCTTTTTGAATTTAGGCTTCTAGCCTCCTACAGAGACTGGGAGATAGAGGTGCTCTCTCTTTCGATGGTTCCTCTCAAAGGGATGGTTTCCAGATCCTTGAGAAAAACATATCTTGGTTGTTAAATGATTTACATTTCAAAGAGTCAAGCAAAGGAATTTATAATTGCCAGTTTTCTGAAGTAAATGCTCTAAGAAAAGGGAGGCCAGGGGCCTGTAGTCAGGAAGAAATCTATCTAAAGTTAAATCAAGCTCAGGGAAATGCTAAGGGTGTTGTGGTCAATTCATTTCATCATTTCAGGACATTTCCTGGATCTCTCTCTTTCTCCCAATCAGCTCAGCAGGATGTTATGATATGGTTTTCCATGTCTTAAACTCTCTTTGAAAATCTTTGTCTAGCCTTATCCTACTTGTGATTTGTGTTTCCACTTAAATGTCATTTCCTAGAAAGGCTTTTCTTGACCCACCAATTTAAATTAGGTTCCCCTATTGACATAGATATAGATATAGATGATATAGATATAGATACAGACACAATTAATTGTGAAATTATTTGGTAAATTTCCCTATTCAACTACATTTGCAATGGGGGCAGAGACCATCTTTATTTGTTCAACATCTAGCATAGTACCTGGAACATAGAAGGCACAAAATAATTTTTGATTAACAAAAGGCTCAAGTCTCATTACTTCAGCCAGGTGATCAGAGTCAGCATCAACAGCAGTCCCAAGTCACGTTCATAATATGAACCCTTGATGTAATGTGGTAAGAATGGCCCATTAACCTCCGTGGTCTTCATGCCCAAAATTCATAACCTCAGTCTAATCATGAAAAACATCAGGTAAGTCTCAATCGAGGGACATTTTACAGAATACCTGACCAGTCCTCCCCAAAATTGTCCAGGTCATCAAAACAAAAGAAGTGAGAAACTGTCATAGCCAAGAGGAACCTAAGGAAGCATGACACTTAAATCTAAATATGCTATCCCAGATAGAATCCTGAAACAGAAAAAGGACATTAGGTTAAAACTAAGGAAATCGGAATAAAGCATAGACTTTGTTTAATAATAGTGTGTCAATATTGGCTCTTTAATTGTGACAAATATATTATAATATTGTAAGGTGATAATAATAGGGGAAAGTAGCTGTAGGGTGTATGGGAGCTCTCTGTACTATCTTTACAACTTTTCTGTGTCTAAAATTATTCTAAAATGAAAAGTTTATTTAAAAAAATACTCAAGTCTTGATTCAGTTTCCTCCACATAAATGTTTACTGAGCACATACAGTACCCTAGATATATGTCAGGACCATAAGTGACTTGAGCCGGGATGAAGTTTAAGGGTTTCATGGTTCCCATTTTTCATAGTATTCATGAAGACCCTAAAGTACAGGGGCATTAAGTGACTTGCCAAGATCGTACAGCCATCAAGCGCGATATTTCAGACTGGACCTTAAGTATTCCTATACTCTGTCCAGTGTTCCCACCGACACAGCTTTTTGCCTCCTAGGATAAAAAAAATATAATCCTTTGAAAGAACTAAGTAGTTTGATGGGGCTGATAAGACACTATACATGCAGTGACTGTCTAGCAACTTGTATTTTCAACAAGTTCTTCAATGTTAATTTTAAGCAGTGTCACCAAACCCCCAAATTAGAGGCTGGAGCCCAGATTTTGTACTACTCTTTCTATTTATGTGAATATCTCCTCTCACAGACCAATCAATCTCTACAATATGCAAACCATTTTGAACAAAGAACAGCTTTATTTGTAGTATTTGGGGGGAGAAGAGAGACAGTGATATTGATCGTAGAGTCTCAGGCTAACTGCTGGTCTCACTTGATTCCTTAATGTAATCTGGTATCTTTCAACATTGTTGCTTATTATATGATCAGGTATGGAGATAACTTATTCAAGAAATAAACATTTATTAGGAGTTCTACTATTTTTCAGGAATTATGAAATCAATGGAGAAATACGAAGGAAATGATACCTTCTTTACCCTTGTGAAAAAGGCAGTCATGGGTGGGGAGATCTATATGTAATCAAGAAATTTAGGGCATTAATGGGTTGTGATGATATCATAGGGTGGGCAGAACTGTAGGAGCACAGAGGATGGAGTGGTTATTTCTCTCTTCGGGGTCAGGACTGGCTTTACAGAAGAGGTGATAGTCATTGCTTACATATTCTACAATGTTAGTATGCCTTGTCACAGAAACTGTATTCAATTGCAAGAAGTAAATACAATTGATATTTTCCAGCCGTAATGTTTCTCAGTATTCCACGTTCCCTTTGGGGACCATCATTTGCCTATTCTTGGTCTGTACGATTCAGGAATGGTGTCACTCCTGACTTGAGGGATATATCAGGAAGATTAGTTTGATTGTTGGCACATTATTCATCTATTAGCATAATTCCAATTGTGCCGGTCTCATGGTGTTTGGTGCAGGAATACACATATTTCCCAAACTGGTTTGATTTCAGTGAATCCCAGGACTTGTACGGATGCTTTTTCCCTTGAATTACTTGACAGAAGGAAGTGAGCCATGAAGTGTCAGGGACCATCACAGACAGCCTGAGGATAAATCCAACTGGCAGAAGCCTAAGCCAAGAGATGGAGAGAAAGAAATAACTTACATTGTTATCTGAAATCCCAGATCAAGTCTGGCCTAATGTTAAATTGATGCCTGAACTTTCCAGTTATATGAGCTAATAAATCTTTTTCACGGGAAAAGACGGTTTGGGTTTGGTTTGTTCCCATGTGCAGTGGGAAGCGTCCTACAGTACAATAAAGCAGACAATGTAAAGACTTTGATTCATCGAAGCGTGCTCGAATTCAAAAAACAGAAGAACATCATCTGGATCAGAGGTTGGCAAAGAGTGGCCGGTGGACCACATCCAGTTGAAGCCATCTTGGCTGTCAGAAATTAGACAGGCTAGCCCAGCACTAAGGACTGTTAGAAAAGCCTCCTGAAGCATAAGGTAAAGAGACAACTTCTGAAGGTAACACAGCAAGTGTTCCCACTGTAGTAGTTCCCAAAGTCAGCTGCTTAAGAACCTTGAACTTCATTTGACAGAAGACTACATTCTTTTTATCTAGAATTCTAATCCTCACTGTTGTGCACGCAAATAAATCTGTTTTGCATTATTTAAAAAAGCAACTTTGTTTACAAACCCCTGAGCTCCCACAGGGAGAAGCCTGTTGGCAGTAGTGACCTTGTGGAAACGCCTGTGGATGAGCAGAATAAGAATCGACGTTCAGTGGGGGCCTCCTATAGCAAGGCACTCCGCTGAGCACTTTCATACCTCATTTCTAATCTCACAGCACTATGGGGAGATACCATATCATCCTTATGTCGCTCAGGAGGTAACCGAGGGTCAGAGAAGCTGGGTAACTTGCCTGAGGTTACACAGGAAGGAAGTCACAGGGCTGGGACCGGACCCCACATCTGAAACTGCCCCTCCCCCAAACCCGGATCAAAATTATGAACGTGACCCATGAAAATACTTCCAAAGAAACATCTGTGGGTCTCTGGTGGGTCTTGTAATTGTTGATTTTATGATTGAGTAGGCATTTGTTCAATCAATTTAATTGAATAAAAGAACTGTCTTCTAAATGAAGTTTTATTGAAACACGGCCACACCCATTTGTTTGGTGCTATCTGTGGCGGCTTCCTGGTATGAGGGCAGAGTTGAGTTACGGTGGCAGAAATTTCATGACCTGCAAAGCTAAAAACACCTACTGGCCCTTTCCAGAAAATGTTTGCTCACCTCGATCTATGTCATCTCTCTTGGACTTACTCCATGAAAGGGTAGTCACATGGCCTGAGTGATGAGAAACTGATCAAATGGGCTTAGGCAACAAGATAAATGTATCTCATATAACAACTGGCTCAGAGGGAGCCTGGTTCATGGTTCCAGGGTGGTTAATTGAGTGAAACCAAGGATAACTTTTCTAGAAACCCAGCCATCTGACTTCCCCAACATGTCTCATTGGCCATAATTGTGCTCAATGCCTTTTATAAGCTAATCATTGGCAAAAGGAATGTCATTGCCATGATTTTCTTAGGCTAGTGAAGGTTTAGCTTCTGGGCCTGGAGAGGGCCTGCTCTTCAACCTTTCCTGTGGTCCATGGCCACCTCTATATAACGTTATACATCTCTCTCTTTCTAGCTATATATAATCATATAATGCTCTATAAAAACTACCTACAACTGTATACATAAAACTATAACTAACCATTTTTATTTATTTATATCTAGATTTCAAGATTTTTGTGCAGAAACATGCTCTCCTCAACCACATTTCAGACCTGGTTGCATTATAGTGACTCTAGAGTAACTGTGAGATACAATAAAATTTTCCACAATAGATACTGTGTAAATTTAACTCAAGTTTTGCTATGGAGATTAATTCTCTGAGGTGAAATACGAGGAAAATGATATTTTTATTTAAAATTGAGCCAATAGAAAAATTCCAATTCAGGCATTATATTAATAAACCGTTAACTCTAACTCACAAAAACATATTACAATGAAAATTTTGCCATGATAGACTAACTTAGTGAAAAAGTGTCATCTAATAATTAAAATGAATGTAAACACTCTACTTAAGAATATGGGCTTTTCAGCCTCATTGCCTAGCATCAAATCCTGTCTCTGGCAATTAATTGCTGTGTATCCTGTGGCAAGTTGCTTAACATGTGCCTGTTTCCTCATCTGTTAAAAGAAGATACTAATTGTACCATCCTCATAGGATGGTTTTGGATATTAAAAGAGATAAGATATGGAAAGCGCTTAGAACACTGCCTGGCACAGAATAAGCCCTCCATATGTGCTAGCTACTATTACTGTAATTTACTAATATAGCCATTGAGATAGCCACACTGTCCTTTTTACTACATTATGCCTACATATTTTCTAGAGTTTCATTTATTTACTGACCAAACTGAAAATTCTCTAAGAGATTATTCTTCATCACAAAAGGAATCCTAGAATATTTTAAATTGTTTATATTCCATGAGTTTCAGTGACAATATTTTCAGAAGCCTGAGAAAGAATAAAATCATTGGCTTCTGGTGCATAGGAATTAGCTCATGCAGAGTAAAAATTACATCGACAGAATTGGAAAGTGAACTAAATCCTTAGAATGTCCGCCTTGTGGCCCACTCTCCAAAAACGGGATGCTATCTCATTCCCAGCATCTCACTTAGTGCTTTGCAGATATTAATCGTCTCCATATTTTTCATGGGAGAAGACTGAGGGGCATTTAGGAAGGTGAGATAACTGCAACTGAATTAAATTGTATAAATTAATGGGAATGTGGAAATGTAAGAAAATAGTCATTGTTCACACAGGGGAGGGAATGACAATCCTTCTATACGGTAGTGATTTGGAAAGCCCTTCCTGCCTTCCCCTGGGGATGCTGGATGGGAAAAGCACTGTTGCCCTATTCAATCATCAGACCCATGTTTTGGGGTAGGAAAATATCTGATGGAGGCTGCTGTCAATAAAGCATGGAGGGGCCGATGATGAGGTGAGCTGAGTGATGAGAGTCTCCGGAGTTCTCTGATGATTACATAAGAACTTTGCTAAAATAATGTTATGCTCTTGGATTCAGCCAGACATGAGCCACCATTGCCGCAGTGCACAGCATGCTAGTGGTGGTTAGGAGTTCTGGCTCTGCCTTCAAACTGCCTGGGCTTGATCCTGGCTCCATCCATCCCTTCCTAGCTGCGTAGACCCTAGCAAATCATTGGACACATCTGTACCTCAATATATTCATCTTATTTAAAATAATAATAATATCTAATAAGATTGTTGTGATGGATAAGAAAAGTCATCTCTCTCCCTTTCTGTAATTGTCTGTCACTGAGGTCAATGTTTGGCACAAAATAAGCACCTAGTATCTATTACCATTATTTTTATGAAAACTCCCATCACATCTCTCTTTCTCCCAGAAACTGCAGAGAACTCAAGGTTTATTGGATACTGGAGTCTGAAAGGCCCTCTCTCAGATGAGGCAGGATAGGTAAAATACTGCCGAGGTATCCACGTAAGTGGAATCTTTCACAGATCTAATAAAAACCTGTCCACTTGGAGACAATTTCCATATGATATTTTTAATCTACCCTAAAATTTTAGACAGAACTATATTTCTGTCAGGCGTTTAATCATTGAGCGCTCTAATCAGAACACCTGAAGTGCATAGGCTTCCATCCTGACTGATGAGAGCAGCATTCCGATTGAGTGAGCTCCTCCTTGGGGACCATGAGAGTTGGGGAAGAAAGGCAGTGTTCTCATTGGACTAGCTGTCGAGTTATTGACTGCACTGTCCAACTTGACCTTTAGGGGCCAGACGTCAAAGTGCTGAGGAACGATTAAATCTTCTGTTATTTTTCATAAGGGGTGTGCTTTAATGTTTGAAATAGAGTCATCTTGAGAAAGGCCATTCTAGTTGGAGCTTTGTGCCCAAGACAAAGAAATGGGTAAGGAAGACGTGAAACAAGATAGTTTTTATCAGCAGGAAGCAAATTGCCTTTGGTTAATACAAACATGTTGGTTTTGATAATCATATTGTACTTATATTAAAGTAGGAAAATATATATGTTTAACTATACTCACAACTGGGCGCACTAAATGAGAGTGAATTTCTAATGATAGGCTGCTATAGGTGTAAAAAAAATTCCGTAAAGCATTCTAAGTTTAAGTGATTAGAGTTTTTAACTTTATAAATATTGAAGGCAAGGCAAAGCTTCTAACTACTTAATGCTGTCAATGATGGCCATCAATCACTGGAAAGTAGAAGAGGTCATCAGCAAAGAGGCTAGAAAAGATAAATATGGTCTCCTAGCAACAGACCTGCATGCTGCAAGATGCTGCAGCCAGCTGGGACATTTCAATCTCTGACCTGACCCAGTAAACAAGGGCAGGGTCACGCTCCACATTTCCATAACGCTAACTCAGGGAACATATCTCCCAAAGACTTCGTCTTTGTCCATACTTACCAAATAAGTAGGAGGGAGAATGAGTACCTAATGCAGGACAGCAGAATAGAGAGCTAATTAAATTATATCTGTGACAAACGATGTTTAATTTGACCTAGATAGCACAGTACAAACTAAAATTGGAGGCACAAAGAAAATCAGATGCTATTGCTCAGCAAATTCAAATCACAGAAATTAACATAATATGAAATTATTGGGCTCGGGAGTCTGATACTGCTTATTTTTGTTTGTTCTTCTAATCAGCATTGAGCTGTATCTTTTGATGTGATAATCAAAATAATTTTCTAGCTGTAAAATGCCCGGTTATTCTGATCTTAACCCCAATTGATTTTTAATTATTTTCGTATTAATTATTTTTAATATTTCATTTCAATTTTTTTAAACATTCTTTCTAGGACCACTCATTTCAATTGAGGATGGCAAAGACAAACATAAACGAATTACTATAATGCAGTGTTATATATACAAAGCACATGATTTGCAGTGAGCCCCAGTGGGACATTTTCCCCAGCCTGTTCTAGGCGTGGTAGCTGGCGCAAGATTTCTGGAGGATTTGGTTTCTGAACAACTTTTCTTAGCAGTTAAGTTTAGTATCCTCTGCATCCAGTTTGTCTGGTTTCACATCCCAGATCCAAAACTGACTAGCTGCTGCCTAGGTAAGCTCTATCACATCTCCGTGCTTCAGTTTCTTCATCTGTATAACAGGGGTCAGAATAGTTGTTCTGAGTATTAAATCAGTGTGTGCAAAGTGCTTATAAGAATATCTGGGGGGCTGGCCCCGTGGCCGAGTGGTTAAGTTCGCGTGCTCCGCTGCAGGCGGCCCAGTGTTTCGTTGGTTCGAATCCTGGGCGCGGACATGGCACTGCTCGTCAGACCACGCTGAGGCAGCGTCCCACATGCCACAACTGGAAGAACCCACAACGAAGAATACACAACTATGTACCGGGGGGCTTTGGGGAGAAAAAGGAAAAAAAATAAAATCTTTAAAAAAAAAAAAAAAAGAATATCTGGCATATAGTTAGTTCAATAAATGTTAGTTTTTATGATTATCCTTAGGAATAATTGCTTCCGTATATGATAAATTCATTAATAAATTCAGTAAATATTTCTTGGGAGCTTGCTCTGTGAGGCACCACTCTAAGGCCTGGTTCCACAGCAGCGACCAGGAGACGAAGTCCCTGTGCTCATGGAAGTGACATTCCTGAGACCAAGTCTGTTCATCTGCCATGTAAGTTGCTGGGAATGGATGTCAAAATTTTAGGTACCTGAAATGAGCAAAATAATACAAAGAAGGCAGTAAGAAGGGGAGCTAGTGTTTCCACACTTTCTGGCAATCCCATTTTGCTCTGAGGCAAAGGTCAGGGAAAAGAAATGAGAGGTAGAGTCGGGTGTTCCCCAATGTTCTGCACAAGCAGTTGCTTACAAGATGTGATTTGAGGGACACAGTGGAAAGCTTCAGGCTTCTAGATCTTTCTTTAACCATGATATTCTCATTATTGGAACTTCATTAGTTTAGGATAAAAGATTATGATTCTTGGAACTCACTTTAGGGACACAAATTTTTCTAGAAAGAATGAGGAAAATCAAGTCATAATTATCTAGTAGTACAGCATAAAATCAGTCTGTCAGACATGAGCAAGCTTGTCGCCTGGGAAGGTACTGAGAGCAACAAGAGAAACAATGAGAACTGGAGAAGAGTAGAGAAGGGATAATTTTCCCTAAGGATGGGAAGACCTTGTGCTGACTGCAGAGAAGGCCCCTGGGCAGCCTGGGGTCGGCTGAGGGCTGTGGGGACCTAAGAGAGAGGGAGGGGGCACATACACACAGAATGGCAAGTGGGACTCCTCACTCTTACTCTAAAAGACAGCAAAACGAGACAAGAAAAAGAAAGAATACATTCCTCTGTTTTGTTTAAGAGAAAGATGACCTGGATTCCAGTTCAGGTTTATCATTTGCTGCCTCTGGGCCTCAATGTCTTCACCTCTAAGATGGCAATGTCAACACATCCCTTGCTAGATGTCATAAGGATCAAATGAGATGATATATGTGGGGCTTAGCTCATATAATAGGCGCTCAATACATGAAATAATAATGACAAAGACAATATTATTTTATTATTGTTTTTATCTTAGACAATAAATGCCCATAAGACAGGAAGGGAAGAGGTGCTCATTTCTCATGTCATTGCAACACCCAGTAGAGAGCAACGTTAATTTGGGGGCTTATACACAACGTATATGACTTCAGGGCTTAAATGTGGCTTAAAACCAATAGGTAATATGTGAGTGTGAATGTCTGCATTGTGCCCAGTGCTGTGCAGGCTATCGTGCGGAACACAAGAAAAGTATGAGATGACTATTGCTCTCAAGTGATTTGGCATCTAGATGACGAGACAAAAATTACACGCATAAATTCAGAGAGGGGTCAGTGTAAGCAGAAGTCTAAGGCAAGGCTTCTAAGAATAGAAAAGAATTGATCTGGGTGTTGAAGAATGGAAAGAATTTGAATGAGGGTAAGAACTAAAGGATGATTTTTCAGGTTGAAACAGCATAATTTAGGACAATTGATGGCACACATAAAAAACCAGCCAAGGGATAACATAAGTCAGAGAATAAATAGAAGTGAGAGAAATAGCTTGAAACTACAGTGTGGGGCCAGGCATGGTGGGCCCTAAGAAATGATAGCAAAATTTCTTGCACAGCCAGAAATACTAGATCATTTCATAAAAATGAAATTTAAGGTCCTGAGTTTTTTGGGAATAGCAAAGAGTGGCAAAATGTTGACAATGATAGGAATCCATTGGTGACACATACTCTAGGAAGTAAGCCACAGCAAAGATGGTTCTTGTTTTCCCATAAACACATCTCATCACTTGATATCAAAGTAATCATTTCCAAGGAAAAAAAGGACTATGGAAAAGAGTGATTACATATTTGGCAACATAATAGTTGCCTTTGCTTTTTTCTCTACTCTTGCATTGATTTCCAAATAGAGTTGGGAAATGCAGATTACAAACATATTGGGCATTTCATACACATCCCACACACTAGCAGGGCAGCTCAGAGTCAAATGCAGAGACAAAAGTCTGGCAAATAAAATGTGGGATTACCTCTCACAACAGCCAATAGAGAGCACAAAACTGTTGTTCTTTTCCCCCAGACTTGATGCCCCTACACCGTACATGCTCATCCTGGGATTAAAGTGAGTCAGGCTATATCTCCGAGGTTGATTTGTCCCACCTTAGGCAGCCAGGAGCGAGGCTTGTACATCCTGAATCCTGTAGGAGTGAGGACATGCAATAAATTAAACAACGGTTTTAATGGGATTGAGAATGAGCCCATCCCAGGTCCTCCTGGCACCAAGAAGGGCCACCATATCTATAGCTCTTACTAACTGAGCTCAGGAGCCAGAATCTTTGATTGGAAAGATGAAGGTATCAGTCAACACAGTGGAATAGCAGACAGAACTAATTTGGCCTTATTGTCAGCAAAAAACAGCTTTCTTTGTGTTGCTCCAGTCTCTTGTCTTGGAAATGGAAAAGTAAATAGTAATGAAAGTGGGAATTCTTTTTTTTTTTGTTATCTGATCTGTTACTACGAATACATAGCAAGCATTTAAAATGTTATTTAAGGCACAAATAACAAATTAGGGGAATTGACACAGACTTTTCTCCGTATCATGGAAAAAATTTTAAACATGTCTAAATTCAACAAAGAATTCATCTTTTAATACTTAGTTTAATTAAAGATCCAACATCACTCATTGTAGAAATAGAGGAGAAAAAAGAGAAAACCCTCTCTTAATGCGATATAGTGTTTGTATGTATGTGAGGGGGTTGTGGGTGGATGTGTGTATTTTCTCTAAACATTGAGGGTTTCGTAAACTTATGAGTCATCTTAACCGTTCTTGAACTACATAAAGGACCCATAGTATATTATTGCCTCTGAAGAGTGACAACTGATTTCCTATTCATTTATCGGCCACAAATAATTATTGAGCAATAGCCACTGTATTATTTTGAGGATGTTGCATAACTGGCATATTTTACGAGTTTCTGTTGATTCCATTAAGTGGAATCCTGCACAAGTGGGTTCCCCTGTGAGCAGAAATGATGCCAGACATTTTGGTTCCTGGGACCCTGTCCAGACTTCCTCCCCAGCCTGCTGCTCTGACCTACACCACCATATTCCTATCACCTTGAACTCTTGATATTTGGTGAAATATTTTTTACAATCTTAGATTTCTTATTAAGGGAATCATTAACAATTTACCCAGGACAAATTGAGAGATGGCGATTTTCTTGGTAGAGAAAGAAGGTGATAGAGTAGCTAGAATAAAAAGCATAGCTGAAGTATATAAGATGGAGAGAGCAAAAGAAAAAAACCAGGTCTGGGTAAAGAAGGGGTAAAAATAATAGTGCTATAGTCAGAAACACAGAGGTGACCTAATACTCAAAGCGTGAAAGAGAGAGAAAAGAGAAAGGCACAAATAATATTTCCTCTCCTGTTTTTTTTTTTTTTACTTATATCAACTCTGACTTAGTTAGCATATGTTGCAATCTCTCCTTAGCAACAGCATCTCATTGGTCACCCAGCCCCCAGGTGATTCCCTGAAGTGCAGGCCTGCCTTCTGCCTAAGCACAGAGCCCCTCATCACCCACCAACCTCCTGATAAGATAAGCAGAAACAGCTTGAGGGGACAGCAGGAAAACCAATTCCTTTTCTCAGTCAGGCCTTAATGATCTCCCCTAAGGGTCTACCTTATCAAATATACCCAGACAGAACCAATTTCTTCCTACCAATTAAGCTCTCATCTTTTGAAGTCAGATCAATAAAAACATTACTGAGTTATTTGCTGCCTCAAATATGAATATAAGCATGTATAAATGCAATTCTAAATTACAGAGACACATCTGCAGAGAACGTCTTGGGGCAAAATCTCCTGGGATCTCCTGAGGAACCAAATTCGGAGTCAGACAAGACTTGACGGAACTGTTTCCATCAGCACTTGGTTATCAACATGCTGAAAGCAGAGTTGTATTTTTAAATTTCAGATTCACGTATAAGGAGATGCTCCAGCATAAAATCAAGGATGGTACCATAGGGATTTTGAAGGGAGCAATTTTAATGCCATTCTAGGTTGTCAAATTTTACTGAAAATAAAAAAGAAGAACAAAATTCTATCATTCAATAGCAAATTGAAAGATTGCTCAGGATTCAGCACACTTCTTATCCATTCCACATGTAGGGGGAATGCTCAAACCACTTTAGTTTCTATAAAGTGCACTGTCTCTGATATTTTAGGTAAGATTTTACTGCCTGGCATGTATCTATAATCTTACCTCTTTGTTCATTTACTCTCCCTGGACTGCAGCCTCCACAGAAGGAGTCTAAAATGAAAATATATCTTAAGGCAAGTAGACGATGTTAAGCAAAATCTAACATTTCCTTTTAGGACGATGCATGATTTCTCCCGGTATAAGGTGTGTCTTTGAATTTGTGCCAAGTGAGGCATTCCTTTTAGCATATTTCTCTGGGGATGAGGACAGACTACACACTGCCATGGTATTTGCTGAATTTCCAAGGAAAAAACTGTCTACAGCAGGGGGACTCCCTCACTCTCAGCCTCCTAGGGGAACATCTGGAATGGGAATTCAGAGAGTGCCAAGATGGCATTAAAACCGTGGATTGCAGCACTTCCTTGGGTTGCTAAATTCTCTTAAAACCACATCTTCTGATAAAGTCCTGTGTGACTGCAGCCTTAGTGATGCGGGAGTGGTGAGCCGAGGAGTCGAAAGAAAGATTTCTTGGACTCTCAAGATCTGGCAGTGGTGCTCTTTTATTTAGAGAATAGTGTGGAATAGCATGGGGACAGGACCCATGGGCAGTCAGAGCTCCTGCTGCTGCCCTGAGTTGAGGGTTAGGGCTAATTTTATAAGGCATGGGTACGTGACTTACTTTAACTGGAAAAAGAAAAGATGATGTAAAAAGTCATTAAATGATTTCAGTACAGATGGGGTCTGGTTATTGTGTGGTCATATAACTTTAGATACGAATCTGGTCATGTAGATCGGCATGTAGGTGAGGATGCCCTGGGCTTCTCTCCCTGGGGCAGCCCTAATTCATACCATAAAAAAATCCACCGGGTCATATAGTTTGGCATGTAGGCCAGGTCACCTTGGGCTTCTCTAGCTGGGGCAGCCTTAATCCAAGGATGGTACCATAGGGACTTTGAAGGGAACAATTTTAATGCCATTCTAGGTTGTCAAATTTTACTGAAAATAAAAAAGAAGAACAAAATTCTATCATTCAATAGCAAATTGAAAGATTGCTCAGGATTCAGCACACTTCTTATCCATTCCACATGTAGGGGGAATGCTCAAACCACTTTAGTTTCTATAAAGTGCACTGTCTCTGATATTTTAGGTAAGATTTTACTGCCTGGCATGTATCTATAATCTTACCTCTTTGTTCATTTACTCTCCCTGGACTGCAGCCTCCACAGAAGGAGTCTAAAATGAAAATATATCTTAAGGCAAGTAGACGATGTTAAGCAAAATCTAACATTTCCTTTTAGGACGATGCATGATTTCTCCCGGTATAAGGTGTGTCTTTGAATTTGTGCCAAGTGAGGCATTCCTTTTAGCATATTTCTCTGGGGATGAGGACAGACTACACACTGCCATGGTATTTGCTGAATTTCCAAGGAAAAAACTGTCTACAGCAGGGGGACTCCCTCACTCTCAGCCTCCTAGGGGAACATCTGGAATGGGAATTCAGAGAGTGCCAAGATGGCGTTAAAACCGTGGATTGCAGCACTTCCTTGGGTTGCTAAATTCTCTTAAAACCACATCTTCCCATAAAGTCCTGTGTGACTGCAGCCTTAGGACCTGAACATGACTGTTCTAAAGTAAGGGAATTATTTTTCACTGTTGTTGGGGTAAAGCCAATGAAATGTGACTGTTTGCTTCCTCGGAACTGGCGACAAGGACGAGACCCTGAAATCGTTGACTTTGTTTTGCCTGTAGCTTGGTTCCCACTTCTCCTCGGACTCAAGAGTAGGAGGTGGCTGCAGTCTGAAGGCTCACTGACCTCAGTCTTCAAAAAATGGACAACGGTGAGAGATCCATGTGCCCTGGGATCACAGAGATTGCAGGCATTCCTAAGAAATCCACTTGGAAATGACTTTTGTCTTTACTTCTTTGGTCTGGATCATAGTTCTGCTGTTTTCCCTTCGTTCAATAAACATCAAAGATTTGCTCTACTCCAAGCATGGCACTAGATTCTGTGAGTATAAAGATGAATATAAACTCAGGGCCCTGCCCTGGCAATGCTAACAGGGACCTCAGACGCACTCACTCATAAATTTACTACAACATGGTAAAAGGTAGGAAAAGCCCAGAAAGGGGTACTTGGGCTTGGATAGAGGTTTGAAACAGGAGATTCTCTACTCACTTTTAAGAAGCACTATGGCAAGGGCTCAAGTTGGGTGTGAGGATCTGTAATCTTTCTTCGGAGAATAAATTCACTCATACCCTCGACACTTCCTGAGTGACTAATGTGGGGTCAAATTGTCTCAAAGTCTAATTATGAAGAAAGACAACTAAACTGTTATAACACAATAAGAGAAATACTATGATAGAAATGTAAGTAATTGTTATGGATTGAAATGTGTCCCCTCAAAATTCATGTGTTGAAGGCCTAGCCCCCAGTACATCAAAATGTGACCTCTTGTGGAGACAAAGTCTTTACAGAGGTAATCAAGTTACAGAGAGATTATTAGGGCAAGTCCTAATCCAATATGACTGGTTTATATAAAGGGGCGATTTGGACACAGAGACATGCGTACAAAGAGAAAGGTGATGTGAGCGTGAAGGTGGCCTTCTTTGTAGCCAAGGAGAAAGAGCTAGAACGGATCTTTCCTTCACAGATTGCCGTCAGAAGGAACCAACCCTTCCAACAGCTTGACTTCAGACATCTCAGAGCTGTGAGACAGTAAATTTCTGTTGTTCAAGCCACTCAGTTTGTGGCACTTTCTTACTATTGTCCTAGCGAACTAATCCAGGGGTCTAATGTGAACACCGAGGAAGGAACAAGAAAGCTCCAGCAATGGCCTTATATATATGTCTTATGTGAAATCCAGTAACTTTACGAGATTATTAAATTCCTGAAGAAGAGCTGTTCACCCATTTAACAAATACTTATTAAGTATCTACTATGTAAGAGATATTTCCTAGGCGTTGTGGGTAAAGTACAGAGGGATACGGACGCTCAGGGAGTTTACAATCTGATGGAAGAGACAGGCAATAAAGGAATTTTAAAATTAGAATGATTTCTGATTGAGATAAAGCAATGAAAGAATAAAAAAAAGATGATATGGAATATAGCCAAGGAAATGTCAACTGTTCAGATAGGTTTGTCAGGAAAGGACCATCGAAAGAGATGAGAAAGAGTTTGGCATTTACTTTTCAAATTAACACAGTAAAGTCTGAAGGAATTTCTTCTCGGTGGCTACTGGTTTTTCTTCAAATTCATGCTCTGAAGAATTAATCAGAATGCATCATTTGGCATTGCCCTTGGGATACCAGGGAATGACCTTCCTCATAATACTTCTGTAGGGGTTGTAAATGTTTATAAAATATTTGAGAGACATGGTGATGAACTACAGAGGATTCTGGTTCCTCCTTCAAAATAGATTTCAGGACATGCCTCACAAGAAACAGAGAGGCAGGTAGATCTTAGAGTCAATCTCAACAAGTAACATAAAAAAGGTAAGCAACCTTTGGGAAAACCAAAGGTATTGGGCCCCGAGTGTGTATATGATGAGGTGATGGGGGTTGGGGAGCCTATAGAGAGGCCACATAGTTAGGTTGGGGGAAATCTTTCTCTTTATATTCACATCTGTATTGGCATAAATAGGGACCATTGCCTGCCCCATCATTCTTAAGGATTGAGAAAGCCGTTGACCCACACCGGCGGTCGCAATGGTATATGGATATATAAGTGCAGCTCAAGGCTTGGGTGAGTCCAATGTTACAGTGATCTCAGGTTGATCCCCAGAGCCTGGAGCTTCCCTACCTCCATATCACTTAGCTAGATAATAACATAAAAGCATGATGGCTCCCCAGGGAAAAACAATGCCTCATGTGAGGAGGTACTTGGTGGTTTTTTGTGGGTTAGGAGATGCCCAAGGTGGAGGAACCAGCACTAGGTAACTTGGAATGCAACACTAGAATGCAAGATTTTCCCTTGAGACCACTTCCTCCCGAAACCCACCTAGCGGAGGGCAAACTAAAACCCAGACTTTTCTTCTACTTGAGAGGCATTGAATCATGGCATTTGATAATCACATAATCTTCAAAGAGATGAGAGTTAGTATGAATAAGAACTAATTGAAAATATTGGATATGGAAATATAATTTTAACGAAGTTCTCAATAGATCTGCTTTGCTTTTTGTTCATTCTGTAATCTAGGCGTTGGGAACAGCAGTAATGAGAGAAAGCTCTTTTTATGGTGATGGCAGAGATGAAGAAGGGAAAGGGGAAACGCAGGAAGCCTCTTAAATCCTCATTTCAGAATGGAATCCTATCATTTCGACCCCCTTCCATTGACTAGAATCAGTTATATGGTCAAATCCAAATGCAAGGGGCTGGAGAGTCCACTATGCCTTTCATGAGGAACTCAAAGTTACATCCAAAGGATGTGCGCAGAGAGAAAAGTGAAAACCTGGGGCTTGTATTTCAATTTACCACTGAGATTGCCACTAAATTTCCCAATAGACTCACTGGTTTTAAGAAGACAGTGGAAACTTATGTTCAAAGTGATGAAAGAAAAGAATGTTAAACCTAGAATTTTATGTCCAGTTAAAGTAATATTGACGTACAAGTACAAACTGAAGATATTACCAGGTACAAAGAATTTATAAGATTGAATATACAAAATTCCTCTTGAAAAATAGTCTTTGAAGAAGTATATAGCAAGGGAAGAAATTAATTCAGGAGAATAATGAGGGATATAGGGGAAATATATTTACTAATACATTAATAAATTTTATCAGGATCAAATATAAAAATGTGTGTCCATAATCATATAGAGTTAAAGTTTAGTCCAGTGTTGTGTAATCAACTCTTTGTGATGATGGAAATATTCTACATCTGTACTGTCCAATGGGGAAGCCATTAGTAACATGGCACTATTGATCACTTGACGTGTGTCTAGTACAACTGAAAAATTAAAATTTCCTGTAATTAAAGAGTTTAAATATTCACATGTGGTGAGTGGCTACTGTTTTGGACAGCACAGGAATTATATGGCAGCTGGAGGTAGAGATAGCACCAAGAGAATAAGTTGAAGTGAGAACATGCTGAGATATTTGCCTTAATCCAGAAAATGAGATAAATATTGGTTTGTTTAATATATTGAGAAGCGAATAGAAATACAAGCAAAGGACTTAATAAATTACCCCAAATGGAAGAGAATATATTAAGTATAAATCCACAGAGGAAAAATCTCCAATGGAAAGAAAAAAGGAGAAAGGAGAAGCCAAACAAGTATGACAAACAGAAAACATGAATTAAGATGTAGAAATAAGTACAATTATAATTCTAAGAGGTCAAATTAACCAAAAAATATTTGAGATTGGATCAAAAGTTAATTCAACTTATGTAGTCCTCAAAAGAAAGAAAACGTAAATATTGGCAAAGAAAAGGATGGAAAAAAATTTAATAATACTGTAATCCTTTCATTCAACTAAAGATTTTTAACACTAAATATTTAAGGAAGAATCTTAACTTCAGCCATAATGAATAAATACATAATGAATAAATTAATAAAAACATAATGATGTTCTGAGATTGTAGTGAACACTTGTCATTCTTTCTGGCTTCCCAGTCTCTGAATTCTCTCTGTTGGTTAATTGGCTTATTTCTTTCAGGAAGTAGATGCTCATGTAAGACCTATTATTGCAGATGACAAGGAAAGTTCAGTTTGGGAGGAAGTCCACTTATAACTTTAAAAACTATGCTTAATCAACAAAGATTTTTGAGAAGCACTTTGTAACCCCTTCGAAATCAATGGGAAAATGGTTACATTTATATGACACTCTTTGATTGCATAATAAAGCTCAGTGATGGTAACTGTCCTCAGTTAAGTAGTTAGGTCTACTTCCCATGTAATACTTTAAAATGATAGGTATTCCATTACACATCATCTACCTATTATGTGCTGTCTTTAAAACCCACATTTTCATTCATTTCTTTTCTAAATGGTAAACGCACCATTTGGAGAGGGCGTTCGTAGGAAATCAATGAAGCCTAAGTAACAAGGCATTTTTATAACACTGGTGCCCTCTTATGCTTGTTAATAAAGAAAGCAATTACCTACTTTGTTATTCCTTACAAATGTAATACTTTGCTGATATTTATAGAGGCCAGGTGGTCTGAAGCATATCAAGATAACTCTTCTAAGGTAGAGGACAAGTTGTTTCACCTATGACTCTTACAATTATTGGTATCACTATGAATACGGCAAAAGCTTCTGGAATTTGGAAGCAAAATATACTACATTTGGGAATATTGACAAGGTCCATTTATTGGTGACAGGAAAAGCTGACAGCTTTGAGGACCTTCACAGCCAGTCTAGTCTTCAGTGTAATCATCCATGCTACTTGGACTCTATGATCTAGCAAATTGGTGGTATGTGTGGTGTATAATGATGTTGTATGGAGTGTCTGGCAAGCTTCAATATGAGAGTCACAGCACAGACACCTAGGACTCTTAAGTAAAGCCAGCTTTCTTCATCAGGGAACTGTGGTCAGTTAGAAAGTATATATCCTTGCCTTCTTTTAGACTCTAGTGGAAATTGACATACCACAGAACTCCAAATGATTATGTGACATAAGCTGCCCATCATGAGGTAGGTTTCATCAGATAAGTTGGTGAGAAGATCAGAAATTTATTGTACAATGAAAGTGTTACATGTGGCATTAAACTAAAGCAGGTACGAAAGGCACGAGTAAATGACATGAACAAATAATCCAGACTCCCAGGTTACCTCTTCCTGCTGCCTGATGTCCGCTTCTCAACTCACACTTATGACCTCATGAGGGATTCCCCACATCTACATGATGGAAGAGTTAAGGACTCAGTTTGCTTTCACAAATGGTTGGTGTTATTTGTTTGTGTTAGAAAGATATTTGCAGCTATTGCCTCATGGCCTCCCTCAGGAAGTGAAGTCTTTTCTGTGGTTAAAGCTTCAAATAGTAGAGTTGGTCAACTGCTTCATATGGGAAGATATATGGCCTGAGGTGTGAATAAACCCCAGATCCTGGGCAGGAGCGAATGCTTAGCTGATGGATCAGGGATCAGGGAGGAACACGATAAAGGTGCCTAGGGAGAGGTATATAGATGGATCTATGCGAGGAGTACAAAATATGTGAATCATTGCCTCTCTCCTAATGCTTAGGGGAGAGCATCCACCTTGCAGGAGACTTCAGGGACAGTTGGATAGGATAAGCTATCCTACGGAAATCAGTTAACTTGTGCCTTCAGCCACTTCAGTGTTTTCCCAATTGGCCCATGACCAGACATGACCAGAGCAGCCATTAAAGTAGAGACACATGTTATGACTGGGTCTAGGAAAAAGTATTCCTTCCCAATGAGGATAATCTGGACATTGCATCCACTGAGTATCTAAACTGTCAGGATACCAAATCCTTGCTATGACATCATTTCTAGGGAGGACATGCCAGCTACCTAATGGATTACCTTGGAAGGGGCAGCAATTTGGCTTTCACAGAATAGTACTGAAGGGGAGAAGAATCTGCCACCCCAAAATATGTCTTTTTGGCACAGGTGTTACTGCACAAAATTGAGGTTCTCTTGCCTGATGCACGTAAAGAAAAACCAATTATTGCAGCATCAGCTTTTGGGAAAAGAAAACAGCTTTATTGCTAGATTGACCTGTAAAGAGACAAGGGGGATATACCCACAGATCTGTCTCCCAGATCCAGGGCTTGGGGCATAATTTACGGGATGAAGGGCACAGCAACCTGAAGTGTGGAGATAGACAACTGGAGGTAAGCAGAAGTGAGGTAGTTGATGATTTGCACAAGCACAGTGAAGCTTCATGGTTCTGTATAGGATGCATGTTCACAAAACCACAAAACGGTGCTGTGAATGTGACCTGAGGGTGGAGTTTTTAGCTCCTTGACATCAAAAAGGTCACTTATTGAGCATTTTTACAAGCCTGGTTAATGGGTTGGTGGTCTCAACTTCCCTGAACTGGACAATGGGGGACTGTCAGTTCCTGAGTGATAGTCTTCATTACTCTGTTGATAAGATGGGGTCAGTTGAACTGGTCCTGTAGGGCTCACAGTTACACAAGGATTCTTTTAGACTGGCTGTTTTAGGAAACAGCAGACATAGTCAAAGCTCTGAAAATTGAGTTACCCTTTTGTAAGAGACATTTACCTTTATAAGAGAAATCTCCATTTGTAAGCATATCTCCCTCTCTGTACCAAGAAGAGAAAGATGACTAAAACTCTAGAAACTATCAATGGAGAAGGCAATGACCTAAATCTCTGCAGCAACTTAATGCTTGTTTACTCTGCTTTTCATAATAGCCTCCCATAACTGGCTCCCTACCCTCCAACAGCTGCTTTTGTCTTTAGCTGGAGGTGTTATTCAAGGTGATGGCTTGGGACATTTGGTAGCACTACTCAGTTTTCTTGGGTATCTCCCATGTATACAGGAGGTGTATATGTTATTAAACTTCTGTTTGTTTCTCTCCTGTTTTTATGTCTTTTATTGCAGGGTGTCTCAGTCCAGAACCTAGAAGGGTAGAGAGAAACCTTTTCTCCCTCACAATACATATCTTAGATTTAGGCTTGCTTTCTCTGCCAGTGTTGGATTTCAAAATACCTTACTCATTTTCATGTTATTCTGTGCTACATTGTCTTGATCAAGGCACCAATTTTATAGCAAAGAAGTATAATAACAATATTATGACCATGAGAGTAATTGGTTTACCATGTACACCATTGCTCAGAAGCAGCCACTCCAATAAAATGGTGGAATGGCCCATGAAGGCTGAGATGCTTAGGCACTGCAGAGTAGGCACTCATGGAACTCTCTTCCAAATGAGCATTCCAAAGGGGTATTTACATGTCCTCTCTCTCCCACTGAATTTCATCTCTACTTTAGCTATTAAATTATACTGCCTTGGCCTTATCATTACTAAGTGCTGCACGACCTCCAAAATATTGAACTTAAAATTGTTTTCTCATTGGCCAGTGTTTTCTTACCTTCATCCTCTTTTACCACTTTACTTCGGAACTTTTCTTTCCTCATTTTAAAGATTTTATTTTTCCTTTTTCTCCCCAAAGCCCCCCAGTACACAGTTGTATTTTTTAGTTGTAGGTCCTTCTAGTTGTGGCATGTGGGATGCCACCTCAACATGGCTTGATGAGCAGTTCCATGTCTGCGCCCAGGATCTGAACCAGAGAAACTCTGGGCCGCCGAAACAGAGTAGGCAAACTTAACCACTAGGCCACAGGGCCGGCCCCCCTCTTTCCTCATTTTAAACTGAGCTCTACTCCTCCATTTTTCCTGACCATTCAGCACTTTTCTAATTTGCCTATCTCATTCCCCAGTGTAGACTTTATGGTCTGCTTCTTCAACATTGATTTTGCTATCACCGTCAGGATTTCTTGTCCCTGGATGTTTTATGCTATATATCATTCTCGTTTCCATTCCCCAGGGTCCCTATTGTCTGGTTTCTCTCCTTCTAGTACTGTTAGAGGTCAAAAAATAGAGATGGTGTGTCTATCACAATTTAAATTTTGTTTAACTTTAATTGGATATTTATAACTATTTAATAGTCTTCTGATTGACTTCCCGTTGATTTCCAATTGAATCTCCACAGTGGAATCTTTTTCATTAGTATCCAGCATCTAATTACAGCCTGCTCCCTTCTTTATAGAAAAAGGTCTCTCTTCTTCTTCAACAATTCTTAGTGACTTCACCTATACTTTCTTTCTCTGCTTTGCATATTTTGAGGGAAAAAAACTGCACTCTTTCACAAAGTTAACACTACACCCATATACTTAACTGCATGATATTTCATTTTAGACTGAGACCTCACTCCTTCAGCTTCCAGCAACCCCCACCATTTCCATGGATTCAGCTAAAACTTGTGTAGACAACTTCCCACACCCCCAAATCTTTATATCTTTTGATATTTAGCTTTGGTCCTATATTCGTTCCTTTTGGATTTTGCCAATTACGTGTCTTTTTAGAACTCATCATCAACATGGTTAAGACTGAGCTTATCACTTATTTTCCCATCAAACCTATCTTCTTATCTTATTTTTTTCCTGTTAATGTCAATATTATTCTCTGAGCCATTGAGATTTGAAAATTAAGAGTCCTTTTAGGTAATATCTTCTAATCTGCCAAACCTGGGGACTCTTCTTTTTATGTATATAAAATCGCTTGATTAAATCCCTCTCTTCACTTGAGTATCTCTATATTTCCCAATCTCATTGAGATATAATTCACATATAACGTTGTGTCAATTTAAGATGTAAAGCATGATGATTTGATATATATATATCTCTCCATATATATCCACGGAAATGATCACCACAATAAGATTAGTTAACACACCATCACCTCACATAGTTAAAATTATTTTTGTAGTGAGAACTTTTAAGACCTACCCTCTTAGAAACTTTCAAATACACAATACAGTATTGTTCACCATAGTCACCATGTTGTACATTAGATCCCCAGAAGTTATTTGTCTTATAACTGGGAATTTGTACTCTTTGACCACTTTCCCTCATTTCCCAACCCGTTATCAGACATATGATTTGCAAATATTTTCTCCCATTCTGCAGGTTGCTTTTTCATTTTGTTGATCATTTCTTTTGCTGTGCAGTAGCTTTTTAGTTTAATATAGTCCCGTATGTTTATTTTTTTCTTTTGTTGCTTCTGTTTTTCGTGTCATATCTGAAACAGCACTGCCAAGATCAATGTTAAAGAGCTTTTCCCTCATGTTTTCTTCTAGGAGTTTTATGGTTTCAGGTCTTACATTTAAGACTTTAATTCGTTTTGAGTTGATTTTTATGTATGGTGTAAATAGGGTCCAGTTTTATTCTTTTGCATGTGAATATCCAGTTTTCCCAACTCCATTTATTGAAGAGATTGTCTTTTCTCCATTGAGTTTTCTTGGCTCCACAGTAAAATATTAATTGACCGTATATACGTGAGTTTATTTCTGGGCTATTAATTCTGTTCTATTAGTTTATGTGTCTCCTTTTATACCAGTACCATGCTATTGTGATTACTGCAGCTTTGTAATATAGCTTGAAAACAGGAAGTGTGATGCTTCCAACTTGTTCTTCTTTCTCAGGATTACTTTGGCTATTCAGGGTCTTTTGTAGTTCTACATGACTTTTAGCATTGCTTTTTCTATTTCTGTAAAAAATGCCATCGGCCTCTAGCTGTATCCTGCAGTTGGTCAGGGCTAGAGACTGTGCTCTGCAATTAGGCGGGGTCACTGGCTGAGGTCCCTGCCTGGGCAAGGCTGGAGGCTGTACTGAACAATTGGGCAGGGCCATGGGCTGGGTTCCACTTCTGGGCAGGCTGCTTGTAGTCTAGGCTCCGCAGCTTGGTGTTACAGTCGGCTGGGCTCTGAGGCTACCCAGAGACAATGTTTAGTCTACCTGGTTATGTGGGGCTAGAGGCTATGCCAGCAGTTGGGCAGGGCTGCTGGCTTGGCTCCCTGAGCAGGGCTGCAGGATGAGCTTCCTGGTTGCCAGCCTCTCTGGCCAGGCTTCCAGGATGGATGGGACTGGATCTTATACTCACCAGTTGGGCAGGGCTGCGAATGTGCTTCCCTGCCTGGATGGGCAGTAGAATGGGCTCCATGCCTAGTATGGCCCATTGACTGGAGTCCCAGCAATAATTTGGATTCTAGTTAGGAATTTTTCAAGCATAAGAAGTATAAAAAGTGAAAATAAAATGTTTTAATGGAATGGAAATGTTTTCTAATGGATAATTAATTCCACCCTATTTTGCTATTAATTTTTTCTTCCTTCATTGTGAAATATAATAAAAAAGTGCACAAAATTTGTGCATGTTAAGCATCATTTTATAAAATGTTCTCATACAGAGACTGTTGGTCATTTTCTGATCATAAGTTTTATATATTGCCAAGAAATAGTGAAGGAAGTGAAAATGTAGCCATATTCCCTGGAAAGTATTAGATACTCCCTATTCTGTAATATCATGAACAAATTTGCAATAGGAAGAATATAGGAATCGAGAAAACACACATAGGCCAAGTGAACAATCACCCAATTCATCTGAATTGGAAATTGATTGTGATGTTAAGCAGAGCTGCAGTGATTGGCATCAGAAGCAAATGTGGGCGCCCGAGTCACTTAGATGACAATGGAAGATGTTCTTTCGAACCCAAGGCCCAGAGTTAGCAAGTCAGAAAGTCATCTGCTTTGTAACTAAGGAGAAGAGACAGGTGATTGAAAGAGCAAGGACATCTACAAAAGCTTCCCACAAAATTGCACTTGTAAGGGCTGAGAAAGAACCCAACACTGGCCTTTGACCACCTCCAGGATGTACTGCAAGTGAATGAGGCCAGAGCAGCAGTTGTGTTGTGGGAAGAGTAACTGGGACTTCAACCCTGAGACTTCTCTAAGAAAATTGCACTCAACAGATATTAATTTCATTCTATTTATTCACTAATTTTACTTCATATTATTTGCTAGTTTTATTTTAGAATGAAATCCACTCACTTTTTAGCCTCTCCTCACGTATGTTCAGGTGTGTGCCTTCCAAGCAAACCGGACAGGAGATGCATATGTTGCCAAGAATGTGCCTGAATCGCTTCTGTTGAGGCAAGGACCATTTAGATCTCTGAGTGGTGGAGAATTTGTTTTGACATTCTGAATAGTTAAGGGCAAGATAGAGACTATTGAATGTGAAATGCCTTTTTCATAGAGTAATTCCTTTCATATAAAATATAATACTAGGTACCATGAATAAGATGATCATACATCTTACTTTGCCTGGCCTGCTCTCCAGGTATAATTATAAATTATTATTATTATTATTTCTTTTTTGGGTTACAGCTGTGTGTCAAGAAGATCCTCCGGCTACTTCAAGCCTGGATGGGGTACAGATGACTTTACTCCCAAATAAAGGTGAGAAAAGAGGCCCAGAGGGCAGCCTTGGGGGACCCCAGCGCTCTGAAAGAGCAGCTGACTCTCTGGAGTGCCGCCTCCTCTCCTCTTAGTGTCTCCAGGCCAAGTGCCCAGGCAGAGCCCCCCACACCCTGGGGACACTTGCTGCACCCCAAGCTCCTTCAGGTGCGCTCACCACTACTTCCACTCCCTTTAGTGGTTGGGAATTGTTCTGGGCCCTCATCCCTTAGTGAGCATCAAGAGACGGGCCAAGGCAGTACTTCCGGGAGCAACGTCCACAGCAGAGGGGCTCAGGGCCCTGTGGGCCCTTTTGGGGTGAGACGAAACTGTCACTCTCAAAAGTATTCTTGTTTGGAAGATAAGTTATGTGGCCCTTCTAGCCTTGGGGAATAGAAACACGTTTGTGAGCACAGGCTCTGCTGTCAAGATAAAGCACACAAGGCAGCTGAGGAAGCTACAGTTTAGTGGAACTGCTGTGGCTCTTCATGCTCATCTTCACAGACTCTGAACCGGGTCTTCCTTTGATGGAGAGTTTTGGGGAATGGGGTGCAAATACAGGTGTTCCCCTGAATTTGAAAAAAAACACTAGACTGGGAGTCAAGTCTCCAGGTGTTCCATCAAATTCCTATATGGGGCTGGGCTTGAAAAAAATCACAATTTTTCTGTGCGTGGATATTTTCACTTATAAAACAAGGGGCGGGGCTAGAATAATAGTGTGTGGCCTCTTTTCTGGGGAGCCCTGGTTACAGAGGGGCCTTAAAGGTGGGGATCAGAGGGCCCTACTCTCATAGGCCTTCTTCAACCAGAGCATCGGGGTCCCTCTGTTTACATATTGAATTTCATTTGAACACAACTTTCCAACTACATCGATGAATATAAAAAATGACGGATGTTTGAAATTCTCTAAGAAATGATCCAGTAAATCTAACTGGGTCATGGGAGCATTACTGCAGGGTGGCTGTGGGAGTGCTTGTCAGTCCAGGGGAATAGAAGCTCTAAGCAGGTAGGAAATCACTCCAGTATATAGGAAGGCTGCTTATCTTGCTTCCACTTCTAACAGAGACAGCAGGTGATAATGTTGCTCGTGTCTGTGCAGGCTGCGAGTAGAAAATTGAACCTATTGTACTTCCTTTTCAAGAGTTCTCACCCACCAAGCTGGAGGCTGCTTTCTAGCCCCAGGCCTGTATTTGACTATCTCTGTGGCAAAGCAAGCCTCTTAGGCTCTCTAGTTTTCAATCCTATTGTGTCTGTGCGTAAAATTGGGAAAGCATTTTCTGTCTTGGTCTCACTTGCTTGTTGTCATTATCAAAGAAGGTAATAGACTTCTAAAACTAAATAGACTTCTAAATATGCTCCAAAGGAGTGCGTTCTATTATTATTTTTAAGGATCATTTCTTGAAATCATTTTTTAACATAAACGTTGTAGTTATTCTGGATTAGTCTTGAATGTGAATCAATTTAAATTGTTTCTTACAGAAATTTCTAAAAATGTTGTTTCTCAGAGACATTGTCTTGTAGTATAGATCAGAGGTATTGGTTGCAAGCAAAGGAAACCAATGCTGTCTAAGACAAAATGGCATCGAGTGCCCACAGGACAAGTGGAAACCTAGGTGATAAGGTATATGTGACAAGGCTTAGGGAATAGACCGATCCAGGGAACCCTAGGGACAAAGAGGAGGCGAAACACACTACGTATCTGGAGTAGTTTGGCAGTATGCATTGCTCTTCCTGCAGTGAATTGTCTCTAACCAGGGCTGGGTGATTTTCAAAATACACATCTCTTTATACAGTCCTGCTCTGCATAACGACGTTTTTGGTTAACAACAGATTCTGTATACAACTGTGATCCCACAAGATTAATTCTGATAAATAAATGAAAAGCAATAGGATATATCAGAGTATGTGAGGAACCCACTTGCTTTAAAACTAATTTGGCCTGACCTTGTTTTTCCAAAAGGGCTTGATGTGGCCTGTTGAGCAGGCATTGTACATCTGCTTTAAACCTTTACTATGTCCCAAAGACAGGAATGATGCCCTTAAAGACAGGGATGTAGCTTCCCCCAAATTGGTATTTCTTTAAGGATAAGCATCTCTTCCTGGGAACTAAGGATTAATTACTGGTCTGCTGTGCTCACCTTGTGACCACTGACCTGGTGACCACCAACCTGCTGTGCCAGCTAAGAATCTCATGACAGTAGTAAAAGAGGTATTGCTGTCATATGTGATGGATGCTCTTTGTTCTGAGATGGTGTACAACCCCTCTGTTTGTCCCACATCTTTAGCGGTCTTCCTTCCTTGGAGAAGCAAGGTCCTGGGCTATAGCCTTCAGAGTTGGCCCATAATAAACTCACCCTAATTTTGATTTATAGTTTGATCATGGCCTATTTGCATCGACAATACCATATAGCCTGGGTGTGTAGAAGGCTTTCCCATCTAGGTTTGTGTAAGTGCACTCTGTGATGTTTGCACAATGATGCAATTGCCTAACAACCCATTTCCCAGAAGTATCGCCACATTAAGTGATGCAGGACTGTATAGCACAAGCACCAAACCAGCTAAAACCTGCTAAAAACCCAGGAGGGCCATAGCGTGTACACCCACTGGATATCAGATCTTGCCTCAAATTATTCCTCATGTCTTGCATCTCTAGCTCAAGATCAAGCTCTATGTAATATTTCATTAAAGGACCTTGAGTTAGTCTTGGTGGCATGAGGGGAGGAGGTGCAAGCAATGTATAGTGAGGAACTTCTGTGGTACCATTCAGACACTAACTCTGACCAAGACTGCACATAAAAGGAATTTGGGTGCTAATAGTGAAAAGATTGCATTTGGAACATGTAAAATGACAAGTGTTCACAAAAAATGCGGTATTTGGTTGCTATCCTGTTTTTCTCATGTGTATTTTGGTAATTGAATTATCTGTTATTTCTCTAAAGTACAGAAAAGTAATGCTGAGGTGACAAATAATATATGTAAGATATGGACTTTTAGATGCTGATCCTTATTTGCACTGATTTATTCATTGTTATTTCACTGAGCAATCAAACATTAAAATTTAATGACAGGGTACAGAAATATATGTGAAAGATAATATTTAGTATGTCTGCTTCAGGCATAGAAACCTCCTTTAATTTGAGTAAAGAGATGAGATTCCATGAGAAGGCCCACACAATTGTAAGTGTGGATGACGTATATAGAATTTTTAGTAGTATTTTGCATATATGGGTTTTTTATACACAAAGAAAAACTTCTTCTTTCCTATGATAAAATTATTTCCTTTATCTTGTTTCCATGGTAATAATGGATTGGTGTTAATTCATCTGACCTCCCACCCACAGTGGAAAGCTGAGATATGCTGCCAAGTTCCAGCCGAGTCTCCAAGGATAAGAACTGGCATCTAAGTGGCCATAACTGACCCTCACTAACTCAAGCTGTCAGGGAAGCTGGCAACTAAACGGATGAGTCACATAGTCTGAGATCAAAAGCTGGAGACAAACACAAGGGAGAACGCACAAATAGTTCATTAATAAGCCAGAGGTGGGGAATTAGTTTGGGGTCCGAGAACTAAGAGTTAATGACAGAATAGAGGTGGAATTTGAATGAAGCAAGCAGAAAAGAGACAAGCGAAGTCCTGGAAATTTACCTGTAATACCAATAGTTCACCTTTAGAGGCCAGAAAATCAATTATATATAGGTCTGCTGGCTATTTTTAAAGGTCAGGATCAGGGAAGATGTATCTGTTTACATTCTTTTGCTATTTCAGTTTACAGGCCTGCTTCTAATATTTGAGGGACCCTGGGCCAGACTACAAATAGAGGTCCATATGTATATAACGTGCTTAAATGTTTAAAGGCTATATAGCAAAACATCCAAGGGTTAAAGAAAAATGTGTTCTATCTGCTCATCAAACAGTATACTTTCAAAGCAAAAAATGAGAAAACTATGTAAAGCTATAGTTTTATAAGATGGAAACCAGGCACGATATAAATTCTGATTGAATTTCATTTTTATTGTGTCTATCTAGGTATTGTGTTAGTGGAACTACAATGTTTAAATGAGTAATAAACAAAGACATCCATAATTTGCAAATTACTATGTACTTATTTTATAACTTTTGTTTTTTCTTGCCTGGTCATGATTTTATAACAGATACTTTTAGATACTTATATTCTTTTGACCCTGCTATAGAAAAGATAAAAAATAAAATGCATTTTATTCAAAGTATGTAAACTTTGAATATAATATATAAAAATGTGACAAAGTGAATATAAAGAATACAAGGATATTCACGGTGTTTTCAAAATTAATTTCTTCTCAAATATCCAAACTTTTCTATTAAATATAAAAGTAAAATATGGCATCACTAATAAACATCAATTAAGAAATTCGTTTAAATAAATATAAATTATTAAGATTTTAGGGAAAACTTTATTAATTCTTATTGAATATTTTTATCAAAATAAAACTACTCACAATTCTAGTTTCAAATATCCAATATCATTGCCAAAGTAAAGAATCAGTGTCAGGCTTCCTTTATGCTATGTGATACACATAAATGTCATAAATATACATACACATAAATTTAAGATATGAAAATTAACAAACAGAAGCCTCAGTAAATTGGAATCAGGAGGCCAAAAGGGGTAGCTCTCATGCCCTGTGTGGATAGCAGAGCCCAACAGGAAGAGCAAAGACTTCCTCTTCTTGACAGGCAAGAAATTCAGCCAATGAGAGACTGTCACAACTCAGCCAAGGAAAGCCACTACATCCGGAACCTTTTGTTTCCAATAGCCCTCCCAACTTCCTCCTCCCATCTATAAAAAGACTTTCTCCGCCCTTGTTGGTGGGAGCCTTGCACATGGCTTGCCATGGTTGTAGATCCCACATTGCAATTCTTTGCTGATCCTGAATAAGCTCATTTTTGCTGGAGAAATAACTGTCTAGTTGTTTAAGATCAACAAAAAGCAATATACATTAACATTGAAAGTGTTTCTAGGCCATCTTGCAAAAGTATAGGAAGAATTCTGCTAATTCCCAGATGTCTTTGGAATTGTGAGTTGGAATACAAATGAAAGGAAGAAAAGGGATGCTCGGCATACTGAGAAATGATGCTTCTTTATGAAATAACCTGTTAGATCCATGCCCTGTAAGAGGAAGAATTTGACAAGGTTTTTCCTCTTATCTAAGACCTTCTAATATTCAAATACTTTCTGTGTCTATTTCCAACATTGACAGTGAACAATCTAAAACCTCTACAGTATTAGATAGAGGGACATTTTGTTCAAGAACGCAGGGCAAGAGATGGAGAAGCACTTCTCTGGGCCTGACTGGTGGGAGTGAAGGCAGCGATTTTAGGCATCTAGAACATACTGTGTCAACCCTGAGCCCCAGATCCTAGTGACATGACTATGTATTCTGTAAGGATTTAATTTTCCATGTTTGTGACATTCAGGGTCCTCTAAAGCATGAGGTCAGAGAATGGGCCTCTCGTGTTGGTCTAATAGTGTTAGTGCCAGTTAAGAGAGATTATATCTATTTCAAATCACTAACAAGGGTTAGAGTTATAGTTTTTAGTCATAAAAAGAGGAAAGTCATCTAAAGCTATAAGAGCTTCCACTTTCTGGGTGGGGAAAAAGAACACTTCATATGCTGGTGAAGGTTAATGTCTTGAGGTTTAATTTGTAGTTCTACTTCCTTAGGCGAAGTGTGTTGGCAGACCTTTTGTATTTCTGATTTTTAGGGGTTTTTGCAAAGATTAAAGGTCACATGCACTGATGAGATTATACTGGGCTCCGGAGATGGGAGGAAAAATGCGGAGGAGGGGGATTATTTTTGAGAAGAGCAAAGGGTAGGGGGAGATGTCCTACAGACGGGCAGTTTCTGTGAGGGGTGTTGGTTCATGTCCTGCTTTGTGACAGCAAGCAGGGATGACAGCAAGACCTTGGAAAGGATGGCTTCCAAGTACACCTATGCCCTGGCCCTGAGATGGGAAATGTAGCCTCAGAAAAAGGCCCAAATATGGCATAGAAACTGAGATGCACCAAACTTCAAGAGTTCAGTGGGCTGGGACAGCAACGTCTCAACAGTAATCAGCAGACTAGCCAGAGCAAAGGCTTTTCTGCGTGTTCTGCTCTGCTCAGGGTGAGAGGGGAAAGGAGGTCAGGAAAGCAAGAATGCCTGACATTGACTTTTCTGGTTTAAGGGCAGATTTAATTTTTTAAGATTATAAATGAAGAAATGTGATATTGCATGCCTCCTTGAGTCTGTGCTGCAAATTTGCTTTCATTGCACAGTATTGTTTTTGCTCTGCTCTCCATATTTTATAGTTGCATACTCATCAGAGTCATCTAGATACTTGGCATCAGGACACACGTCAAGAGTATTTAACAGCCTTTAGACACTGATATTAAATCCTCACTTTATCATATTGTTGCAAGTAAATCATCTAGAATAGAATAGAAATTACTTTTCTCTGTGTTTGATTCTTTCTATAGTTTGGGAAAATAAGATCCATATGCAAATTTATTCCCTTATCTGGGGGTCATGTTATCTGAAGATTCACTTTTCAAGATTTATTCACTGATCTTTTAAGGCTATACTTTAAAAATATAAATTAACCTTTGAAAGGTAACATAAGTCATTACCATGTTAATAAGAAACTTTAGATTTTAGGAAGAATCTGCTGTGCGGTGAAGATAGGGGGTTCCCAGGGACAGAAGGGACAGGGGTATGCAAAGGGGCAAAAAACTATGAATCAAGGGGCTGATGATTTTATCTGAGTCCAGGCTTGTGTCTATAGGCTCCGATTTGGCAAAGTTTCCAAGGATTTTTAGCAAACCCAAAGATGTAATAAAAAGGACAAGTGTAGAGTTCTACAATCTTTTAAAAGCTTCCCACTGCTACAACCAACCAGAAAAATGTTAGCCCGGTTGAGGAAACGTCCTTCAGGATAAATGGGAAGTTTCCTCCTCTCCGCATGGTCATCATTATTTCCATGTCTCTTCCTATCCTATCATTAGTCTCACGGTTGACTTTTTTGACTTAGCTAGATTCACCCCTGTTTTGAAATGTATATAAGGTCAAGCTAGTGGGGAGTATGTGAGTAGAAGTGGTTTTCACAAGAATGTAATATTGTTTACAAATGAAAGCTCTTATGACATATCCCATGTTGAATTACTTTTTCAAATAGAAAAGAATCTCAGTCATGATATTCTTATATACCGCTTGTAAGTATAAACTATTCACCCTTGTTGGATTATTATGCGATCAGTGTTGGTCTCATTTTGAAGATGTCAAAAGGCTGGTCTCAAAAAATTATTCATTGGATATCATTGCAAATCGGTGGGCGTGCTTTGTTTTTCTCTTGTCCCCATCTTTAAGATTGTTGTCAAAATGACAGATTATGAAATTGTAGTTAAAATCATAGTGAAATGTTTGCCATTTGATTAAGCTTGTAATGGCCAATATAATAATATCAATCAAGCCTTATACTTCAATATGGCTTTTCATGTTTTCACACACATTATCTCCTCTGTCTTTACCCGGCACTATAAAGTCAATTTGGAAGGTATGATCATTATTACTCAAAGGTAAGAAAATAGTCTCAGAATGGACTGGTTTGCCCAAGATTATACAGTAATAAAATGAAAGAACCAGAAAAGAAATCAGCGATTTTAAGTTTTATACTTTCTTACAATAATAACTGATAATTGAAGCAAATCTTTCAAAAATATTTTCCCCCAAAATAGTATTTGCACTTTGTAATTGGCAAACACTCTTTAAAAATGCACTTTTCTTTGCTGAGCCAAATTCACTTCAGATATATGGAATTCAGAGTTAAATCATCCTGTTTCCTAAGTTTTGATGACCCAGGATGTGATGAGTGACCTCAGGCAGATTCCTTCGGTCTTGCCGTCTTAATCTAAGTTGCTAGGCATTTGTGCATTGAAAGTAAAGACTTCATTTCACTTTTTTTGGTCTCCAAATATCAAAATAGCAAGAGGACTCAAAAACAATACTAATTTCCTTTACTTTCCATCAGTTTATATCCCCTCTTCCCTTTGCTTGTAGAGTTTTCTTCCTCTTATCCTAGAAAGTACTTGAAAGAAAAATGACAAGGAGGCTAAGAGCTGAAACTGGGGCAGCACCAGGTCCCTATGAAGTGTTGCACTTATAAAGTACCTCAATCACTTGCTTTCATACAGCCTCTTGGTTAACGTTGCAGTAGCATTTTGATGGCCCAAGTGCTCCAAAGCAGGTCAGCTTGTACTACACCGAGGGAAAAAATTAAGACGTTGACATTGTCTGTTGTAACTTTTAAGGCTCTTCTCCATTTCTATCCAACCTCTTTTACAGCTGTAAAATACTAGGATAGAGATAAAAATAAATTCAAGTAAGCTGTTTTTTCTTTCTTTTTTTTAATTGTGGTAACATTGGTTTATCACATTATATAAATTTCAGGTGTATATCATTATATTTTGATTCCTGTGTAGATTACATCATGTTCACCTCCCGAAGACTAATTAAAATCCATCACCACACCCATGTGCCACACAAGAATTACTTATCTATATACTTGTGATGGATAAGTAGTTCTTGTAAGCACTACAAGATATAATTAATTTGCTGTCTGCATAATTCTAGAAGGAGATAGGGCTATATCTATAAATAATATTATAATATTTATTTTAAAGAAAAAGTTGCATGCTATGTTTTTATGTCTTAATTTTAAAATAAGGTTTTACTGGGTACAAAGCACCTTCCTGGATCTGTGTGGATATACATGCATCAATTAAAAGTGATGCCAAGGCCCTGGGTCCATTAGAGTTAATCGCATATCCAGATAAAAACTGCAGAGCTTTTATTCTGAAAAGGACTGCACTAGGCCTGTGCAAGCCATAAAAATTGGAAATTGTTAAAAAAATCTAGAGACAGGATATTCCCATCAAATTTAAATAAAAGATAAAGAAGGCTGAAAATTCCACTTTGCCACTTGTGGTATCTTCTTTAGATGGTTGATGACACTTCAACTAGGAGGAGGAGAACCCGCCTCCCCAAGCTGATGACAGGGCTGAGAACAACCAGGACTCTTGTGAGTAATGGCAATTATTTTTCCTCCGAAGTCTAAAGAACAGCTTGTAGATCTAAATCTAGCTGAGCATATGCTTCGTTTTTATTAACCTTTCTATGGAAGAAACTTCTGTCATTTAAATCATTTAAGATATTTATGCAGCTCTTTTAATTTATATTTCCCTCACAACCACCTACTGATTGTTATAGCTATGCTAAAATATAACCTTCTGGAATTTGTGTACTAGAATGCCTTCAAAATATTGTCACCAATTAGTTACTCTTTTCTCCTGACACACAGCCAGCGCCTGTGTCCTCCCCGTTCCTTTTTCTCCTTCATGCTTTCTTTTAGTTTCATCTCTGATATAAACTCACATATACATACAAACCGCTTTCATAAGGTTGCTGTTTGGAAATTGGGCTATCAACTTCTTGTGCTAATTATTTGTCCTGTAATAGAATTTTCTGTTTGTCGTCGTTCTGTGTCTGGGTCTACAGCATTTGCAGTATTCACCAAGGGTGCACGTAGGTTTCTCCATTGTAGATGCAGTCTATTGAATCAGGCATTGTGAAAAATGCTAAAAGATTCCTAGTCAACACGTATGTGTGCATAAGAATTGATTTTCTTTGTGTCTGAAGGTACTGCTGCTAATTATCTTGCTCTGTATCCCTGAGTGTAGCTGAAGAAATAAATCAATGCGGGACTGCTGGTCCTTCTTATATTCTCTATGTGAGTAAATTATAGTTTGCAGTAGACCATGTTTGCAAGGCTTGATTCTTAATACAAAATTTGTTTTCCATTTTAATAAACTATTCTCACATCTCTATTGAAATTCTCCTGGTATTATATTGGATATACAACTCAAAAATAAGGGTCTATTTCCACTCTGTAGAGAACTGAATTGAGATTGATTTTTACACACACACACACAAACACACACACAGGCATATTTTCATTTAGGTTATAAGTCAGGCATATCAAGTAGATTTCAACTTGCTCCTTAATCCAATTGATTGATGGTGACCAGTTTGAGGATTCTGAAGCCATCTTCAAGCTCAGCAAGAAAGAGTACCGAGATCAATTAGCAGTGCTTAGGGCACATGCGACAGTGGAGGGTGGCATGCTTTGTGTGTGCCATCTCAGCTATTGTTCTTTTAGGAACTGCTGTCTTCACTCCTCATGCAATGCCTGAAAAGAGCTTGGCATGAAGTGTTGAATGAATAAATGAGTAACTCTAGAATCTCTCACTCAAACTAAACAACACGCATTAAATCCACATGAAACAGTTAGAGAACAATTAAATGCTAAACTATATGCTGCTAACCTTGCTACAGAAAAGAGAGAGAATGGTGTAGACTGAAGAAGTTAGAAAACGTCTTCCCTAGGGAATTGGGTCTTAAAGAATTAGAGGTCTGAGAATAATGGTTAAGCAGGAATCTTAGAGAAGAAGATAGAGGAACCAAAGTGACAAAAGACATGGAGATATAAACATACAAATAAATATTGTGTGTTTGCAGTAAAAAAGAGATCTAAGATGAAATATAACAAATGATAGGGGACTACTTGGACAGAAAGGTGTGAGTATGTGTGTGTTTGTGTGCGTGTGTGTGTGCAGTGTGTCAAAGGTAGGGACAGATTACGGTGGGCTTCCAAACGAAGCAAAGGGATTTGAAATTGATGGAGAAGAAAGTAATTTCTATGTTTTTTAATAGGAAAGTGATGTATTGCATGTGATAGTCTAGAAGGATTGATATCAGTGCACAAACAGGTGGAACAGAGCAGGAAAGCCTTAATTTAAGAGGACCAAGTCGGGGCTCTGGTAACATAGACTTAGGGTGCTGAGGGTCGTCCACTTGGGATTGGAGAGGAAATGGAAAGAATGTAAGATATTCTGAAGGTTGAAAAATTATATTTTTGATAACCTTGACATAAAGACAGAAAGAGAAGGAAGAAATAACCATGATTCCAAGTTCTTAACCTAACGTTATTAAATAACTTGAAATCTCCGGAGCACACTATTGGAGACTTTGAGAGGTCTGGTCCCGTTGGAGACCATGGCTTGACTTTCTCTGAGATGGGCTATGGATGTCAGAGGGAAACACTGAACATTGAGAGGAAAGACCAAAAACTTAACTTCCTGTTGTGTATATGGATATGGGTCGTTTTGCGTTTGAAGGATAGGAGAGCAGGAAGATCAGAGAAGACATTGTAACAGGGAGCCTAAAAAATCTTTGAAGATACATGTCTTTGAGTCCGATTTGGACAGACATATATGGTCCATTTTCATGGGATCCTGTTGGGATTCCGTAATTGTAAGATTATAACTATGAGATTATAAATCTTTTAAGATTCCATGATCCAGATAAATCACTGTATCCTTGCCACGTCTCTGGAACCCTAAAGGGCTATAACAAATGCATACTTTTTTTAAAGCTCTTTTTTCTGAAAAAGAATTCTAGGGTACACGTACGACGAAAACAAAACAAGAAGAAAATCAGTTCAGGGGCTTTTTTTCTGAACAAATGATACCATAGTCTTTCACTGTGCTATGCTCCAAAGCGATTCTCTAAGTTTAATTAGGCAAAAAATGTTTATTCAGCCTAATGAGAGAGAAGGTTATAGTGCCAGTGGCACTAAGGTTAAAAGCAGATTATTGGCGTATCTTTAGTGATCTGCTTTTATTCTTCGTGCCATTAGGGTATTCCATGAAAGCAGAAAAACGAGCTCCACAGTGAGATAAAACCAGGCAAAACAAAGTTTCGAAATGAAACTGAAGTTGCTATTGTGAAAGAAACTTCCTTTCTGCCAGGGTCTGTGCCCATCTCAAGGCAGGTGATCAGCAGACATCTTCTGAATAAATGAACAAACACTGGCCATTTGAAGAAATGGATGAATGTTTGAGTAAATGACTGAATATCTTTTGAATAAATGAAATAAATGTAACAGATCTGGTAGCCGTCTTGGCCAGAATCCCCCAGGTCCAGTCGACTTAGTGTGCACCTTTGGCAGGATTGTACCATTTTTTGAAGCAATAAACCTCATACCTTCAGCAATAAAATAATTGCAAAATGGAGCTACAAGCGAAATTTCAGGAATGGGAGAAAATGAGAATAATCTCTTAGAAAAGTAGCAGGATTCAATTAGAGATTTTTTGAAGTTTTAAGTGTTTGGTGGAGGGTAAGCTGATAGCATCGAGGAAAGGAATGTCATCTAGAGAAGCAGAATGGAACTTTTAAAGGAGAGGAGTCATTGCGGAGATGAGTTACCAGTAGATTTGGGGAAAGATTCCAAACCTGGCTCACCCTGTTTCTGGTTTCCGCATCTCGGGCTGCGCTAGTTGCTTCTATGTGTAACAATGACGTCAACTACAGGGACATAGATACCCGTGTGTTTGCGGAGTGGGGAGTTAAAGGGCATCAATCTTTCCTCCCGTTCTTACGTTGACCATGTAGAAGAGAACAGACATATTTGAGCAGGATGGTAAGAAGAGTACCTTCATGATCTTTATAGCCTTTTGTTTTTCTGCCACCAAAGGATGCTAAGAATAAAGACGAATTGGAGGCAACTATTTTCAGAAATCAAAGTATTATACAGGAGTGTCTTTGAGGTAATGGTATGGCTCCTTATCCTATTCTACAGAAAAGCCAGTGGTACTTTTGGTATTTTTTGATTCCATTTAAAAGGAATTTCTGATTGTAAATTTCTAACAACTGAGCATTACTCCCTGAAATACAAGATTTTCCAGAAACAGCAACATCTAGGCTGGAATCACCGTTCGTAGATTCGAACCCACTGAGATGGTAACTAGTGGCTGTCGAAGCTGCTTGGCATGGGGGTTGGACTTCTCTACCGTGAGTGATCTCCTCAATCAGATTTTCAGTGAGGAACACTAGTGTCACAGCCTCAGGTCATGTGAGAACCTGATGCCCTTCCCCAGGCTGCAAGAAAACAGAGCTGAGAGCCAGAGGAGGAAGCTATCCCCAGGAATGCTAGCTCTTCCTGCTTTCCCTGAAAGCTATGGTCAATCTGGCCTCCAGAAATTTCTGTTTCAGTTAAAATATTTGTCATGACTGCAATGATTTTTTGAGTTTTAACAAAACATGCTTTGGCAAAGTACTAGTATAGAAAATTACTTTAGGTATATTCCTGGTCAGCTGAATATAGCTTATCCCAGCAGTATTTTCTCACAGGGAAAAATTCTGGATACTCTCACAAAATCTAAAAAAAAATTAAAATGTTCAATTACATCAGACTCACCTTTTTCTTTTTTTTTTTTTTGGAGGAAGATTAGCCCTGAGCTAACATCTGCTGCCAATCCTCCTCTTTTTGCTGGGGAAGATTGGCCCTGAGCTAACATCAGTGCCCATCTTCCTCTATTTTATATGTGGGATGCCACTACACCATGGCTTGATGAACAGTGCTAGGTCCGCGCACAGGATCTGAACACGCAAACCCTGGGCTGCCAAAGCAGAGCACACAACTTAACCACTGTGCCACCTTGCTGGCCCCAGACTCACCTCCTTTTTCCCCTGTTTTATCACAATGTATCAACAAAGATGGAAAGTAGAGTACCAGAAGCAGAACTGCCCCAAACAATCACATGCTGGTTGATAACATTTCATTGTCTTTATTAATTAATTACTACTTAACACACATGTCTTCAATTACTTTGCAAAAGCAGTCATTTTAAATACACAAGTGCTTGAACACCATGGAATGATATTTCTTTTTAGGAGTGAACATGATTTTTTGTCAAGCTAACAATAACACATTCTGTCAGTGTTCTAAATATATAAAAAAGCATTCTGGAAACGATCTCTCATTATGTCCTGCTAATTTATAATGACTATGATAACCACTTGGCTTAATCATCATTTTCAACCATCCACATCTCCCGGAGCCTAGAGATTCTATTTAAAGATAAAGTAATCATAAAACAGGACCTAAAGCACTAAGGTTAACACGTGATTTAGATTTTAACGCACGGCTCTTCAACTCCACATGCAAGGCAGCCAGCGCCCCCTAAGCACAAATGTCATTCCTGATCACTTATTTTTTACTGACGTAAATCACGAAGCTGACTCATTTTTTTTCTCCCTCATGAAGTGAGGTTGGCTGCAGCTTCAGCAAAATCTTTCCTCTTCTGTGAGTAAGGCAAATCAATATATTGCCCATGCTTTGTAGCATCGTCAAGAAAAAAATTCCTTGCAACTGGAAGCAGTAGGAAAATGGTACACGTTTGTGCATCTCCTAGAAGAGCATAAACCTCCCATCGGGATATCGGGGAGGAGGCTAGGAGGGAGAAAAAAAGAAGTCTACAGAATTGGCTTTTTGGCTCCATTAGTCTTATTACAGATTTTATTTTACTCATTGGTTACCTCTCGGCTATCTGTAAACTGGACAATTTGGGTAAGAGGATTTCAATTTGCCATTGAAGCGTATAGGTATGGTTTCACGGCTGATGGTGGACAATACCAGCAAACAGCACTTAGTGGCTTATTTAAAAGCCATTTGCTGTGAAAACGGAATTAAGGGCCACTTAGGCTGGTTGGACACTGGCTATTTTTTTTCTTACCACGCACTGAAAATAGGAAATTGCTTAAATGTCAGCCTATTTTTAAGGATATGAGAGACTATATATGATGAGGGTTTGTTACTATTACAGATTTATTGACACGTCCTATTATCAGTCATCCAATGTTCAAAGTGATAAGTAGAAAACTGAATATTGTGGTAAGTTAACAAGTATTTATTTAAAATAATGACCTATTTGGTTCTTGTTTTGTGTCAAGTAATCTAAGTTCTTTAGTTAATTCACTAAATTCTTGCAACAATCCTATGAGGTAGAGATTCTTAATTATCTCCATTTTATACATGAGAAAACTGAAGCACAAGCAGATAAGTGGCTTACTCAAGGCTGTACCTTTGAGAAGTTGTGGAGCCAAGGATTGGACCCAGACACTTGTTCCGGAGACTGCATTCTTCAACAGTCAACCCGTGTTTGTCAGTCATGTCTAATAAGCCACAGGAAGGTGTACATTCATGTGTGTTCAGGCTTCTTTAGGGAAACTTGGATGATGAGGAAGGCTGAGCAAGTTAGACTTGCCCACCCCTTCAGGCGGGTTTGTATTCTGCCACTTGGTCCTGCTCCTCTGAGAAACGTTACAAAAGATTCTTAACCTATCTTTTCAAAATAATATAGGTTTCACTGTATATATATATACATATATATATGTATACAAATACACACACATACATATACATGTATGCATATGTGTACTATGGATATGTATACACATATTTGTGTGTATGTATATTTATATACAAACACACAAATATAGATATATCAAAGAACACAGGAACAACAGCTTACATCTTTTTCGCTCTTGTTCTGTGCCAGGCAACATTCCAGGAACTTTAGATACATTAACTTACTTAACCTCCCCCACACCCCTACTAATTAGGTGATATGATTTTCATTCTTAGCTTAAAGCCAGGACAATTGAGGCTCACAGTAGTTTCACACCCAGCGTCTACAATAGTCGAGCTTTGTTTTAAACAGAAGCAGTCTAGCTCCAGCGTCCAATCGTCTAACCACTAGCTACACTACAGTTCCTATTTCCTACAATATTTCTAATTAATGATTGACCAGGAAGCATCTGAAAAGCTATAAGTGGATTCCTCAAATTCAATTTCTCCAACCTGTGTAATTCATATAGTTTTTCAATTGTGAGCTTTAATATTGACTATGACTGCTATGTTAGTGTTTATAAATGAAAACACTAACATAATAATAAAGCTTATTGTATCAGAACAGCTACTCCTCCCTACAGAAATTCTCGTCTTGCTGAGAACTGCAGATACATTTAAAGCAAGATTGGACTGCCTTAAGCGTCTGCTCTCACAGATCAATATAAAGATCCATAAAAAGAAAATATCTTCGCCAATAACTAGAATGGTTGCTAAGCATTATTTTTTTTTAACCAAGGAGAAAGTTACCTCTGCTATTGCATCTGGCATTTTAATTTAGCTTCTTTCAATAACTATGTTTGAAAGCAAACATTTTTTCCTCCATTAGCTACATTTTACTCCAGCTTCCATAGCATGTTTTTAAGTACTCCTTCTGACTAATTCTACAAGCTCAAGTGATTTCAGCTTGCCTGTCACTGCTCATGGGAATCCTGCACTTTGGGGTCAATACAGGAGGAATTTCATCACATCCTCAAATGCATTGGCCTGTGGGTTCCACTGACAGCCAAGATTTATTACTTGGTGAATATAGTTCTCTTCCTTACGAGTAAGTACAATGGTCATATTTTCTGAACCCCCAAAATTGAGGATGCATCATTCAGCATATGTTCTGACAATAAGACAGAATATATAGTATTAGCCCCGTTGAGGAAATTTAGGGGACATTGTCAGCCTTTGTGTGAGGGCAGTGTGGGCAGTCGGAAATTCCAAAGGACAATTCATGATTTTCTTGTTTGCTTTCTATGACGGGAAAGAAGAATACAAGGGAATAAATGACTACTCTCCTTATAAGATTTGAGCTTTGTGTTGATCCCATTCTCTCTTCCCTCACCTCTGTCCCCTATCCTCCTTCTCTTTTTTCTTGTACTTAAGGACCACGTTTTATGAGGCAGAAACTTTCTTAAGCACTGATGGAATAGGGATGAATAATATACTACCTCTATATAACAGGAATTCATAGTGTATTTGGGGAACAAGATATGGAGTATGCCATTTAAATATGGTATTCCATGAGGAACATAAGAAAGGGAATACAAGGAGAAATATAGGTTAAATTGGCTTAAGTTGATGGAGAGGGAGAACTCATATAAGCTCCAGGGATAGATCAGCAGCTTCAGGCAAGGCTGGATCCAAGAACACTGGACGATGTCATCCAAACTTGGTGTTTCCTTTCATCTCTCGGTTATTTCTTTCCTCTTTACTGGCTTCGTCCTCAAATAGCTTCCTCTTTCTAGAGACAACTTCAGGTGTACATCTTACCTATTTAATAAGCCTACCAGAGATGGGGATTTTCTGACTCCTATTTCCAGAAAAAGTCCCAGGCTTTATGTCAATTGCCCTAATTGGGTTACGTGCCCAGTCATATCAATCAACACGGGGCGGGGGTGTAAAAAGTTCTGATTGGCCAAATCTGGTTCATGTGACAACTTCTGGAACCTGAGGAAGGGATCAGTCTCAATAGAACCACAGGCATTGTGGATGAGAACAAATGGTGACCCAAAGGAAAATCAGATGCTATTACTGGTAGAAGGTAGAATGGATTTTCACTGGGCAAAAATAAAAGCTGCCATCCTTGAGTCTTTACAGAAAGGAGAGTGTTTTAAGCTGAAGAGATCTACTAAAAGACAGTGGTGGAAGGATATACACAGAAGCAACCCAGCAAAGAAACACCAAGAAAGTATGTCTAGGGAATATTATGAAGTCTAACTACATAACATGGTCTTCTTTAAAGCCATATGGATTCTAGACTCTTCTAGACAGAATGTCCCTTATGTATAATGAACCATCAACAGTTTTGTTACAGTGATGATCTTAAGTTCAGGTAAGTTCCAGTTTTTAGTTACAACAATCCATGATGATCCTAGAAAAAGATACGAGGGAGGAAGAACTGGTTGCTTCCTTCCATAGGACAATGTGGTATTTGCATGCTTTTGGTCTTGAAGGAGAATTTCAAACCAAAAGCAACCCAAAGAGTACAAACGAAGGAAGGAGGATGATGCTAATGCCTTTCTTCATTTTATCATATTCTGAAATATGGAAGGCAAGGACAAATGTGATATAATGGAAAGAATTTAGGAGTTGGAAGCAGAAAACGTAGTTGGAATACTGCTTATGCTGTTAAGTAGATAGGTGTATGATGTCAGGAGATTTATTTACACTCTCTGGAACTCAGTTTTCTCATCTTTAAAATGTTAATTATTATGTTCTACTAAGATTATTTGAAAATTAAATAAAATATAGATAAAAGTTCTTTGCAAGCACTAAGGTAGTATTATTACGACCTCATCTATGTGAGCTTGCAGATTATATTTAATTACATATATTCCTTCTATTAACAGTGAACATGATATATAGTTTTGGCTGTTCATGATTTTCTCTAAAATTAGAATTGAATGTAATGGTATAGCTCATGTAAAATATTATCAAATATACGTATACTTGTGTTCACTTCTGTTCAGGACCTCCAATTGCATGCACAATATTTAGGATTCCATTAAAAAACACATTAATATGAGAAGATTCAACTTGAAAAAAATATAATGTACAAAACAGATAATAGGAGAAACCCACAGGAGATGTAGTACATAGAGTAACCTAATATAGAGTTAAAAATATGATTAATATGTTCAAGGAATTAATGACATGATGGAGAATTTTGTCAAAGAATTAGATTCTATAACCAAATAAGTAAATGGAAATTCTAGAATTAAAAAGAGCCCGAGTAATCGAAATTAACTGCTCAATGGATAAGTTTAATAGGAGATATGCACAGACAACGAGAGAATTAGTAACTGACGGAAAATTCAGGAAAGAACTTAAGAGACATGTACGATACATAAAAAGATCCACTTGGAGGTCCAAAAGGAGGAGAGGAAGAGAATCACAGAGTGTTAATATTTGAAGGGATAACGTCTGAGACTTTTTCCAAAACTACTGAAAGACTACTAAAAGAAATTAAGATTTAAGAAGCTATAAGGATAAACACAGCTAAAGTTATTAGAGTATAGGAAGTAGAGTTGCTAGATTTAGCAAATAAAAATATAGGATGCCCATTTAAATCTGAATTTCAGATAAGTAACAAATAATTTTTTAGTATAAATATATGCCATGCAATATTTGAGATATACTTCCATCAAAAAAGTGTTATTTATCTGAAATTCAAATTTAATTGGATATCTTGTATTCTATTTGGTGGCTGTAGTTGGAAACCAAAGGCAACCAAAACAAAAATCTTAAAAAAAGCCAAAAAGAAAAACGTGATCACTACAAAAAAGCAATAATAAACTGACAGATGATGTTTCCACAGAAGCTATGAAAACCAGAAACAAGGCAGTGCTATATTCAAAGTGCTCAAAGAAAAGAACAAACGAATTCCGCACTCAACAAAAATATCCATCCAAAACCGAAAATAAAAACATTTTCAGACAAAAAGAAAAACTAGGCAAAGCACTCACCAGTAGACTCGAACTAAATTAAATAATAAGGGGTGTTTTAAAGAAGATGATTGCATATGGAAGCTTGAAGTTGCAGAAGAAAGAAGTGCTATGGAAAAATTATTCTTTGTATAAAATTAATCAAAAGAGTGTATGTCTGACAGGAGTGGTGAGGATTGATCATTGGGAAGAGCCGTGATGGCAATTTCCGGGGTGATGGTAATGGTTTATATCTTGATAGAGGTTCGAGTTACAGGATAAATGCAATGACCAAAAAAAAATTGAATGATGCAGTCTAGATTTGTGCATTTTAGTGTATATAAAGACAGAAAATACAAGCAAAAATTGAATTTTAGTAATTGATATACACGCTGAGGTGATTAGCAGTAAGATACTGATATCTCCAACTTACTTTGAAATGCATACAATATAGGTGGATTAATGAATTGATAGAGGTATGAATATATGCATAGGTTTATCATAAAGCAAATATACAAAAGAATTAACTTTAGAATCTAAATGGTGGGTATGTGGGTGTTCATGGTGCAATCATTCAATTTTTCTTTATTTTTGAAATTTTCATGGTAAAATATAAGAAAATATATATGAATTAAAATACGTAACAATAATAGCTCATAACTCAAAAGAGTAAATAGTTCTAGGCCCTTTGAATTATCCAGAGAATTTTTTTTTTTGAGGAAGATTAGCCCTAAGCTAACTGCCGCCAATTCTCCTCTTTTTGCCGAGGAAGGCTGGCCCTGAGCTAACATCCGTGCCCATCTTCCTCTACTTTATATGTGGGATGCCTACCACAGCATGGCATGCCAAACGGTGCCATGTGGGCACCCAGGATCTGAACCAGCGAACCCTGGGCCGCCTAAGCACAACGTGCGAACTTAACTGCTGCACCACCAGGCCAGCCCCTATCCAGAGAATTTTTAATGTACTAATTTTTATTATTAAGTAAAAGTTAAGGATGCATAATCTCTAAGTTATAATCTCTAAGTTAAATACTAAAAGAAGAGTGTATTAAAGGAATATATAACTAGCAAACTAATCAATTAAAAATTGATTAAAAATAATAGATTGGAAAAGTAGTAATAAAAATATTTAATTCAAGAGAAGGCAAGAATACAAACAGAAGTGAACGTAGGAAAAGTAAGACAATAGAAAGATAGATCTAAATCCATATGTAATAATAATTTTATTAAATATAAATGTATTAGGTACTATAGGCTAACCACAGCATCTAGAAGCATAGTTTTTTCTTATAGACTTAAGACGCTATTGATGATACTATATATATACATTTGCATTTCCAGACTTTAAGGAAAACCTGTATTAATGAAATACAAAAATCATTAAACTAGTAAAAATGACTATATGCTGATTATAAGTGATGCATTTAACCATCAAGATAATGGAAAGTTTGAGCATAAAAGAGAGAAAAAAGATATACCTTCTAAAGACTAACCAAAAGAAAATTGGTGTAAGTATTATAATACTCGTCAAAATAGAGTTGAGGTAAAAAGATTGCTGGAGATAAAGAAGGATATCAATTATAAGGATCGACTCATCCTTATAAGAGAAACACAAGTTCTGAGTCTCTACGCACCAGTTATATAACCCCAAAGATTATGAAGCAAAAATTCACAGACTTGAAAGGACAAATATTTACATCCATATTCGTAGTAGGAAAGTTTACTGTTGCTCTTTCAGTAATAGACTAAATGGCTAACATTAGTAAAGATATGGAAGATTTGAATAATATGATTAATAAATTTAACTAATAAGCTATATCCAATAATTGTATGAAACATATCCTTTGATACTGCACATGTATTTCACTAAAATTGACAATTAATTTTGTGCTTAGCCATTAAGCGTGCTTCAACAAATTTCAAAGGAATGATATCCTAACAAATATAAAAAGATAATTAGAAAATTCCTGTTTAATGGAAATTAAGCAATATATGTTTAATAACTCATCAAATAATTTAGAATTACATTGGAAATTAGAAATATTTTGAACTGAATGATACTATGAATATAATACATATCAAAGCTCCAGAGAAAGAACAAGTGCAACATTTAGAAGGAACTGTATAGTCTTTAATGTACATATTAGAAATCTGAAAATACATGATCTAAGCATCTGTCTTAAAGTTCAGACAAAAAAAGCTAAATCCAAAGAAAGAAAAAGATAACAGGAATTAATATAATAGAAAAAATGTATAATAGAATAACAGAATCTAAAGTTTTTTGATTTAAAGACTGACAAAGCTGATAACCCTTGATGAAACATATATTATTCATAATATTTAAAATAACTATAAGAGGTAAGTCTTTTGGAAGCTTTGGCCATTTAATGAACAGAACCTAATCCGAATGGATTTTTCCGACAATATCAGTAATAAGATACTCAGTTAAGTTTTAAGTCTTTGCTTTCAGTGTCAACCACACGGACATTTATTCAGGGAGCTTACGAGGCAGGACTGTATTCTCTCCCAGACTTAAGGCCAATCTACACCAGCACAGATGCGATCAGCATCAGTATAAGAGGCCAGTTTAAAACTTCCTTCAGAAAACAAGCTCCACATATTGTTAAACACTCGTTCAAGACTGGTTTGAGGTATCCCATTTCTGTGACACATAGTTCTGCCTAACAAGTATAATTAATCTTGTAAACTTTTAGACCAGATATTACTAAGTACAGTCTGTTTAAAATGATTCCTGATCCATCTAATTTTAAGAATTACATCTTGAATCCATCCCTTATCCCTCGATACACCTGTTAATAGCTGAATGGTTTGATGGAGACTTGTCTCATTTCAAGACTTATAATATGGAATAAACCAATTTCATTTCCAAGAAAGGATTTAACAATCACTTGGTGAATATGTGAGAAGGAATTATACAAAAACTCACTTCATCTTGCTTTGTTTTCTTCCTAATTCTTTTTCTAGTTTATATTCCCTTTCTTAATTAGTATAAAAGTTCTATGAAGACCAGGGTACGGTCTATCTTTTTGCACTGCTATGTCTCTAGCATCTTGAACAGTGCGTGGCACACAGTAGGTATGTAACAAATATTTCAAATTAGTGAATCTATGGTTTTTAGAGTCTATAAGTCAGAGATTTTGTGACTCAAGGAATATATTCCCTTAGAAAGTAAGTCTCATAATTAATAAAATGAAAACCGGTATGGTGGTGAAAAAGGTTTTTCAACAGAATTCTCATTGTATAATTTAATGGTTAAATATACACTGAAAATCTTTGCCCCTCTACTGTGCAAGCTATGCTTACAGAGTTCTTTGTAAAAGAATTGTTGAATATATTGAGAATAAATTGTTAAATTTAGGTTAATAATAATGCTACTGGCAACTGTTTTCTCCAAAGTTACCTTGATGTATATAATTGATCAAATAATTTAGAAGGGATTTTGTCACTACTTCTAAGACGGGAAAGCTTGGCATAGAGCTCTGTGATTTAGCGAATAAACTTATCTGGCCACAGACGATTTGCCCCTTCAAAATCCCTTTTGAGGGAACGAGTTATTGAAATAATTATTTGTGCTTAATTTTTTTGTTGTCATTAACAGATTTCCATGTGTGATATTGACTTGAAGCCTTTACTAGAGCTGTTTTCTTTTTTTTTTTTTCCACTAACTTCTGGCAAAAATTTAAAAAAAAGGAAGGCCTGTTTTTTATTTTCCCATTTCAAATCAAAACGAGTGGTTCAACCATTTAATTGTTTACTGGGATATAAATAATGGAGCTACTTCTCCCAAAGGAACATGGATGCAATGCTATCAGGTTCTTGCAGCTCTGGAGATTAGTCATGAAATGAGAGAGACCCTCATTTCCGAGCTGACCTCCTTGCTTCCACGGTCAAACAGTTCTAAATGCAGGAGAATAAAAAACTGTAAAGGGGAAGTGTTACATCTTGGGAAAAGATGTCTGTCTCTAGGGCAACAGCAAATGCAAAACTAAATGGTCAAAAACATTGGCCTCTTAGTACCAATGTGGAATATCACTTAGACGTTTCTCAGGGGCCGGAACCAGATAAGACCATTGCTGGGGTAAATCAGTGTGACCTGGGCAAATATTTCTAGAAAACTAGCTCACCATGACGACTTCTTATCCAACTAAAGTTACCAGAAATGACACATTAACAAAACCATTAACAATCATGTTTCCTCAAATTATCAGCTGACTGAAACTTAACAAATACAATTTGTAATCAAATTATGTGTTCCCAATATCTAATGGGTAGGATAAGCATAAAACAAAGTCAAGAGGAGACAAAGGTACTAGAGGTACGTGATCTGAAAGGACAAAGCAATCATCAAACCGAGACTCAGATATGACACAGATATTGGATTTATCATCAGGGAATTTAAAATAAGTACAACAAATATATTGAGGGCACTAATGGAAAAAGTGGAGAATGTGCTAGAACAGATGGGTAATGCAAGCAGAGATATGAAAATGCTAATAAAGAATCAAATAGAAAATGCTAGAAATAAAAGCATGCTAACAGAAATGAAGAATGCCTTGGATGGGCTAGCTCCTCAGTAGACTTGACATGGCCAAGGAAAGAATCAGTGAGCTTGAAGATGGGGCAAGAAAAACTTCCCACCTGAAAGGCAAAGAGAAAAAAGAATGGAAAAATCAGAACAGGACGTTTAAGAATTTTGGGATAACATCAAAAGGTATAATGTATATGCAATTAAAATAACAGATGGAGATGACAGAAGGGAGCAGAAGAAATATTTAAATAATAATGACAGAACTTTCCAAAAGTAATGACAGACATTAGGCCACAGGTTGAGGAAGCTCGAAGAACACCTAGCAGGATAAGTAACAATAGCAAAAACAAAACTCCTGGGCTTGCCATATTCAAACTGCAACCAAAGATAAAGAGAAGATCTGGAAAAAAGCCAGAAAAAAAACCCCACCTTACCAAAAAGGAACAAAGATAAGAGCCATATCAGACTTCTCATCAAAAGAACATGCAGGTTAGGGGCCAGCCTGGTGGTGCAATGGTTAAGTTTGCACATTCTGCTTCAGCAGCCTGGGATTCGCTGGTTTGGATCCCGGGTGTGGACATACGTACCGCTTGGCAAGCCATGCTGTGGCAGGTGTCCCACATAGAAAGTAGAGGAAGATGGGCATGGATGTTAGCTCAGGGCCAGCCTTCCTCAGCAAAAAGAGGAGGCTTGGCAGCAGATGTTAGCTCAGGGTTAATCTTCCTCAAAAAAAAAACAAAAACAAAAACATTGCAAGCAGGAAGATAGTGGAGTGAAGTATTAAAAATATTGTAAAAACTCCACTACCCTAGAATTCTATGCCCAGTGAGATTATTTTTCAGAAGTGAAGGAGAAATAAGGACTTTCTCAGACAAACAAAAGTGAGAACATTTATCAGCAGCACACCAGCCCTGAAAGAAATGTTAAAAGAAGTTCTTCAGGCAGAAGGAAAATGATATACATCAGAACTTGGATCTCCATGAAGAATGAAAGAATATCAGAGAAGCAATAAATGAAGGTAAATAAAACATTTTATTTTAGTGATACTAATACTTAAAGCAATAACAGTAATAATGTATTGGGCGATTATAGCACTACATGGCTAAGCAAAATGAATGATAGAAATGTCACAATGGACATGCAGGAGGAACTGAGAATACCCTATTATAAAATACATATGTATATCTACACATGCAGTTCTCCAAACAGCCCTAAACAGGCACTATTACTATCCTCATTTAACTGATGAGGACGTCAAAGCACAGAGATTAAGTAACTTGCCCAAGGTCACACAGCTATGAAGAGCCAGAATCTGAAGCCAGGCATTCTGGCATCAGATTTTACTCTTAACCATTGCATACCACACTACCTCTCAAGTTATTTAATCTTTCAGTTTCTTCATCTAAAAGGAGGAATAATAATAAAAATAATAATGTCTGCAGTGTAGTGTGGTTTTGAAAATTAAATGAGATAATTAAGTTACCAGCCGTAAGCTGAAATATTAGTCCCAGAGAAATGATTTTTACTTATGATTTTTTTTTCCCAGCTGATAGTGTAGCTTCATCTTCTATTTGCCTTGTAATCTGGACCCCAACCTTAACCATGGTTCTTATTAAATAAATATATACATTTTCTCTTGATGCTATTTCAGCCATTGGCGTGTGCTAAACTCATCAAACTAATGTACTTTACCATCTCTCGTAGGTTCTCTCTAAAGGTAACCTTAACGCTTTTGTCCTTGTGTGTCTTTCTTTCTTTGTCTTTATAATTTTCACGCATAACTTTTCACACTTAAAAATAATACTTCCATAGCAGTCCTGAAATGGAGGCTGAGTCATTAAAAAAAATCACATGTATAAAGTGGAAGTCTTCCCCAAAGGGATGTTTCCGAACTCTCTGTACTATAGGAAACATTTCAACTGGTCCAAGAGACATTCTAGGTCACGCCTAGCCTTACTAGGCAGTAGGGTATTTAGTAAATACTAAACTTACCAAATCTTTCTCCTTTGTGTGTGTGTGTATGTAACTCAAATTTATTCACATACAAATATTAAACAAAGTATACACTAAACAGAGTATTCCATTTTAGTCAATATAGTATAATGCCTTTCAGACATTAATTTTTAAAATTTATTAATTGTTCATTAGAATTTGCTTGTTCACTTGCATAAGGATTTTCTAAAATAAATATGTGGTTATAACCTCTTCTTTATCACTAATGACAACTGTGTTATTGATTTATGAAATCTATGTGGTCAAGTCCTTTTCTCTTTTCAACAATAACCATTCAACTTAATCTTTATAAAAGTCAAAATGTACTAGTCAGTTGAGAAAGTAGAGAATAAATCCATTTCTGTTGCTACCTGCTATTAAGTTTGAAATTAACACTTTCGCAAACAATAATTCCAGTTTCTGTTTCCTTTTGTGGTACTTGAAGTGTGGAAATGAACAAAATAGACTATTTTGGTTATACTATTTGTTACACTAAGGTGGTGGTATATTAATAAATAGAAAGCATGGAACTAGAAAGTTTTGTAGGCATGTTAAATCTTTTATCTTAAGAAAATTTCATCTGATACCGAAGCTCAAGTGCCTCATTTCCATTGACAGCAATTTATGGCCCCATGGAGCCTTTCTTGTGCTCTAAGAAGTATTCATTCCAAGGTAAGTGAGGGGTCGCAGATGGTGACATAGGCCTGTGTGGGTGAAATTCTGTTTTGCCATTTATTTGATCAGCAGCCTTGGGCAAGTTATTTAACTCCTCTGAGGCTCCTTTCCCATATTTGAAAAAAAAACTTTCTTTTTTTAAAAAAATAAAAAATATTATTTTTAATTTTTTATTAGAATAAAGGAAAAAATAAGATAGTAGTAAATGTGCACATACCTCATAACAAAGCTAACAGTTTATATACGACTCACTACCTTCAGCCACTGTTCTAAGTATTTGGAGTGGGGAAAATTATCTGCAAATATTTAAGTGACTTGTCCTAAGCGTTCATGGATAGTAAGCGGTAGAGGTGAGATGCAAATGCAGGCAGTCTAGCCCCAGCATCCATGCGTTTAGCTCTACATCAGAGTATACCTCCTGCCACAGCAAGATGATGAGGAGGATGAGGATGGAGAATGTAGCAAGAATATCACCCCCAAAAAATAACAACAGCGAAAAATACATTCGTTCCTTTGAAAACTTTGGAGAAACATCTTCTGAATGCCCAATCCTTTCACAACAAATGGCAACTGAAATTGCTATAGAGAAAAAACCAAACACTGGATCTACAATACACGTACAACAGACAGTTACTTGTACTTGGAGAAAAATAAAACAATATTTTCTGCCTAAAGCATCACATTTTCTGGTGAGAAGGGAGAACAGAAAATAATCATGGAATTGGAGGATATAAAAATAGCTGTAGTGTAATGGGCTGTAATCTCCCGAGTGGCTGGACACTTAACATTGGCCTAACAAGTTGTAATCAATATGAGTCTCTCAAGGGTAACAGACATTTTTCGCTTTTTAGTTTTGTTTTTAAAGTAATCACAGCTAAACTTTTAATATGTGGCTATTATGGATCTATAAGATCCAGAGGGAAGGAGGACACCACATTCTCAATATTGGTAAGCAAAGCCTCACCTGGAAAGATTCTTTACACGACAGATCCCCAAGTAATTTTGAAAATTTCCCAGGTTTGATACTTATTGTTCACAAAGCTAGTGAGTTCCACATGTGCACGCTAAGTGGAATCACAGCCCAAAACAATGAGATAAGCTTACAGACGCCCATCTATTAAAAAAGATTTGTTAACAAAGAGATAATGAGCATCATTGCATTCATTCCGTCAACTCAACTACAGCTGGCTACTCATTGGGATCACCGGGGAAGCTTCCGAAACTACTGATGCCTAGGTTTGCTTTTAATGATTCTGATCTACTTGGTCCAAGGTGCAGCCTAGACACTAGGAGTTTTAAAAGTTCCTGATGTGGGTCTAAATTGCAGCCGAGATTGAAAATCATGTTCTGGAGCAAGTTAGTCTCTCCGATATAAAGGATACACATGTGGAGCAAGAATGAAAAAGTCCCTGCGCTCCTAGGAAAATGCCATTCTTTAGCCATGGGACCCTGAAAACACGAGAACTAGTTTTAAATGTTAGTGTTCACGTTAGTGAACAACGAAAGCCTGAAAGTCAACCAGTCAATGACAGCCTCACGATCTGAAATTCAGCCATTCGGAGGTGGTGGACTCACTCCAGCGACCACGTTTTGAAGGCTGGTGGCAGCCCTTTCCTGCCTCTGTAACCACACAGCACATCGCCCAAACTGTGTATCATCAGCAATTTGCTTTGCTCAGTACGGCTCTCTCTTATCCAATAGAATATACGACACCAAGAGTGAAGCCTAACGTAAACCATAGACTTTGGGTTATTATGATGTGTCAATGCAGGTTCACCAGTTTTTAACAAATGTATCACTCTAGTGCAGGATATTGATTGTTGTGAGGTTGTGTGTGTGTTGGGGTGAGGAATATATGGGAACTCTGTCCTTTCCGCTCAGTTTTGCTGTGTCCCTAAAACTGCTCTAAAAAGTAAAGTCTATTAAAATTGTATGAATTGTTTAAATTTTGCTACTAATTGCCAGTTATATGCTTTAACAATATCCTCTTCCAATTTTTAACTCATATTTTTACTTTATCTTTTGATAAATTCTTAATAAAATATAGTCAAGTTTACCAATCATTTTATTTATAGTCAGTTTTTGAGTGCACGTCATTTGCGAAATCTTTCCAGAACACAAGATCTGAAAACTATGTACCTATATTTCCTAGTAAAAATTTAAAATTTTGACTTTAAAATTTTAGATTGTAATTCAGCTGCTGTTCATTTTCATATATGTTGTGAAATGGGGATCCATTTTTATTTTATTTTTTCCAGTTGTATTAATTGTCCGGTTTCCCCTCCTTTCCCTCCGATCTGTTGTCCTCTTTGTCATATGACTTAGTTGTCCATATACATGGATCTAATTCTGAGTTCTCTAACCTGTGTACTGAGCAGTGTTCAATTGCTCTGCCAGCATTGTTTTGTCATAAACACTGTAGCTTCATAATAAGTCCTGAGATCTGGTGAGGACAGATCTCTTCTTTCAGTTGTGTCTTGCCTATTTTGGCTCTTTAATCCTCTATACAAATTTTGCTATAAGTTTGTCAAGTTCTTGGTCTTATTTCCCTCAGCTTATTTTATTCCCCGGATATTTCTTATTTGGACCTGTGAGCTCATAATTCCCACTGGATTAAAGTTACTATATCTAGTGAGGATTTTAGGAAAGCATTTTGTGTATGTCAGTCATGATAGATTCAGAGAAGGGAAGGGAAAGGACCATAACACCATCTTGAATCATACCTCATTACAGAGCTGCTTCGTGTGGTTTCTCAAGGCGCATATTACACAAGAGTGTCACATTAAAGGACACTATAAACATCATAGTTGTCTATATTATTTTTATTTTTTAAAATATCTTAAAACTAATTGATTCCCAAAATAAATTATTTGTATGTCTTACAAAAATTTTCCAGTAGAGGATGGTATAATGTCTTGTTCTAACAAGGGTGGTCTAAAATGTTCTATTTCAAATTATGAAAGATGGGCAAGTTTGACGTTAGAAAGACTTCACTGATTTGACCAAAAGTAAAATAAAGAGGACCTTCATAGAAGAAGACTGAACTCCAATTGGTGTACTGATTGACGTGTATCTTAAAAGAATGCCTTTGTGGTATAAGTGCACTTGTTAAACTACCTACAATTCCACATTTGCTTTATGTAAAGACTCTTTTGATGATGGAACACAACACAATGGCACTTGGACAGAAGAAAGCCTAAACTTTTTGTTGCTTATAGCTCCAAACAAGAAAAGGCTGCCAGTGGGTGGCACCCAGGGCCAGGGTGACAGCAAGCTGGGGCTGCAGGCAGCAGCTTCTTGTGGCAAGTGAGGTGGGCTCAGCTAGGTTTTGTAGCTTCGCTGTGGATTTGTTAATCTGAATAATTTCCTGGGTTCCCAGGGAATAGAGGCTGTCGCTAGTTGTGTGGTTCCTGACCCTGGGGTCACTAGAGTAGGTGCACCATGGCCGGGAGTGCGAGAGCCTAATCAGTGACATGGTTGGGGGTGTGGACTTCATCAAAAAGGGGACCTGATGGACCTCTAGCCAGGGCCCCAAATCTGGGTCAAGACAACATTTTAAGAAAACTATATTACAGTGCTACAGAGACTATCACATGCCCCTTTTTACTGTCTTGTTGATTTTCCAATTTAAATTAGTTTTTGATTTCCCAATTTAAGCCAATAAGTACTTTCACTATAACATGAATAACTATGTAACAAATAACTTTCATTTGCCAGTAATAATCCATAATTATTTTATAGTCTTCAATAAGAAATTTTCATATGATGACCCATAAATTGTTATAAACATTATTTATTTCTTGTTACACTTATTTCATGAGCACAACATTTAATTGTAGCTTTTTCTCCTTAAATATCAGAAAGAAAAAAATGATTAGAATCAGAAAATAGAGCATAGAAAACTGTTAGGGTGTTGAATTAGTGAGTATTTGGAAAAAATAGATATAATGCCAGGAAAAGGAAAATACTTTAAGAGCTACAAACTTTAATAGAATATAATAAAGATAGGTCACTGATGGAAGAGGATGTGAGTTTACTTTTATTTCCTTGACAAATACTAACATTTCAATTAAAAAAACTAGCATAAGACAAAACAGAAGAATTTATTTAACTGAATTTACTTTCTGCTGTTCCAAGTATGTGGTTGTGTGATTTGAGTATTATGCAATGTTACAGTTTTTTGAAATTTAACCACGTCAAGTACAAAATTCAAACTTCTGAAAATCATTACAGAAAAAAGAATTTCAGACCACTTTCATATGAATTATTCCAAATAGTCAAATTAATCACTAGATTCAGGTTATTTTATTCTACTACAAACTATTCTGTATTCTGTCTATATTGCAAACTTTGGGGGAATAGTAAAAATCCACCGAAGAATGAGAATTAGTACAAAAATTGGCAACATTCATCAGATATTCTTACTAAATAAAAGAAAATGAAATGTTTGTCAACAATAATGCTATGTATTCACATTTAAATTTAATTTGGAAAGCATGCAAATAGAAATGCTGAAGAATAGACTATAAGAACATAAAAAAATATCAACGTGCTGTTATTGAATGAACGTGATTCAGTTTTGGTATGGTGAAGGCTGACATTCTGATGATTGTTCATGAAATTGTATGAATAAGAAAATGAGAATTGTTTTCATTTGGCAAAAATTATAGTAGAAAATTATAACATTTTCTTAATCATTTCTGCAGAAATCAAACATCAACATCAAAGGATGTCATGCATTGTTTAAAAAATAAAACTTTTTAGAGAGCACTAAAATTATAGTGGATGTAATAACTGAAATCATTTTGGAAAAAAAGAAATGCTGTTACTTAATTTTTTAAAGATACAATTTTGAGATGAATCATGTAGAACAGACAACAGTTCTTGTTAGATTCGTTGGCTTTTGAATAAAGATATTTCTTTATTTGAACATATTTTGAATTTTCTCAAGTACATATCATTTGAGAAGCGCTATAGATTAGTACAGACACTTAAAAATAAGAACTTACACACAAATTATTTGAGGGGCCAAAGATGGAACAATGCTGCAAATATGCACAGAGTATCAATTTCCAATGAAAAGCTTCAAAAACCATATTAGGGCTTTTTATATTACTTTTCTACTCATTCTTCAAACTATAGTAAATAATGTAGAAAAAAAATCGATTTCTTAGTTTTTATATAACATCTAATAGCTATAAAGCTAATTTTTTAGCTTCAAAACCATTGTCAAATACATCATGGGACAGCTGAGCTGGTCCCTAATACCACAAATTTCAGAAGCAACATGGAATCTCTCAGAAATTGTTGATTATTTTAATAACGATAGGCATTGTTGAAGCTAAACCAAAGGTACATATTTGAAAAACTATGTTTTTAAATGATTTGCATAGTACTGATTTGGCATGATTCTTTATTAATATTAATGTTGAAAGCAAAATATTGCAGCAACTAAAGTTCAATTATATAGTGTCTTTAAAAGTTTAAAGAGATTAGAAAATTACTTGAAGGTTAAAATAAAACAGTGAATAAGAAAAATATGTTATTAATGCTAAAGGAATTGCAGTCTCTTGACATTGTCAATATTTTCATTTCAGAAAATTTTAGAAAAAGGAGGAAAATAACCACTTTTCTCTGAAATCTCATAGTTAGTCCACCTATGATCCAAACTAAATTTCTAAGTCTATTATTTTCTACATTTGATACAAAGATATCACTCTCAAAAATGTACAATATTGAATGTATAGCCTGACCTTTTAGCATTCTAGATGTTCATTACAGTTCTTTAAATTGTATATGCCGTGCGCTACTGCATCCTAATAAAACTGACTGATAAAATTAGTAAGGAGTGGTAGTTGATAAGTCATCAACGGATGGGTAAATGAAACCTTAGCTTGTTTTCTAAAATCAAGTGAGTCTTTTAGAATACGATATTTTATTTCCAGAAAAAAAATTATTGCACACATTTCCAAATACTCCTATAGTTCTAAGGGTATATTTATTTTTGTCAATATGAGTTAACAGTTATTTTAACCATATTACCTTGGGTGAGGTATGGTGAAGACAAACACAGATCAAGAGAGGGAAACTGGAAAGAGTTGCACAGTTTTGATATTCTCACAGTCCCCAGGAGACAGCACAGTACACCATGTAGGGCCACTCGGGAAGCACCAGGGTCTGTCAAGAGGCAGAGAGAGAGGGGAGCTGCGGGCAAGAGCCTTTACTGTGGTTTCTGTGCGAAGGAAAGGCCAAGGCAGGGTGAGCAGGTCTAAGATAAGCTAATTTGAATAATTTCCTTGGCTCTGGAGAATAGAGGCTGATGGTGTGGTACCTGGTCTGGTGATTAGAGACTAAAGTGACCCGGAATGTGAAAGCCTGACAAGGGAGGTGGTAAGAGAGTGGAGTTAATGAGCTGCTCAAGAAGAGGAACTATCTGGCCTCTAGCCAGGGCCACAGAACTGGGTCAGGACAGCATTACAAAAACAACAACAAAACTACAACAGTGCAGAATATAGCTTCTCACTATAATAATTCATAAAAAATCACTTCCGCAACATCAAAAGAAAGTCTGTTAAGTCCAATGACTATTTTTATCAAAAGCAAGATATTGGAGCCAGTAAGTATTTAAACTGCAATAAAAAATTTTATTCCCATGAAATAGAGATAGGTGACTATTTTATAACAAATTATATCCTGGTAACTTTGACTACCTAACCATTCTAATCAAATTTTGAATTTTGTACATTGTGTTTAATAATTTGGTTTGTATGATATATAGACAAAGATTTCATGTCAATAGTAAAAATGGTTACATTTTTATTAATATAAATAATGACCTACAGCCTCAAAAGATTTTAACTTGAGGAAGGGGTACCTTTTCCTATTTTGTACAAACAAAATAATGTGAGCTGCTGGAGGGATGCTGGTTTGATTTCACCCCCCGAAATATCTGTCCAGGTCCAGGTTTTTATTCCATCTCCCTCCACCCTCAATTGGAAAGCTGCATTCCAGGATAGGAATTCAACCAGAGAAGAATTGAAACAGCTTTGCCTCATTTATTCTTCCATAGCCACCCTAGCGGTCCCCTCCCTGTTCAAGCTGTGGTGCTCTGTCCTCCACATCACTCCTACCCAGATGGTTCCAAGACAACTCTCCATCTCCCCAGCAGTACAGCAGTATCTTACCATCTTTGTTATTGTTAGGAAGTTAGTTAGTGTTCTTGTATTATCGTTATTTCCTGGCCATTTCTTTCAACAAACTATGTTACAACTATTAAACTTGTAGGAGGGTGCCAAGGGCCCATGCTGACGTGCCATCCTGGCAGGACCCCTTCACTAAGATTTGAAGCAATATCACGTCATGGAACTTGAGATTTTAAAGCAATATCATTGTCTGCCCTGAACTCATCAATAAGTTGGGGATTTGTGAGCGGTGAGAGAAAGGTAGTTGTAGGAAACTCTATTCCTAATTTCATTGCTTACTTGCTCACATTGAAAGTTTTCTGGAGGAGAGAACCTCTATGTTAGTGCTTTTGTGTTACTCCCATCCCTTTTGTTGCTTGGAAGCTCTTTGTCGTAATGTGAAGATGTTAAACTTCGTAAGTGCTGCATAGGAGATGGGAGTCTGTATAATTGTCCAAATTTAACTGCTGTAAAGCAATGTAGAAAGAGAAATCTATAAGGGAATCAGGTCACATCTGTGGAAGATTTGGTATGAAAACCTACCATGCACAATTCATTGACGATGTGTGGGCACTGACAGGACTCTTCCATATGGTGCAGGAGATCTCTAAATGACATACCACTTATCAACAGTTAGGAATTCAAGTCAGTTGTAGATAGAATTAAACAGATAAACATGTGTACCTATCTTTTTATGGATAGAAATACACAGAAATGCATATATAAACTTTTTGAAATCATTTTCTTTAAGAACTTAAAGAATGCCTGTATCATCTGCTTTATATTGCTGGCAGAAAAGAGAACACAAAGGTAATATTTTCAGGGAATTTGACAGCCTTTCCAGTGTCTAGGATTTTGAAATAATTCAGTAAAAGTAGGAGGAAATTCTCTTTAAAATCTAATATAATGTGTATTTATTAGGAGGATGGATGCTATTATTTGTTTTATCAGTAGCTGAGTGAGCTTTAGCAAGCTTGGTTAAGATAACATTAATGTGATCTTCAACTTCAAGCGCTCAGATAGATTTCCTAGATTAAGAATTCAATCAGATTTTATTGGATTTATGCTTTTACTCTGACTTGGTAGTTAGGGGAAAAGAAAATGTGACTTCAGTCTTCTTATTTCTTATGGTTGTACTTCAATCTTGATTTTGACTTAAAATATGAGCACATTTTCCCTACCTATTTGAAGAATAAAGATACACCAGGTTTTATATTTCTAGCTAAAAAACATACGTACTAGAAACACAAACTTCTGCTCCCTAAATCAGACAATCTTTAAATTTACACTAAACACAAAGGAGATCTCAAGTATTATGGGTCCAGCTATAAGCCACCTTTCCTAACGATAATAATAATAATATTTGAAAACAGCTTATGAGATACTTTTTACTTTCTCTGTGCATTAGTCAAAATCATCTTTGTTTGCACGTCAAGAAAAATGATAAACAAAAGAAATGTAACAAGGCGTCTACAAGCAGGCAGCCTAACAAATGCAGCAGCCACAAGATACTCCTCATGTCCTGGGTTCCACTCCACCATCCTTAGATCTGGCTTTCATCCTCCTGCTTACAAAGATGGTGCCTGCACCTGCTATCCAGGCTCAAAGAAAAATAAAGGGAAAAAGATTGAAGAGCATCTCTCTTAAAAGGCTTTTCTGCAAGCCCAACCCAGCCACTGCTGCTCACTTTGCTTCATCCCAAACCAGATCACAGAGATGTTGCAAAATTCATGGGAGTCTGGGGCTATGGGTTGTTTTCAATGAGCATGATCTTCTTTTAAATGGCTATGTTTGTACTCTAAACAAAATGAAAGTTATCATAGTGAATGCGAAGAATATAATGGATTTTGCATAAGCAAGTAAGCTACATTGCAACTGGTTGCAAAAAAATTCAGAGGACAATACCTTAGGGAAGAGCTGATGAATCTGGGTGGCATGAAATGACTTTGATAAGAACTGTTGCTGAATGTATATCTGAGGCAGGTGGAACAATTGAGAAAATAGAGGCTGTAGCAGTAGCAAAAATAAGTAGCTATTTGGACAAATTCCCTGGTGTCCCTAAATAGGATGCACAGAATGAGAAAGGGAGCAGAGACTTAGCTAAGAACAAATTTCTCAGTAGGAAGAGCAATTTGGTTTAGACAAATTCCAAATTCAATGTCAAAACAGAAAGAAAAGGAATATCTCCAAGGTTGCAACCCCGAAATGGCCATGTCTCTATATGGTTAATGATATCCTGGCAAGAGGAATAACGGAAGTGAAACATATCTGTTCTTAATAATTTTCTAGAACTAGCCATTAATCTCTCCAATGGCTGTCATTTCTGTTTGTTTGGTTTCGGCTGTTTGCTTTCAGTCTTTAATTGTTTTTGTCATTGCCCATAAGGTTTTGTTTTTCAATATCCACTTTAAACTCTCTTCACTTTATTACTAAGTTCCAAGTTTTCACATCCATGCCCTGCCATGGACTTTGGCTCGGGCTGCCTAGAGCTTTCCCAGAAGGTTCCTCTCCTTTACCACAAATGATGTAAGCAAGAGTGAACCCAGGTCAAGAGCAGCCATTGAAATTTCTTCTTGGCAGGTGAGCAATATCACCTTTAAAAACATTGAAATAACCCTTTATTATCTCAGAAGTCTTACATGTGCATTGTAGGAATTTAGAAAATATATATAAATAACAAAAAAGAAGACACCATACTCCCATCAACCTGAGATGACTAGTAATAGCACTTTATTTGCCTGTTCACATTAATAAATTTTCCTCTTGTCTAAGACCCAGTCCGTATTCAGATTTCCCTGGATGTCCCCAAAATGTGTTTTCTGGCTATTCAAACCAGATGCAATCTTCTTGTTGGAAGTTTTATAATCTAGTACAGTGTTTTCTTTTTTTCTCATGAGACTAATTTTTTGAATACCTCTAGTCATGGAAAGCCCTAACTTCTGGATTTGTCTTTTTTCAGGACTGTCCAACAGAATTTTCTGCCCTGATGGACATGTTCCATGTCTGTGCTGAAGAATAAAGTAGACACTTACCACTTGTGGCTCTCAACACTTGTGGCTAGAGTGGCTTAGCAATTGGATTTGTCATTTAATTTATATTGTTTATAATTTAATTTAAATAGCCACCACCTGTGGACAGAGGCAACTGTCCAGCACAGGTTTAGTTGCTTCCTGGTGCTCACATTTACCTTATTCATCTATCCCCATATTTCCCACGAAATGGAGTATGTAGACTCAGGTCTAAAGATTTGATAGATTCAAGCTCAACATCTTCAGCTAGAACAATTCCTAGTGATGCTGTATATTACCTATTACACTATATCAGGAGACACTTTAATATCTGGTTGGCCCTTCATTAATGATATTAAAATTGATCCCAGGGCAAAGATGATGACAGCCTGACCCCTCCATTTCAGTTACAATTTTTCCCTTGAGTCTAGAAAGTAATCCATGGAGTAGCTATAGTGGAACTAAACAAATGTCTGGGTCTTCGTCAAGTAAACCCCCTGATTTTTTAAATGCCAGTTGATAATTCTTGCATAAGTCCAATTCTTTAGGGGTTGCAGAACGATAGTCTTCTAGCTCCACCATTCCTTCTGCATTATTAGATTGTTTTTCCTTTTTTTTTTGTAAAGAAGAGTTTTTCCAATGAACTGGAATTATTTGGTTATCTTAGAGTTCCTACATGAATAGAAGGTGAATCCTTAATTTTTTCCTTTAGTTACCAATTTTTAAAGTATGGTGTTTTAATAGCCACCAAGTGCTAAAACATGAAGTCTTTATGGCTTTTCCATTTATGGGTATCATTTAAAAATTGCTTTTTAAAAAATTAATTTATAGAGTTTTCAATCCACTACAAACACTGTTTTTTTTAAATCAAATTATTGTGACTTGGGCCATGGATTTCATTCACGCTGGTTTCTGCTGCTATCTTTGAAAATGGGACTTAGGTTTTATTGTACAGACTTCCTAGGGAGGTACTCACAGGTTTATAGAGACCTTGCTCTGTGAAGAGATGAGATCTGATATCATGTCCCCTTTAACATACCTCTTTTTGTGTAGATCCAGGATCACCCCCCTCCCCAATCAATATATCTCTTTTTCTGGGCATCTGCGGAAGGCACAGTGTTCAACTGAAAGTCAGCCTGTCTTTAAACTGCAAGGTTCTAACACGCCTTAAATGGTGTGCTTATAGGAAGTCGGCACAAGGTTAATTTTTAGAGCCAGAGCTTTTCCAATGCGCCAAATACATGACTTACAGCAAAGAACCCTGGATGTCCATACAGCACACTCTTCTGTATCCATGAGCACTTCCTGTAGAGAGAATGTGGCATCCAGATTTGCAGGGCAAAGGAGACTAGAGAAATAAATCATAGATCTTGAGGTGTAATTAAGCTGCAATTTCTAACATAACTCTGGAGTTAGGGGAAGGTCTAAAAACGGAACGGTATGATTTCCTGGAAGATTGAACTACCGGGAACTATAGGATGCACACACTTATTCTCCAGTATGTACACATGCATCTGGAAAGACTATGGTTTGTCATCTTCCGGTTTACGCTGAGCTTTTCTGCATTTCAGAACATGTTTAGCTTCTTGGAAATAGATTTTTCTCTTCCAGTCTGACAGTTTGGGGAGGTGGAGGCTCAGACATTTTCTGGGACTTTACATGGTGTGGGGGTAGATATCGTAACTGGGTTTAGCAATGGGGAAACCCTACAGGCTTCAATCCTTTAGAACACACTATGTGATAATAATGGTTTCTCAAATTTCTGAGTCACTTCATAGTTAACAAAGTACATCCATATGTACTAAATGACTGACTTTTCACAAACGTTCAGTGAATTAGATTTTATTGTATCCTGATTTTCAATGAGGAAATTGAGGTTTATAAGAATAACTTGCTCATATTTGTCCATCTAGCAAGTAGTTGAGTTGGGATTTAAAACCAAGTCCATATAACGAATTAATCATTAATTCATTTAATAACAGTTAATTAGACACTTACTATTTATCAAGGCTTCTAGTTGGCACTGGGGACACAGAGCTGCACATGATGGATACATATTGTCTTTTTTTTAATGAAGACTTTTTTTTAGAGCAGTTTTAGGTTCACAGCAGAATTGAGGGGAAGGCACAGATATTTCCCATATACTCCCTGCCCCTACACTTGCATAGCCTCCCCTATCATCAGCACCCTCCACCAGCGTGGTACATTTGTTGCAACTGATAAATTTACATTGATGCATCATTATCACCCTAATTCTATGGTTTACATTAGGTTTCACTCTTAGTGGGTTTGGACAAATGTATAATGACATGTATTCATCCTTATGTTATCATACAGGGTATTTTTACTGCTCTAAAAGTCTTCTACAGTCTGCTATAGCGTGCAGCGTTTTTAGCTTGGCTTCTTTCACTTAAAAATATGCACATCTTCTAATGCCTTGATAGCTCATTTCTTTTTTAGCACTGAATAATATACCATTGTCAGGATATCCCACACTTTATTCACCTACTGAAGGACCTCTTGGTTGCTCCCAAGTTTTGACATTTGTGAATAAAGCTGCCATAAATATCCACGTGTAGGTTTTTGTGCAGATATAAGTTTTTAATACATTCGGGTTAACACCAAGCAGCATGTTTTCTGGATCATGTGGTATGAGTGCATTTAGTTTTGTATGAAACTTCCAAACTGTCTTCCAAAGTGGCTGTACCATTTTGCATTCCCAGCAGCAGTGAATGAGAGTTCCTGTTGCTCCACATCCTTTGTCAGCATTTGGTGTTGTTAGTGTTTTGGATTTTGGCCATTCTATTAGGTGTGTAGTAGTATCTCATGTCATTTTAATTTGTATTTCCCTGATTACGTATGACGTGGAGCATCTTTTCATACACTCAATGGCCATGTGTATATCTTCCTTGGTGAGGCTTCTGTTAAGGCCTTTGGCCTCTTTTTTAATAGAGTTTTTTCCCTTATTTTTGAGTTTCAGCTGTTCTTTGTGTATTTTTGACACCAATTTTTATAAGATATGCTTTTGCAAATATTTTCTCCTAGTCTGTGGCTTGTCCTCTCATTCTCTCGTCATTGCCTTTCTTAGAGCTGAAGTTTTTAATTTTAATAAAGTCCAGTTTATCAATTCTTCTTTTCATGGATTGTGCCTTTGGCATTGTATCTAAAAAGTTATCGCCATATCCAGGATTATCTAGCTTTTCTCCTATGTTATCTGCTAGGAGTTTTATTATTTTGCATTTTACATTTAGGTCTGTGATACATTTTTTTTTATTAATGTTATGATAGATTACAACTTTGCGAGATTTCAGTTGTACATTTTTGTTAGTCATGTTGTGGGTACACCACTTCCCCCTTTGTGCCCTCCCCCCACCCCCCCTTTTCCCTGGTAACCACCAATCAGATCTCCTTGTCAATATATTAACTTCCACCTATGAGTGGAGTCATATAGAGTTCGTCTTTCTCTGACTGGCTTATTTCGCTTAACATAATACCCTCGAGGTCCATCCACGTTGCTGCGAATGGGCCAATTTTGTCTTTTTTTATGTCTGAGTAGTATTCCATTGTGTATATATACCATATCTTCTTTATCCAATCATCAGTTTCTGGGCATGTAGGTTGGTTCCATGTCTTGGCTATTGTAAATAATGCTGCGATGAACATAGGGGTGCAAGGGACTCTTGGGATTTCTGATTTCAGGTTCTTAGGATAGATACCCAGTAATGGGATGGCTGGGTCATAGGGTATTTCTATTTTTAACTTTTTGAGAAATCTCCATACTGTTTTCCATAGTGGCTGTACCAGTTTGCATTCCCACCAACAGTGTATGAGGGTTCCTTTTTCTCCACAACCTCTCCAACATTTGTCGCTCTTGGTTTTGGATGTTTTTGCCAATCTAACGGGTGTAAGGTGATATCTTAGCGTAGTTTTGATTTGCATTTCCATGATGATTAGCGATGATGAACATCTTTTCATGTGTCTATTGGCCATATTCATATCTTCTTTTGAGAAATGTCTGTTCATGTCCTCTGCCCATTTTTTGATCAGGTTGTTTTTTTTGTTGTCGTTAAGCCGTGTGAGTTCTTTGTATATTATGGAGATTAACCCTTTGTCGGATAGGTGGCTTGTAAATATTTTTTCCCAATTAGTGAGCTGTTTTTTTGTTTCTATCCTGTTTTCCCTTGCCTTAAAGAAGCTCTTTAGTCTGATGAAGTCCCATTTGTTTATTCTTTCTATTGTTTCCCTCAACTGAGGAGTTATAGTGTCCGAAAAGATTCTTTTGAAACTGATGTCAAAGAGTGTACTGCCTACATTCTCTTCCAGAAGACTTATTGTTTCAGGCCTAATCTTTAGGTCTTTGATCCATTTTGAGTTTATTTTGGTGTGTGGTGAAAAAGAATGGTCAATTTTCAATCTTTTGCACGTGGCTGTCCAGTTTTCCCAGCACCATTTGTTGAAGAGACTTTCTTTTCTCCATTGTAGGCCCTCTGCTCCTTTGTTGAAGATTAGCTGTCCATAGATGTGTGGTTTTATCTCTGGGCTTTCACTTCTGTTCCATTGATCTGTGGACCTGTTTTTGTACCAGTACCATGCTGTTTTGATCACTGTAGCTTTGTAGCATGTTTTGAAATCGGGGATTGTGATTCCACCGGCTTTGTTTTTCTTGCTCAGGATTGCTTTAGCAATTCGCGGTCTTTTGTTGCCCCATATGAATTTTAGGATTCTTTGTTCAATTTCTGTGAAGAATGTTCTTGGGATTCTGATTGGGATAGCATTGAATCTGTAGATTGCTTTAGGTAGTATGGACATTTTAACTATGTTTATTCTTCCAATCCATGTGCATGGAATGTCTTTCCATCTCTTTATGTCGTCGTCAATTTCTTTCAAGAAAGTCTTGTAGTTTTCATTGTATAGATCCTTCACTTCCTTGGTTAAGTTTATCCCAAGGTATTTTATTCTTTTCGTTGTGATTGTGAATGGGATTGAGTTCTTGAGTTCTTTTTCTGTTAGTTCATTGTTAGTGTATAGAAATGCTACTGATTTATGTATGTTGATTTTATACCCTGCTACTTTGCTGTAGTTGTTGATTATTTCCAATAGTTTTTCTATGGATTCTTTGGGGTTTTCTATATATAAGATCATGTCGTCTGCAAACAGCGAGAGTTTTACTTCTTCGTTACCTATTTGGATTCCTTTTATTTCTTTTTCCTGCCGAATTGCTCTGGCCAACACCTCCAGTACTATGTTGAATAGGAGTGGTGAAAGTGGGCACCCTTGTCTTGTTCCTGTCCTCAGAGGGATGGCTTTCAGTTTTTGTCCATTGAGTATGATGTTGGCTGTTGGTCTGTCATATATGGCCTTTATTATGTTGAGGTACTTTCCTTCTATACCCATTTTATTGAGGGTTTTTATCATAAATGGGTGTTGGATCTTGTCGAATGCTTTCTCTGCATCTATTGAGATGATCATGTGGTTTTTGTTTTTCATTTTGTTGATGTAGTGTATCACGTTGATTGACTTGCGGATGTTGAACCATCCCTGTGTCCCTGGTATAAATCTCACTTGATCATGGTGTATAATCTTTTTGATGTATTGCTGTATTCGGTTTGCCAGAATTTTGTTGAGGATTTTTGCATCTACGTTCATCAGTGATATTGGCCTGTAGTTCTCCTTCTTTGTGTTGTCCTTGTCAGGTGTGGGGATCAGAGTGATGTTGGCTTCATAGAATGTGTTAGGGAGTACTCCATCTTCCTCAATTTTCTGGAATAGTTTGAGAAGAATAGGTATTAAGTCTTCTTTGAATGTTTGGTAGAATTCTCCAGAGAAGCTGTCTGGTCCTGGACTCTTATTTTTGGGGAGGTTTTTGATTACCTTTTCTATTTCCTTACTTGTGATTGGCCTATTCAGATTCTCCATTTCTTCCTGATTCAGTTTGGGGAGATTGTAGGAGTCTAGGAATTTGTTCATTTCTTCCAAGTTGTTCAATTTTTTGGCATATAGTTTTTCATAGTATTCTCTTATGATCCCTTGTATTTCATTGGCATCTGTTGTGATTTCTCCTCTGTCATTCCTGATTTTATTTGCAATTTCTCTCTTCTTTTCTTGGTGAGTCTGGCTAAAGGTTTGTCAATTTTGTTAATTTTTTCAAAGAACCAACTCTTTGTTTCATTGATCCTTCCTATTGTCTTTTTTGTTTCAATATTGTTTATTTCTGCTCTTATTTTTATTATTTCCCTCCTTCTACTGACTCTGGGCTTTGTTTGTTCTTCTTTTTCTAGTTCTGTTAGGTGTTGTTTGAGGTTGCTTATGTGAGCTTTTTCTTGTTTAGTGAGGTGAGCCTGTATTGCGATGAATTTCCCTCTTAGGACTGCTTTTGCTGCATCCCAAATGATTTGGTATGTGGTGTTCTCATTTTCATTTGTCTCCAGATAATATTTGATTTCTTCTTTAATTTCTTCAATGATCCATTGTTTGTTCAGAAGCGTGTTGTTTAGTCTCCACATTTTTGCACCTTTCTCTGCTTTTTTCTTGTAGTTGATTTCTAGTTTCATAGCATTATGATCAGAAAAGATGCTTGATATTATTTCAACTCTCTTGTATTTATTGATGTTTGCTTTGTTTCCCAAAATATGGTCAATCCTTGAGAATGTTCCATGTGCACTTGAGAAGAATGTGTAACCTGCTGTTTTTGGATGAAGTGTTCTATATATATCTATTAAGTCCATCTGGTCTAATTTTTCATTTAATTCTATTATTTCCTTGTTGATTTTCTGTCTGGATGTTCTGTCCATTGGTGTTAATGGTGTGTTGAGGTCCCCTACTATTATTGTACTGTTGTTGATGTCTTCTTTTAGTTCTATTAAGAGTTGCTTTACAAATTTTGGTGCTCCTGTGTTGGGTGAGTATATATTTATAAGTGTTATGTCTTCTTGGTGGAGAGTCCCTTTTATCATTATATACTGTCCCTCTTTGTCTTTCTTTATCTGTTTTGCTTTGAAATCTACCTTGTCTGATATTAGTATAGTGACACCTGCTTTCTTTTGTTCATTATTAGCTTGGAGTGTTGTTCTCCATCCCTTCACTCTGAGTCTGTGTTTGTCTTTGGGGCTGAGGTGTGTTTCCTGGAGGCAGCATATTGTTGGGTCTCATTCTTTGATCCATCCTGCCACTCTGTGTCTTTTGATTGGGGAGTTCAATCCATTTACATTTAGAGTGATTATTGAGATGTGGGGGCCTACCACTACCATTTTACGTCTTGTTTCCCAGTTTTCTTCAATTTCCTTTGTTTCTCGTCCCATGGTTTAGTCTGTTCTGATGTAGAGCTGCTACTCTCTGTTGTTGTCCTTCTACTTATCTCCTCTGCTCTTGGTTTTGTAGCCCCTTTCCTTCTTTTGGATTTTTCAGGAATGAGGGTTTTCCTGAGGATTTCCTGAAGAGGAGGTTTTGTGGCAATGAACTCCCTTAATTTTTGTTTATCTGGGAAATTTTTTATTTCTCCATCATATTTGAAGGATATTTTCACTGGGTAGAGAATTCTCGGCTGTAGGTTTTTGTCCTTCAGATTTTTGAATATATCATTCCACTCTCTTCTAGCTGGTAAAGTTTCTGCTGAGAAATCTGCTGATAGCCTGATGGGGGTTCCTTTGTAGGTTAGTTTCTTTTGCCTGGCTGTCCTTAGTATTTTCTCCTTGTCGTTGACTTTTGCTAGCTTCACTACTATATGCCGTGGAGTTGGTCTTCTTGCATTGATAAAGTTTGGAGATCTATTGGCTTCTGTCACCTGAAGATCCATCTCTCTCACCAGATTTGGGAAGTTCTCAGCCATTATTTCTTTGAATAGGCTTTCTGCCCCTTTCTCCTTCTCTTCTCCCTCTGGTATACCTATAATCCTTACGTTGCATCTCCTAATTGTGTCTGATAATTCTCGGAGAGTTTCTTCATTTCTTTTTAGTCTTACTTCTCTCTCCTCCTCTGCCTGCAGCATTTCTATATTCCCATCTTCCAAATTGCTAATTCTTTCCTCCATATTATCGGCCCTACTGTTCAGTGCATCTAGATTTTTCTTAATCTCCTCTATTGTGTTCTTCATTTCCAGTATTTCTGTTTGGTTCTTCTTTATCGTATCAAACTCTTTTGTGACATAGCTCCTGAACTCATTGAGTTGTCTATCTGAATTCTCTCTTAACTCATTGAGTATTTTAATGATGGCTGTTTTGAAGTCATCATCATTTAGGTTATATATCTCATTTTCTTTGAGATTGTTGTCTGTGTATTTGTTATTTTCCTTCTGTTCTGGAGATTTAATATATTTTTTCATATTGCTTGATGTTGTAGATTTGTGCCTCCGCATAGAGATAGAGTTTAGTTGCTCCTTCCACTTGTTTCTGCTGGTATGGTGGGGGAGCAGCTGTTTATACTGCACCAACCAGGAACCCTATCCGCAGTTGCTAACTGGGCCTGGGCCCCTCCTCATAGTCACAGTGGTCCTTTGGATTCCCTCTTCTGCCATGGGGGCCATCACGGGGGGCTTCAGGCTGCTGGTGCCTACTGTTGCAGCCCACCTAGACGTGTTCCCTCCTTGGGGTCTGCAATGGTGTTCTGGGCTTTTCCAGCGGCCAGGGGTAGGATCACTTATATTTGCCGCTCCATCACTGTCGGCACCCACAAAATCTCACTTGTCCACTATGGGTCGCAGCAGAGCTATTGGCATCTTCTACAGCCTGTGGTTAGCTCACCTAGCTATGCTACTTTTGTCCCGGGGTCTTCCAGCCTTGTGGCTGCCGGATGGGTGCTCTCTACTACTGCTGTGCAGAGGCTTTCCCTGAGGCTGCTGTAAGCCTGTAGGGTTTACCCTAGGCTACAGAGCTGGGTCGCTGGAACTCCACCCAGCCCCAGTCCTGTTCCCCAGGAACTCGGGGAGCCCTTTGCCCTGTCTGGGGGATAGCCGGAGATCCTGATTTCAGTGGTAGCTGGTCAGCTGCTGCCCTGCCTGATTTTCTCCTCTCCGGGACCCTCCTGGTGTTGTGGATGCTGAGCGTGGCCCCTCCGCTAATAGCAGACAGAGAGTTTTGTCTGCTGCCCGGGCAGAACTCTGGAGCTTCCCCTCAGGGGCGCAGAGCTGGCCTCTGGAGCTTCACCCAGCCCCAGTCCTCTCCGAGATCTCCGGCAATCCCTAGCCCCATGGGGTGGGCAACAGCAGCTGGGGGTGACCTCACCCTCTGGGATTCTCTCTGGGACTTTCCCGGAGTTGCAAATGCTAGGCATGGCCCCTCCACTAATGGCAGACAGTGAGTTTTGTCTGCTGCCCAGGGGGAACTCTGGAGCTTCCCCTCAGGGGCGTGGAGCCGGCCTCTGGAGCTTCACCCAGCCCCAGTCCTCTCTGAGATCTCTGGCAATCCCTTTCCCCACCATGCAGGCAGTGGCAGCCGGGGGGCCGCCGTACCCTCTGTGATTCTCTCTGGGACCCTCCGGGCACCGTGAACACTTGGCAGGATCTCCCCACCAATGGCGGGGCGAGACTCTCCCGGTGGGCTCAGGTGTGTAATTCTAGGGTTTCCCTCTGCGTTTAGGAGTAATTGCGGGGGGTTTAGGTAGGGTTCTGGTCACCTGTTTCCACCGTCGCTCCTCTGGTGTGTGCTTGCTCCTGCCCTAGGTGTGTGTTGATCTTCTGGGGGCGTCCGTTGGAAGAAAGCCTCTTGCAGGTACTAGGCTGTTCGGTCAGGGTCGGAGAGTTTTCACCTATGTCCACATCCTCCCGGAGGGAAGTCCGTCCGCCTTCCGATGTATAGTCGCATGGGTCTCTCAGACGTCCTGAGATGCTATCTGGATATCCTTTGTTAAGCGATGAGTGTCCAAATAATTGTAGACTCGAAGGGGGAGAGACAAAGAGGACTACTCATGGCGCCATCTTGGATCCTCCTCCTGTGATACATTTTAAGCTAGTTTTTGTAAAGGGCATGAAGGTTGTATTTAGATTCATTTTTTTGCATGTGGATGTCCATATGTTCTAGCCATTTCAACCATTTGCTAAAAAAACTATCTTTACCCCATTGTATTGCCTTTGCTCCTTTGGAAAAGATCAGTTTGCTATGTTTACGTGAGTCGATTTCAGAGCTCCCTATTCTGTTCCATTGATCTATTTGTCTATTCTTTCACCAATAACATGCTATCTTGATTACCATTGCTTTAAAGTTAAGTCCTGAAGTCACATAGTGTCAGTCCCCAACTCTGTTGTCTTTCAATATTGTGCTGACTGTTCTGGGCATATTGTCTTTTCCTTCAGGGGAATTATAATCTACTTCTCAGTCCACCGTCTTAAGCACTATTCTATAAGGCCACTTAAAAGCAATGTATATACCCCCTATTCATCTCATTATCTTCTCCTACCTCTCCACCACTACCCCTCACCCCAAAGTAATAAATGTTTACCCACTGGCTCATCAAGGAACCTGGGAAACATTCTTCACCCTTCTTAATCATTGACTTCATTATACCCAATCAATCACCAAGTCCTATAGACTGTATTTTCTAATATTTTTCAATTTCATACCTCAGTTTCTATTTCTGTTAATATATCCATAGATTAGAAACATTTCTTGACTGAACTATTAAAATTGTCTCTGAATGAGTGTCCATGTCTTTAATTTGTGATTCATGCTCCACACTACTGCCACAGTGCTTTTTCTAAAACGTATATCTGGTCTTTGAAGCTTTTGCTTTCAAAGGCTTTCATTACATTCAAGATTTAAAAAAAAAAACACTTCCAAACTTGTTAGCAAGGCAAAGAAGGGCCTTCATTATCTGGCTTCTGCATAACTCTATTGTTTCTTGTCTGGGAGGAACCTGTCACCCAAACCATATCCCAACGCTCCAATACACTAAGATATTTATTTGCGGTTCTCAGATGTGTGATCCAGGGCAGCCTTTCTTGCTTCAACCCTCTTTCTCCACCCACCTAACTCTCTCCAGTGTATTTTAGGTAGTATGATCTGGTAATTTATTATCAAAACTAGGACAGTGTTGAGAGAGAAGAGTTATTAATAAATATGTTGGAGAAGAAGGGCGTATGCTGGGTTTGTATCAGGCAGTTAAGATGTATGTTTACTTTGGTCTAAAGGATTCTTTTTTATGTGCTCATAAAACCCTGAACTTATCTTTATAATAACATTTACTTCATTCCATAAAAATATTTCTCCATCTCTGTCTTAGTCTTTTCAGGCTGCTATCACAAAATGCCATAGACTGAGTGGCTTATAAACAACAGAAACTTATTTTTCACAGTTCTGGAGGCTGTGATCAAGGTGCTGGCAAAGGCGGCATCTGGTGAGAGTCCATTTCCTGGATCACAGACAGCTGTCTTCTAGCTGTGTCCTCACGTGGCAGAAGCGTTCAGAGAGCTCGCTGGGGTCTCTTTCATAAGGGCACTAATCCCATTTATGGTGGTCTCTGCCTTCATGACTTAATCACCTCCCAAAGGCCCACCTCCAAGTACCTAATCACAGTGGGCGGTAGGTGTCAACAGATGAATTTGAGGGGCTACAACCATTCTGTCTATAGCAGTCTCCCTTCTTGGTTTCTTGATTTCAAAGACAAGTCTGCTTTGTTCATCCTGACTCCAGAAAGGTTTGTATAGTTTTTATACTTAGTATGTTCACTGTTTTTAAAATAAATGCTGTTAAATGAATACTTTGTGATAGGAACCTCACAGAACATTTGGAAGTAAATTGAGTTTTGCAGCTACTGTGGTGTACAAACAGCTCTTAATACTTAGAGTGAATAGAATCTTGTCCAAATTAGGAAAGGGAACTGATGGAAGCTATTTGTACATCTGAAATTGCTTCTAAGGTACTGCTGTTTATCACATGAAATTCATCAACTTCATTTCAGTGGTTTCAAATGTTGTGATTAAGATCTTCGGAGACTTTTTGGATTAATTCAAGAACATTTCTCTTGATGAGACACTTATTTACTTTTAGGAGGTGGCCCAGTAAGATTATATGTGGCTGGAATGTTTCAGGCTGATTTACTATAGAGATAGACTAAAGTATGCTTCAATCTAAAGAAGGAAAATATTGTACCTAACCAGAGCTAAAGATCTAGAATGTATCACCCTTGTAGCCTCTTAACGTATTCTGACAAATTCAATGCTGTTGTTAGGAAGCTGCTTCCAAATACGTCGTGGATCTGGATGTGAAACGAATTTGTCCCTTACACCTCAGCACTGATGTGCACCCTTACCAAATCATTATACAAATACAGGGCAATCGTCTATCACATTTAGATCCACTGGATCTGCAGCAGCCTTCACAATGGAAGGCAGAACAATTTCTTCCTACACACCTCAAAGGTACCGAGCTGTTGTTCTGCCCCCTCACTGATCATAGGCTTCCTAGGACTCACATTGAGTCCATCTCTCTTGGTTATCTCCTAACACATCAACTGCTCCATGGATTATGTTCAATAAACATTTGTTGAATGAAAAAAAGGATAACTAAATATGTATTAATAACAGGGGGAAAAAAGTAAGAATATTTATTTATTTATATTTTTTTTTTGCAATCAGGCTCCTTCTACTCTCTTTCCAATGGTCTTTTATTTGATTAAAGCAAAAATAACAATGATAAGAAAACTTTATCTGACAATGCAACACAGTATGTAATGATAAACTGGGCTAAATAGCATTTTGGGAGAAAATAGACCCAGGGACATTTCTTGATATGGGAAAATTAATATTTATGAATATCTTTCATGTAACCTTTATATTTTTCTTCTGCGGGTAACAGTAAAAACAGAGTGATCTACAACTAGGCAAGTTAGGGTTCTCAATGAAAAGAAAACAAATTTTTAATTCCTTCTGGGCAAAAGCAGAAGTGTTCTCTTTTCTTTTCAATAAAGAACATTATCATATTTCTTTTACTCAATCCCCAATCACAATATCACAGAGATAGAATGAACTTTGCAACATCTTAATAGCCGTGGCTTCCAGCAGAGCTATAACTGTATTATCTCAGAGAGATGAATATCTACTTAGCCCTAATTTTATCATACTCCAATGAGGGCAGTTCCACAAATTTGTGCCATAAACCAGTCTGCGTATAACAATTCTCATCCCTGGTGCCTTCCTTACGATTCCTGCTATAGTTTATGCGGATTTTATTTTAAGCAGAGATGGAAGCTGCTTCTACATAATGCCAAATCTATCAGTTAAAAGGGAAAAGCTCATTTACATCATGCGTTTGATATAAAATAAAAATAAAAGTCTTCTGGCAGAGTTCAACTAGGTGTTAGCTGTGGAGTGTGTGTATGTGTGTGTGTGTCTGAATTGACTGTAAATTCAATCCCAATACTCATCTAGCTTGTAAAGTTCAGTGGACATCATCATTCAAAAAGTGTTTCATTGAGTGCTTACTATGTACTGGATACTCTTCTAACCACGCAGACAAAAATTCTGCTCTCGTGGAACTTGCATTCTAGTAGGGAGAGACCTAGGAAATGAACGAATAAGTAAATGTATAGTATATAGAAAAGCGATAAGTATATAGAGAAAAAAATGTAACATGGCTTGGGAGTATGGAGATCCTCGAACGTTAGAGAGGTAGTGTTTATTTTCTAAGCTGTGTAGCATATTACCACCAACTTAGGGGCTGAAAACAACAAACATATATTGTCCTATAGTTTTGGTGAGTTGGGATTCCATGCTGGGATTAATTGAGTTATCTGTTTCAGAGTCTCACAGGGCTGCAATCCAGGTGTTCACCAAGGCTACATTCCTGTCTGGAGGCTCAAATGGGGAAGAATTGGCTTCCAAGCTCACTCACGTTGTTGGTAGATAATTTTATTGTGTGTTGTAAAGTTCATCACAGCTTGCCTCATCAAAGTCAATAATGGAAAGAGAGATTCTAGAATGAGTGAGCCAGCAAGACAGAGTCTTATATGATGTAATATAATAATGACAGTGATATCCTATCATTTTTTCCATAGTCTATTGTTTAGAAGCAAGTCATAGGCCTCTCCCACGCTCAAGGGGAACAGATTATACAAGATTATGAACGACAGGAGGTGGGGATCAAGGGAACTATCTGAAAAGTCTGCTTGTCACAGAGGCATTGAGTTTTCAAATAGAATGGTTAGAGAAAGCCTCACTGAGAAGGTGACATCAGATCAAACACTTGAAGGAACTATGGGAGGCAGCCACGAGTCATTATGAAGGAATATCTTCCCAGATAAAGAGGAGAGCAAGTGCAAGCACCCTGAAGAGGTGTTTGGCAAATTTGAGAAATAGCGAGGAGGCAAGTGTGGCTGCAGCAGAGTAGTGAGAAAAAGAGAGTAGCAGAAAAAGATAAAGTCAGAAGATCAGATACCAGTAATGGGATGGGGAACGGGCGAGATGGGGACCATCACTGGGGAGGATTCCCTTGGACTTTGTAGGCCGTGTTAGGAATTTGACTTTTATTCACAGTGAGAAGGAAAGTAATAGCGGGATTTAGAGAAAAGGAGTAACTTGATCTAATACATTCAATCAGTGGCTAAGAACAAGCATAAAAGGGCACTTGTGGAAGTATGGAGACTAGTTAAGAGGCATTGCTGTAATCCCAGTAGAGACAGCAGTAAAGGTGGTAAAAATTGGTCAGAATCTGGGTAAAATCTGAAGGTAGAGCCAACTTTCTTCCTTAAATTTTTTCCCTCCATTATATAGACAAAGTAGCAATTTCAGAGTTTGGTATTAAACCTGCACTAGTCCTTCTAGTTCCTTCCTTGAGAACTTGGGAACGCATCTAAGACAAAGTCAATTTAACGTCTATGGTGAACTAAACTACAATCTATAAAACTCTGTAGCTAGTGATTGCCATTGTCCACCACGTTGTCTAGAGTGAAGAAAAAAATAATTCAAAAAGAAGGATGAAGCAGGTGCATAGAAAAAGTTAGTGGAACAGTGACTGAGAATATTCAGTGATTATCAGCTATTTTCACTCGACACAGCCATGCAAATCAGCATCAACTTACCCAAAGGAGTTAAAAAAAATCTATTTTCAAACAAGTCAAACATCAAGGAAATTTAAAAAAAATCTTTTCATCTTTTACTATCAATGATACTTTGTTTCTGAAATATTGGTTAAGTCTCAGAAAAGGTTGTAAAACTGTTGTGGGCCAGTAAACATTTGGCCAAATAAAAGATTTATAATGGTATTTTTATGGTTCTCTGATTTTTTTTTTGGAGCCTTACCAGAAGTCTTCAAAATTGTGGTAACTTACAGAAGACATAAAATTTTTACAAAGATCTTTTGTAGGTATGTATATTATTATTTTCTTTTACAAATCACATGGTGACCTGTAAAGAGACTAAGCTTTATTTTCTTTCTGTTTTGAAATCTCGAGATGAGGCAATTAAGTGAAGTTCAAATGCCCAGTGATTTTCTTTCATCTGAATTGTTACCTGTCCTCTAACCCTCTGTAGCCTACAGTCTATTGTTTCCAAAGCCTGCTCTACTTTTAAGCAAAGGTGACGGTGGTAATTCATTAGGATGGTTTTATTTTAAGTACTTGTTCTCACTGTTAAGCTGTTTTCTTAGTAGCTAATTAGATGTCAAGGAAAGTATTAATAAAGGAAGAAATTCATTTCCCCAAGGCTGTTGACATATCAGTTGCTTCCTCCATTGGGTCCTGATGGTATGGATGTAAATGTGTAACTGGCTTAAAGAGCACAATGACTCTCGTCTTGTTATAGTGTGACCATATGTGGCCAATTATATTACCTCTGTTTATAATAAGGTGGTTGTTGCTTTACTAGTCTGCATTCTTCTTTGACCGTTAATTTTTATAGGCCTTTATCTTTGAATCATCCTCACATGGTATGTTACAGCAATGCTTTCTTGTCACCACATATTTTAAGCTTCTAAACAGAACACAGAATCGTGTTGTTCCCATGGAAACTTTCAAACATTGCAGAATGATTGCTTTGACTCTGAAACTCCTATTGTATGTGGGTTCATGCACTGCCACAGCATCCTCTAGGCTCCAACGCCCCTAACACGAAGATGCAGTGAACCCGCATGCATTAGAGTTAATTGTTTATTTTCATTTTTTATGTGTTCCTTGGTTTGGTTCCAGCTATTGTGGTAGAAAAGAGCTGGACTAGCCCATCACTATTAACCAAAACACAGATCCCTCATGAACATGAGTATCTGTTATGAAGAGGGGAGGAGCAGCTACTGAGGCAATTTCTGCAGTATTTACTCATTCGTTCATTCATTCATTTATCCAGCTATTATTTATTGAATAGCTATAATGGGAAGTGTACTATTTTAGGCCTCTAGGATTACGGTTGTGAACAAGACAAAATCCCTGACATCATGACAACTACATTCTAGTGAGACATGGAGGATGACAATAAAAAAGCATATATATATGTGTGTGTGTGTATATATATATATATAAAAACAAAGCAATGAGATTGAAAGTGACAGAGGCAACGGTGGGGATGGGTAGGGGTTGTTACTTTAATTAAGGTCATCAGGGAATGTGTCTCTGTAGTAGGGGCATTTGAGCAGAGAGAGACCTGATTGAAGTAAGTGAGTGAGTCAGGCAAATATGCCAGTAAAGTTCTTTCTAGGAAGAGGAAACTGCAAATGCAAATGTCCTGAAGCAGGAACAAGCTTGATATGCACACATTTGATGCAGAGCAAGAGTGCCAGCACCTTAGCACCTGATAACCAAGCAAGGGAGTAAATGATGTGGAAGTAGAGATAAAGAGATGGATGGAGATTGGGGATAGAGATCGTGTAGTATCTCATAGGCCCCACTAAGGATGTTGAATTTTATTTTGCTTATAAAGGGCTTTAAGCCATAAAGTAATATGATCGAATTTACAATTTAAATAAGATTGATCTATTTGTGGTGAGAATAATTAACTGTATCAAGTCAAGAGTAGAGTCTGGGGTGCCAGTTAGGATGATACTGCAATCATTTATGTGAGAGGAGACAGCATAGAAGAGAGCTGAATTCAGGATATACCTGAAAGAGCCAACAGAACTTATCGATGCTTTGAGCACAGACTGTGAACAAAAGGAGTGGAAAGTGACTAGTAAAGTACTGTCTTGAGTAAACAGGTCAATCTTGGTGCCATTTACTGAAATGTAGAAAACTGAAGAAAGAGTGGTTTTGGAGGACGAGGGGTGGGAACGAGAGTGCTGATTTGAACATGTCAAGTTAAAACTGTCCAATTAGACATTGAAAAGGAGATTTTGCTCAGGTAGTTTGATATCCAAGGCTGGAATTCAGAGAGGTTTGTGCAGGGATAGAAGCTGTGATTCTGGGAGATGCGCCTTTAAGGAAGTGTTGTATGAATAACGGAACCTAGAAATGACGCTGTAGATGATTTCTAAGGATATAGCCCTCCTTATACACAAGTTGACTTTAGATGCTTTAGTTATTGATTGTCACAATAATGCTGCATTAAAAACAACCACAAAACCTCAGTGACACACAACATTGAATTTATTGCTCACATGTCTTTGGTCTGTTGGTGGTCAACTAGGCAGCTTTGCAGATCTTGACTAGATTCACTGACATATCTGGGGGTTGGCTAGCTGTCGCTTGAAGCAACCGTGGTGACTCAGCTCTGCTCTCCGTGTCTTTCGTCCTCCAGCAGACTTGCGGGAGCTGTTCTCACGGTGATAGTGAAAGCACAAGGGTAAGTGAGCCCAAAGAGCCAGGCTGTTATGAGTCTCAGCTTGTGTCAGATTGATGATTGAGTGTCAAGGAGAAGGGTATGTTGCCTTGTTCACAATGGGAAAGCACAGCAAAGGCATATGGGAAAGAGTCTGGATATAAGGGGAGGTGAAGAATTTGGATCATTTCTGCAATCTGTCACACAGGCTAACTAGGCATTCTCGTGAGTACATGTAGAAGGGAGCCTTCCATCACGTGAAAACGTTGCATGAACCGTCTGCTTCCATTTCAACAGTGCCCTCTTCACTTAGACTCAGTCAGTCTTATTCTGAAAGTCCAAAATGTACAATTTTGAAAACTATGTAGATCTCCATTCAAATTCTAGCCTGGTCTCTGACATCTCTCTGATGACTTCAACTGAAAAATGGCATTTATAATGTCTACTTTGTTAAATTTGTTCTAAGGATTAAAATAATATCTAAAGATCCTAATATATAGTAAGCACTTGATAAATGACAATGCTATGACTATTATTAGTAGAAGAGCTACGATTAATATTACAAAATGTAACAGCCAAGGTTGTTGTGGCCACAATATACAATTATGCAGTTGTGGCAAGATTGAATCTCTAGAATGATTAATTTTTAAAATAAAAATGCCTCTTACTGGGGCTGGCCCAGTGGTGTAATGGTTAAGTTCGTGTGCTCTGCTTCCATGGCCTGGGGTTCGCAGGTTCAGATCCCGGGCACAGACCTGACATCACTAGTCAAGCCATGCTGTGGCGGCATCCCACATAAAATAGGGGAAGATGGGCACAGATGTTAGCTCAGCGACAATCTTCCTCAGGCAAAAAGAGGAAGAGTGGCAACAGATGTTTGCTCAGGGTCAATCTTCCTCACACACACACAAAACAAACAAACAAACAACACCTTTTACTTCTACATGTGAAGTTACTCTATGGTAGTCACTAAGGCTTGAGTATCCAGGTCTACATTTTCCTTTTCTTAAAAAAATTCATCTTTCATATTTATATCCTCAAGGATTTGTCACTACTTCAATACAAACAGAGATTATACTGTTAGAGACTGTCTTTTTTCTGTAGCATAAATAAAACTGGCTTAAAATTAAGTTTGTTTTGGGGGGGAAATAGTAAAGTCATGTTTCTTTTCTAACCTCCAGTATCCACACCAAAGTAGGACGGGGCCATTTAGGTTGGAGCAATGTCTAACAACATTGGCATCAAGTTTTAAGATGAAGGTGATGTGTTGTGTTATTTCCATGATCAGTGTGCTGACACAAAGTGGTCCAACAGATAAGGGGGTTCAGCTTGTCAGTTAGCTTTGGTTACGCCTACTTGTCACTAAGAGTTCATGAGTTCACAAGACTTTTCCCCGTTTTTGCTTTTAGACCATGAGCTCCAGGAAAGCGAGAGCTCTGTTGGCTTTTCTCACCCTTTTATCCTGAGTGCCTGTGTTTTTTATGGACCCAGGATCATTGGAAAGTGCCAAATCTGTATTTGTTAACATATCTGTTCAATAAATGTTTACATGAAAGGCTTTTTCCACATGCTTTGTCTAGTTTTTATAAGGACAGCTTGGATTAAAATAGTTGAGAAATACTCAATCTAAGACTAAAAACATTTAAAAAGAAATTTACTGCTTAATATTTTTAGAAATAATTTTACACACTCTGTCTTGTCAGTCCATAATATATTTACTTGTGCTTTAGAGTAAGTGCTTCAATTTTCCTGTTATCATTAGGATAAAGATCATGGCCCAGAGCACAGCCATGAAGCCCTGTTTGAGCTGGTTCCTGTCAACCTCTGCCTTTTCATCTTGTATCCTTCCCATCTCTCTCTGCACCCCAGCCACGCTGGCCTTCTTTCAGTTTCTTGGATGAACAATGGTCCCTACCAACACCATAGCCTTGCTTATCTGCCTGCAATGCTACTGGGATGTGCCTAGTCACCCTTCAGATCCTAACTGGAACATCCTGGACTAAATCAATTCTCCAGTTACATGCCTTCATAGTGTTCAGCATTTTAATTCCTATCAGTTACCACAGTTTAAATAATTATATATTTATTTTTGTTTGATTGCTCTCTTTATGTCTGTCTTCCCTACTGTACTGTAGGGAACACGTACATGTGGTAGAACATGGACTATATCTATTTAATTCCCCTCTGCATTTTCAAGGCTTAGCACAATGCCTGGTATAAAACAGGAACTCAATAAAATGCTCTTGTCTAGTACAATACCTTGCCATCAATGTGATTTCTTTAATTTGAAAAATAATCAGATGATTATAAAGCATTCTAGAAAGAATTTTGTAGAAAGAAATACATTAGAAATACATTTGATTATTTAGAATGCCTTCTTCCTATTTCTAGTACAATTTATTCAAGTGTCAAGATTGTTTTCTCTTTCTCAGATCTTTCCAAAATCATCGTTTTACCATTTAAAAAACAAACAAGAAATATTTGACTTGAAGGATCATTAAGACAGTTGATGTTGTATTTCTCTTCTCTTATCAACTTTCCAAATGAAAACTCCTGGATATCTGGACTCGATTCATATTTCTGGGACTATTAAGAACAGGAAAGTTGTTACAAAATCTAGCTGTCTGACATTCCAATTGTTGTTTTAGTAGAAAAATTCCTGAGTCTTAGAACCAGCTGAAAAGCTTTTCCTTATATCCTTAAAGATATCAGAAGTTCTTTATGTGAAAACAGGCAATTAAAGAACACCTGGATTTTAACACCTGTTGGCCTTGCTGAGACGGTAACCGATCACTTTTCCAAAATTGTCCTCTTTAATGATTTATCTAGACATCTGTTCTCTTAATGAACATTAAATTGATAGTCATATATTTTTTTGAGTCTTACCCAAAAATAGTTTTGTCAGTGATACTAAGATTAGTAATGCCATTGGCATCTAATATTTCCAGGCTACATCCTCCATTCACAGAATTTTATTTAGTCTCAATTCTTTTTCCTCTTATTCAGTGACCCTGCTTTTCAAAGATGCTAATTCTATCCTCACAATAATAAATATGTAGTTTTTCTGTGCAGTTGGCAGGTTTCTTCTTCAGTGTTTCTCCTCAAACAACTGGAGAGGTTCCTATATATTAGCCCAAAAGTGATAGCACATTTCTACTCAAGGTATGAGAAGAATGTATTAACTGCTCAAACACAAACCCACATATTAACGCAGAGGCTTCTGGACTAAAATAATGTCTAATACTCTGCCCCTGAAGGAGCCTATTCCATTTTCCTTAAAACTATCCATAAATCAGGAAAGAAAATAAAACAAAACACCAAAAATTAATTCCGAGACAACCTTTTGCCAGATTTGGAGGAATTTCCCTAATTATAATATAAAGCTGGTGGGGTTGATTTGATACATACAATCAGTGGCCGCTTTTGTTTTATGCCATCCACGGCCCAAAGAAGATAGAAATAAAGTGCCCCTCCCCCAAATTGATCACTGAATCCTTCAGTAACAACAAGAGCAGCAACAAAAATGCCTTGAGCTTCTATTATGTGCCAGATACTATAAGTACTGGAGACACAACAGTAAAGAAGATAGTCGTCATTCACATCCTCAATGAGATTGTGGTGTGTCAGGGAAAGCCTGTAGTTTTAAAGGAATATAAGATAAATGACACAGAAATTAAAACATGCCACAGAAACATATCATGGGAGTATCTAATCTACTGTAAATAGATTATAAACTAAAGTAACATCTAATTTGAAGTATAAAGAATAAGTAATTGCATGGGATAAGATGAGAGGTAAATTATTTAAACAGTGGCTGTTGACTTCATATTGAGATTTGCTTTTCCGATAGACTGGACCAGAAGTCCAGTAAATTGTTTTCTACATGTTACTAGAATTGCACATCTACATATCCCAGATGAGATGTATCAATTTAACCAGTGGGTTTAAAGGTCTGGAAAGAACCCTGAGCATGGTATTTTCAGATTCCTTTAAAACGTTCAGTGCGGCTGGGTTACGAAGGGTGAGGTAGAGCGCAGTAGAATTTGAAATTGAAGAAGCCAGCAGGAGCAGGATTAGAAAGGATCTTTAAACCTTGCTAAGGAGCTTGGACTTTATTGTAAGGCGATGGGAAGACGATTGGTGGTTGAAAGCAGGAAAGTGACACTGTCACATCGCCTTTTAGAATTACCAATGTCAGTGAGAAGGATAAATTTAAGAAGGGCAAAAGAAGGGTGAGAATAGGCAGAAAGAGGCAGTTATAAACAATGACCTAAGAATGAGATAATGGTGTTCTGGATGGTGAGGATGGAGAGATGTAAACAAATGATGCTTATGTACTTACGAGATGAAATTGATTAACCTCAGCAATTGGTTGAATGTGGGCATGCGAAAGAGGGAGTAAAATATGGCTTACGTGTCTGAATGTTTGACACCATCCACAATAGAGTCAACAGGTGAGAAAGAATGGGTTTTCAAGGAAAGACGAACTTAATAAGTTTGTGGTTCTTGTGTTTAATACAAGAGGACATGTGCGACAGGCAGTTGGATAAACCATGGACCTGAATATGTGAGAGTCATCAGCATAGGGAATAGCTGAGATCGTGAAAATTGCTGAGACTACTCTGTAAAAGTATATAGAGTGAGAGGGGCAAGAAGAAAATGTGAGGCACACTGACATTTATGCAATATGCCGAGAAATAGAGGCTTGCAAAGATGAGTGAGCAAAAGTGGCCAGTCTAGAAAAGAGAAATCAGCAGGGTAGAGTTTCAGAAATCCACACGTAAGAGACTATTTGAGAAGGAGGGAGTGTCCACAGTATAAAGTCTAACTGCTACCTTAAGGGATATATTGTCATCCGACCAGGTGGTCATTGTTTTTTGAAGTGGCCGAACGTTTCTATCCAAGAAAATAAAGGCAATGGTTCAAAAAGTGGAGATCAGAAGTACTGTAGGTGGGAAATTATATGTTAAGAGGTGTAGAGTTCTAAAAAAAACAGTAAGTTTGAGCTTTCATAGAAATGTTTAAGGGAATGTTAGCAAATAACCAACCGGGCTATCCACCAGTGACTTCTACAAACATTTGCAGCACTCATGGAGGTGCTCTCATTTAAGTAAGGATCTATTAAAATGTTCTGTTTGTAGGGAACATCTATTCTAGTAGATTTTAAAGAAAATACCTTGCAGACATCTTTATTAAACCTTTTGGGTCAAAATTGTCCTTCCGTTTTATCTCGTACAGGAATATGAAGTCTCATTTATTGAGTAAATATCTGCTAAAGGGTTATGGCAGCTCCTTTTATCAGGATATTAACCTCTATAGAGTTAAACAATCTTCTAATGAGTTCATTCATTCAAATGACAAATATTTACTAAGCAACCATATGTACCAAGCACTGGGTGCTGTGAAACAAAACGGACAGGAATTCCTGTCTTTGAGGAGTTTACATTCTGATGTGGGGAAATAGACAATAAACAACAAATATAAATATGAGTAAATTATGTATTAGGTTAGAAGGTGGCAAATGCCACTGGGAAAATGGGAGTAGGGGGAGTTAAGATTGCCAAAGGCAAGATGTGGTCGAATGTCATTCATGTGCTAGGCATTTACTACATGCTATTGATTCAGACATTCCTTACCTTCAACAGTCTAGGGATGAAGATATACAAGCAAACAGATCACTGTCCTTTGCTGTGACATCCGCTCTGTGCAACAGAAGCACAAAACAGGAGCGCCTTATCCAAGCTAGAGACAAATTCTGATTAAGGAAGACTTTCTGTGAAAGTGGCACCTGACCTCAGAGTTAAGGATGAGCACAATTCATCCAGACAGAGAGAGGTATAAAATGCATTTTAGAATTCTAGAGAAAAACAATGTTGGCCCTGAATTCTAGCATCTCTCAATTCCATATTGGGTGTAGGTAACATAACCCTTACAAGGGAGGCTCCTTAATTTATGCAACAGAAGGTCAATTTTGGCTCTTGCAAACACATCAATCTTTCTTTAATCAGCAAATGAGACTATCTCCTCTCCAGGCCAGGAATTGATTGCAGTGAAGCAGTTGCCAAAGTGTCTCTGAAAACATCAATTTTTTGAGCCTAATGGATATGTCATATATCCATCCTTTTAAACTAGATCTTCAGAAAGTGAGGTATCTAGACCATGTTATCACAGGTCCCATCAGAGATGCCACCATTTTGATAATATGCTAATTTTAGAAAATTTATTTCAGCAAAATGTATTATCTCTTGCCAACCAGTTTCAGACATTGTCTCTTTCATTACTAGATACTTCTTAAACAGGAACCCAACCAAATGAGTTGTTTCATTATTTTACTGACAGAAAAATGGAATATCCAAATTTTTTACAATTTCTTCTGCTTTTAAACACTTCATACTTGCTCAATCTTCAATTCTGGTCAACTTTACTTTCCCTTCGTCTCCATCTCTGCTCTCACTGCCCTAGATCTGTCTTGATCATTTTCTTCTAGTTTACTGAAATAGTCTCTTCACTGGGTCCTCTGCCCCTAGTCTAGCTCATTCAACTTCATCTTTCTTGTTGCTACCACATGATATATTTAAAATCAAACTCAGACAGTATCATTATCCTGTTTAAAAGCTTTCAGTGGCTCTCACCACCTACAAGATAAAGTTCTAATTTGTTACGTGACTGAAGAGACAACAATCTGTCATTTTCTGTCTCCCCAGACTCATTTGTAGCTCTCAGGTGCCTCAAGCTTACCGTCTACTAAGTCCTCCCCTAGGGTCTGCAGCAATGTGCAGTGTGCAATTTAAATACATACACACGTGCACGAGTGCGTGTGCATGCACACACAGGCACTCCACAGAAGCATAATCTATGGGATTGGGCACAGGTCCTAGCCCACACTTGGCTTATTCACACCTCTGAGTTTTGGGCATTCTTTTCTTCCAGCCTATATAGCCTACAGAATGCTGCTCCTTACACCACTCTTCACATGACAACTCCTCATCCTTCAAGAATAAGAGTAGGCATTTTTTCCTGGAGAAAGCATTTCTTCTTTATCCTCTTTTCTCCATGCTGTTAGGTGCCCCTTTTCATGCGTGCTCAAAGCATTGTACTTAGTTCTATGTCATGATTTCTGCCATAGCATTACAATGATTAAAATTATCAGTCTTACCTACTAGACTATAAATTCTGCCACCGCGGGGATTCTGGGTTTGTTTGTTTTGTTTTCTTGTCTTTTAAAGAAGATAAAATGAAAAGAGGTGATTCTGTTCAAAGTGAGTAATTAGAAGGGACAAATTTTTGGATGGATTAATTGGATTTTTAAAAGATTGCAAAGTAAATGTTTCTAGTCACTAAGTTCTCATCTTTGCATATGTATATATCACTGTTATACACTATTATATATATATATTATATGGTTAAATGTATGTATATGTTATACACACTGTTATATACATGTATATATATATATATATATATATATATATACTGTTACAAGCTTACTAACCATACACACACATGCATATGCACACACACACACACAGTTGCTGACATATGCTGAGTGTCTTTTACATACTAGCACTGTGCTACTGCATTATACTATTATCTCTCACTAGTCTCTCACCAATTCTGTTAGGGTGATTTGTTATTATCCTCCATTTCACAGATGGGATTACTGAAGCTTTGAGAGGTTGAGAGATTTTCCTATGACAAAACTTGACCCATTTTGTCTGACTGCAAAGTCACTGTAGAATACAAATGAATAGTCTCCCCATATACATATTGATTACACAACTGAAGAGACAAACCCTAACTAATTGCATCTGAAGGTAGTTTAGGCTAAAAGTTCCAATAAACTTCATAATTTTTAGAATGCAAAATTAACAGAAGTAATCATACAAGTGATTTTGCTCTTCATTTCACATTGCAGTGTTAAAATAGCACAGAAAAATATTAACTTTTGAGAAATAGCGAAAAAAAATCATTACTTTTTTCATTCTTATTCAAAATTTTGTTTTCCATATGAATGAGGCTTTCCTGAAAATGTTTAAATGTTAAAAAGAATACCACAACCACAGGGTAAAAACATGGGTAAATATGTATCAGAAGCTAAATTGTTGCAAAATCAAATTATTTTAATTTACTTAACTTTTTCAATTTTCAGTTATTGCAGACATTATTATGCTTTCACTCTAAGTAAACCAATTTAAATAAGGATACAATTTAATCAATAATTAGTGTCAAAAAATGTAGGCATCACTGGTAAAAAATGGTATGAAAACAATAATTACAATTAGATTTTTCTTTATATCTTTTTTAGAGATGTCTGATAGATAGTAGGTGTTCAATGAATTATTTGTTGGATTAAACCATATTTAGAACCATCTTTACATTATAAATCACAATCATATTGTACTGATTTGCTGTGATTATCTCTCTCCACCCCATTTGACTGGAGGCTCTTTGGAGTCATACGTCTTAATATATTTATCTTCATATCCCTAATATGAAGCCTAATGAATAGAAAGTATTTAACATGTGCTGATTAATATAGCAATTCTTAAACTTTTTGGTCTCATCTCAGCTCTCCATTACAGTCTTAAGAAGTACTGAGTACTGCAAAGAAGTTTTGTCATGTAGGTGGTAACTACAGATATGTATCCTATTACAAACCAAAATTAAGAAGACAAATTTTAAATGTCTTGATTAATAATTTTAAATACTAATTATAGACTCATTACAGGTTACAATCAATTGCATATTATTATGAAAAATAACTATATTTTCCAAGACAAAACAACTTACTGATAAAGGGTCATTTTCAGTTTTGCAAATCTCTGTAATACATGACTTAACAGATATAAAATAGACAGAATAATCTGGATTTGCATATCTGCTTCTGTATTTAGTCTGTTCTGATATGTTGTTTGAGATGGAAAATATGAAGAAAATCAAGCTCCACAAAGATGCACAGTTGGAAGAAGGAGAAATATTTTCACGGACTTATGAGAAACCTGTGACTATTTTTTTAGACTACATCAAAACTTAGCAAGTGGTAGTTTCTTAATGGTTTACTGCAATGTGAAATTTGAGTCCATGTCAGCAAACTTTTGTACTCTGGTACAGTAAAATCCATTGCTCCGATTGCATATTGAAAATATCTTTTATCCATGTGTGATTTTGCATTAATAATTTTGAAAACTTTTGTCCACTTAGTGATGGAGATCTTTCAAACGTTAATATATTTCATCATACAATATAAAACTATCACATTTGTTAATTTAACCTATGATCTCAAGAAAAAAGTCTTCAGGTATTGAAACGATGTCAAACTAATGGTGATAGACATAAATTTTTCAAAGGAAATCTTGAATTTTACAACAAATACTGTCAGCTAGTTTCCTTAAAGTGAAAGGCTCATTTTATTCATTGCTGCCAAATACCCAAGTCTATATAATCATGGTTTGGCTGTTACATATTCTTGGAATAAAAGTGGTGTTCCATGGTAAAAGCATCTGGTTGAGCTGGCAATTCCAGCAGACACAGGAATAGTACTTTTTATCTAGACAACCATCAAGCTTCATTATGCAAGAGCAGTGATTTTTCACATGCTCCCCATTTTGTCATAGAGAATATAAAAAAGGTGCACACACGGTAGAAATCTAATAAAATTATGAATTTACTGCTTCATCAAAGATATTCTTGAGTGAAACTGGCAATTTTTTTTATTGTGAGTCTTTGATGGTGGAGAATACAATAACCGCTAATACACTTTTGTGTCACTACCTTGATTTGAGCTAAGGCACCAGTAATTTTATCCACTATTGCTTTAGTAGCACATTGCAAACGTCCATACAGTTTGAAAGGCAAATAAAATTTTAGTAGTATAATGACAATGCTTTTTCTTTGTGGATCCCCCGAAAAGTTTTTAGGGAGCGTCAAGATTAATAAAATCATGAAAACAAGTTCTCTTTTATATAATTGCTGGAGGAACTCAAATCTAATTTCAATTTATGCCACTTTATGAATAAGTTGCTGACAAAGTTAACTTTTCTAATTTCGGAGCTAAAATCTATGATCTTCATAGATTTTCACATAAGCCAAGTGAAAATGCTGTTAATACCCTGTTATTCCAGTTAAGCTCAAATCTTTACGCAACCAGTAAGTTCTGTTTATTCTGCCTCAAAAATAAATCTGATACATCCATACGCTGTCACTCCAGCCCCTCTTCTAGTCACCTAGACCCAGCGACAGCCTCTATCTCCTGAACTATTATGTTTGCTTCCTAAATACTTTCTCTGTTCCCGCATTTTTTCACATAAAATGTATTCTCCATAGTAGGCAGAGTGATCTCTTAAAAATATAAATCCGATCGTGAAAATCCTCTAGTGGCTTTCCACTGCATGTGAATAAAATCCAAGTTTCTCACCGTATCCCGCATAATTTGACCCTTGCCTCGTTCTTTGACTCATCGTGTACCAATCTCGCCCTCACTATTTGTCAGCCAGCCTTACTGGTCTTTCTGTTCCTCAAATTGACTCGCTATAATCTACAAGGATGTTTAGCACACATGAGATGCTCAGTAACTGCTGGTTGAAATAATAAATGTTCTTGTGCACAATTTTGCAGACAAAGCTTTAAAGTAATATGACCTCATATTAGCAGAGTTTTGTGATCTGGAACCAAGAACAGTGCCAAATAGGCTTGAATGTTTTTGCAAAGTATTCTGTCCATGTGCCCATGATGTCCTTTATAGACAGTCCCACTGGCATTAAACTACCATCTTTGGGTTGTTTAGATACCTAAAATCTAAACCTCTTTGCTAATACACACCAATGATAATCTGATGAAATCTTTAGATCCTCCCCTCTAAAATAAAGTACATATGAAAAACATTGGAAGTGCAATTGCAGGCAATTTACAGACACTTTATGGCCCGCTCATGGACACAGAAAGTCTGTGAACTTCAGGATGTCCTAAAGCTATTCAGTAATTGGAAGATAAATGTATGAGAGGTAAACTGTTGCTGAGTATCTTGGGATTTAAGAAGATTGCAAATATTTCAGCTGAGAACTAGAGAGAAATTCAAGATCAGACATTATGAAATGTTAAACTTTAGAGATTCTATTTGTATGGGAGATAGTGAATTCTTGGAACTGAAATTATCTAAATCCCAAAAGTAAATTATAATCCATCATTTGTTATTCTTGGGTTTTTTTCCATTCTTGACAGGAGAAATATGTAAAGGACTATAGGTTTTAAAATGATTTACAGCCAGGCACACAGCATGTTAATGGCAGAGCTACGACAAGGTCCTAGATCTTTTGGCACCCACACCTTTTGCCTTACCACTGCATGAGGCTCCATTTGTGTTAGCAAGTTTTGATGGAAAATGAAGTCAAACTGGAAAATGGAATTATTGGTACAATTGAAATTCATCTGCAGAGAACTTGACCTCAGATGAACCCAGTTTGCATAATTTCTCTAGACCTTTGCTTCAAATATGTCAGGAGTCACAAAATAATTAGATATATATGACATTTATACATATATATGAGATATCACATAGCGTCTAGAGAAATCTTACAAAGGTCTAGAAAAATTATGTGTCAAAATATACACTACTACAGTGTGTCTCAAATATACGTCATAAGATTATATGCGCATGTATATATTTATACACCCACACACAGCCCAGTTTACAAAGAAAAGTCATAAGAGCCTGACACTTTCCTTCGCTCTTTCACCCTTGATATTGCAAAATTATATAACTGTTTCTCATTGAAATACATAAAATTGAGGAACAAGTGAAAGAAAGATGCTTCTATCAACTACACATTATGAGGAGAAGAATTTCAGGCATTTTGCTGTTGGTTGTATACACACAGTAGCCAAGAACACCTATTATGAAGAAAGCATCTATTACATGTCTATATCATTAGAGGTTCTTTGCTTCGGAGCATGGTGTCCAAAGTACATTTTTCTTTGGCCCTTCACGTGATTGCATTTAAAAAAATAATTTAACTGGACTTGGGAATTGGGAAAATAATAAAAATAATCATTAGACAAGAAATGCTTATATTGACCTCTTGGTTGTTATTTTAAAGCATCTTTGAAAAATCAGCATTTGGTAAAGAAAGACATAGAGGAATAATATTTTCCTAACTAGGTAGCTTACAAAATGCCTTTATCTGATCTTTTCATTTGACCCTCACAACTATCTTATATAATAGGTGATAGTTATTTGATCCTAATTTAAAGGTGAATAAAAATTAGTATCATTCAGTGATTACATATCAGGAGAACATTATGAAAATGTACAATGACATTGCTAAGGTGGTGAGGCTAATAAACAAAATGTCAGGAAAAGAGAAATGTATAGACTCTAAATGTGCTATATAAGTATAGATCTTTTTTACACGTAAGAGGCATTAACTGAGATGTATTAAATGCCTAGGAATCTGCCACTTTGGATCCTGATTTTTCTCTTTCTTTGCATGTACCCACCCATGAGAATTTCGTTTTTCTAGATTTGGATGGGTATGTGAAAGAGGCAGACCAGATGGAAAAATAACTGAACATGAGGCTGTAAACATATTTCTCCCATTTCTTCCTTCAAATGACTACCTCTTATTTTCGAAGGAAAAAAATTTCCCCTTTTACTAGGGCTCCTGCTTTGACGAAGAAATAAAGCAAAATAAGATATTGCCAGCTTCTCAACTTCTGACCTTAAAATTAGACTACACAATTTCCAAGGAATTATTTTGGGAAATATCAATGCAATTAATTGTCTTTCGTGAAAGTCACATGGTTGAAATTTCAGCCAATACTTGAAATGTCATGCTTTAATTTGAGACTAATTTAAAAACAACAATAATAACAAATGATGGATTATAATTTACTTTTGGAATCTAGATAATTTTCATTCCAAGAATTCATTATCTCCCATATGAAAAAATTCTTTTTATCAAAAATAAATACTTCTTGGATGGCTTTAGAAATGTTTCCAATAAACCATATTGATATATTCTAGATTATGTAACTTAAATAAAACAAAAATTTCCCCTTACAGTACCAGTAAAAGCAGATTGCTAAATTTGTTTAAAATATACCAAACAAAGGTAACATTACGTAACCATTATACGGAATCCTCTATTTTTTGTGTATATTAGAAGTAAATTACTCAATAATTTCTAAGTGAGGTTTACAAAGTACCATTTGCTAAATGAATACTACATTCACATAAATTATGTTTATTGATAGAATACTCTTGGCTCTCAAAATCAAGCGGAGCTTGAGTTAGTTTGGACCTTTTTCTAAAGACAATGTGAAGTCACTTGGGACATTTAAACAGATGAGTGATATAATCTGAGTTCCACTTTGAAAGATCATTCAAATTGATGCTGATGTGTGGAGGATGGATTACTGGGGGAGAAGAGTGGCAGCCAAGAAAAACAGACGAGTGGCTCAGCCTCGATTTGGACAACTAAAATTGACACTTGATCTAAATAATTGGGAGACAACAGTGAATGTCTGGGAATGTGGCAAACTGCTAAATTTAAAGACATGGCATTTAATCAGCTCCAGCCAGCTGTCTTACAGGAATATAGATCTTATCTCTAGTGTTGTCAGATTCTTTGAACTTAAAGATGTAAAATCTTTTGATCGTCAAATGTTGTCAACCAATTAAAAAATCACTTAGAGAGATGAACAGAACATGTCTCTAGGTTGGATTTAACCAGAAAAGTCACTAGTTTGCAATCTCAGGGTTGAATTATCATTCTTGAGAGTCTGTCTTTTTTCTTTAACTAAAGGAAGATAGAAACTAATTTTTTTGGAATTTTTTAGTGACAGAGCTTTGTTCTGCTCCTGGGGCGTACATTGTTATAGATTACTATTGTTCTCTGGATTCTGTATTGCTTGCTTCTCCATGCTATATGGAGTATTATATATAGAATCACCCTTCCACCTAATGCTGCGTGGATAATAGTCATAAACAGAGAACAGAATATTGATAACTTTCTGTTTTCATTATTTTCCATTCCTTCCTACCAGGTTTGGGGTTAGGTACTAGATTATGCAAACTAATCATTTTTATCAATAAATTATAAAGAATGGTTTGCAAATATGTTTTTGCTGGATTTTTATTCAAAGCTAAATAATTCTCAGTGCCCTGGCTATTGGAAGAGAAGACCAGAAAAATAAGTTCCCTAAGACAAGCTAAGAGTTAGGGAAATTGTGTTAGAACATTGAAGGAACACTGATTTTTATTTCTGTCTTGAATGTAAACCAAAGCCAATTATTTCAATCTTTTGAAAGATATGGCAACAGAGACTAACTTATGAATTATGTATGAATTGAGGTAAGCTGTGCCTTATTTATCTGTGTCTCTGAGTGCCTAACATACTACTAGATGGACACTTGAGCTGCTCACACATGTGTACTGACTAAATTATATTTCTGAAACAACTCGACTACTAGCTGATGTTGACTAAATTTCTTTCAATGGTAAATTTTTACTTTTGAGATAAATATTTCCCTTAATTTTTTTTTTTTTACCACAACCTTATTTCCATCTATTTTCTCAGGCTAAACACCTGGAGTCATGCTTGATGCACATATTCTACCGCATACCCCACTTCCAGTTAGTAGGACAACCCTACCCACACTACTTCCCACATATTTACCTTGCATCTGCCTCTCATCATCCCCCGTCTCAGTTACACCCAATCCAAGCCATCCTATCTTGCCTAGGATACTGCAACTGATTACCGTTTGGTTTTCTTGTTTCCACTCTCCTCATAACCTTTTCTTTACAGAAGTCAGGCAATTTATTTAAAATAAAAAAACAGATCATGCCATTCCCTTACTCAAAACATGTGCAATGGTTTCATATCACAAATTGAACTAAACCAAAATTCCTTAACATTATCCCCGTGGCTCTATGCGATTGGGTCCTTTTCTAACTCTCTGATCTAGTTTTCTGCTATTACATCTCTTAGTCACAACGGTCCAGCAAATTAGCCACCTTGCTGTTTCCTAAACATATTGAGCTGGTTCCTGTCTCTGAACTAGGCATTTGCTATTTTTTTCCCAGACCACTGTTCCCCAGGACATTTTTGTGGCTCATCCCACTTCATTCCAATAGCTGCCCAGATAGTGCTTCTCCCAACAGGCCTCATGTGGCCTCCCCATCTGGCGATCTGCACTGGCTATCCAACTTTATTTGTTTAATTTCCTGAAACATGTTACAATCAGAAATGATAATTTTTGTGTTTTTACTTATTAATTGTCTTTCTCCCTAATTAGAAGGTAAGCACCTTGAATATATAAGGACTTTGTGTACCTTGATCCCCGAAGTGCCTGGTATGGAGGAGATTCTGATAAACATATGTTGAATGGAACTGATTTAATGGCAATTATCTTGGGTAAGATTTGTAACTAATAAAACTCAAAATTTTTTAGCAGTCAATAGTATTTATTAAGCATCTACCATACGTGGAAAGTTATATTGACAATTTTGAAAGATAAAAAAGAAATACAGGGGGCTGGCCCTGTGGCTGAGTGGTTAGGTTCGTGTGCTCCGCTGCAGGCGGCCCAGTGTTTCGCTGGTTCGTGTCCTGGGTGCGGACATGGCACTGCTCATCCAAACCACGCTGGGGCAGTGTCCCATGTGCCACAGCTAGAGGGACCCACAACGAGAAATATACAGCTATGTGCTGGGGGGCTTTGGGGAGAAAAATGAGACAAATAAAATCTTTTAAAAAAAAAAAAAGAAATACAGAACCCAGTATCAACCCTCATGTCCTTATAATTCTGTCACAATTTCTACATCAAACATACAAAACAGTCTTAAAAGTCAGCAAAAAATAGAATAGGCAAGGACAAACAGGCACAACTATTAATGAGACAAAAGAGAAAGAAAACAGTTTTATTCGAACTTCTTGGGCATTAGGGACAAATATTTTCTCATGTCTTGAAGAAGAATAATTCTCTGACAGCAATTTGGAAATCTTTTTTAAAAATACTTCCAATTAAGAGATAAATTCTTTTTGTTTGTTTTGCAGATGAGTAATATAAAATTATAAAATGTTCTTTTGTTTCCCCTCCTTAAAAATCAATCCAAACTCTGTTTTTTCTATTGTAAGTCACTGTGCTGTCAATATTCAGCTGCCACCCCATGAGGCATCTGGAGTTAGGAACAAGAAATTGAACATGGGTGATGACTTCTTGGTAGCTCCTCAGTTACCTATCAGAAATGCTTACTTTGGTCCAAAGCTATGTTTTCAGTATAAGTCTTCTGCTTTCTGTCCCTAATGCTAGATAGTTTTAAGTCATTAGTTTTAAAAGATCATTTATATTATATTTCATTCAAACATATTTTCCTAACTCCCACTCTTGTTCTCTGCACATTGTCCACATGTTTTCAAGACAAGTGGGTTAGAAATAGTCATATGCCGTCAAAAAGCCCTAAAAAATCTTTCCAAAGTGTATTTTCTATTCAAGACTGATGTTTATCAAGAATTTTAACTCTTGGGGCCACCTGGTGGCGCAGTGGTTAAGTGCGCATGTTCCACTGGCATACCGGGTTCGCCAGTTCAAATCTCCGGTGTGGACATGGCACCGCTTGTCAGGCCATGCTGTGGTAGGCGTCCCACACATAAAGTGGAGGAAGATGGGCACTGATGTTAGCTCAGGGCCAGGCTTAATCAGCAAAAAGGGGAGGATTGGTGGCAGTTAGCTCAGGGCTAATCTTCCTCAAAAACAAACAAACAGAAAAATAATTTTAACTCTTAATAAAAACAACTGTAACTTAATACTTCTTTATGAATATTTTTCTCCAGCATAGAACTATGACTTCAGTAGAAAGGCCAAAGAGAGAAATATTATCAGATAGATTCTTTTAAGAAAAAATTTATTTTTCAAATTGCTGAGAAATTAATTCAGCTAAAAGTTAGAAGAGGTGGTGGAGGTTGAAGAGGAAGAGAAGGAGAGAACACTAATGCTTCAAATTACATTTTATTTTTATGTGGACATATCAGATTACAGTTTAAAAAAAAAACCCTAAGATTTTCATCATACAGTGGGGAGGACCCTATACTAAACACGTATTTGGGACATAATACATTTTAGTGAAGAAATGACCCTTCCTGCAGTTCATGATGGAACCTGGTTAGACTGCTGAATATGATCAAAAGATTTATTGATACAAAAATGTTCTTAGAAGATTTTATACGGACTTTTCTATTGCATTGCCAATATACAGGGATGTGGCATTGATTTTGCTTGGTCTTTCACTGTAAACTGCAGGAGTGCAGAGTGGCACAGCAGGTCCATAATTTCCACCAAAATCCTAAGGATGACAACCCGAGCTGTTATCCTATGTCAGCTAAGAATGAATAGGCTCGGGTTTACCTCATTCACTGAGTTCCAAAATCAATGATCATCACCCAAATCACAGTCTCAAACTCTTTATTGGCTTGTCCTGTCCCTTCCCAAAACTGTCTTTTATTTATCTGGAAATGAAGATCTACCATTAGGAAATTTCTGGGAAAATCTCAGTCCCTAGAGAGGAAACAAGAGTTTCTTTTGCTTTCTATTGCCATTTCTAGACAATTTCTCCTTGCAGTTCTGAAAGATGACGATTCTTTGCAGCACAAGTTATCAGGTTATATCACTTGCTCTCTTTCCTTTTTGTTACCATCTATCAATCTTCAGATCATTCTCCCTTTATTAAGTGAAGATTTTAGAAACTGAATTACTACTCTCTTCCCCCATTATTCCGGCATCAATTTTTGTGACTTCAGTTTCTGTGTGGAAGTTTCATCCAACACCTTGGCCTTTCATATTCTTGACTTCCACACCTGCCAGCTTTATCCGCGCTACTTCAGTCACCTGCCTTCATGGTGAGTACCCTATACTTACCCCCTATGATACCTCAGCGCCTCAAATACCTTCTTTAAAATGTGCTAATCTCTGAGTATACCATCTAATATACTTCCGCCTCATTTTCTCAAATACTTCAGTACCAAAAATGCTTTTTTTTCCTCATTGAGATGTCTATTGACTCTATAACTCTTTCACTATTATTTCATAATGCATCTCATGCCTTCTTTTCCCTCCTTACCTGCCATGGTCCAAAACCATTACCGCAAAATAGCATATGTTTACTTCCTCCTTGCTTCCTTCATTGTGAAAGCATGTGAAAAAAGAACCCAAATATGTTTAAACTCAGTTATTTACTTACTACCTACCTGGACTGCAGCGGTTAAGTATCATTGAAGAACATTTTACATTGGTTCTTACAATTACAACTTAAATTCCTGATCCCCAAATTCTATGAGGCACAACACAGTTATGGATTTTTCTAATTCTCCACAATGAGTACTTTGCACTTCCTTACTCTGAAACCCTTTCCTATACTGTCAGTTAATCCCCTAGCCTAATATTTAGCTATTTTAGAAACAGGATAGTTAAATATGGTTAGAAAATAGCAATTGAAAATTTCTCCTCTTTCCATCAGCAAATTTGCCAACCAATCTAAATCTGAATCCATACCTTTTCGCCTTCCTTTCTATTAAAGTGGAAGAAGAACTTGCTTGTATTAAAGCTTATCCTTTCCTTTTTCACTACATTCAATATTCAATGCCTTTTTAATCACTCTGGCATCTCTGCAATTACTAATCCATCCTCAATTCTAAATTCATTTTTCTCTCTTGACTTATTCACGTGTGCATAAAAGCATGATTTAATCTCTCACATCTCAAAAACAACGACGACGACTATACTCTGACTTCCAGCTGTAACTTGATTTCTCTGAATCCTTCCATAGTAAAATACTCTAAAGTGTTGCCTAGGGTCACTGTTTCCACTTACTCATCATTTTTTTAATCCAAGTGGGCTCTCATACGTAACTCCTTTGTTAAAATCATGCCTGACCTTCTTCTTGCTGAAAACAATGGGCAATTTGTCATTCTTAGTAACATTTAGCACAGTCGAACACTCCGCCTTCATGAAACACTGTCTTTTCCTTTTTTTATAGTCGTTTTATTAAGATATATTCCATATACCATGCGATTCACGTATTTAAAGTACACAGTTCAATAGTTTTCAGTATTTCCACAGAGTTGCACAAACATCAGCACAATCAATTTTAGAACAGTTTCATAATCCCAAGAAGAAATGTCATTCTCAACCACTCCCCATTCTCCACCTCCCTTCCCCGCCTACCACCCCCCATGCCATCAGTAAGGCAGCCACTCACTAATCTTTCTGTCTCTATAGATTTGCCTATTCTGGATATTTCATGTAAACGAAATCGTGCAATGTGTGGTCTTTTGTGACTGGCTTCTTTGACTTAGCTCAGTGTTTTCAAGGTTCATCCATGTTATAGGATGTATCAGTATTTCATTCCTTTTTATTGATGAATAATATTCCATTATACAGATGTAACTCACATTATTCCATTTATCAGTTCATGGACATCTGGGTTGTTTCTGGTTCGGGGCTATTATAAGTAATACTGCTATGAACATTCATGTACAAGTTTTGAATGGACATATGTTTTCATTTCTCTTGGATATATAGGAGTGGAATTGCTTAGTTACATGATAACTCTACGTTTGACATTGTGAGAATCTGCCAGATTCTTTTCCAAAGTGGCTGCATCATTTTACATTCTCACAAGCAATTTATGAGGGTTCGATTTTCTCCACGTCCTCATCAACACTTGTTATTTCTCTCTGTTTGCTTATAGCCATCCTAGTGGTTGTGAAGTGGTATTTCACCGTGGTTTTCATATGCATGTTTTTTCCTTCTTCTTCTCCCCAAAGCCCCCCAGTACACAGTTGTATATTCTAGTTGTGAGTGCCTCTGGTTGTGCTATGTGGGACACCACCTCAGCATGGCCTGGTAAGTGGTGCCATGTGGCACTGAGGATCTGAACCAGCAAAACCCTGGGCCACCAAAACAGAGCTCACAAACTTAACCACTCGGCCATGAGTGGCGATGAACTCCTTCAGCTTTTGTTTATCTGGAAAACCTTTTATTTCTCCATCGTATCTGAAGGATAGTTTCACTGGATAGATTATTCTTGGTTGAAACTTTTTGTCTTTCAATAATTTGAATATATCATTCCACTCTCCTAGCCTGTAAGGTATCTGCTGAGAAATTAGCTGAAAGCTTGGTAGGGGTTCCTTTGTAGGTTATTTTCTTCTGCCTTGCTGCCCTTAATATTTTTTCCTTGTTGTTGACTTTTGCCAATTTTACTGTTATATGCCTTGGAGAAGGTCTTTTAGAATTGTTGTAATTAGGAGCTCTATTGACTTCGTGCATTTGTAAGTCTAGTTTCTTCCCCAGGTTTTAGACATTCTCTGCTATTGTTTCTTTGAACAAGCTCTCTGCTCCTTTCTCCTTCCCCTTTCCCTCTGGAATACCTATAATCCTCATGTTGCTTTTCCTAATTGAGTTGCATATTTCTCAAATAATTCCTTCATTTTTAAAAAATCTTAGTTCTTTCTCCTCCTCTGCTTGGAGCAATTCTATATTTCTATCCTCTAAATCACTAATTGTTTCCTCCATAAAATCAGCTCTGTTTTTTAAGGATTCTAGGTTGTTTTTTATTTCTTTAATTGTGTCCTTCATATCCAGAATTTCTGCTTGTTTTTTCTTTTTTATAGGTTCAATCTCTTTGGTAAGATAGTCCTTCTTCTCATTAATTTTATTCCTGAGCTCATTGAACTGTCTTTCTGAGTTTTCTAGTAATTTGTTTTTCTTTATGACGGCTTTTTTGAATTCTCTGTCATGTACATTGTAATCTTCTGTGACTTCAGGGTTGGTTTCTGGAGAATTGTTATTCTTCTGTTTTGAATTGTTGCTATAGTATCTCATGGTGTTTGATAAGCAAATATTTTAATGGGGCATTTGTGGTAGTATCAAGTCAGAGATTCCAGTTGCTACCACTGTGGAGAAGCAGGAGCTGTGTTTCTGATCCCACCCTGTCTGCTGGAAGTTGTGGGGTATTATGGGTGCTTGCACTAGCCAGGAGAGCATTCACCTGGGCATCCAATTCTGCTGCTGCCTCTTCTTAAGGTCACGCCAGCTGCAATGCTTGGTGGATGGGGCTTCCTCACAGGGTCTGACCCTGGGCCACTCTCAACAGCAGCACTATGGGCTCATCTACCAGATGGGAAAGCAATAATGTAGGGGCTCAGGGTTACACCACCTGGTCCCTCAGTTACTCTGAGATATGCTCCCACATTTGTGGCCCATAGCAGTACTATAGGTACTCATGCCAGCTGAGAGAGCAGTCTCATGCATGCACAGGGTTGCCAGGGGGCTGGAGAGTGCTCATCTATCTCCATTATCTCCCCGGGGTAGTCCATCCACCTTCAGACATATAGTTGCATGGGTCTCTCAGGGGTCCTGTTGTGCTATGTGGGTATCCTCCATTGATCAATGAATGTCCATTTAGTTATAGTTCGAAGGGGGAGAGATAAAGGGAACAGCTCACTCCTCCATGTTGCTGACTAGACTTCTTTATATTGGCACCCTCCAAATCCAATTATTTCCACCCTCCCTGACATTCCTCATTTCATTAAATTGTGCTATCATCCAATTAGCCATCTAGGATCCAAAACTAGAAGCCATCCATAATTTGCCTCTTTTCCTTACCACTCATGACTTATCTGTCAACTTCATATTCAAAATACCATCTAGATATGTCCATTTCTTTGCTAGCAGCCTATTCCACTTCACAACACACTAAAGCAGGAGGTACATAACTTAAATCCTTATTTCTACTCGTGCCACACCTACACTTTATTCTCTACACAGAAGCAACTACAAGCTTCTTAAAACTTAGATCCCATTACATTCAAGTAGGAAGTGATCTTGTATTGTCCTTAGTGTTTATTGGATTCTTCAACAAGGAAATGGGGAATGTATAATGTATGTGGAAACTGACCTTGATTAATGCAGGAGTCTGAAGACACCAAAATCTTGAATCTACTTTGGTAACATTGGAGGAAGTGGAAACGTTAATTTATTTATAATTTATTTGTAACATTAATTTATATATAATATAATATTGTGTATATTGGGGCACAGATTGGAGAGGGTATGACTGTTTTTCAGTCTGTATCAGCATACAGCTCTATTCCTTGGGATAGTCAAAGTACAAATGACACATCTTAAAATAAGTTACTAACTATGCTCCTCTGTGGTATTAATTAAATAAATTATTAGATCAAGTGCTAAAGTAAGAAGTTATAGAATTGAGAAAAGAGAAGAATAAAATCAATGACTCCGTTTGTCCATTCGGATAAGTCACTAGGCACTGGGCTGCAATTCACTCACCTGGGAGACCAGACAGCAGGATCAGGTAGTCTCTGGAGCCATCTTCAGCTCTAAAACTATTAGTTGTCTCCGGTGATGTGTAATTAATCTAAGAAGCAAGTTATATAAGACCTTTACTGGAAGTATTTGACTTCTACTGCCAGGAAATCTTGGCACTTGAGATGCAACTATTTTTTGGTACTTAGGAAAGCTGCCAGAGAGTGAATAAACATTAAGTAGGGAAACTTTCTGTTTATTACCAGAGTAAATACTTATACTAAAAGCAGAAGTGACTTTTATCCTTCATACCAAGTAATTAACTAATAACTTACTTTGTTTCATAGAAATTGATAATCTTATAGACAAATGACCTATTCAATTTCAGAATAGTTTTTTGTAGCAGTTCAAGATAAATGTTCCCACCACCCCAAATCTGTGCTAATTAAGTGCAGCTTCAGATACAAGGAGCAGAGGTGACAGTAGATACTCAGTTCTCATAATAACTCACTGGCTTTCACCACCAGTTTTTCAAGGTTAATCTAACTTCAGTGGAGGGAGAAAAACAGAAAGAGCAATGTACTAAAAAAGCTATAGAAAAATAAGAAAAGCAAATTGAAGAAAATCTGTTGACATGAGGATAATAGTCCTCCAATTATTTACCTCTTAAAGAAAATAGATATATGTTTACAATTTTGAGCATAACGTGAAAATAATTGGTAATTGTAAAGCACAAATCCTAATAATTTTGGTGGCAGTTGTTCTATGTCAGTGTTGTTAGTTACTCTCCTTCATACGGGCCAACATGTTGCAGGTCTTAGCATGTTCAGGTCTGTGGGCATCAAAGAAGAAAATAATGGATTTCTGGGTACAGAATTATATGGGGTCCTCATAGGCAAAGTAAGGCAAAGAACTGTTTTATAGCCTTTTGACTACTGCTTACCAAACGAAAGTGCTTCCCACAATCTGCAGTTGTTTAGAGTTGCAAATTGTCATGCCATACTGAGCTTTGCAGATTTCTGGAAGGCAACGGAATAAATATTGCTGTGTGATAATTTCATGCTGAAAGAATAATTTTCCTTTCTCCCCTTATTTGCTTTCTATAAGTTTATTGAGATACAATTAAAGCATAATATGCTACCCATATTTAAAGTGCACAATTTGATGTTTTGACATATGTATAAGTTTTTGGAACTATCATCATAATCAAGATAACAAACACTTCAAACAACTTCAAAAGTTCCATAGTCTACATTTGTAATCCATTCTTTTCTTCATCCCCATCCTCAAGCAGCAGTTAATCTGCTTTCTGTCTCTATAGATTAGTTTCCTCTTCTGGAATTGTATATAAATGGCGTCTTACATTACATATCCTTCTTTTTGCCTGGCTTCTTTCACTTATTAAAATGGTTTTAAGATTTCTGCATGTTGTTGTGTATATTGGTAGTTTCTTGTTTCCTTTTCATTGCTGAGTGGTAGTCCACTGTCTGAATATACCACAATTTGTTTCTCTATTCACCTGTTGATGGATATTTGGTTTGTTTCTAGATTGGGGCTATTATAAATAAAGCTGCTGTGGACATTTACATACGAGTCTTTGTTGATACATATACATTCATTTCTCTTAGGTAAATACCAGGAGTGGGATGGCAGCATGGTAAACATATGTTTAACTTTATAGGAGACATTATCCAGAGTGGTTGTACCATTTTGCATTCCTGTTAGTAATCTATGAGTGACAGTTATCCTGCATCTTTAATAACATTAGGTATTGTCGGATTTTATTAGTGTTATTTTAATAATTCTAATAGTTGTGTAGTCATATCTCATTGTAGTTTTAATTTGCATATCCCGATGACTTATTATGTTAAGCATCTTTTCATATACTTATTAGCCATTTACAGTTTTTTTGTAAAATGTCTATTCAAATCTTCTCATTTTTTATTGGATTGTCTTTTTATTAGAGTGGTCAGAATTCTTTATATTTCTGGATAAAAGTCTTTTGTCTGATGTATGTTTTACAGATACTTTCTTTCAGTTTGTGGTGTTTTTCCTAGATCAAAAGTATTTTAATTTGGTCAAGACCAATTCTTTAGTTTTTTCTTTCATATTGTATTTTTGTAGGTGAGAAATATTGGCCATCTGAAAATTGCAAATATTTACTTGTATTTTCCTCTAGCATTACAGTTCTGTATTTTACCTTTAGATATGTGACCCACTTTGACTCAATATTTATATATTGTGTGAGGTAAGGACTTATGTTCATTTTTTTCTTATACAGATATGCTATGGATATAGCACTGTATATTGAAAAGATTTTTCTTTTTTCCTTTGAATTGTCTTAGCACCTTTGCTGAAAATCAATTAAATATACGTATGTGGGTCTACTTCTAGACTATCTATTCTGATCCGTTGGTTTATATCTCTATCTTTTCACTAGTACCACACTCTCTTGATTACTATAGCTTTATAATAAATTCAATGTTGTTCTTGCTTTAAAAAAATTTCTTGGGTTATTTTAGTTCATTTGCATTTCCATATGCATATTAAAATCAGCTTATTAAATTGGTACAAAATGGAATTTCATTTAATCTGTAGTTCAGTTTGGGGGGAATTATAATCTTAACAATATTGAGTTTTCCAGTCCATTAACATGGGATCTCTGTTCATTTATTTGAGTCTTCTTTAATTTCAATCAGCATTTGTAGTTTCACTGTAGAAGTCTAGAACGTCTTTGTTACATTCATTCACAGGTATTTTACATTTTTGATGCTATGATAAATTGATATCTTGAAATGTCATTTGTCAATTTTTACTGCTATTATGTGCAGATCAAACTGACTTTTCATAGTAAAACTATATCTTACAACCTTGCTAAACTAATTAATTGGTTCTAATAGTAGTTTTATAGATTACGTGGGTATTCTAATTAAACAATCATATCATTTGTAAATACGAAAGTTTTACTTTTATTTGATATGTCTGCCTTTTATTTTTCTTTTTGGTCTAACTACAATGGCTTGGACCTCTACTACAATGTTGAATAGAAGTGGTAAAAGTGGACATTTTTGATTTGTTCATGATTTCAGGGAGAAAACCTTCAGTATTTCACTATTATATATGATATTAGAAGATTTGAGATAGTAAATTCAATTTTTTGATAGACATAGGGCTATTCAGATGTTCTATTTCTTCTTGCATGAAATTTTAAGATGTCTGTCCATTTCGTGTAAATTGTTCAAATTTTTTTCATAAAGTTGTTCGTGTTTTTGTTTACCCTTTTGATGTTTTTAAGATCTTTGGTGATAAGACCATTCTTACACTTGGTATCGCGGATTTTTTTTCCTCTTACATTTTTCCTTGTTTTTTCCTCTCTTTTTCCATTCATCTATTCAAAAACTGGCTTTTAGTATTATTAATTTCATCTATTCTCTATCATCTATCTTATTACATGTCTATATTCTATATCACGATTCAGTTCTGATCATTATTTTCTACTCTCTATTTACTTTGATTTATATTGCTCTTCTTTCTCTAGTACCTTAAGAGTGAACATTAGTTAATTTTACAGCTTTCTTTTCTAATATAAGCATTTAAAAAACTACATGTTTCCCTGTTAGCAGTGACTTAATTGTATCCAACAGATTTTTGCTGTGTTCTATTTTTAGTGTCATTAGCTGAAAATATTCAAATTTACTCTGTGATATGATCTTTAATTCATTAATTATTTAGAAGAGTGTTTTAAATTTTCCAGATAATTTAGGTTTTCCTAGGTAATTTTATTCTTATGGGTTTCTATTTAACTCCATTGTAGTTGAATTGTGTGCTCTGTATGATTTTGATCTCTCTGAATTTGTGAAGACTTGTTTATTGGTATAGCACATTTTCTATCTTGGTGAATTTCCACATGTGCTTGAAAAGGATGTGCATTCTACAATGGTTGGATTTATTGAAAGCTTGTTATGTGCCAGTCGTTTTGCTGATTTATTGTCTCCATTTCTTTATTTAAGACCTACCCCACACAATTTGATATTTAAAGAGGTTTGATAGGCAAATCACCTCTCACTATGGACATATTATTTTGTGCTAAATACATTTTAATTTTCTGCCTCTTTCCCCTATCACCCACCACATACTTGGACACTTTATGCTGTTGAGTGATTAATCCACACATTTAATCAATATGTACATAACAAAAAGCATTTTACTCTGCTTTGGTAGTAATGTCTCAATTTCAGTTTCCTCACTTACAAACAGGAATTCATTATATCTACCATGAGACGTTAAATGCCAAGTGCCTGCCACCATAACTGACACTTAATAAACACCCAATCCCTGATTCATTTTCTTTTCTTCTTAAAAAATTGGTCACAAACTCAACATTAAGAATGACCCTTTATGCTAACTCTATTGTGCAGTGAGGAGCGTGTTACTCAGAGACGGTTATGAATAGTAATCAATTGCATCAGGCCTCCAGAAGACGTAGTACGGAGCTTGTTATCGACTATTGTGTAGTAGCAACATTTTTCAAAGAGCATGTGCGAACTCTGATTCTATTCAGGTGATCCTCTAGGAAACTTTTCAGAAAAATAATCACCAAAACAGCTGCTTGTTAATCAGGTCCTGAATTTTAATGTTTTGGGTTAGATCGTCTTAAAATGCTTCCTACTTAGAAGATGAAAATACATCACATTTGATTTCCTTCCCGGTTTAGATTGTAATAGTACTAAATAAGAAATATATTTTTATGTGTAAACTATTTGGAAGGACAGAAGGAGACTGTTTCTCTTTTGGCCTTAGGCAAAGCCTGCCTTTATTCTAATCAGAAAGTATAATTTTACATGTAAAATTACACATGTAAGATGCTTCTGATGGCTAGTTATGACTTTCTGGCTATGCATCTGTGTGAAGAATAGGCACACTGTTATTTCTTTTTTCTTTCAATTTAATGGAAAATATTTAATTTAAATGGAAAATATTACCATGTATGTTATCCTCTTCATGACCTGGATATGCAGAAAGATACTTTCTTTAGGAAAACATGTGGAAGACAATGGCAATTTCACTTAGTAATTCAGTTAATCAGTTTTCGTACATTGCGGATTTTCTAACTGTAAGACAATGACTGAGATGAAGAGAAAGAGCGGCCGGTGTAGTAAGGCATGAACATTTCCTGGCAGAAAATCTGCCGTGGACAAATTGTCCAAAAATAATGTTTCCAAATGTGTGCCCAGGGCATAAGATATATACCTTTGTCTTCAAGTGCCTTGCTACTCGTTGGAGCATCTGCTTTATTTCCTCGTATATATTGACAGAAATGAGAACTGGCAAGCTTTTTCGGAGAGGATGAAATTGTGGTAGACCTTTATTGGGTTTGTTACTTGGCATTGGTGCACACAGGCCCCACGTTACATTTTGGTTCCAGGTAATGACCCCTCCCCCATTATCAACCCAAGTGTTTCAGATGAATTTGACTCTGTTTGAGAAACTGGCACAGGCTCTGACTGGTCTTATAAATTAGAGGGTTGCAAGCTCCTGGGTGCATAGCTGGTTCAAGAATGAGTATGTGGTAGACGGTAGTTAGGCTTTGGGTGGTGAAGATGATATAGTCTACACGGAAATCAAAATATAATGATGCACACCTGAAATTTATATAATGTTATAAACCAATGCTACCTCGATAGTAAACAAATAGAACGAACATGTGGCCCAAATAGATCCAAAGAGATAAAATGAGACTTTTACTGAAATTTTTTATGAACAGAATCTCATCTTTTCCTACTGGATACAAAATCTAAGAGAATGTAGATACTAAAGCCACCGCTGTCATTTGCTATAACACATAGCCCCATATTGCTGATGACAAAATATATGTAGAAACATTGTCTGAGTTCCAAATTCGACTTTGCATGGCCCACCGCTTGACTTTTCTGACACGTGAGCTAATCTACACATAACCTTGTTACTTAAGCCCACTTGGGCTAAAATCTCTATTACTTTCAATCTTATTACTTCAAAGAAGGGGCAGTGTCGGAAGTCACACTTCCCCACACTGCTCTGTCCCAAACAGAAGCTTTCTAGGATCTGCTTCTGCCCACAACAGGACAATTCTTGGGCACAATAGTCATACAAGATTATAGAGGCTCCTTTCCACAGTCAATGTAATTCAGTGTGGAAGTAAACTAATTGAGTCAGAGGCACAACACTGGATTTCTCTAGTGGTCTTGGCATTTTAAGTGCAGTAAAGACCCAACCATAGGACCCAATAATAAAAGAAAATCATGTTTCCTCATTCTGCTCTAGTCCTCTTGTCTCCATTCCTTTCCTCCTGAATATGTAACTTCACACACACGCAAACACTCTTCCAAGGGCAAATAATAATTCTCTGAGATAGCATAGTCTTTGTCTATATGAAGAAAAATACACATTTTTCTAAAAGCATCATCATGCACAAAGAGTTCCTTTGCCAAAATGGAAGGCTTTTTTTATGAGCAGGCAAAGCAATTTAGCCTTTCCTTGTCTCCAAATTTCCTTTCTAGACTACTTATGTGCCCATTAAATAAGCCCCAAGGACCCATTAAAATGTTTTTCCAAACAAAATTTTCTTGAAAAATGAATTCTTCTGTCCCACATGAATGAGGAAACAGTTGTGACTTTTTTCTCTTTCAGCAACTCTTTTTTGATTAGAATATAAACTGGGACAGTCATTTTGGAAGGATATCTGTCCGTGTTTTGTGAAATAACTATGTGTATGATCTGGGACTCAGCAATCGTACTTCTGGGTTAACATCCCAGAGAAACTCTGGCTCAGGACTCTAAGCGAGCATGTTTAGAGCTGTGCATCTGGGTGTTTCCTGGGAGAGGAAAGTGTGGAAGGCAGCCTAGGTGTCCATTAACAAGGCAATGACTGAATAAACTGTAGTGGAGTCAGGCATTATGGGATACGATGCAGTAATTATAGAGTATGGATATGTCTCGGAAACATGGTGCTTGCCAAAAAAAGGAGAAACAGAACAAAATCTACAGTCCATTTCTATCAATTAAAAAGCACAATCACAGAAAATATACCACATATTTTAAAAAGGTTAACACATATTTGAGGATACAGATGTAACATTCAAAGTGAGTGATTAATAGAAGGGGAGACAAATGGTATCTGGGTTTGGGAAAAAATTAAAAACAGGCGGTCATCCACTATCAGGTAAGAAGTATGATTAAATCAACTCTCTGCTACAGAAATTATAGCAACAACATAAAAATCACCCCCACTGACCTTTTGGACTATTGATTTCAAATGTAGTTTGTCTTAGAGAGGTTTATAAAAATATACTGTATTCCGGTAAAATACTTATGTAATAAGAATATGAGCTGCCTATATTTGAGAGTTCCCTCAGTTGTGGTTAAATGAGGAGATGAACGAAATGCAGAACAGGCAGTACTAATAGTTTTTCTGACATGTGCTTTTAGAAATCACTTACTGGGGTGAGTTACTTTGGGGACATAAAGACTTGCATATACCATTGCAGTTTAATATTTCACTAGGAACTACACATCTATTTATATGTAGAGATATCAATTGTACATGCACACACATAACTTCAGTTTCATACCCAACAAAAGGGAAAATGCTATAATGCTAACTTGTAACTTTTCACTTTATAATATATTATATAAATTTTTCACATTTAATTAACTGTTCTTCACAAGGTATTTGTAATGGCCTAGTATTCTATGGCATGACTATAACTAAAATTATTTACCCAATTTCTTCCTGTTGGATACTTAGACTTTTATAATATTTACTGTTGTAACCAATGCTTTGTATAGCATCACAGAAGACACAGAGTATTTTTTCTCAGGATATATTCCTAGAAGTAGGTTTGCTGAGCCAAAGGGCACATACACGTTGGCGATTTTAGGGGCAGGCCGTGAGTTAATAACAGAACCTGAAGCTGCCATACGAAAGCCTTAAACATTTCCAAGAATCTGTAAGCTTAAATTATTTTATATTTAATGGCAAGGCTAATGACACTTTTGTCCTGAGAATATTCACAGAAGTATGTTTCTAAGGATATAATAAAAATTATTCTAGAACAGTTTTAAACTAAAGATGAAAAGGAAGGACACCACAGTCAGAGACGCGGGTATGAATCCTGGCTCTGACACTGACCAGCTGCGTAAACTTGAACGATCTCTTAACTCATTTGTGTCTCAGTTGGCTCATCTACTAAGTGGAGACAGCAACAGTACCTGCCTCAGCGCTTGCTCTGATGTTTACGCATGTGTGCATGCGCGTTCGTGTCTGTGTGTATGCACACATGCTTACATTGATGCTTGGCACATAGTTATGGCCTAAAAGTGGCAGCTGTGATTGTGATGGTGGTGGTCGTTATTATTATTACGATAATAACTTTGACCCTTTCTAGTTCTCTATCGCATTGTCTGTTATCTACACAGCCACTCTGGAGGAGAAATAATTGGAAGAATGTCATGTCATCTCTAAGACACAAACACAAAACACATACACATGCACACACACCATGGAAAATTTAATTACTTTGATCCATCCTACACAACTGGACTCTGTTCTAATAGCATCCATTGCATTTCTCGAAACTTGCCTTTTGACAAACAGCTAAAGCCAAAGAGTAATGATCTGACAGCAGGTTGTAAGCTCTGTTGCTTTTCTGTAGCTTCTGAATCTGGCCCCCCCGTCTATCAGCTGATGAAAACTAACTGTAATTGCAAAGACAAAATTTAGTGCCTGGAGCTGTTTTGAATTTTAGTTATTTTAACAAACTCTGCCTTTTAATTCAGCTTCACGCCTCAGAGGCTCTAGCTTCCAATTTTCTAGTTAAAGATTCCAGCTCCAGAGATTTTTTTTTTTAACAATTTAGGATGCTTATTGTTCATTGTCTTTCTTTCTTTTTTTTTTTTTTCTTATCTCAATTCTTTCAAGTCTCCTTAAATAGGTACCAAATACTAAAGGTCTTTTCATTAAAATGAATAATTTGGTTTTACGAGGAATGAGAAACGGGATCGTTTAGTTTACATGCTGCATGCCTACCATATTCGATATAGACATCCAGAGGGATTCATGGACGTCTCCTGAGGGCTGCTGACTTCAGACCGTGCACAGTATAAGGTAGATTTTACATAGAATAAGACTTGTAGGTGGTATTTAAAAGTTAAAGAGCAGGGAAAGAAATGGCCTATGCTATTCCAATTTGAGAAAATCAACTATATGCCTTTTCCTACTGATTTTGAGACCAGCTGATAAAGAAACAGAGAATATGGACAGATGGAGATCAAAATGACAGCTTTAGTACTGATCCATCAACCTAAAGAGTGTAGCTTTAGGACTGCAGGCAAATGAAGCTCTGAATAGTCCATGCCTGTCGTACACCCCTGGTCCCAAGTACTGCCATCCTCAGAAAGTCCCAAAGGAATAGGGATGCAGCCTGCCTTTCATAGAAAACAGCTAAGGCTCTACCAGTAGATTCAACACCAGGACAGCAAGAGGGAGGGAAAAAGGAGAAGTGATGGGGGAAAAGAAGGAAAGTAAGTAAAGGTGGTGGGTGCATGCTTTGCATGAAAATCTAATTGAGATTTTGCACACACATCACCTTCCTGACAGACTTCCTTAAACCACTGATACTCGGCCCAGTGAGCTGGGTGCAGAGCGAAGGGAATTTATTTGCTGGCTCCTTCCTCACTCCTGCTTTTCACCGGGCAAAGTTTTCCCCAAGAGGCATTAATTCCCTCACACTTCCGTGTTGCAGTGTCTAGCCTTGGGGGCAGCTTCAGAATCTTTCTCAGACCTGCCCCTGGGGTTTTCTCCAGAACGTCCGAGTTCTGGCCTCCCCCTGCTTTAGCTGGGCAGTCTCTTAGGAAGCACTACTTTTAAAACAACCTGAACCTAACAGTCTGTCTGGGTTCTTCACCTTTGGCTGGCTGTCAGAGACCAGAGATCACTTCCCAGATGCAACCCTGGCACCACAGTTTGCTTTGTTTTCTCTGTGTGCATCAGGCACCAGTCGCTTAAATACAAGGAATACACACCAATCTTTCATGGGCTTCCATGGAAGCCCCACTCACTAGACTGAGGGTAAGAGGCAGTATTCCCTACCACACACCTGCAGGACTGAAGATTAACGCTACTCCCTCGCTAAACGAATTCACCTTAACGGGAGGGAGGTGATGTGGCGTTGTAGTTTTGACTTGCATTTCCCTGATGATTTGTGATGTTGAGCACCTTTTCATATATCTCTTGGTGATTTGTATGTCTTCAGGAAAAGATTTCCATGCAGGTCCTTTGCCCATTTTTTTATCAGGTTGTTTGGGGTTTTGTTGTTGCTGTTTGTTTGCTCTTAAGTTGTATGAGTTCCTTACGTGTTTTGGATAGTAACCCCTTATTAGATATCTGGCTTGTAAATATCTTCTCCCAATCCATAGATTGCATTTTTATTTTGTTGATTGTTTCCTTTACTGTGCAGAAACTTTTCAGTTTGAAATAATGCCAGTTGTTTATTTTTGCTTCTGTTGCCTGAGCTCTTGGTTTCATATCCAAAATACTGTTGCAAAGACCCACGTCAAGGAGCTTTATCTGTATGTTTTCTTTAGGAGTTTTATGGTTTAAGGTCTTAAGTTTAATGGCTATTGTAAAAAGATAAAAGATAACAAGTGTTGGCAAGGATGTGGAGAAAAGGAAACCCTTTTACATTGTTGGCCTTGCTTGTAGGAATGTAAATTGGTACAGCCATTGTGGAAAACAGTATAGAAGTTCCTCATAAACTAAAAATAGAGCTACCTATCTAGCAATCCCTCTTCTGGGTATATTCCCAAGGGAAATGAAATCAGTACCTTGAAGAGATTATCTGTACTGCTGTATTTATTGTTCACAATAACTAAGATATGGAAATAACCGAAGTGTTCATCAAATGGATAAAGAAATATTGATATACACACACACACACAATGGAATATTATTCAGTGTTATTCAGCCTTAAAAAGGAAATTTTGCCATTTTCAACAACATGGATGAACCTGGAGGATATTATACTAAGTGAAATAAGCCAGACTCAGAAAGAAAAAAATTCCTGCATGATATCACTTAAGAGCGGAATTTAAACCAGTCAAATGCATAGAAGCAGAGAGTAGAACAGTGATGACCAGGGTCGAGGAGGTGGGGGAAATGGGGAGATGTTGGTCAAAGTGCACAAAGTGATATAGGATGAGCGAGTGTAGAGATCTAATGTACAGCATGACGACTATAGTTAATAAGACTGTATTAAATACTGGAAATTTGCTAAGAGAGTAGATTTCAGGGGTTCTCATTACACACACACACACAAAACATTAGCTATGTGAGATGATATGCTAGTTAGCTTGATAGTAGTAGTAATTTCACTATGTGTGTATATATATATATCTCTATAGCAAATTGTCATGTCGTACACCTTAAATGTATATAATTTTTATCAACAAATTTTTAAAATAAAAATTAAAAAAAAGAAGTCCACCTTAGAAAACCCCTCTTTCTTTTACAACTCTTTTGACTCTTTTATATACTCTTTGCAACAAAGTCATTTTAGGACAGTGAAACTAGTTCTCTGATATTTCCTTTGAAAATCTGCCTCTTGGTCTGCCAGGAATCTCACTTTGGAATTTCACATCTTTTGAATCTTTGTGCCCCAGTCAAATGTTCTAATTTGACCTTCTGCTAAATCAGCGTACTATACTTTAGAGTATGAATCATGGAGCCAGCTGGCGCGTCTTCTAGCTGTGTAACTTGAGGCAAATAACTTATCATCTTGATGCCTCAATTCTGTCATTTATAAGACACGGATAATATTATAGTACGTGACATGATTAAGTGTGAATCAACCAAAGGTTTGATTTTAAAAATATCTCTACCAGTCGATGATGTTCTCTGAAATCTTCTGTCCCATAGTAAAGTTCCCAGAAAGAAACTGTATTGTAGAATGAAATTTCCCCTCCTCTTATAAAATAAAAGCCAAATAAACATGAATTGATAATTCTTGTCTTCCAATTTTTTTATGTCTCAGTCACAGCCAAGAGCATTTCTCTGGAAAGTCTGGATAGACTTTTGAGCAGCTGCAGCCAGGGAGTCCTTCACTAGAAGGTGTGTAGCTCCTTTAGCATCTTGAAAGTTGATACAACTCAAAGTCTATCATGTGCCAAAGTTGAAAATATTATTTGTTCAAGAAAACTTATTAAACTTCTCTAGCAGTAGCTTTTCCTAACGAAAACCAGTATTCCCACATTCCTACTATATTAGTGAAGATCACGAATGACCCACAGTGTGACAAGCCAGTGGTCAATCCCCAGTGCTCTCCCTATTTGGTTATCAGGGGCGCTTGACTCAGTTGATCACCTCTTCTTGAAACACCTTCGTTTGTCTTGGTTTTCCTCCTACCTCACTGGTCACTCCAACACAGTCTCCTGCGCTGCTTCCTTCTCTTCTCAACCTCTTAATTTTGAGAGTCCAGTGTTTGGTCCTTGCTTATTGTCTCTTCTTTACACACACTCACTCCCTTGGAGATCTCAGTCTGTCTTTAGATTTTATTTACAATCTGTTTGCTAACAAAGTCCAAATTTATATTTCTAGTTCAGACCTCTTTCCTGAGATCCACATTTATATCTCCAACTACCTGCTCAACAGCACCACTGGGATGTCTAATCCACCTCTGAAATTGAACTGGTCCAAATCCCTATGCCAGTGCCTCCTTCCACACCACCACCTCCCAGAAAAGCTTGACTCCTTCTACCATCTTTTGATCTCAGTTGTCAGCAACTGTATCCTTCCAATTGCTTAGGCAAAACCCTTAGGGTCTTCCACAAGTTCTCTTTTCTCTTGTAACCTACCTTCAATTAATTCAGAAGTTCTATTACCTCTCCCTTCAAAATATTTCCAGAATCTGCTCACTTCTCACAACTACCACCATCACCATCTCCTGGATTCCTGCAGTCACCTCCTGATCATTCTCCCTGTTTCCACTCTTACTGCCCTTATATTCTATTTTCAATTTAACAACCCGAGTGACCATTTAAAAATGTCAGATTATGTCCCTTCTCCACTTAAAGTTTCCAATAATATTACACATGCGCATACCCTATGCCCCAACAATTCCCTCCTAGGTACGTACCCAAGAGAAATGAATACACAGGACAATACAATATTCATAGTAGCTTTATTTATAATAGCCCCAAATTGGAAACATAAACTGGAGAATGGAGTTTTTAAAAATCATAGTATATTCATGCAATGGAGTAATATGCAGCAAAATAAGAATAATAATAATAAACTACTGATAAAGGTACTAATGTACAATCCCGTGTATATGAATTACAAAAGCACACAGAACTAATCAATGGTGATAATGAGAACAGTGGTTGCCTCTTTGGACGTGTTAGTATAGACTGGGAAGAACAGAGGAAAACTTTCTGGGGTGACAGTAACATTCTCTATCTTGATCGGGGTCGTGTTTATCCAAGTATACATATGGGTAAAAGTTCATTGAACCTAAAAGTTTTGCATTTCATTGTATATAATTTGTATCTCAGTAATTTTCTAAAGGAATTTAATTTTGCTGTCAAGTGCCTCTCTAAAAACCTTACAGTAACCCGAGCCTTTCTTTGATGTGTTAGAATGCTGACATTCTCCAAGCCTGTGCCCTCAAAGACCCTCAGAGATGCACTATTCACGTGCATTTTAAATAACCTGCATTTGGCTATTTTACACTATCCCAACAGTAGTAGCAAAAGGCTGTTTTCTCTTTGCAGAAAGAAAGACTTGCCCCGGTATGAGTGCCTTCGCCCACGTAGTAAAGAGTAAAGGGAAATAAAAGGCTGGAATTCGTTAGATTTTTCCCTACCATCACTTACAATTCCAAATCTTCCTCACACTTGAGATCTATGAGCGCGACCCCCTCTCTCGGCCTGCCGTTGTGCTTGAGGCACGGCCATACTTAGTAGAGCTTGCCCGGCAAAACTTTGTCTTATGTGGAAAGCTGTCTATGTAAAGTGACAGTCTCTCTGCAGAATAAGATTGACAAGAAAACCTCTTTCTAGTGGGAGGAAGTCTCTGTCCCCATCTACCACTAGATTCCTGTTTCAGGCTCTGCTCAGGTGCATCATGACCCCACATAGATTACTTCTTGCTAAACTCAGCTGCAATGATCTGTAGTTTCTAGTCACCTCAGGGGCGGACATATCTGCTAAACGGTAAGAGCTTCAGCACACGGTGCTTTATCCTTATTTGACCCTCACTGGGCCTCAATATGACGAAGGCTTAAGATGGAGGAGTGTGGAAGTCCTCGTCTCTCTGGTGTTCCCTGTGAAATAACTGTGTCTATAAGGAAAAACAAACAGCAAACGGAAAAGTCTCACATTATTAACGGCTTGGTAGTACATGATAGCACTCTACCTAACAAGGCAATTTTTCTCATTGTTATGAATTGTTGATACTATTTATATTATTGAGCACTTACTTGCTAAGTGATATGCAAAGTGGGGTATTCTTAACATCGATAATTGCCACATTTTATGAGTTGAGTATTGTCATTGTCCCTATTTTGCAAAAGAGAAAAGTGAAGTTTAGAGCAATTAAGGAATTCATTCCAACATCATTTGGCAAGTAAGTTCTCCAGTATGGGCTTTAAACTACAGCTATGGGTCTGAAACCCAGCCCTTCTGGCAGATGCTCGCTATTTGGAGTCCTACAATTTTAAAATCTTTGTAACTTTGATTTCCTAATATGTAAAATCTTCTGCCAGGTAATTGCAAGGCAGTTTGAGACGATACAGGTCAAGCGCCAAGCACTATGCTGAAACTGACACTTAGTAGGTACTCAAACAATGGCAGTTACCTTCTTAGTTTTCCTCTTGTTTTGTTTTTGAATAAAACAAAGAATGTACATGAATATGTACAGATTGTCATGTTCTAGAACTTCTAGCACATCTCCAGTTCTTCTTGATTTCAAAACAATGGTTCACTTACGAGACATGGATTAATTGAGAACCATATGAACGTACCAGTACTGTGTTTGTCACTGGCTGTATAATGAACTCACAATCCATTGTGTAAAATGGGACCGATAATAATGTTCTTGCAGTTTTTGGTTTTGTTAGTTTGTTTGTTTTTTCTTTACTGTTAAGATTAGCTATGGTTTCTTAGCTGAGTATTGGATATGTGAGAGATATTCCCTCAATAGTGTTTTCCTCTCCCATGTGAGACTATCCAAACAGTGTTTTATCCCTTACTTGTATATTTTCTTGCTACAACACAGCTAAAATAGCATTTTTCATTTTTCTTAATAGCTTTTCTCAAGCCAGAGCTTTAGCCTTCTTGACCTGTTCTTCAGGGTTTGTAATGTACTTTTATTTTGCTTTTATTTTTGGTTATATGACCATTACTATATAGTCCTAAAATAAAAGATCATGAAACAACTCTCTGTATAGGCATATTGCCTTATTTATCCCCTCTCATATTTCCTTTGTAATCTCATTTTAGAGCTTACTATTCTTTATGAACAGAGTTCTTTGTTTTTTGACTCATCCGCCATAGCTTATAGCTCTCATTCCTCTTAAATTTTAAATTGTATGCCCAGAACTACAGTATAAGACATGTGTCTGAATGTGCCTAGGCTGTTTAGAAACTAACATGACGTCTGACTTTTCCCCAAGGTTTCCATCACATCCGCATCATCTGTCAGTTCTTTTTTAAAATTTAGGATTAATGTCAAAGAAGTAAATTCCTTTTTGTTTCTTCTGCTCTTCAGTGAATAAAAGCTTATCAGAAAAAAAGAATAATTTATCAGGCACTTTTCGTCAAAACTAGATTCCCAAGAGATATTTATATGGTTGAAGTCCAACAACACTGCTAGGTCTTAGCCTTCTTATGCTTTGAAAAATAGCTTCTGGGAAGGAGTGTATGAATCTTTCATCTGACAGGCCCTTAACCAATTAATTCTATTGTGAAATGCACTTTCTAGGACTCTGAAAGGCTGGAGGCAGAGATAGTATTCAGTGACAACTGAGCAGTGAGGCGTTCTGCTTTCTCCCTTGGAATAGGACATGATTTTACTAAGGCTGAGCTTGGCTCAAGAACCAGGTGAATGCTTCTTCTGAAGGCATAAACTATTTGTTTAAATTCTTCCTGAATGGAGGTAAAATCTTTGACTATAAAAAGGCTGAGGCACAATGAAACTAAAGCTTCTCAGATGTAGTAGGTCTCTTTCCTGGGCAGATACCAATATCTCAGTAGCATCTTGACACTAGGAACTCTAAGTGACAAATGCAGGTAAGTCAACATATACAATATCTGCTCCTGTGATGTGTGCATCCTTCACTCCTGGTAAAATATATCAGAAATTGTTTTTATTAAATAAAATAGAAACTCTCTTTCATTGCTCTTGTATGAATGTGTGTGAGTATGCGTACACACACATACACGGGCATGTCTTTTGCTACCAATAAATAACTCACCTAAAATGCTGCAGTTGGTAACAGAAGTGAAATTGGCAAGAAGACCCTCCCACCCTCCATCACTGTGGTTTAGTATGGAAAGATGTTTAGGAAGTTGCAGGGAGAAGCAGTGATCTTCGCACGCTAGAGTGGGGAGCAGATAGTCTGTGGGGTGAAATCTTTAGGTTGTTGAGGAAAGTTTTTGCTGTAAAGTTAAATCTGCAGAATGCATCCACAGCTGCTTATCTCTAACCCATCACGTCCAATAAATGGAACGCGGAGTTGAAGGCAAGATGGCCCAAAGCGTAGTTCCTTGTATCCTCTTGTCCATGACAGTCAAGGGAAATGAAAGTCAAAGTGAGAAGTAGTCTAATGTGGCCCAAGTGTCTAAACTACCCTAATGGCTGGGATGGTGATATAGAGTATGATAGCTGTCCCAAGGACCCCACTCATGTCAGAAGCCCAATGCAAGCTGGATTTTGGGGAAACTGTATCCCACACTATTGATTAAAGCCTAGCCACCAAGTCAGCCGGACAAGGATGGACTAATTTTCATAACTCTGCTGATTAAGGTGGTTTTGTAGAATGTAAAGTTCAGATTATGGATATGGCATATTGTAATTCACATAAAGGCTTGAAGTTCTTCCCTAAAGTTTTCTATGGCTATAACTGTAGGAAATTCCTTTACTATCTTTATAAGAAAACCCCTAAATTATACCATTAACTGGATTGGTATGGGGAGATAGGTGAATGTAATATGAACATGACATTGCAGCTGAACTATGATATAATCTAATTGAATGTTTTCCATTCAAGAGTTTTTCTTGTGAATCAACATTTCAAACATTACATAAGCATATAGAAAATATTTTATGTAAATTGTCTGTGTTTGGCTTTTCAAAATGTAGTATTAGGCATACTTTTAGAATAATTTTCGATATGACTTTAGTTATAAATTTTGACATTCAGAATTGCCCTTTGGAAATTTGAATAGAAAATACTGAGATAATAAATATTTATCTATCTTTATTTAAAGTCTTTAGGAAATTAGAGCTCAATATTAAAGATATTTATGTTAAAAGTTAATAATGATTCTAGTGCCCATGAAAATAGTTAAAGAATTTTAGGCAAATCCTCCTGAGCCTTTCTTTGTCTGTTTCCTTGCCTGTAGTTCAGATTCTGTCTGAAACACAAGGCGTTCTATTCCTGCATATATCACACTTTGGTTTCACATGAAGAGAACTTACTTTTCTTTGTATAATTGATGCTTGAAAAAGGTAGTAACCTCCCCACGTTTGCCTGGGATAGTCTTACTTTATGATGTCTGTTCTTCCAGAATCACTATTAACAAAACCCTCTCTCACTTTCATAATGTCTCAGTTTGAACAATAAAATGTATGACTGCTCTATGCATCAGTCATATCAAGAGGAGTCATCTAGATCTTTTTCTTTTTTGAAGAAGAAGATTAACCCTGAGCTAACATCTGCCACAAATCCTCCTCTTTTTGCTGAGGAAGACTGGCCCTGAGCTAACACCTGTGCCCATCTTCCTATGCTTTATATGTGGGATGCCTGCCACAGCATGACTTGACAAGCAAAGCACAGGTCCACACCCAGGATCCGAACTGGTGAACCTTGGGCCACCAAAGAGAAACGTGTGAGCTTAACCCCTGTACCACGCGGCTGGCCCCTAGACTTTTTTCTTACTCCAGGATGCTTGATCCAAAAGTTTCAATCAAAAAAGAAAAGAGAGACATAAATTTGGAGAAAATATTTAAATGTATCACAAGTTTGATACATGAATTTATAGCATGTTATTCCCAAAATTAGTGGGAAAGGGTATGATATATTTACAGAGACTCATATTAAAGCCATGCTAAAAAATGTTATTCAAAATAGAGTAAAGTGAAAAATCTCAACACAAACTCATGGCCTATTACAAAAAAAGATAATATTTTTGCGCTTTCTCACTAAAGTAGTTAGACCCTTCTGTCATCCTGCTTTTCACCAGTGATTATGAGAAGCAACATAATCTTCACTATGATCACTCTATTCACCCATATTTTGGTGTCTAAATCTGTCCTTTGGCGGACAACTCATTCTAAATTTGTGAAATAAAAAAGTAAGGTGGGTCCAGAATATTTTCTTGGGTGGAAGCAAAGCTTTCTGAGCATGATGCTAAAGGAGCCAATTCTGAGTTAAACGGTTTACATTCTGAACAACAATAACAACAAATATGGTTACCATCGAGCGAAACAAGCTTGATCTATAAAGGCTATAAATATTTAACGATGCTTGAGAGGGACCAATTATATAAAATGTGGGAGAGAAAAGTCATGCATACTAACAATAGCCAGTTGCTTACTGGATTATCAAAGAGAGCTGTGTGTAGCGGGTGGTGCCTGGATGTGTGACCATCATGAGAGTCAGCAAGCCGACTGGAGTGAGTTTTGATCACAGTCCTTAACAAGGACCACCGAGATACAGAGGTATCAGGTCAGGTTACTGTGGTTCACTGCAGAGAAGTGGGCTTCCTAGGAGCTGGACAGCTGAAATAAAGACATTAGTGGAGGTTTCCGGGAGCAAAGTCTCCCTTATTCCTTTATATAGAAAAAAGGGGTGGTGCAATTAACGCTGTTTGACTCAAGAAAGGCTCTATCAGATTTCTGCAATATTTTCAACTAAGGCTTATTTGATTATTTGAGGCTAAGTTGATTATTTGAATTCTTCCTGAAAGTGAAGTATAAAAGGATTGTGGCTTAGCAAAAAAAAATGAGATTTTCAGGAGTGGCAAGACTTCGCTTTCCAAAGACAGTGCACTGTCTTCTGAGTGACCCCCTATAATGAACTCTGCAGCCAGGGCGAACTGACTGAGATGGACTGCTTTCATCCTGCTCTGAGGGACCCCAGGCTGTCCAGTCATTTTCAGCATATTTGACCAAATAAATAGGAATTTTAGTGCGATTTTGGAGTGACTGCTCTTGTGGTCTCTTCTGAGGAAGAATAGCTTACCTGAAAGGGTAAACATTTTTCTCTCTCTTCTTAACCTTGTATAAATAATCTCCATCAAGATATCATGATTTAATCTACATTGTCATCTTTTTTCCATTTACTGTACCTAAAAGTTTCTTATTACATTAAGATTAGATTAAGTTACAGCTTATTTTTTTTTCACTTCTTCATTACTGGGACATTTATCCTCAAAACCATTTATATGTACAATTAAACGATCTGTCTGTCAGAACAGTAGTGCCATTTTTAGAGTAATAATTTATAGTGAATTAGCTTTTAAAAAGCATTTAATTTTCATTTCAATTAGGTACATTATAGTTTTTCTGCACATTATTTTTTCCCCTATATTAACGGGCCCATTCTGTCACATTATAGATCTTTCTTGTATAATTTCTAAAATAGGATCCAGGTTTGAGGGTCTGGCTATTTAACTCTGAAACAAAATTACTCATCTTTCTAAAGCTAAGAAAATTGGCTGCTGTAATTATCTAATAAGACAAAAGAAAGGTATGGTATTAATTTCCAGATTCAATCATAAATCATTGCTTAAAGAAGTATTTAGAAGGTGAAACAGATTTATCTAATGCTCAGTCATGTCATTTTCCAGCAGATAGATCTTCGCATTTTAATTTCCAAGCAGAGTTTCTTTCTCCCAAATTAAACTCCACCTTTGGACAGATGGGTCTTTGCCCTGGAGCACAATTGATCACAGCAAATGCTCAGTAGAGGAGTCATGTTGTAAATCAAAGTGTTTATTACCTTACTCAGATAACGGGCATGGTACTCAACTGAATTCATGATACTCTTAGCTTCAGTTTCAGACTTTCACCATCTTATTAATAGAAATTATTTCATTCTCTATTAGCTGTATAACATAAACTTTGCAGATAGCTTCAAAAGTGTAAATATTTGTTGCCTTTTTTAATACACATTATGATGGAGCATCTTGAGGCAAGAAAATTTCATAAGTTGCTATAGGTGACCCAGTCACAACAACGATATTTGATTATAACAATTTATTTCATTAAAAACTATTGTTTTCTTTTGCGTAGATACAGATGAAACTTTATCTTACATTCTTGTGTGTAACAGATTAGCAATTCTATTCCTTTTCTGCCTTCTGTTTGCACTTTCATTTTCAAGGCCTAATTATGTGTTTAGTAAAGGCTTTCCACCAATATAAGTGAAGAGTATATGACTTTTTAATCATAATACCTAGGATAAAATAGTTTACAATAATATAAAAATGAGACGTAGGTGTGTAAGTTTGCTACTTATTCTCCTGCGTTGGGATCAGTCAAGATATTTAACTTGAGATATGCATAAATTCACCATTAAATAAAATTAGCTTATTATTATTTATTTTTGCTGTCTTTTAAAAAAATTATGCCTTCTTTTTTTTTTGGAGTAAGATTAGCTCTGAGCTAACATCTGCTGCCAATCCTCCTCTTTTTGCTGAGGAAGACTGGCCCTGAGCTAACATCCATGCCCACCTTCCTCTACTTTATATGTGGGACGCCTACCACAGCATGGCTTTTGCCAAGTGGTGCCATGTCCACACCCGGGATCCGAACCAGCGAACCCCGGGCCACCGAAACGGAACATGCAAACTTAACCGTTGAGCCACTGGGCTGGCCCCCCTAAATTATTCCTTTTTAACGTCAAGAACAAATATCATTTATTTTATTTTCCTTTTCAGTCTCCTCACAATGCCTAGCATCTATATCCGTAAGTATGACTGATGCAATTATAAAGCATAGATGTGAACAGTTGTTTAAAAGTGTAGGACACGTGTCATTTCAAAAAGCACGATTAAACCTAGCTGCCCTGCAGATGTCTCACTCGACTCCTGATATTTGATGCAAATGCTCTGAGTGAAGACAAATACCCAGAGTACACCCACAGGAGGCTCCCTCTTCATAGTCTCTAACAGGAAACAGAGACTTTTAATTAGATACGGAATTTTTTTTAGCTAAAAAGACAAAATAGTCTTCCTGAGATGAAGCTAAATGATATAATCTTATCAATCACCGAAATTTTTAGTGGTTGTGTGTCTAATACAAAGACAACCATCAGCTTTTTAGTCTACTTAAACTTTTATTTAAATCCAAGAAAAAAACCCATAAAACTTTGGAAAAATATTATGTTATCTATCTATTTCTATATAACGTAAATAAATATTTTCTTTGATCTGTAAGCTGCCTTAAAATTGGCAATTAAAATGATGAAACAGGAAAAGGATATGAATGGATAATTCACCAAAGATATAAAATTACCCACAAAATAAATGAGAAAATATTTCATATGCAGATAAATAAGTAGGCAGAAATCAAAGTATAGATGATTTTTTAAACTACTAGATCTTTGTGGCCTTTTTTTTTTTTGTCATTTAGTCATATTGACCCAGCAAAGTGTGTTCAGTCAACCAAAATTCATACAGTTGATGAGTATGCAAATTTGTACAAATCTTTTTTTTTCTCTTTTTCTCCCCAAATCCCCCCAGTACATACTTGTATATTCTAGTTGTGGGTCCTTCTAGTTGTGGCATGTGGGACGCTGCCTCAGCATGGCCTGATGGGCTGTGCCATGTCTGTGCCCAGGATCTGAACCAGCGAACCCTGGGCCAGTGAAGTGGAGTGTGCAAACTTAACCAGTCCGCCACGGGGCCAGCCCCCTGTACAAACTTTTGAAGGGAAATTTGCGATTTTACATAAAAACTTTTAAAGTTTTGTATATGGTTTGTAAAACAATTTTCACATTTAGTGATTTATCTTTAAAATTTAATTAGGGATATTTGCAAAGTTGTAACTACAAGGATGTCCTTAAAGTATTGGAAGCATTTTAAATAGCCTAAAAGTGGAGAGTGGTTAATTACATTATTATGTATCTAATCTACAGCTAATAAAACAGTGCAATAGAAGTATATGTAATATTAGTGTAAATATTCATGATATAAAATAAAATATTGGGGGGTCCCCCCAGTGGCGCAGCAGTTAGGTTTGCAGGTTCCACTTTGGTGGCCCAGAGTTTGCTGGTTGGATCATGAGTGCAGACATGGTACTGCTTGTCAGGCCATGCTGTGGCAGGCGTCCTATGTATAAAGTAGAGGAAGATGGGCACAGATGTTAGCTCAGGGCCAGTCTTCCTCAGCAAAAAGAGGAGGATTGGCAGCAGATGTTAGTTCAGGGCTAATCTTCCTCAAAAAAATAAAAAAATAAATAAAATAAAATAAAATATTGTTACTAGCCATTATATTATATCATTCCATTTTTATATAATGAAAACTCCTGTCTCGGTCTCCATTTTTAACTAGACACACACACACATGCACACACCCCTGACAGGACTTAATCTAAAATGTTAATAGTGACAACATTATTGAGTCATTATAAATAGCGATTTTGATTTCCTTTTTTTTGCTCATTTATATTTTCTAAAATTTCTTTATTATTTATCTATGTCATAGGATAATATTTTGAGACATTAAAAAGATGCTTCCTGTAAAATTTCCTTGTTATCAGTTATCCACCCCCACCATTCATACATCAATAACTTTTTCTATAGACTAACATCAGAGAAGAACAAAAGCAATGAGTTAAACATTCTGAATGCACTTTTAAAAACTGATGGCGGAAACAATAAAGCAAAGCTTTCATTTTCAAGATCCAGGCTTTACTGAGAAAGAAAACACAAAACAAAAGAAAAAACAACACCCAGAAAAACAGTTTATGTATTCCCAAAGACTAGAGGATCTTGTGGTTAGATCAATTTAAAAACGGCTCCAATTCTGCATTCTTCCCTCTATACGTGCTCTTTTCATTGAGACGTTGCAGCTTCTTCCATCAAGAGGCCATCTTTGTGACTTGCTTTGGCCAAGAGAATGCAGCAGAAGTGGCATATGAGAATTCTGAACCTTCGCCTCAAGAGGCCACACGTACTTATCTCTCTTGGACTCCTGTTTCTTCCATACAACAAGCCAGGTTAGCCTCCTAGAGGATGAGAGATTACCTAGAGCAGGGTGAAGTCATCACGGACGGCTGGTCTGCTGCTGACCCACCAGTTGATCACGGATGCATGAACAAGCCCAGTCTAAATCAGCTAAGTCAAAACTGGAAAAAAAATTAGCTGAGCCACACCCTGACTGGCAGAAGCCACCATGGACCCATAGTCAAAAACAAACGTGTTTTGTCTTGTGTTACTGATGTTTTGCTCTTGTTTATTATGTAGCACTATATTGACAATAGTTAACCAATATAAATTTAGAGCATTAAATTTATAATATATGTTATAGAGTAAAGAAGAACATAAGGCATGCGACCATGAGTTTTCACAGTATTGAGGTAATTACATGGTACTAGGAAGATCTAGAACATATAATTAGACCTTAAATGCTAGCAGGTACCAGGAGTTGACCAAGACCAAGGAAACTAGGTGAAACACTCTAGATAGGTTTAAGACAGAAACCAAGAACCACAGACACTTGTATCTTGCTACCTAGAGAGTGGTCCAGCTAGACTAAAAGCTTCTTAGAGAAGCCTCTTATCTAACATAGTGCTTGAGTGGTAGAATAGTAAAGTCTGCCACAGAACAGCTTCCCAGTGTCCTACTCATCCCAGATTAGTACAGAAGAGCATCCAAAATGTTCTCATTGTCCATTGAGAGGGATACTGGTATGGCCAAGATAGTGGGCCAGAGCTCAAAGGAGCCTACAGGGTGAACCCCATAACCAAGGCTGTGTCAGTCAGGTCCAACTAGGTTATGCTGAGTAACAAATAATCCCCAAAGCTCTGCAGCTTAAAACAGTAAGATTTAATTCTCGCGAATCAGGTCCCTTGCAGTGTGAAGAGGGGCTGGGAGGAGGGAGTCTGTTCATTGTAGTTACTCAGGGAACTAGAATGATGTTTGCTCCCAGGTGTTATGACTCTTCTTTGTCAACACATGCATTTATGACTTCTGGATCACGACAAAGAAAGTGGTTAAACAAGTGCCAACCAGGAAACGTTTCCACCCAGAAGGGACGTGCAGCATTTTTCCCTTTATTTGTCTGAATTTGGAGCAGAAGGAAAAGAAACATGGTGATATATGGTGAAAGAGAGAAAAGGCAGAACATCTGGAAATAGAGATATAATCTACCATGGCAGGAAGGGGCAGATAGATTCAGGTTCCACAGGACCAGAAGTTAGTAGTGTAAGTTTAGGGGCTCTCTTTTAAATAAAAAGCATACAAAATATTTTAATTAATTGCATACCTTCTACACATCTATAACGCTTTTCCCCTTTATTTTTGGCTACATATGCTTATTTGATAACAATTTTATAGTATCTTCTACAGGGAAAATAAAAAGATAATTTAGTCGTCTCGCATGACTGAAAATTTATTTTTATTGATAGTTTAGAATAATTTAATTAAGGTTGGCTTGTCATTCATGTAAAAATATCCTGTAATTTTTTTGGACTGTTGTCAAATGTAGGAAAACCTGTTATCAAATTTATTTGGTGTTGTAATGCCATTTGGCACAATGTATGACAAAGGGAGAGTCAAGCGTATGTCACTATAAACTAATACAGGCCTTGAAGCTTAAATTTCGTTGGCTTCACAGTCAATACTTCACTAATGGTGAGAAAATGTGTTCCTGCAAGAACTCAGACATCAAGGGGATTCAGCTATTGACGACCAACTGTAATGTCTCACAGAGGTCATGACAGCAATTATGGTCACCAGCAGAAGATGTCAGAGCATTATACTGAAAGTCAAGTTTAGACAAGCTGAAGGTCACCGTTGGACAAGGAAGCCAGTGTGCAACATTCAAGAACAGAACGACCAGATGCAACCTCAGATGATAGCATGCAGACTCAGTGTCCACTGCCTTTGATTACCTGCAGGAGAGCAAAACAGAAGGGGTGACAGGGTGGGCATAATCTTGAATAGCCCAGATCTGAATCCTCAGTTGATCCAATTTAAACCAGAAATGAATAAGATACTTCAAATTACAAAGTCCAAGGTTTCTATCATTAGTAAAGGGAAGGCTGCCAACCTAAGATCGGTTCTGGAGATTTAAATAAAGTAATATTTTTGTAATTTCAAGTTGTTGTCTTAATTTTTAATCCACTGTTTTATCAGGTAGTAATTTAGAAAAGAATGGTTGAAAGCTATCTTTGGTTTGTTATCACTTTTTTTATTGAAGAGAGACAGATATAAAGAGAAAATATTATAATATCAAGTTTTTAGATAATGAAGACAGGAAAAATAAAATTGCAGGATAGAAACAGAGGCTTTGAAAATCCGGAGTCCCCACTCCGAACTGTGAAGAACACAGAGTAGAAGCCAGGAGGTGAGAATCATTCTTGCTCAGAATTGAGTCGTGGGATTCCTCTGGGGGTCATTACCTCAGCTGTGGCCCAGTTAACTAGCTGCCTTTTGAAGGGAACTATAGCTCAGGGCCTCTGGTTCACTCTAGAATGCTGACATTCGGAGCTTTTAAAGAAGTGCTTTGCAATCTTTTTCACAGCCTGCTGCAGATAAAAACTACATCATATGGACCAGTGAGCGAACCTGGAGAAGTACGAGACCTGGCAAAACGTCTCTTACAGGTTCCTTATGTTTATAATTATGAGATCAATGAAATCACAGCACAAGGGAACATATTAAATATTAAATTTGTGTGATTCCAAAAATTCTTTTCGGAAATTCTAATGAGAAACTCGAAGTTTCATCCGCAAACAACGTTCCTGATGAGCAACATCTAACGATGATCTTTTTAAATGTTCGATGGTCACCATCAATGCCAAACACTGTCTCCATAAATAGGTGATGAAAATCCTAAATCATTTTTTACAACTCTTTAAAATTTTACTATGATTAAAATTATATTTAAGCAATTTAATACTCTTCTTCTTTAAAAAAATTGATCAATGTAATTGTGATGTTTCCTGGGAACATACGAATACATTTTCAGTCAAGTTGAATTTTTCGTATTAAGTGTTTCAAAAGAAAGATGAAACCATCAATTGCACAAAGTGCATGCAATTTTAGAGCAGTCACTGTGCAGCTAGCACAGGCTCCTCTAAAAGGGGACATCAGACACATCAGAGTATCAGACGCGTGAAAAGATGAGAGTCCAGAGCCTGCGAGGAACTCCTGCCGTTCCTTCTCATCCTGTCTTCCTGCTCCACCCTGGTCTGAATGGCCACCCCTGTGTGCTCCTTCCACAGCTCCACGGGCCCTTTGTCCCCTCAAGCAATGACATTCCCTACACTGTTTACTGTGGCAGATGACCAGCCTGTGAAGTACTGCCTGGATAGGCACAGCCCATCCGGGTGGACCAGCCAAGGGCTGGTGGTTCTGAGGCAGTTATTGATGTAAGTTCCTTGGGAAATACCATCGGACCCTGCTCTGGTCAGGCAGCTTTCATGAGCCACAGATAAGGCTGTTGGGGCTACAGTCAGCCAGCCTTGGGGTTCTGGCAGTGGGGACCCCGCTATCCTGAAAACACTCTATAGAGAATCTCTAAAATGACTCGTTATACTTTGTAAAATTAATTACTGTGAAAGTATTCCTAATATCATGAAAAGCCAATTATACATCTTGTTCCTAGAAGCAGCTGACAATTAAGGTAATTATTTAATTGGTATGTGCGCGAGCCTTTCTCTACCTAAATGTGTGCCAAACACAGAGGAAACAAGAAATGTGAAATATGCTAAGAAGTTCATTTGGAATGCACCTTTTAAATTGATATCCCTTTTAAATCTAAAGTAGTCCCGCCTGACAATTTGGTTCCACTTTACTAGTCAGTATTTAGAAAACATTATGCTAGGCACAGTGAAGAGCAATAAAAGGAAAAGAGAAATATATGGTTCTCCCTTTCAACTCTCAACCAATTAATGAAGGAAAACAAATGGAGGTAAACAGACTAGTACAGGATGGAAACGTGGGCAGGCTTGAGGGGTGCTACCATCGCTAGCCCCCAACTGCCCCACCTCTGAGTTTCTCTGTTTTCTCCATCTCCATCCCCAGGAGCAGGAGCAGGCCAGCACCAGGAAAGACCCCACCCACCTGGGAGGAACTGTGAAGAATTTGAATGAGCCTTACAAAACCTTTGCTCTTGAAACACCTGAGCTCCACCTGAGCTGGAAATTCACAGCATGATATTAAGATAAAAAATTAGGAGCAGCACTATAATTCTTTTCCAGCCCATGACATGTTCAGAATGAAGCAGGTATTTAATGATATCTATAGAGATGAATCAAGTTTTCTAACAGAAAAAAACTCCAAGTGAGAGCATGAAAACATTAATTATACAACATAAGTGTCTCCAATATTGCTTCTGCTTGCACTGGAAAGAAAAAAAGCCATTATATATCATTCAAGTGAAGGGACTTTGTGTGTCTATTATAAGACTATATTCTATTTTCAGTCCCAAAATTGCCTATTTTATGAAAAATGGAGACTGGGGTCAGATCATTTAATGAGTATGTATTTAATGTATCCTGTGAAATGATTGCTTTAAGCGTTAACAGGTGTTTCTGAGCAAGTGTGAAGTAATGCTTGGTTCTACCTTTTCTCCTGGCTCCATTGCATATCTTCTCCATCTACTCACTTTTGTTCTGTTCCATGTACTGTCTGTCTGTTTCTCTCTATACATATACATATACACGTATGTACGTACACACACACACACACTCACTCACTCTCACCCAGGTGACTTTAAGATAAAACACAGCTCATGGAGCTGCCATCATTTCCAGCTTCTCAAATTAATACATTCTTCTCAAGCTTCTTAAAACAAGGTGGCTGACACTGTGGGGAAAATTCCAAGGACTCCTGAAAGGAGTGGGACCTGGTTGAGCCACTGGGTGGATCATCTCTTCCTCGTTGCATTTTGGTTATCTTTTGAATTGTTTTTCTACCAGGCAATGTAATATAGATTTGTAAATCAGTATAATACTTCCCTTAGGAATCTTTGATGTCATCATAACCATTTGATGAAAATAATTGTTTAAAGATGGAAAGTTTTCACTCATATTAAATTAACCATTCATAGGAATATATTTGATGTATTTCATGTTAATGTTTGTGCAAAGTTAAAAAATAGCAGCCAAATGAGTACTGAAACTCAGACCAGAATGGTATTTCAAAAGTGTGACTGCTGCAAAATTAGTATAGTTTTTTCCCCCAAAGCGAGAGTTAAGGTACAAGTGCCACTTTTGTATTTAAAATTTTTTTCATCATTTTTCACCTTGGAATTATCATAAGTATTATTTTCTTTTGTTTGACTTAATGACAGTGTATCCTCTTCAGTGTTAAGGATGTTCAAGGTTCTTTTTTATAATAATACAGAGAATTATTCAATATTGTGGAGTAAGGAAAATTGGTTGCTTTATCTGCAAACAGAATTCACAGGGACTAGTGTGCTCTACTGGTCACTGTGTTTTTGCCCTGAGATTTTTAAAAAAATAAGTAGTAGACTTTATTTTTTTAGTAGTTTTTGATGTGCATAAAAATTGAGCAGAAAGTACAGAGAGTTCCCATATAACTGCTCACAACCCTCCGACCCCCCAGTTTTCCCTAGTAACATCTTGCACTGGTGTGGTACACTTGTTACAATTGATGAGCCAATATTGATATATTGCTAACTAAAGTTCATAGTTTGACTCCAATCTTTGGGTTTTACATTCCATAGGTTTTGACAACTTTGTAATGACACGTATCCATGATTACAGGACACAGAATAGTTTCACTGCCCTGAGTTCCACTTATTTGTTGTTCCCTCCCTCCAACCACCCCTGGCAACCGTTGATCCCTTTACTGTCTCCATAGCTTTGCCTTTTCCAGAATGTCATATGGTTGGAATCACAGAGTATATAGTCTTTCCAGATTGGCTTCTTTCACTTAGTAATATGCATTTAAGCTTCCTCCACGTCTTTCCAGAGCTTGATAGCTCATCTTCTTTTAGCACTGAATAATATTCCATTGTTTGAATGTTCCACAGTTTATCCGTTCATCTACTGAAGGACACATTGGTTGCTTCTGAGTTTTGGCATTTATAAATAAAGTTGCTATAAACATCCATGTGCAGGTTTTTGTGTGGATATAAGTTTTGAACTCCTTTGAGTAAATAGCAAAGAGTATGATTGCTGGATCATATGGGGAGAGTATGTTTGGTTTTGTAAGAAACCACCAAACTGTCTTCCCAAGTGGCTTCACCATTTTGCATTCCCACCAACAATGAATGAGAGTTCCTGTTGCTCCAGGAAACGTTTGATTTCATGATGGTTTCATTTGGCACAAATGGAGTTTTTAGTGAGACATGAAAAATGACTAACAAAATTAAAAAGACTTGACTGTGAAAAATGAAATTACAAAATATTTGAATCTAAATATTTCAATATATAAATGTATGTAGATTCATGGCAATACTGGTCAAAGAGCTGATTTTATTTTGTGGATTATTACCTAAACATTTCATCTTCCGAGTCTTTCATTCATAGTATTATACATTTTCTATTTTTGCTGGTTGATTTGTCTCCTCATTCAGCATCACACTTTTTTTCACTAAAATGTCTTCCTTCATTAAGAGAGGTATCAGTTTTATCCAAATACTAGAATGCATATTTGTAACTGAATGGAAACTCTGTTAAACAAATGAAAACCATCTGTAACCAGATGATACCAAAACTGTCAATCAACCAGTTATTTTAGCTTTTGTGGCAAATTGCCTTTATGGAGAATTAGTTGTGCAGCAAAAACGTTTGCAGTGAATCTTCTTGCAGCAAGGATGCTTAAAAGCAAAATACCAGACACGAGTTTCAGTAACCCAGCTTTGCTCTTCTCCTTCAGTATTACATTGGCTATTTTAGTTCTTTTGCCTTTTCGTATAAATGTTAGAATCAGTTTGTCGATATTCAAAAAATATCCTGCTGAGATTTTGAATGGAACTGCATTGAATCTATAGATCGAGTTGAGAAGAACTGACATCTTGACAATATTGAGTCTTCGCATCCATGCACATGGAATATATCTCCATTCATTTAGATCTTAATTTCCTTTATCAGTTTTATAATTTTCCTTATATAGCTCTTATACATATTTTGTAAATTTCTACCTAAGTGTTTCATTTTTTTGCTGCTAGTGTAAATGGTATTGTGTTTTTAATTTCAGCTTCCAATTTTTCATTATTGGTATATAACAAAACAATTGCTAAGGCTTCCAGTACAATGTTGGAGAGGACAACTGGGAGTGGACATCCTTGCCTTGTTCCTAACCTTAGAAGGAAAGCATCTAGTTTCTTGCCTTTAGCTATACCCTGTTGAAATCCTGGAGCCATTCAGCTTCATGAGGCCATGCTACCTTATCATCTAAACAAATACATAGAAGTCTTGGCAATTGGTGAGCTATGATGTTTGGTTATGCAATATTTCGTTATATGTATTCTGCAGTATTTTGATAACTCTTGACGGAAAAAAATCTGTGGCCAAATAAGTTTCAGAAACATTGAGTAATAGAAAAGCAAAGCAAGTGTGTTCTCTAGTACCCACTTTAGGAAACATTGCCATTCTACGAGCTACAGATGCTGTTGATGATCTTTATCAGCATAAAGAACAATGTATTGATAGTCCATTGTGAACAAAGTTCTGGAACCAACCCTGCCTCTCTGCCTCCTTCTCCCAGAGGAGTCCCCCAGCCACCAGAAACAGTCTAGCTGCAAAGTGGGTCGGGAATAGTGCACTGTGTCAATGCTGGCGCCGGGCAGCATAGAACAGATTCCTGCTACTGGATGCAGCTTTACACCTGTACTTGCAAGTTTGACAGTCTGTATACACCCTTCGGCAGCAGAAATTCTAAAGACAAATAATTACTGAAATCTCTACTACTCCAGGTTTTTATGTTTCCTTTCCTAAGCAGAGTTCTCAAGTGGGGCCACGGCTGCTGAGGCTTTGGAGGGCCTTTGACATAAGGCCTTCAGCTAGTCTCAGCTCACGTAATAATTAGTCACCCACGGGAAAACATTTTCCCACCTGTACATTTTAAACACAACAGACTGGCTTTACTGCAGCACAGCCAAGGATGACAGCTGTTGGACGGTGGACAGTGAGATATGGTCTGAGTCAGATCGGGCAGCTCTAACAAATTACCATAGACTGGGGGCAAAAATTTATTTTCTCACAGTTCTAGAAGCTGGAAGTCCAAGACCAAGGTGTGGGAAAACACAGTGCCTGGTGAGAGTCCTCTTCCTGGTTTGCAGATGGCTGTCTTCACTTTGTATCCTCACTTGGCAAAGAGAGAGAGACAGAGAGAGAGAGTTCTTTGATAAGAGCACCAATCCCATCAAGAGGGCTCACCTCCATGATCTAATTACCTCCCAAAGGCCCCACGTCCTGATGCCATCCCATTGGGCATTAGGATTTCAAAATATGAATTTTGAAGCAACGCAAACATGTAGCCCATAATAGATGTTTTATAGAGATAGGGCTAGAGGGAGTTGGTACGAACCAGTTTGCGCAGTTGGTCGCTAAGAAAGCCTTTCATTCTGGCGATGTCTGGTCTTTTCCTGTTCCCTTTTCTGGGTGTCTGAGAAGCTGTAATTCTTCAAGTTATGTGTGTTTCTACCTCGAGCCCAAGCTGAGTTTTCCTGACATAGGATAATGGCAATAAAAACACATTAGCTGACATTTATTCAGTATTTGCTGTGTGCAAGGCACTGGGCTAAGTGATTTCCAAGTGTTAGTCCTCACACCATCCTGCAGTTCCTTCTTTCTGCTTTCGCTGAGCAGCCTCCTTGGCCCGATGCCTCTGAATCTCCCAAAAGCAAGTTGTCCTGGGTGGGTCTCAGCTCCAATGGAACGGTTCTCTTGCCATACCTCAAGCTGTGCTTTCTGTCTCCTGCTTAAAGGTCTGGGATCCAACTGTGATGTAAAATTCAGTCTTGTTCTCATTGTATATTCCCTTATAACACAATGCTAACCATTGTGATAGGTCAATGTAACTCAGAAACCAGGTTTTGTATGTATGAACTGCTACATTATAGATCAAAGGTCTATAAACGACCTGATATATTTTTTTTCCTAAACAGCCTTTGAGCTAAAGAATGGCTTATATTTTAAAATGGTCACATTTTAAATAGTTATATAAGTACCTACATAATGACCTTGATTGTGCTTTTTGACCTGCAAAACCTAAACTATTTACTATATAGCCCTTTAAGAAAAAGTTTGCTCACCTGTTATAGATTATATAAAAGGTACTATCTGGGTTGCCACATCAAGAAAGTATCTAGCCACCTTCCTGAGTACCATGCAGGTACCCTACTCCACAGCTCACCCAAATATTATGAGGATTAAGAATTATTTATATAGAGAAGTGGAATGTAAATTAGTTTGGAGCAAGGTATAAATGTTTCCCATCCCTTTTTGGCTAATTGAGTTCATTGTGTTTTTTAAAATGCTATAGACAGCAGCACTCTCACAAAAATCTTATGTCCTCTTCTTATTCTTTTTCCTTCTTCTTTTTCTCTGTTTTCTTTCTTCTTCTTCTTCTAAGAGGTGGCATGTTGTAAGAGAAGGGCTTTAGTCTTTGCTGCTCAAAGTGTTGTGCAAACCAGAGTCATAAGCTTTACCTGGGAGCTGTTAGAATACAACTTCAGACCCCAGCCCACACCTGCGGAATCCCATCTGCCTTTTAACAAGATGGCCAGCTGATTCACAAGCACAGTAAAGTTTGAGAAGAATTTGGTTCTGTCTCTTAAATGTCTGATCACAGTATTAATTATGAGGATTAGATGAGGCAATAAAGGTAGTATGCCTAGCTCTGGGATGAAACAATCTTTGCGCTATGTGTTGAATTCTGTTGGGAAAGGCAGTCTCATGCACACAGTCTTTCCAACCCGTCTTGGCCATGTAAGAATGGGCATTGGGCCTGGAACACTCCCTTACCAGGAGACGAAGAGCCCACACAGCCTCTGCTAGGCTGATCACCTGGTGGGGAACTGTCTTTCCCTATTTAGATTCAATGTGTACTTCCTTGTTCTGCTCAAGAACACTTGGCTCTTGGCCAACCCCACTACTATATCTGCCCCCTGCAGGGAGGGGACGGGGTCCTTCTGAGGCAGTACAGGAACTTGTATGCAGGCCAATTGCCCTGTGTCGGCTACTGGGAGGGACCTGCTGGCCATGGGGGACTGACGCCCACTGCTGAAGCTGATCTTGTTCTGCCTCTTCTCTATGAAGAGGAAAGCCTTGTTCTACCCAGTGCTTGACTGCCTTGTGTTTTCCTTGGCCACTCCGATACCAAGATGCAGTGGGCAGGAGCGTGAAGACTTCTACTCCAGGTGACAGGCAACAAATGCCACTTGCTCAACAAATTCGTATGTTGAAGTCCTAACCTGCAGCACCTCAGAGCTTGACTTTATTTCGAAATAAGGTCATTGCAGATGTAATTAGTTAAGAGGAGGTCATACTGGAGTAGCACGGGTACCTGATCCAAAATGACTGATGTCCTTGTAGAAGGAGAAATTTGGGCCCTCGTACATGGAATGCTATGTGAACATAAGGCAGAGATCAGGGTGAGGAATGCCAAAGATTGCCGGCAAATCACCAGAAGCTACAAAAGAGACATGGAGCAGACTCTGTCACAGCCCTCAAAAGGAACCAACCATACTTGGACTTCTCAGTCTCCATAACCATGTGGCAATAAATTTCTGTCGTTTAAGCCACCCAGTTTTTGACACTTTGTTACAGGACCCCTAGCCAACTAATACACTATGCTCAATTGGAATGTCTCTTTTTTTTCCCCGCACCAGAGAACACTTCTCTTTTAGAGAATATTTCTGGTTCCTTTTCTTTCCACATTTAAGCTTTATTGAAAAGTCTTTGTGGATCTTGGAGCACAGAGGAGAAGGTGGCATTAATCATGCATATTATACTTTTCATAAAACCTCTATGAGACCTGATACAATGAAATTCCTTAGGTAAAGGATTTTTGACTCTGATTCTAATATATCCTGAAATTTGGCATTAGATTAAAATTTCAATCTGTATATTTTCAGTGTTAACATTACATAATATTGGATTATAGAATAATAATTACCTTTTAATAATTTATATTATTGGTTTATTCCAGCAGTGAAATGAATGCTGGGTGGGGTCAAGCTAAGCCTCCTGTGTTGCATTGACTCCTCCTGGCACCATGGTTTCAGTATCATTGAGACCTGACATTAATAGCCTTTCAGCTCTATCAAACTGGAAACTTCACCTTCTTAAAATGCAGTTGCCATGGAAACAGCAGTGTTCTGAGATTTTTGTTTTCGGAAGGTATCGAAAGACTCAGTGCCAATATAAGAGCACACAGCGTGATATATTAACATGTGCAATTCTGTGCTGTTTTTAAACTGAAGAGGGGATGAGAAGAAAATGGCACCTAAATGTTTTCATTAAACGCGCCAAGGAACTCTTGTTTAATCCTCGTGCCGTATTTGATTCACTTATTCATACCCATCTTTTGTTCCAAAAAATGATTTAGACAGCTTGAGTCCTTGATGTTGTTACCAGACAACTGGACAAATATATACAACAGGTTTCCACCACTTATAGTCACATTCTCGGAAAAGGTACCTTTCTGTTGAACCTGAGGTTAAATGGATTTTTCTTTGTCAGGGTCATCCCTGTACTGCTTCTTTATTCTTATCCCAGAGCCATATCCTATGGTAAGGCTGCTTTTAAAAATCTCTTTGTAAACATTTAATTAAGTCTTTCATCTCGCTACTCCTTTTGCCCTGATAAAAGAGGACTGAACCATCCCTACTGTTTCCCCGAGACCTCTCACTGCAGGTATATATTGAAGCACCCGGGAGCAAGGCCACAGGCCCTGTAGATGGAGCTGTGGGGTGTTGGCAAGATTTGGAGGTGAAGTCCCAGGGAATCAGATTTATATCTCAGCTTCTGACTGACCTTGAATCAGTTAAACCAAAAGAGCTAATATATTATAATAAGAATGGCTGCTTTGAACTGACATCAATAATTAAAAAACTTATCCTAGGTTTTCAGCCAAAATAAGTTTCTTTTCATGATTTCTCCTATTAATCTAAAAGTGTGTTCCAAAAACATGTTACCAGAAATTTATGTCATGTACATGGTATGAATGACTTTCTTCAGAGCCCTTCCAGAGGCCAGATTGTGAGAGAGGGACCAACAGCACAGCGGAACCAAACAAATCAGGGTTTGAGTCGTGGCTCTGCCACTTGCTCTAATGTTCCCACATCAACTGCATTTTAATGTTGGATAGAGCGATTAATTATGTCAATTCCAAATGATATGAAAACCATGGTGCCAGGAAGGGTCATGTGAAAAAAGAACTAAATATAACAACTGAAGTAAATTATTTAATCTCTTTGTTCACCTCTGATCCCCACAGCTAAGAACCTCGCCTAGCACATAATAAGTACTCAATAAGTACCTGCTAATGGGGGATTCACTTGAAGTCTCAATTTATTCTTCTACGAAAAGGTGATAATAAGGTTATTCCGCAGAATTTTTTGAAGGTTAGTGATAATACTTAATGAGACAGTATGGCATATTAATATTCAATAAATGGTACCATTTCTTTCCCAACTAGACAGTGAGTTATATGAGGATAGCAACCACTAGTTAAAATGTATTTATATCTCTTGGCTGTAGAATGGTGCTGACTCATGGTAGGCACTTAGTAATCATTGAATGAATCCCCAAAGAAGTATAAGAGAGGCCCGTAACCCTGAGTGCCTCCAACGTTTGCCTCCTGAACACAGAAACTCAGCCAGGCGTGGGCTCATAACCCACGTTTGGCCTGAGTGTCTTTTTCACAAATTTTTCTCATAACCAGAATTAATGGGAAAGAATCTCTCCTCACGTTTTGGTGAAAAACTCTAGTAACATAAGCTTAGTGCTGCTTATGGCCGTGGTTTCAAGCTTAAGTGGGCAACCAGCGGCTTAGAAGATAAAACTAAGAGGCAGAGAGAAGTAATAATGAGAAAACAATGTAATAATGAGAAAAAAATAGTGTCCCTGCATCCAGCCATCCATGATGGCCTTTCTGTGGGTGGGTTATGTGAATCTGATAAGTTGACGGAAGGATAGTCCTACAGCTTCATGTGGTATGAGAAAGATGTTTAATTGGAAAATCTTGCAAGTAGATTACAAGAGTAGACACGTGACCCCTTGTTCTGCCCGTGGAAATGTATATTGAGGCTGTGGTGGTGGTGGACACTGAAGATCTCTGTGCTGGGAGAGGAGAGGAATACTGATGTCTTGCAAGCATGAGCATAGTCTTGTATGGAGAATAAATATTAAAGGCTCAGTTACCTAGCACTCAGAGCCTAGATGCAAGGTTTCTAGTGTCTGAAAAGAGCAGCTGCTAGCATCTAGCAACTTTGTAGGAACTTTGGATTTAGGCTATGAAAAAAGGAGTCCCACTCACCCGCCACCCAGTGGGAAGCTGAGTTTGAGCACAGCCCCTCCTGCTTATGGCTTCTGAGCTTACCAACGTCATAAACTGGACAATCCTGCTTACCTCTTCACAATGATCTAATAACTTCCCCAATTTTTTCCTAAGTTAGTTAAAGGATGTCTGTCACTTACAACTAAAGGAGTCTTGACTAATATGGGCTTAATTTATGCCCAGGGCTGTGCTGGGTACTGAACACAATACAAGAGTAGTGTGCAACTGTGTCGTTCACTGGCATATCCCAAGCACTGAGCCCAATGCCTGGTACTTAATGGGCATTAACATATAAATGCTGAATGCACGATTCGACAAGGCTTATATAAAATCTTATTTTCCCTGCATAGTAACAGTTACAATGTTCACTTTTAATCAGAAAACTGAGGCTTAAGGAAGTTAAGATATACGGCAGAAAAGTGGTAGGGTTAGAGTAAAGCCCAGGTCAGACTCTCAGATTTGTCTCTTCATTTCAGTTCCTCTCCTCACTGCAAGAAAAGTGATTTATAAATTGCTAAGAGGTAGCAGAATCCAGTTTCCAGGAATGGAGAGCTGAGTTATTTTTACTGTGGTAACCCCCGGCCCTGCTGGATGCTATGACCAAAAGGGGTTACATCTTATGCCTCCCAGCATTTGCCTTCTGCAGAGGGAAGTATGTAATGTCTGCAAAACTAGGAAACATTTTTCTCCGCAATGGACAAAGGCTTAAGAGGAGGGGAGAGGAGTTCAGACTGGGAAATGCTTGTTGTGACTTTCATATTTCCATGGCTATTTTCCACAAAAGTAATCTTGAGGAGCAGAAGGATGACAGTGTATTTCTAACTCAGCCTTGTGGGTCCTTCCCTTGAGCCCATTCTTTCCTGACACAGGCTGGCTATTCATACACATTTCCCTTGGCTGAATTAACACACAGGACATCCATGGACCAATAGGTCCTATATTTATATCAGCGTAGCACTCCCTTCTTGCTTTAAGTAGAAGTTTGGGGAGCTCTTGAAGACCCACCTCAATCTTTCAGCTGATTGACACTTCCAGGCTGCAGCTGGTGAGCATGTCCCAGACCGTCCAAATGACTCAAATAAAGTACACAAACCTGTGGCCTGGACCAATTAATCACCTATTTCTTGCATTTAATACATATGTTATATACATATATATTCTTTTGGGGTATTTTCTACAGCCAGCTGATGGAGCAGGGCAAGTTTGGGTGTAGTTCCCAGGTGGGTCAGATAGATGTATAGATGTAAGCTGAAAATGGACAGCTGCCACACTATTGCCCCACTCAAAGATTGTCCCTAGTGAGAGGCAACACTCCAAGTGGGCAGAGTTTTGAGCTGTATACTTGGTTATCTCCCCTGTACGGAGGGAGAAAAGACCCTGAGGTAAGAATACACAAGGATTCTTGGGCAGTTGCAAATAGTATGGTTATGGGGTCTGCAAACACAGTCTGTGGGTCAAATCCAGGCTGATGTCTAGTTTCATAAATAAAGTTTTATTAGAACACAGCTACACTGATTTTTTATATATTGCTTACGGCTACTTTTGGGCTACAGTGGCAGAGTTGAGTAGTTGCAAGAGAGAACATATGGTCTGCAAAGCCTAATTTATTCACTAACTGATTTAAAGCCTAATTTATTTACTATCACATAAAAGGCTTACCCACTCCTAATGCTGGTCATTGGTAAGGGATGAAAAGAACAAAACTGGAAGATCAAAGAAATGAAAGTCTGGGGAAAATGCGTGTGAATATAGACAGGAGAGTACACACAAAATGTGCAGAACTTTGTGTCTCACCCCAGTGCCTACCAGTCATCATCTACTAGTGAAGAGACGACAAGCAACCAGGTAGAAAGGATGGCTCATTCAATGGAGGCCAGCCAGCCTCTGTTCTCAGACACACCAGATCCTGAGATGGAAGCTATGCATGGGGTCAAAAGCATGAAGAGAGAGAGAGGAAGAGAGAGATATGCCCTAAATATGAGTTTACCTCTGCTAGCACCATTATCCCAGGGTTTACAAAGGGCCTGATGTGCCTGAGTGATCAATATGAGGTATCAAAATAATATGAGTGTGTCACATCAAAGATCCCATTTTATAGCTAACGAGGTGCAAAAATGGGCACTGAGCAGAGGACCCACTGATTCTATCGAATTCATAACTCTTACGTAGCCAGCCTGATAGAGTATTGGAACAGACAGCTATGGTTTCAGTTTGGGGAATACATACTGCAAGCATAGGGCACTACCCTCCAAGATGTGGTATGTATGTTAAACCAATGGTACTGTATAACCAATAGCTAAAATATGCAGGTTTCTCCTCTTACCATCACTCCCAGAGACTTACTTGGGGAGTATGTGCTTTCCCTTCTTGCAACTTTAGCCTCTATGAATAGGAATAGGGGTCCTGAAACAGTGGAAGTGGGTGGGAGGTGGGAATGGTGGCTAATGCTTCCATCATGGACATAGTAAGTGTTCTTCTAAACTTAAAGCTATGACTGCAACCTGGTTATTTTGAACTTCCCATGCCAGTAAGAAAGTAATCAAAGAAAGGAGTTTCTATACTACTGGGAGCAATTGGCCCTGAGTTTAATGAAGAGCTAGAATTTCAGGTAAATAATGGGAGCTAAGAGGACTATATCTGGAACTCTAAGGCATATTGGGTACCTCTTGGTGTTCCATGTCCTCTGATAATAGGAGAGGAACCATTGCGTCATCTGTGATCTGACAAAAGCAAGGTCACCAGAGGCTCAGAACTCTAAATGATGACAAAGGAATTGCTGGCAGAGGTGAGAGAAAGATAGAATGGATGAGAGAGAAGGCTGATCATTAAAGTTAATTATGCCCTTGGGACAAACTTCAGGCCAGGTAGACCATAGCTTATTACACTAATCGTCTCATATTGCAGTCAGATTTTCATATGGAGTTTGCTGAGTCCTGGGCCACACGGGACAAAAAATATCACACCATATACAAAAATCAATTCCAGCTGGATTACAAATACAAATGTAAAAAGAAGATATTTAAAGTATTTAGCATAAAAGTAAGTAGAACATCTTTATGATCTTGAAATAGACAAAGAAGGGACACAAAAATCACTATAAAAATATTGATAAATTGGACTATATTAAAATTAAAATGTTATGTTCATCAAAAGATATCATTAAAAGAATGCAAAGGCAAACTGCACAGTAGAATTAGATATGAATCTAATAAACAACTAATTTCTAAAATATATAAGGAACACTATGAATCGATAAGAAAAGGAAAGATAGCGTGGAAAAATGTGCAAAAAGTTTTAATAGACTATTCATAAAAGGGGATATACAAATGGCCAATATAAATGATGAAAAAGTTTTCCTCTGTTAGTCATCAAAGTACATATTTAAACCACAATGTGATACCAGTATACACTCACCAGAGTGGCTAAAAAGAAACAAAACAGAAAAAAACAAACGTTGACAGGCTGTCAAACCAAAACTCTCATATGCTGCTGGTGGGGGTATAAATTGGTATACTACTTTGGGAAAATGGTTAGCAATATCTAAATGTGTGCATATATTCACTAAAAGATGTGTACTGGAATATTCATAAAAGCATTATGTGAAATAGCCCAAATCTGCAAATCCCCAAATCCCCATGAACAATAGAATAGATAAATAATTATTATGTATTCACACAGCTGAATCCAGCAATGAGAATGAATAATCTACAATTGCTTGCAAAGATATAAATAAACCAAACAAACAATGCCGAATGAGAGAAGTCAAACTCTAGAATATATACTATGTGATTTCATGTACATAAAGTACAACAGGCAAAAACAACCTAGGCTGCAGAAATGACAACAGCGTTTCTTTTTGAGAGTGAAGGGATGTAGGCACTACAAATAAAAAGGGCTTCTGGGGTTCTGTTAACATCTTGTTTTTTGAGATGGTTGCTGGTTATGGTTGTGTTCAATTTGCGAAAATTTATTGATCTGTACACTTATTTTCACTTTTGTCTATATATTTTTCAGTGAAAAGTTTAAAGAAACCAAAATTGTAACCTCATTTGTTGTTATAAAGTCAAGGACATCTGGGTTACATGTTTAAAAGATTAGAACCGTTTATAGATAAAACACTAAATTATTAATAATGACAGTGTTTAGGTTGGGTGCTAGGAATGATTTTTCTTTCTATTCGCGTGCATTTAATGAGCAAATATAGCTTCAAAATGTAAAACAGTTTAAGTTGAAATGGATTTTTCATAATGTTAAATTAAATCTGTTTATCATTTATAGTTGTGAGAATACGATTAAAAGAGATTTGGGTAGACTAGCATTATGATAGTTTTTAGTGCCTCCACACGCCTCTAATAGTCGGAGCCATGTTGCTGGTATTTTTTAGTACCAATCCAACAATGAAGGAAAAAGGAAAAAAGAAATATGGCCCACCTGTTTCCTCTTGCTCGTCGGTCATGATGGAGTGTATTTGTAATAGCAGAAGTCAAGATGCCTTGACCACACATTCTTAGCATTCCCTCTCCCTTACTTCCAACATAGTAAGCAGGTTTATCTTTAGTACAGTTCTAATCTTGCACAGTATATTCTAATCCATTTGCTTGTTCATCTTTCTCACTAGTCATTTCCATGGCATCTTTTGAAGTCTAACAAGAATAGTTATCACCTCAGGAAATACCTGTTGATGAGAATAATGTACTGTACTTCTTTTCCAGAAGTAAGAAAAGGCCTAGATAACATCCATCAACATACCATCTCTTCTCTTTTTATTTCCAAAGTACCACAAACAAATTTGCTTGCTGATTCACCAGATTCGGTACTAACTGTTGGGATCCCTACCATAAGGATCTATGCTCCCTCCTCCTGGGTAGTATTCCCATTAATGTGGAATCTGTAAATTGAGTGCCTTTCCCATTTTGGGGCTCTGATATGCTTACTGCCCCTGCGTGTTGCCACTGATTATCAAGCCAATGAATTAAATCTGAAAGTAGAGGAACCCTAGGCAGCAGAGGATGAAGTTGGTAAACATGCACACATTTAAGCATTTGTGATTAATCTCTGTATTCATCAGGGTTTAATAAGGAAAACAGAGACCTCTGTAAGTATCTAAAAGAGAGAGATTTTAATACAGAAAACTAGATGTACAGGGAATGTAGGAGCCTATGGGATCATTAAACCAGAAATAAGCCATAACAGGAAGCCATTGCCACTCCTGGGCTAGAGGATGTGGTTTAAGCTGGACCCAGAGACCAGGGTCACATAGCATCAGTCAGAATCAATGGCTTGTCCAACAGAAGCTAGAGCCATGAAAGACACTGCTGTTGGCAGAGAGGCTGCCCAAGAAAGAGACCATGGATTTTAGAATAAATATATCAAAAACAAACACAATCCCTAAACTAAGATTTTTTTTTTTTTTTAAGATTTTATTTTTTCCTTTTTCTCCCCAAAGCCCCCCGGTACATAGTTGTGCATTCTTCGCTGTGGGTTCTTCTAGTTGTGGCATGTGGGACGCTGCCTCAGCGTGGTCTGATGAGCAGTGCCATGTCCGCGCCCAGGATTCGAACTAACGAAACACTGGGCCGCCTGCAGCGGAGCGCGCGAACTTAACCACTCAGCCACGGGGCCAGCCCCTCCCTAAACTAAGATTTGTGGAAACATGTAGGGCGAGGCTTGGGCCACACGGTAGCAGAAAGTAGAATGGAGACATGATGAAGAGATGATTTTCCATGTGCATTCACGTTATGTTTGTTCAAGCTACAGTTAATTGAATTACATAATTGAAATAACCAGTGTGACTGGCAAAAACAAATTTAAAGACAAATTCAACTGATATTAAAGTGGCACAATTGAATGGATGGGAACAAAAAGAAGTGAGTATATTAGTCAGCAGCCTACTCCTTGTTGGTGTTCAACATGGCTGGTGCCTCAGCCAGTATGTTTGATAGAGTAGTGGAGAGCGTCAAGGAATTAGCCATGTCAGTTAAATAGGGGTCAAGGGAGAAAGCTTCTACTATATTTGATTCATTCTTGAAAACTCCATGAGGCAGAGACATGTCTCCATTAGTTCATCAAGATAAAGCCAGGGTGTTGCGCAGTCAGTGCATGAAACACAGTGAGTACTCAACAAACGTTTCCAAAATAAATGAACGTGAAAATACATGAACAAGTTTGTAAACAATCTGTTGGCTATTGATCCCATATCCTTCGCATCTGCTTAACTGCTACTGCCTGGAACATTTGTGCTGACCTTCTTGTTCTCTGCCTTGCAAATAATTTCTACAATGCTCTGTAATTGTGTTGGTGATTGTGTTGTTCAAAAAGCTCGAATCCACAAATTAAGTGTCCTCGAGAGCATGATTAAACTCCAAAAAGCAAAATTGCTGAGGAAAATCCATTATTGCTATTTAAACAGCTGAACCATTTTCCAAAAAAGTCATAACACAAATTGCTCTTCTAAAGGGCAAAAATGAAAATTGTTCCTGGTTTACAGAGAGGCTAAGTTACATTTAAAAATTTAGCAAAGCTTAAGGGGGTAAACATAAACTATTCTCTGTATAACTGGGCATTTTAAAGCTTATTTTAAACTTGAAATGATTTAACATGTAAAAATAAATACACATGGAATTTTAGTAAATTTGTTTTGAATAAGAATTAATTAAAAACTGTAATTCAGGGCCAGTCATGTAGTGGTTAAGTTCACACACTCCACTTCAGCAGCCTGGAGTTTGCACGTTCAGATCCTGGGCAAGGACCTGCACACCACTCATCAAGCCACACTGTGGCGGCATCCAACATACAAAGTAGAGGAGGATTGGCACAGGTACTAGCTCAGTGACAATCTTCCTCAAGCAAAAAGAGGGAGATTGGCAATAGATGTTAGCTCAGGGCCAATCTTCCTCACCAAAAAAACAACCACAACCAAAAACCCCCTGTGATTCAGAGAACTGTATTTGGGTTAACATCACAGATAATGATTTTAATTATACTAGTGTCAATGCAAATAATTCATAATCAATCTATAAATCAAAATTGGGGTGAGTTTATTATATCAGCCAGCTTTGAGAACTATAAACCGGGGGCTTCCTTCCCCAAGGAAGGAAGCACTCTGAAGAAGTGGAGTATTCGGAGAGGTTCTATACCATCTTGGAACAAAGAGCATACATCACATATGACAAGAATATCTCTTTTACAAGAGTCATGGGTTGTTTTGCTGGCACAGCAGGTCAGTAGTCACAAGGTGAACATAGCAGCTGATAATTAATCCTTAGTTTCAGGGAAGAGAGGCTTATTCTTAAATAAATGCTGATATAGGGGGAGACAACCTCTCTATCTTTAAGAGCACCATTCTTGGCTTTGGGACACTTAAATGTTTAAAGCAGAAGTACAATGCATGCTCAACAGGCCATATCAGGCCTTTCTGGAAAAACAAGGTCAGGCTGAATTAGTTTTAAACCAAACGGTTCCCTCATGTGCTCCAATATATCCTATTGCTTTTCATTTATTCATCACTAGTGAGAAAAAAAGAGAAAGAAAGCAGGCACAACTTATCAAACACAAAAAATGTAGGGCAACTTGATCTTTCCGCTTGTCCTTTCTGTTTTATAATTGTCTATATTTTCTTTCTTACAGTTTTAATTACAAACATATTACATGCCTTTGTTAATAAAACCACAGAAAGAAGTATAAAAAAAAGTTAAGAATCTATGTTCACACACTGGGATAACCACTACTTTGATCCCTGTACATACAAATAAATATCATAAAAGTTATATATAGATGTATACAGTTCTATGTGTGTATATATTCTACAGAAATTTTATAAAAAATGGATCATACTGTATCCATTAACTGGAACTTTGCTTTTACATTTTTACTTAAGATTATATTACAGATATTCCTCCAGGTCAGTATATATAGATGTATTTAATTTTTAAGACCTATTTCTTTTTAAGATAGTATTATTTTACCTACTGAAACAATTAAATCATAAGCATCTAATGCTTGAAACACACGACTGCTAGAATAAAAATTCTTTTGCTTTATGTTATTAGAAATCCAAAACAATAATCTTTCACAAATATTTAATATTCCTAAGTAATTACTTGCAACATTTAACCATATTTACTATTCCAAACATGCAAATATCTATCAAATAATATTAAAATTTTTATTACCTTTAATTCTTATCCCAGAAAACACTAAAAGGATGAATAAATCAATTTTGCTTGGATAAATCAATGCCCATCTCTTGCAAATTTCATTTGTAATTTCCCAGTCATATTATATTCATTTCCCCTGATTGTACAGGTTTCAAAGAGTTTGTTATGAGCTAAAACACACTGAAAGAGGAAAATAAAAGAAAGGCAACAACTAAATTATTTCACAGCACTAACCATAATAATGTCTATAAAATTATGCCACCCACACCTCAAATACATTGGCCAATTATGTCATTTCTGCAGGGATCTCAGTATAATAGCATTCATGGAAGAATTACAATGATAAAATCTGGAAAAATGAAAGCATTGTTTTTTCTTTTCTGTCATAGTTTCATAGAATATATGTTTTTAGCAATCTTCATTTCCTTCTATGACAATTCATGGGGGAATAAAATCCTTTTTCCTGCCCCCACGTACAGATGTAGTATTTGAAATGCTATTTATTCTGTCCTGCATTCCAACAAGTCTTTGAGCCTTAAGGAAGCCAACATAAAGAAAGACATTTTCTTTCCAGAATTTGTCTCTTAAAGTTCTCATGAATAGAGATGAAGCGACAGTAAAGCTTTCAGAGAGCACTTATACTGGATAGAAATGTACTTCATCTGTACTCTAGCTGAGGAGGATGGATGCTTTCACCTTGAGACATCCTTTCATTTTGTCTCTGTGTGGAAGGACATCTCTTGGATAGAGCTACTACAAAAGAAATAGGCAAACAGCCCAAGTCATATTCATTCAGTGCTGATGCCCACATTGATTGTACTGTATCTTCAAATGGGGAGCATCTTTAAAAGAAATTTCAGATCCAAATCAACTGCATTTCTCATGGTGATATAGTCATTGAAAATATCAGAGTAAAATACAAGAGCTACTGACTGTAGCTGTGAGAGCTGTAGTCCATTTTATAAATATCTTTGTCCACAAAATTATACAAGCCTCTCCACCCCACACTCACCTAGGGAATGGAAACAGCCAATTTTAACTCTTGAGTCATAATCTGAAAAGAGATTTACATAATCTATAGAGTCATAATCTGTAAATTCGTTGTCCCAAGAATCAATACCTACCTTTGTATGAATCAGGAAAAACTAACTTTTGCTGCAGTGCCAGACTATCTCCTAAATATCAGGGAAAGTATTATAGGATAATTTCTCACTCATATTAGGTGTCTGTTGTGAATCAAGCTGGTTCTTTGTTCTGGATCGTCCTTATACTGGATTTAGGCTGAAGGCCCACCCTCTGGAATATTGCTCTGTGTCTTCGAGGCTGCTTTTGCATCTAAGACCTCCAGTTGGGTTCAGCCAATGGGAGTGGCAGAAGTAAGGAGCTTTGGAGGATCTTGTGTCAGCAATTCAATTTGCCAGCCAGGATCTTTCATGCTTTATTTCTCCCTCACAACTCATTGGCCAGAAGTAGTACCCGTTGGGCTCCACCCAACTACAGGGTCAGGATTTTCTGTCCTAAGAAGCCACTGAGTGCCTAGAAGGAAGAGAGACAGAAATATTTTTCCTAAATAGCACCAATGAATACTACAATCCACCATGCTGGCCACCAAATACTTACCTCCTCTCCCTCCTTTAGAAACTAAATACCCTGTCCCCAGGGAATCAAATCCAAGACCCCATCCCGGCTTGGCATCAAGCATCTCAGCGTGGTATTTACTAGGCTCTTTGCTAGAGGGTTATGAACAGTAGTTTTACATTAAATGTGTGCTCTTCTTGTCCTGAAGGCCACTGGACTAAAAAGTTATCTGCAACTTTGTACTCAATATTCAGTGGTGGAACCAGGACAGAATTACTGCCATCACCCTCCAAATAATCACAGAATTTTTTGTCTAAGCTTATGGTTTATCTAGCAATACAACTCTAACACTTTGTAGAATTTTTACCTATTTAAGTCAGCCCCATGTGCACAGTTATTTTTTAGTCACAGGTTTTTAGATGTATTTTTCTTTGTTATTTTACCACCTCCCATGCTCTACCTTTTTCCTCTTGCCTTAATTTCAGACTCTTGACCCTTTCAGATTTTGGTTGGAGAGTCACGTGTTTGGTCTTTTTTTCCCCAGGGCCATTTTGTTCAAATGAATAGGTTTCCTGGATACTATAGCCTAATATGGACTTTAGATCTGAGATTCTTTAATCCATTCAGAGATTTTACAACAGGGGTGGCAGCCACACCTTACATTTGAAACTTGCCAGGGAATGAATTCTAATTGGCCTTTATTGTCAAAAGTTGTCTCAGTTTTACCTTTGATCAGTTTTGAATCAGCTGCCTCTTATGAGGCTCTGTGGCTAAAATGCCAAGCTATTCTCTTTAGTTCCCACTTGCAAGGTGGCTAATTTTTTTCTATTCTCCTCTCTCACTTCGTCCCTCCCTGTCAAATATCTCTAGTAATCCACACATCCTTCTACTTTTCTATTTTACAACCTTTTCCTTAAAATTACAAGTGCATTTGGTACATCATCTGCCTGTCAAGTGAATGTAGATGACAGCTTTACCACGTGATTCATCACCAAATAATATGAATTACCATCCTTCCAGCTTCAAATACCAGTTCCCTTACTTTCTACTCCGTCTCCTAAACTAATGACAGATATTTCAATTACTCAGTTATGACAATATGCCAATTATAGGTAACAACATCTGTATTAGTAATTTAGACTAGGTTATGCTGTGATAACAGACAATCCCATAATCTTAGCGGCTTAAGACCATAGTGATTCATTTCTCATTTGTATTACATGCCCATCAAGTGTTAACTGGAAGCTCTGTTTTGATTGTCGTTACTTTACAACTCAGGCTGACAAAGAAGCTACAATCTGGAACATCTCTGAGCCCTGAAGTGTCTTGCACCAACAATTAAATGCTCTGCCCAGGAAATGATATAGATCACTTCTGCTCGCAAGCCATTGTAGAGAACTAGCCACTCTGGCACACCTGTGTTAAATATCTTAATTTACTCCTCCGGACATATTCTGCACACTTCTGCACACTGCTCTGTCTTAGGACTTTCTTGTCCTAGGACTTCCTGTGGGATTCGGCCAATGGGAGCACAAGAAGTGATTGGAAGGCAGGAAGATAATGGATTGATTTATTAATTCACTCAGGTCCTTCCATTCGGGGTCACTGTGGGTAGGCTGTGTTCCTCTACTGAAGCCCCATTTCCAGTCAGGCAGCCCTCTCTGTTCAGCTATCCTCTCTGGGTTCTGGAAACCAGACAACCACGGTCTCTCCTTGTCCCTTCAGGCCTAGGTACAACAGTTCTCTCCTGTTGCTAGCCCTAAGGTTCTGCATTTATTGATTTCTGCAAACTCTGCCACAATCTGCAATAACACTCCTCGATTATTCTGTTTGCCTGTGACATTTTCTTCTCTTCCAGATCTTGACTGATATACTTCTCAACCAAAAGGGAGTCAGGAAGTGCAAGCCAACCAGCTGCCCAGCGAGTAGAGAGCTATAGATATTTAAGTGAGAGCACTAATAACCGCTGGAATGTTCTCTTCATCAAAGCCCCAGTCATGTTCGGGGTGTTTCTATCACTTCAATAATCTGTTCCCACCATAGTGAGATCTGTCAAACCACACATAGGAATAAGATCAGGGCAGAGAGGACAATTCTCAGATTCAATTCCTGAGTAGAGAATAGAGCTCACATTTGATTAGGCGATACAGACTATCATCCCTGCATTTCAGTGTTCGAAGTTTGTCAATATAAACCAAGACTTTGGAGCTCTCTCCTTCACCCTGTCCTCATAAATGCCATTGTCTTAGTGCCCCTACTTCCTCCTTGACTCTGCTTGACCGCATTTTCAAGGTATGTCTTTTAACTTGTCCTTCTGCAACTTAAAAAATTCTCTCCTTACGTAGCCAATTTAAATTTCCAAGTTAAAGAATTTAATAGGTCCAATTAGTCACGATTTTCATTATTTGGACAGAGATTTTCTTACCACATGTTTCTGTTAGCTGTTTTCCAGATACACTCTAGCTGTCGATGAACCTCATGACCTTCCCTGGTCCAATCAGCGCTGGATAAGAGGGCCGTATAAATAGGGCAGAGATCTGTGTGGTTAAAGAATTGTCTGGGACAGATGAGGATCCCCTTATAAGGGTCAGTAGGTGGGCATCCTTCCTGGGGCTGGTCCTCACATTATAACTAAATCTCAGTGATAAACTGACAGACAGAAAGGTTACTGAGTATCAGTCACTCTCATGTTATATAGCATGAAATGAAATAAAATATGAGAACCAGATGACTGAAACAGAGAGTTCTTTTAATAGAATGAAAATCAAAACAAAAAAGATAAAGAAATGTGGAAACTACAGGGCAATAACCGAGTTTGTGTTGCTTAGGGTAGTGGTTCCTGATTTGGCTCTGGGACCAGCACCGTCAGCATCAACTTCTAGAGAGTCGGTTAGCATTGTAAATTCTCAGCCCCTGCCCTAGAGTAACTGTATCAGAAACTCTAGGAATGGGGCCCCGTAATCTGCTTTAATTCACCTTCTAGCTGATTTCGAAGCATGAAAAAGCTGAGAACACTGCCTGAGCCCAGCGCTTCTCAAAATTTACTGAGCATGTGATCACCTGGATGTCTTGTTAAAACGCAGATTCTGATTTAGTAGGTATGGGATGTGAACCAAGATTCTGCCTGTATAACAAGCTCCCAGGTGAGGCTGATGTTGCTGGACCGTGGGCCACACTTTGAATATCAAGGCTAATTGCCAGCTCCTTCAGAACAGAATACATTTTGTCATTTGTAGTCTTTGTTCAGAATAAGTAATTCTCCTGGTGTTATTGGGAACACCTGTGCACAGACATGTTTGTAGCAGAAAAAGAGGACTTGAAATACCTTCTAAAAGCTTTTGGATCCAAACCCACATGCTGATCTGAGTGAATTTGGCTAATCCAGCAACAACGTTCTCTGGATTCCCCAGTACCTTTTCACGAAAAAGTTCACCTTGCTTACCTTTAAGTAGCCACCTCTTCAATAGGACGCCCTAATTCTGAATCCTAACTTCCAGGCTGAAGACATCATGATGTTCTCCCCCAGACTAGGCATCTGGTTACCCAGCCTGCTATAGCTCTGCTCCTATAGGCAGCTCCCTACTGCCCCCACCGGCCAGTAGGCGGTTACAATCCCAGACCCTCCCTCCCTTCCTCCCTCAAGCTCTCAGTTTTAGTAGAGAAAGCATAGGCAAAATGGTAGGGTAGCTTAAATTGATCTTTAACAATCACTGTTTCCTTTTCCCTCATATAAACTTCCTCTCTACTTCGTCCCTCTTACTGATTGTGCTTTGTTCTTCCCATAGGTGCGCAGAGCACAGAAATGCTCACCTAGACTGGCCACATAATCCTTTCTCCTCCAAGACCTCCTCTAGAATTCCATTTCCTTCAAAATCCTTCAGCTTTCTGCCCTAGAGCTATTACGTAATATATTCTCATTAAGGTGACAGCGATTTATAATAATTTATTGTACTTCTCCACATAAAGATAGTTATATTTTAATGAAAAACACCTGTAAAAGGCAAGCCAGTTCTTAAACATTGGTGATCATAAGAATCACCTGGGATGCTAGTTAAAATTGCGGACTCTCGGGTGCGGCCTCAGACGCAGTCTATTGACAACTCGGATGTGGGGCATAGGGTTCCCATGTGGGAATTCCTTCCTGACATCTCTCAGGAAGTATATGTTTTTCCCAAGACTGAGAAAAATCATTCAAAAAATCAGGAACACAGAAAAAGTTACTATAATTCTCCTGCAAGAATTAAGGCTTAACAATGGACATAGAATCTATCCCAGTTCAAAGAAATCCACTGACTCAAGCTGAGCAAGAGCAGGAAACACTGACATTCGGAGCTGAAAGTCAAGGGCAATGATTCTGGGAACCAGGACAGGACAAGGTAAGAGAGAACCAGAATGGTCAGGATCTCATCAGCCAGTCTTGCTTTGAGCTGTTGCCATATTTTGAGTGTGCGTTCATGGCCCTATCTGCTGCTAAGAATGAGTCACTCTTGTAATTAAAATAAAGATTAATGTGTTTATGTATGACATACTTTATACAAATTCTATGAGTGGTATCTCAAGAAATAAGTTTTGGAAGCAAAATTAATCCTTTCTGGCACGTGATTTACTGTACTGCTAATCTGGCTAGGAGATCTAGATATTTTGTCATTTGAATACTACAGAATAATATTCCTTGGAATATTCCAGTATTTTAATATTTGTAATAGGTAAACATAGATGAATGAAAGGAATACGGATTTAACCAAAACCAAACAAATAAAATCAGTGCAAGCAGACAAATTATTTGTCTGGTAAAAGAGGAAAGTAGCTTATATGAGGCATATGTACGTAAAGGCCCAACTTGAAGAAACTTTTGGATGCTCCCTTAACAGTTCAACCAAAATGAAAGAAAATTTTCTGCATGTGGAATATATGTCAAGAAAGAAAAATCAAGACTATCAGACAGGACAATTAATGCTTTGTATGTTTTAAAATTTCATTTTAAAATGATAGTTTTTGAACAATATTTGTGGTATTATCTTACAATTTTCAATGATTTTTATATGATATTTCATGTTAATATTCCCACATTTTAATATTTTAAGTTCCCAAAGTCTATGTCAAGAACAGAGTATTTTTGCATGTTATTGTAATATATAATTTTTCACAATATATTGCTTAGTAATAATAAATAACCATTCATTCATTGTTATATCTTTTTCACAGAAAACCACTGAAACTTTTAGGATAACCAAATCACATAAAAGTGATTTATATATATTATTATGGTCACTCATTATTTAAAAAGACATGAGTAAAATGTTCTGAAAAATACAGAATAATTTCTGATAATGGGAAATCTAATTTCTCATTCCCAAACCCTAGCCCTTTGAAAACACAAGTGGGGCATGGGAATCTGCATCTCTTGCAAGCCTCCTAGGTCATGCTGATGTATGTGTTCTGAGGGGGCAACACTGCCCAGCACTGCCTGGACCCATTGGAGCCACTCCCAGAGCATTTTAGGAGAATAGCTGGAAGGATGGATTAGAGTTAGAGGGGCATCGGGGAGGAGGGCTTCCTGGTTCTTGCAGACATCCTTCAAATAACACCATAGAGATAGCAGCTAAATCAGATTGCTCACATATGGCATGAGGATATTATTGGCTATTTCTATGGTTTATTCTGATCATTAATGTAAATGATACATCAAAGCACCTTAGAATCACGCCTGGCACACAATTCCCTTCCTCCTTTCCCCATCTTGTCTACCTTTTCCTTCCGTGAATCCAGAGTTCTATGGCTATTTGTTAACCACAGATTTAGGACATTAACATTTCTCAATAAATCATTCTGTGGCTGAAGGAATCGACATAAGCCGGAGCGCTGGCAAGAGGAGGGTGGGATGAGAATAGCAATGGTGTCCCCACTGGCACCCACGCAGTATGTGTTGAATGAGACTAGATTGTCTGGGTTGCCTTGCATCTGTTAGAATTCAGCTCACACCTTTGCTATAAACATGGATACTGCATTCCTTACAGCAGTTGCCAGACGGTTTCCAGATTCCTGAAGCGATGGCTCCACAAGCTTGTGCTTTGAGAATTACAGTCATAAACACAGAAAAGCACGGCCATAAACAGTAGTTTAGGAGTCCCGTTTTCTTTATGATCTACGTTAATTGACTTAAGCAAATAATTTATGTTTATGTAAACTGTAAGTGTTCCAAGAGAAAGCATTAAATAAACTAACTTTGCATGAAACACAGCATATCACAGAACATTTAAATCTCAAAATCTTGTGTTTATAAGTCACTGTGTGAATTTTTCTATACATAATTTATAGGGAAGTAGGCAGTGTAATGTAACTGTCAGCTAAATTGTATTAATTACTATATATTCCCTAAATAGAGAGGCAATTAAAAGAAACAGACTACATACATATTTCCACCTCTAATCAGTTTGGCGGCCCACCTCTTAGAGCACTCCTTATCCACAGACCTGAGTCACTAATGTTTTGGAGCATGCTAGATCTTTACTTTCTGAATGCATGTTTATTTCAGAGTACTTACAACACTCCATTCTGTTGGGAACGATGAATCTCTGCAAATGATGCAAGTGTCAGCCTGGCACTTGCAAAGCGATAATTTGAGTTATCTGGGTGTGGACTTATTTTCACAACTGTGTACCCTCACCTGCCTCCTTTGTGGAGGACAGAACTTCAGTTTTGTATCAGTGTGACTGGGACCCACCTGTGCCTTATGCTCAGGAGGTATTCAATAAGTATGCAATGCATGAAAGAATCCATGAGAGTCAGGTGCCCATATGCTTTTGTCAGAGTTCTGGGAAAGTGCTTATAGTTTCCTCTGCAACCGTTCTAGTGTCTCCTACTGTTGACTTGTGTATGACCAAAGTCACTCCCACAGTGAGGGAGCTTTGTCCTTTGTCCTTGGCACTTCTCCAGGTTAAATATCACACAACTTTCAGTTTATCCCCCAAGTGTGTTAAGCCCAGGATGGAGGAATTGGATACTTAGGTACAAATGAGTCAGCACTGGGCAGAGACGCTATCCAGGGCACAACGGAGTGCTGAGTTGGAATCCTGAATCAACACGGAATAATTTTCATATCTATTCAAAATTACATTCATCAAGAAAGCAATTGGCCATCATATGCAAGCTTTTTTGTTCTTTATTTTTACACTTAAAAAATCAAGGTGTGATTTACATGCAGTAAAATTTACCCTTTTAAGTAATGTATAATTCTGCAAATTTTGACAAAACCACCATCATGTAACCACCACAATCAAAACATGGAACAGTTCCTTCACTCCAGAAAATTCCACTATGATGCTTTGTAGTCAACCTCTCCACCTGCCCCCAGTGCCTTGCAACTACCAATCTGTTTTATCTCCCTATAGTTTTACCTTTACAAGAATATCATAAAAATGAAACCACAGTATGCAGCCTCCTGATTCTGGAATTGTGAATAGTCACTGTAAATATCTGTGCACAGATTTGTGTGACACTGTAGGATTTCATTTTGCTTGTAGAAATATCTAGGAGCGGAATTTCTAGGTCTTAGAGTAAGCATGTTGTGTCTACCAAAGTTTTTTCCAAAGTAGCTGTGTTATTTTCTGTTCCCACCACAAGTGCATGAGAATTCCAGTTGCTCCACATCCTACCCAACACTTGATATGGTCCGTCTTTTTAATTTTAGACCTTTTAATAGGTATATAGTGGTATTTCAATGTGGTTTTATTTCTTATTCCCCTAATGACTACTGATGTTGAGCATTTTTCATATGTTTGTTTGATATTTTCTCTGAAGAAGTGTCAGTTTAAACCTTTTACCCATTTTGTATTGGGTTTTTGTCATCATACTGAGTTGTGAGAGCTTTTAAAAAATATTCTACATACAAGTTCTTTCTTAAATATATGATTTTCAAATATATTCTCCCAGTCTATGTCTTATCTTTTCATTCTCTTAACAGTGTCTTTTGAAAAGCAGAAGTACTTTATTTTAATAAAAGGCAATTTATCACATTTTGGTGTCATATATAAGAAATCTCTGCCTAACCCAAAGTCATAAAGGTTTTCTCTGATGTTTTGCTTTGGAAGTTTTATGTTTTTAGATTTTATATTTAGGTCTGTGGTCCATTTTGGGTAAATTTTGGTGTGGAGCGTGGGGTATAGATGAAGTTCATTGTTTCTGCATATGGTTATCTAATTTATCCAGCACTGTTTGTTGAAAAAATAATCCTTTCTCCACTGAATTCCCTTCGTAACTTTGTCAAAAATCAACTAGCCCTATATATGTATAAGTCTATTTCTGGACTCTCAGTTCTAGTCAATAGATCGATTTGTCTATCTTTATGCCGATAACACTCTTGACTGTATACAGTAAGTGTCAACCCACACAAACAGCAACCAGTTTAAGAAGCAAGACATTTATTTGGGATCAAAGAATTGTAATTCAGGGAGCACAGATTCAGGTAGAAACCCAAATAGTATCCCAATTACAGGAGAGGGCCTCAGGATTTTCATGGGAAAAAGGGAGAATGAAGTAAATTGTATTAGAGTTTATTGGTGCCAGATGAAGTCAGAATTGGTTTGTATTTCATAGATTGGCTTGAGATTTGGTCATCAGGCAAAAGGCTAGACTTTCACTTCATTGATTGTTTAGCAATCCAGTCATCAGCAAAGTCCAATTTCATCAGTCCTTACAAACAGGATATTCTTGTCTTTACTGACTTAGAGTGTTGGCAGTTTGGTCCAGTTTGGAAGATAAAGCAAATAAGAAGTGCAAGGCAATTCCTCTGAAATGGCTGTCCAGCTCTATTTTAATATGGCTCCACTCATGTCATCTTTCACGTAAGTCTTGAAAGGAAGATTTTATTATTCTCTTCTTTGCCTCAGAGATTTTCAGTATGTGCAATTAAAATAATTAGAAATCTCTAATATTGGTGAATCACAGTGAGATCTGTTTATTGATTATTGCTCCTACATTCTCTAAAGGAGTCACTGATGACAATGTATATCTGAGTAGTTGATCTTGGTGGATCTTGAAATAAGGAGTAAGAATCCTTGCAGAAAAACAATAACTGAAGCAGTCACAAGTGAACATTTCTATGCTATTAAATATTATCAAAATCAACAATACTATGTCAATTAATGAGTGATCCTAAATATAAGGGAGCAAAATTTGCCACCTCAAAATGTGTTTCTTTCGCTTGAGGATTATTTTAAGCTGATTATTTTTAAGAAACAAAAGACTCAGGAAGAAACTTTGACCTCCTCTTCTAACTGCCTAAAAAGAATTTAGATAGAAGGCCTGTTCCAGGAAGGAGCTGTTACCGTAGATAACTACAGTACAAGATGAACTAGGTGTGGTAGACAGGGAGGAACCCAGCAAGGCCTGTTTGATCAAAGTCCTCTGTGTGTCTCATTGTCTTCAGATGGCCCAACAAACATTTATTTACTAAAGATTAACTCTTTTCATCTTCCAGTAAATTGCATTCTTTCTCTTTGAAGTCCCAGATCTCTGTCCCCTTCTTCTTAGTCCAGAATGGCATATATACCTCATTTTGCCTGACTGTCTTTGGAATTTTTCATATCTATGTGAATTCCCCTTGCACATGTGTTAAATTTTATTTTATCCTGTTAAGCTGCCTTGTGTTATTTTAATTGTTCAACCAGCCATAAGATCCAAGAAGGTAAGACAGGAATTTTGTCTTCCCCTACATAAACATGTCAGAGGAAGCGTTCCTCAGTGCACCTGATGACATTAAATCAATTATCTTTTTGTTCAAGCCCAGATTTCTGTCTTTGTCCCCAAGTATTTTTATATAGTCATCTATCCAATATGTACTTGTTTAATGCAAAAGTCTAATTTCTTCATGTATGTTATGTTACATGGAGAAATCTAAGAATTAGTAAGTACTACTCATGATTATCTTACTTTAGGCAGGTGTAAATATATGAAATAAGTGTCAAGCCACTCATTTGGCTTCCAAATTTGTAATCTCACAGGCAGAGAAATGCATCTCTGGAAATTTTTTAAAGGAATATTCCCATTTTATCTACATGTTAGAAGCATCTAAGGCCTTGCTGGCTACCCTGCTCCCCAGCAAATACATCATAACATCATAATCTCTGGGAGTGGGATCCAGGCATCACAGGTTTTTTGGGTTTTGTTTTTCAAATAAAACCTCACGTGGTTGCAATAAGTGCCCAATGTGATACCACTTACATGAGAAATCTAAAATAGTCAAATTCATAGAAGCAGAGAGTAGAATGGTGATTTCCAAGGGCTGGAGGAGGGGGGGAAGAGTGAGGCATTAGTCAAAGGGGACAAAGTTTCAGTCATGCAAAATGAATGAGTCCTAGAGATCTACTATACAGCATAGAGCCTATAGTTAACAATACTGTATTGTATACTTTAACAAAGCAATTGTTAAAAAGATGTATTATATTCAATTTTTTGTCACATACATTAATGATAATAAATAAAGAAGCTGAGAGGAAACTTTTGGAGATGATGGATATGTTTATGACATACATCATGGTGATGATTTCATGGGTATATTCAATAATATTTATTATATATATAAATATGTACACACAAAGGGAAGAGGGATGAAAGAGAATAAAATATAAAACACAATTAATGTATTGTACCATTTATGGTTCTGTTTATCAATTTTAAACAGAATTTAAGCCAACAAGATAACCCATCTACCAGAATATAAAATGAATGCTACCCTTTTGAATGTTGTCAGTTGGGAGATTTGTAATTGTTCCTGTAATGTTGTCAGTGTTTTGTTTTGTTTTTAAATAAGGATCCTGTAAAATGAGTTTGGAAGTGTTGCCTGCTCTTCTATATTTTTGAGGAGTTTGAGAAGGATTGGTATAGTTTTTCTTTAAATCTTAGGCAGAATTCACCAGGGAAGCTATTTGGTCCTGGACTTTTCTTTGTTGGAAGATTTTTGATGACTGATTCAATCTTCTTACTAGTAATTGGTCTGTTCAGATTTTCTGGTTCTTCACGATTCAGTCTTGGTCAGTTGTATGTTTCTAGGAATTTGTCCATTTCTTCTAGGTTGCCTAATTTCTTGGCATATAATCGTTCGTAGTAGTCTCATATGATCCTCTGTATTTCTGTAGTATCAGTTGTAATGTCTCCTCTTTTGTTTCTAATTTTATTTATTTGAGATTTCTCTCTTTTTTATAGGTAAGTCTAGCTAAAGTTTCGTCTATTTTATTTATCTTTTTCAAACACTTGCTCTTAGTCTCATTAATCTTTTCTATTATCAGTTTAGTCTCTATCTCACTTGTTTCTGCTCTGATCTTTGCTACTTCCTTCCTTCTAACTTTGGGCTTCCTTTGTTCTTTTTTTCCCTAGTTCCTTGAGGCATAAAGTTAGGTCATTTATTTAATAATTTTCCTGTTTGTTGATGTTGGCATTTATCACTGTAAACTTCCTTCTTAGAACTGCTTTTGCTGAATCCTTTAAATTTTGATGTGTTGTAATTCCATTTTCATTTGTCTCAAGGTATTTTTTGATTTCCCTTTTGTTTTCTTCTTTTACTCATTGTTTGTTCAGTAACATGTTGCTTAATCTCCACATACTTGTGAATTTTCCAGTTTCCTTCTTGTAATTGATGTCATTTCATACCATTGTGGTCAGAAAAGATGCTTGATATGATTTCAATCTTCTTAAATTTATTATGACTTATTTTGATCAATTCCAGGGAATGGTCCATGTGCATTTGAGAATATGTATTCTGCTGCTGTTAGATGAAATGTTCTGTATATGTCTTTTAAGTCCATCTGGTTTAATGTGTAGTTTAACTTCAATGTTTCCTTATTGATTTTCTGTCTGGATGATCTATCCATTGCTGAAAATCGATATTGAAATCCCCTGCTGTTATTGTATTTCTGTCTATTTCTCCCTTCAAATCTGCTAATGTTTGTTTTGTATATTTAGGTGCTCCTATTTTTAGTGCATAAATATTTACAAATGTTACATCTTCTTGATGCATTGACTCTTTTATCATTATATAATAATCTTCTTTGTCTCTTGTTACAGTCTTTGGCTTCTTTTGTCTGGTATAAGTTTAGTTACCCCTGCTTTCTTTTGGTTTCCATTTGCATGGAATATCTTTTTCCATGCCTTCACTTTCAGCCTATGTGTCCTTAAAGCTGAAGTGAATCTCTTATAGCAGCATATAGTTGAGTTGTTTCTTTATCCATTCAGCCACTATGTGTCTTTTGATTGGAGAATTTAGTTTATTTACATCTCAAGTAATTATTGATAGGTATCGACTTACTATCATCATTTTGTTAATTGTTTTCTGGTTGTTTTGTAAGTCCTTAATTCCTTTCTTTCTCTCTTTTTCTATTTCTTTGTGATTTGATGATTTTCTATAGTGATATGCTCTTTCCTGGTGGGGAGGGGAGACCCAGAAATGTAATCCTCATAATGATTAGAACGTTAAATATCATATTTACTTCTTTTAAGGTATTTGATTTTGTAAGTTCACCCTCTAAAAGAGATTTCTTCACCCTTTAAAAGTAGAAGATACAATTTAAGTAATCAGGCACTAGGAATTCAAAGATTAAGAGAAATATAGAAGATAATATATTTAACTAAATTAAAGCTGTAGAACATTTTTTCTTACTTAGTTGAGTATCAGTTCCTTAATTCTTGCCTAAAAGAACAAGACAATTTTAACAACTAACACAGATAGTTGTTTTGGTCGAAAGAAATTCCTCTGAAAAATAGGTATGTATGAGAAATTTGTAGCTTTATAAATAATTTTAAACATTTTTAATTAGTCAAAGTTCCCAAATTTTAGTTGGAACACAAAACCGTTCAGTAGTTTATCATTTCATTGTCTACTCTCCATGCAGACAAACTGACTTGTTTCTTTAGGCTAATGAAAGCAAATTCTAATATATATTTTTGAACTATACTTTTCTTACAGCTCCTCAATCACAGCTTTAAAAGCACCAGAAAAAATTAATTGGCAGCATAGATTATCTTTATTCAGAAGACATAGCATATTATTCTTCCCATCTCCATCTCATTTCTATCCTCCACCCTGGCAAAGATTGTTTTATCTAAATCAGAAAAAAATACATATATTTTATTTAATACTCTTCTTATATTGTTTCCTATCACTTTTCTCATGGAAGTTGTTGGACTCATTTACATACAATCACTGTGCTAATTAGAATCTTTTGGACAGTAACTTTCCTTACCAATGTCCTGTGTCTTCAGCCAATAAACTATCTCATGTAGAACATTCCAGAAGTTATTTCCTTAAGGCCTAGTATCCATTATGTGTAATTGAATATTTGGAAAAGTCTCTGAGGTCAACAAGGACAGATTAAGCCCTTACTATGTGCCAAGTACTGTGCTATACCCTGAAGATATAAACAAACAAATAAAAAAGATGGACTCACGGAATTTTTGACATTATAATAAATTATGAAGTTATCAGTTTGTATAATTTCTTAAACTCTCAAATGCATGCACCATTTTAGTAAGTATTATTTTTCTATTGCTTCGTCATGGGTTTATCACGGATTAAATTGTCATCCAAGGAGGAGCTTCTATAAGAGAAGAAATTTGTAATTTCAAAGAACCAAGGCATACAAGTAAGAGGTGAAAACTTTTGCTACAGTCTGCCTAGCCAATCACACAACTCAACTAAAAATAAATCTTTCAGGAAACAAAACACAGTGAGTGTGTGTTTTATGGCTTTTATAGAGAAAAAAAGTAGTTGATTGATTTTTTTTCCCTTTTTGAAAAAGTTGTTTGGTGTCATGTGGAAACAGCTTTACCAGCTGAGAGATGAGACATATCAGCTACTGTCTGTTCTTGAATGAACATCCCTTACGGTTACAATGTTTTTCTCTCCTTTCAAATGGTATAATCCATTCTGTAGAATCAAAGGAATAATTTAAAATGAATTGAATGAAATGTACCTTTTTAAATGTCTACTTAATTTAAATATTTGCACTTCCAGGGGACATAGCTGAAGTAAATAACTGCAGTTATGGTGCAGATTGAAAAAAGAAATCATGCACACGTATGAAATCATCATCTGTTGTGCTAGAATGGAGAAAATGTGAAAAAAAAGGCAATGATTTTTTTCCTTAGGCTCCCGGACTCCTACTGGTTAAAAAAGAAAAAACACAAAACTTTTTACTGTTGACCTTAAACAAATAGCCAGTTATTTCTCTGGCAAAAATGGGTTTACTCAGGATCAGCAAAGAGTAGCAATTCAGGGTCTGCAACCCTGGCAAGTGACATGCAAGTCCTTTAACAGCAAGGGAGGAGAAAGTCTTTTGTACAGGGGAATTGGGAGGGCCATTATAAACAGTTTGAGGTGGAGTGACTTTTCATTGGCTGAGCTGTGACAGTCTCTCATTGACTGAGCTTTTTGCTGGTCAAGAAGAAGAAGTCTTTTTTCTTCCTGTTGGGCTCTGCTATCCATGTGACAAACAAAATGGCAAGCAATAGGATATACTGGAGTATATGAGGAAGCCATTTGGTGTAAATCTAATTTGGCCTGACCTTGTTTTTCCTAAAGGGCCTGACGTGGCCAATGAGCATGCATTGTGTATCTGCTTTAAGCATTTGCTATGTCTCAAAGACAAGAATAAATGGCCTAAAGATAAAGATGCAACTTCCCCCACATTAGCATTTCCTTGAGGAGAAGCATCTCTCCCTAGGCTAGGAATTGATTTCTGTGCCCACCCTGTGACCACCTAGCGTGAGACAACAGACCTGCCACCCTGCTGTGTCCACCAAGACAGCAGACCTACTACCTGCTGTGTCCATCAATAGCTGTGCCGACAGGGCAATCTCATGACTATTGTAAAAGGGATGTTTCAATTGTATGTGATACATGGTCTTTGATGGTATATAACCACTCTGTACACTCCCACTTCTTTGGTTCCCTTCCTTCCTTGACGAAGGAGACCTCGGGCTAAGATAGTCCTCAGACCTGGCTCTTAATAAACTCACCCTGATTTTCATTAGCTTGGTTATGGATTATTTTCATTGACAAAGCTAGAGCATGAGAGCTCCCCCTTTTGACTTCCTGACTTCAATTTAGTGAGGTTTCTGTTTATTAATTTGATACTGCATTTGCCTCTCCTCTCCTTTCTCCCCTTTTCACCTCACTTTTCATTTGTCAAAAACTCATATAAGGAAAGGAGCATGTTCTCAGGATTAGTTCTATACTGACTGTCAGGAGACCCAACTTCCCTTGATTTTGCAATCATCATGCTCAATAGCCTCGGGTAAGTGACAATATTTTTATGCCTCAGTTTAATATTCTGAATACACTTGATTGGGTTATTTCAATATGATTTACACTTATGAATAAGTGTGATTTAGCACTGACCCTCATATTTTATCACATTGAAACGTAAGTCTCCCATTTTTGGAAATTTCTTTTTGGTCCAGCATGATTATAGGACAACACTGCTTCAAGGGAGATTTAATTTGAAGGAATGTGTTATTTGTTGCAGCTTCCTGGTTTATTCCCATAACCTGACACAGTTTAACCTTGATTTCTTTTCCTGGTTACATCAACACAAATAACAAATAATCATTCTATAGATAAGAGAGATAAGGTGAGATTTACTTGAGCCAAGCTGAGGATTAGCCCAGGAAGGCAGACCCCACAAAGGAAGAAAGCATTCTGGAGAAGCATGGTTTTCAGTACAGTTTTATACCTTTCAAAACAAAGAAAATACATCAAACACACCCAACATACATAGTCATCACAGTTTCAAATAGGTATTTAGTTACAGATTAGCACGTCAACCTGACCCTGATGTCAGGGAAAGGAAACTTATCTTCAGGAGTACTGATACTGGCTTCATAGGAAGAGATTCATCCTTATCTTCAGAATGCATTCTTTTACTCTGAGATAATGTTTAAGGGTCATCTTAATGATTAAAGCAGATGTATAATATATGTTTGAGAGTTCATAAGTCAAGCCTCTTTAGTTCAGGCCAAACCAGGTTTAAATGATAATATGTACCCCATATACTTCAGTACGTGAAAATTTCTTGTCAATTATTTGGCTAAAATTCTACCTCAAGAATTTAGCTTATACATAGTATATAGCAAACCATCATTTGTAGATAACCTAATAACTAATATATATTTATGCCCTTACAATTGGCAGGAACCATGCATACTGTGGGGGAGCAAAAAATAATTTTCCCTCTACCCTCTAGGTTCTTTGCTGAGGCACTCCTGTAATTATAAGACAGACTAACAGGAGAAAAACAAGTTTAATAACATGTATACCTCCTGTATACATAGAAGATATTCAGGAAAACTGAGTAACTCTCTGAATTGATCCAAGGCTATCACCTTAAATAAAATCTCCAGCCATGACAAAGGAAGATGTTGGGAGTGTGTGGTGGCCAGTTATGGGAGGTTACCAGGAAAAGCACAGTAAACAAGAGTAAGGTTGTTATGCAGATTTAAATTCTTGCCTTCTCCACTGATGAGAGTTTCTAACGAATTAGTCATCCTTCTCTTCCTGGTACAGAGAGGGAGACACCCTAACAAATGGAGATTTCCCTTATAAAAGTAAATGTATCTTACAAAAAGATAACTTCTCAGTTTTCAGAGCTGTTCCTACCATCTGCTCTTTCTTAAAAATAATCAGCCTGAAATAATCCTTACCCCAAAGAGACATATTTGGGGGTGGCATATTCTGCTCCCTTTCAAAGAATTATGAAATAAATACTAAGGCTCATAAGACCAAACATTTGCCCTTAAGGAGCTTTCATTTACAGTGGAGAGGATGGAAGCATGAAGATTAACGAAGAATGCCAGGCACAGAGTTACAGACCAGAAGCTCTAAGCCAGACCAAGAAAAGGCAAAATTCCTTATTGCTCACATCATGCATCCTGGTTTCCCTAGGATAACCTCAGTTTATGTCTATGGCTTGATGTAGGCATTCCCTTTCATACACAAAACTGTCCAGGTTTGGATAATTAAGGACTGTTGACAAAAACTCCACATTGGTGTGACATATGAATTGTGTAGTATGTTTCTTAGAAAAGAGGAGGGAGAAACAACATTGTGAGGCATGTGAAAGAATGATATAAATAAATGTGGGCTCATTCCATAATATTCAATTAATTTCCCTCTCTCCATTCAATCAGGGTAGTTGGTATTTGGCATCAGTGTTGTCAGATGAACTGGTCAGTCATCTGTAATTGTGATAGAATTTGTTTCCAAAATTTCTAAAAACTGGGACTAAAATGTCACAAGAACCAATCATTGGTCTTATTGGAACCCTGTTTCCAGAGGTGGCTTGACATATGGTTAGACACACAAATTTGGAGCAAAGAGCCCCAGATTCAATTCCCATTTCTGCCATTTATTGGTTCTGTGACCTTGAGGAAAGTATTCAGCATTTCTATGTTTTCTCTTTTTTTTTTTTAACTGAGACAATTCTTATAAGATTTCAGAATTGAATGAGATAGAATATATGAAAGCACTCAGTAGAGTGCTTGGCTAATTATCAGTAATGAGTAAAAATTAGTAATGTGACACAGCATGCTCAGGCTCTTGAAATATAAGCAGGTCTATGAACCAGTCAGTAAACTCCTTGCAGAGAAAGCTGCCCTACATTTGACAACCACTCCACTGGAGCCAGAAAAATGCAGCCTAGGTGAGCTCGTTCCCAATAGCAGAAGAACTTTAAGGTCTTGCTTGACTTGAGTATGTTGCCTACACCAGATGCCTCTAGGTGTGTGTTAGTACCCCTTAGAAAGTGTTAAAGACATTATCACTGAAGGATGTGCTAGAAATAAACCCATCCCTCATCAACCTCAGTCCTCAGCAAGAAAACTTGCATCTCTCCAACATTGGTGATGGGTGAAGAAGGGGGAAAAGAAGTTTCTTTTGAGATGTTGAAACCACAGGTGCCCTCTCAGAGGTTTGCAGCTCAGGTTCACACTACCTGAGTTTCCACAAAGAAAAAAAAAAGGCAAGGAATTGGTATAAAGTGGTCTGGCTCACTGTTGCTCCCAGGCGTGTTGCAGAAACAAACACAAACCTTTCCAGCGCCATAGCCAGGGCAAATGTGATTTAGGACGAATTAGAAAAAGTTTCTCCTACTTCAAAAACTTTGCCACCGCCTTCAGAAAACCCTATTTTGTAGTAGCTCTACAAGAGTGCTATAATCAGTGTGTGAAAAGCACCTCTTGGGTTTATGCAAAATCACAACCTGAACAACTGTGAGCATCAGACTTACAACAGGTTTCTCAAAGAATGCTGAGAGAGAAAATTGCAAAACCCAAAACAGATAGAAAGATACCCACACACAAAATACACTAAAACCCAAAAACATCATGAATGAGATACAGAAGAAACATGGGCAGCAAAACCAGAAGGCAAGGACTTGACAAAGATTCTCTCGTGACCAAACTTTAATTCGGCTCTTGCACCTCTCCTAGGCACATCTGTGCACTTTATTGTAAAATCTAGTTTTAGCAAGAACTCTGCAGAGTTTAGCAAGAACCCTCTACCTCGATATCTGGTCACCCTTGATAACTGATCAGATTCCTCATCCTTCAGCATCCCACAGCTGGTATTTGATCACCCTGCCCTGTCTTCGGCAAGAATCCTCCTACCTCTGATGTTTCCTTTTAATTTTCCCTCCACTGACTCCCTCCCCGCTCTTTGGCTATAAATTCTGTTGTCCAGAGCAAATCCACACATAAATGAACATTTACTTTATGACAGAACTGACATGGAAATTCAGCGAAGGAATGGCACATATTTCAATAAAGGTTGATGAGAGAATTGATTATCCATTTAGGAAAAAAATCAAGTGGGGTATACAGGAAAAGCAAATTCGTATGGATTTGACTCATGTAAAAAACAGCTGTAAGAATTTTAGAAGAAAACTTAGGAGAATATCTTTGTGGTAAGACCCAGGAGTGAACATGATTCATAAAAATATAACTACAATAAAATTAAGAATGTTCATTTAGGGGCCGGTTTCGTGGTCGAGTGGTTAAGTTTGCACGCTCCGCTGCGGCGGCCCAGGGTTCGGATCCTGGGCGTGGACATGGCACCGATCCTCAGGCCACGTTGAGGCGGCATCCCACACCACAACTAGAAGGACCTGCAACTAAGATATACAACTGTGTACAGGGGGGGTTTGGGGAGATAAAGCAGGAAAAGAAAAAAGGAAGATTGGCAACAATTGTTAGCCCAGGTGCCAATTCTTCAAAAAAAAAAGGAAGATTGGCAACAATTGTTAGCCCAGGTGCCAATCTTTAGGAAAAAAAAAAGTTCATTTACTGAGACCCTTCCACAACTAAAAATCAAGCAATAAATTAGAATATATTTGGAACTGACAAGAGATCAGAATACAGAATATACCCAGAACTCCAATAAATTAATTTTAAAAAGAGACAAACATTCCAGTGGGAAAATGGGCAAAAGAATTGAGAAGGTATTTGCCAAAGCTGGAAGCAGGAATGACCAATTAACATTTGCTAATATGTTTAATCTCATTAGGAATCATAGAAATGCAGATTAAAACTGCATGTTGATACATTGTCATTCCCACCTATTGCGAAGCAATAGAAATTCCCATACAGATTTGCTGGGTATGTTAATTGCTATAATCTCTTTGAAAAACAAAAGCATAATATTTAGTAAGGTGAAGTGCACATGTCCTAAGATCCAGCGTTTCCATTCATTGCTAAATACATCCTCAAGAAATCTTGCATACCAGGAGACACGGACAAGAACGACTAGAGAAGCGCCACTTGTAATAGCAAGAAACTGGAAACAATGCAAATGTCTAACAGAAGAAATGAATAAGTTATGGTAAATTCAACCAAAGTAGCACTTTAGCAGTGAAAATGAATGAAACAGGACTTTATTCAAAAACGTGATCGGGAATGAAGAACGTATTTTGAGTTACGAAAGTGAGCAACAGAACATATATGGTAAGATTCCTATTATATGAACTTTAAAAATATGCACATACATGGTAAAATTATGAAGAAAATCAAGGGAATGATAAGCCTAAAATTCAGTATATTTCCTATTTCTGAAGGAGGAGAGAGACTAGAATAAGTTCAGGACAGAGAAGGAGCTTCAAAGATAATGGTAATTACGTATTTCTTAAGCTGGTGGCAGTTTCACAGGTGGTCCTTATATTGCTTTTTATACCTATGATACCAGCTCAACACAAGGTTGACATAAGAGAAGTCATATTGTAGAAAGGAAACTATATTGTAACTTTAAATGACCTCTGACTAACCAGCCCAGACATGCTCTGTAGATTTTGAGGCCCCACCCAGCTGCTTTAAGATGATAACTTTGTTCTTTAGAGTTCCTTAGTAATGTGATGGCTCGGGGCAGAGAGCCTATGCTGATAGCCATCATCTATGACAACTGAAAGATCAGGGTAAAGGGTGATGTTCCATTCTCTGATGCGTATCCAGTAAACAAAAGGACTATCAGGAACTGGGAACAGATGTCTGCCCCACCCAGAGACCAGCTGCCTCCCTCACCTGGAGACCAGCCCGTATATAATTGGCCTGTAGTCTTTGTTCTGGCAGATGGTTCTTTCGGACATGAGTCAGCCATCTTCCCTCTTGCTAGCAAGCTGTAATAAAGTCCTTTCTCTCCTACGACCTTGCCTCCTGACTATTGGCATGTCTTGTGGCTATCAGTGGACCCCTCCCCCCTTGGGTGGTAACACCTGCGCATAGTATATAAACTCTTTTTGAATATACTCAAAATTAAGTAAAAAGCAAAAAAGAAAGTAAAAGCAGATATTAATATCTATATCTGTTTTGTTCACAACTACTCTCCAACAAGCGTTTTGTGAGAATATCTATGAAATATTATATAAAAATAAATTGGATTCTGAAACCAAGTATTCCGTTTATTACTTTGTGTGTGCTTTACAGGTTTCACATATTGGTTAGAAACAAAATAACAAAAAAAATTCAAATTTCTCTTCTTATTCTGTTGTGGTTAAATGGTGATTGATAAGATGTTGTTCTTCTTTATGACCAGAGGAAAACAGAGCAGTATTATATTATGCTTTACACTTCACAAGTTGCCAATGGATTTTATTTTCATTAGAGGATTTACAGAAAAATAAGGAATCAGAAAAGCATTATGAACTGTGGAGTATAATAAATACCTTGGATTCTTTGAAGATTGCTGACAATCCTATTGCACTTTGACAATTTTTTCTTTTTGCTACTTTTTATAAAATATGTTCATTTCTCTACCCTACAAGAAAAATAAGAGCTAATTACATATAGTATACAAACAAAAAAACAAAAAGAAAAAAATCACCTGGCTGTGACCTTAAGCAAAATCCTTATTCACCATAGATTTCAATTTCTTTATTTGTGGAATCAGAGAGGTGGGCATCAGCTCTAACTGTCTTTGTCTGTGAGGATAATCCACGGAGATGGGAAATCTTGCACAGGTACTCCATTTTCTACGATTATGAATGCGCAAGCTGTATTCTATTCTAGGCATTGGATAGCAGCAAATTAGTTTCTGTAGTGTTCACCACATTGCAGCTGTTTGGAGCGAACAATAGGATACCTTTTTACAGATATGATTGGGAACATGAAGGAGCACTGGGTTTCTTGTTCCCATGGAAATAGAACCTCAATTAAAATTCTATTCTCATCTCTATGAAACTGTGCACGAGTCCAGGAATCAAGAATACTACTGAGAAACCCGCTGAGCTTCGTACTAGCCCACTTTCTCTCCTTCTGCACTGATTAAATTCAGCTCTTGTTAATCAGGGATGTGGATCAGAATCGCTTCTGGAGTCCTTTCAAATTATGTACTCTCAAACCCCACCCTGGGGCCACTGAATCAGAATTGCCCAGGGTGTGGCCCTGGCACATGGATTATTTTGGTTGATCCATGGGTGGAAACACTGATTTAATGAAATTCAGCTTCTGGACACGATCTGCACTGGATAAAAAAGGAGAGGATAGGATCAAACCATTTTTTTAAATAATAAAAAGGCTAATACCCCCAAGAAGCAACCCATGATTCATTATTGTCATTTGTTGGAAAGTTTTCAGAATAATTGTACGAAATAACAGTGACTATGATGTACAATGGAATTCTAGGTTTGTGCAAAGAATACTTTGCCCAACTATGCAGCAGCTATAAGTACCAGGCCTCAAAGCAGCCTATCTATTAAAATATTCTTTTAAGGCAAAAGATAAACAATTAGTGAACTGCAAACTCCAAGCAAGAAGCTTTCTACAAAATAATAAGAACTAACATCTAGTGGATGCCTTTTCAGGTCCAGGCACTATGCTAGAAACTTTCATCCATTCTTTCTATTCATACAACAACTTTACTCCTCATTAAAAGATGAAGAAATGGAAGCTATCAGGTGTTAAGATACTTCCCCAAGGTCTTGGAACTACTAATTAGCAAACTAAAACTAGGTCTTATGACTGTAAATTTTGCTGGGGATGACACAAATTCTGTCACTCACTGTTACTTGGAATTATGTGCACAGAAGGGGAAGTAAGTTTTCATTGTGCTGCATTCTCTGCCGTTGCTATAAAGCTGTTGGTGTTACAGAAAGTGTCCAGGAGAAACGCTTTTGTTCTGTAGCCATCCCAAGGAGGAGAAGAAGTTATGGTGAACAGAATGCATCAAGAACTTTCCTACTTCCCACTGGTTGCATGTGTTGATAGCGTGGACTCTAAGCCAGTCGGGTTTTCCTGAAAGTGTGGGCTTGGGTAGGACTTGCCCACAGATATGGACAAGGAACAAAGTGAGAACTGATTAGGGCGTTGAGTGAAAGGCAGAGCTGGAGGGACCAGGAGACCCTGAAAAAAGTGGGCAGTGGAAGTCTTTTATTGAAAAGGATCAGTTGAGGAGAACCTTGGATGGATGGAGAGAGATGTGTTACCTTACTGGAAGCCCATTTGTACAGAAGGGAAGAATAAATTCCCATTCTTCTCTATGAGGTCTGTACAATCATTGCACCAAAAAGGAAGAAAGCATTATTTAGGTGTGAGAAGAAAATTAAGTACATAACATAGTGGAAACAAAACTTGCTTTTATATGTGTATTCAAGTCCCTAAATCAAGACAGAGTCATCACCAGCATCATTGGTTTATAAGTTAAATGTTTCTAAATGGAGTGTGCTTTTTTCCTAAAGAGTTAAAAATATTTTGCCTGGATTTTTTCCTACTCCCGTAAGAAACTGTGGATCAGCCAGACTGACCCACTACCATTATGGATGGATCAGCAGTAGATTATGGGCTTCCGGAAATGAAAGGGATGGGCATTAACAACTTCAATTTACAGATGAGGAAACTCATCTCAGAGAGAGTGAGTGATTTCCTGATGGCCCCAATGGCATTTAGTGGCAGAGCTGTGCTTAAAAGATGGATGACTCTTACTCTGGAGGTCTTTCTATTTTTTCAGGGGTTTTCCATATATGTTCCACAGAGCCTAGAGATAAACTATGCAGAGACAAAACCCTCTCCAAGTTTGGTGCGGCCGCTGCTTCTGCTGAGGGTTGAATTTGTTAACAGCAGCCAACAATTCCAGGTTCTCAATGTGGCATCTACTTTCAGTGGACACGTCAGCTGCTGGTGTAAAGCAGATTAAATCAAGCATCTTCAGATGAGGACTAGGCAGCAATTTGTCCTTTCCAGCATAAACACTTTAACCTGTCTGATTTTGATTAACATTCTCTATTTGTAATTCTTGGCATAGCACCACCGTGTCTAAACTTAACATTACACCTTATGCATCTTAATGTGATCACCCACAGATTTCGCAATGAAAGAAGTAAACCAATGGGAAGATATCAGTGGGATTCCCAGATCTTACCTTACATCCCCTTTATCCAAAAGCACTAGGTTTAGACAATAAAGAAAATGGTGATTGAAGCCCCAGCTGCAGCATCCTGAAAGTCCACATTCTTCAGAACTGGGTGCTCTTCTGCTGGATACAGTATCTTCTATTAGTCAGAATCTATCATATGTTTATCATCACATTTAATGATGCTTAATGGTTTTCTATATCTAAGACCCTGAGTTCTACTGTATGAGAGATGTAGTTTTGGTTTTTTATTATGGTAAAATATACATAAAATAAAATTCAGCATTTTAACTATTTTCAAGTGTATAATTCAGTGGCATTAATATATTCATGTTGTGTAACTCTCACTACTATCCATCTCCAGAACTTTTTCATCTTCCCAAACTGAACCTCCATGACCATTAAGCACTAACTCAGTCTTCCTCTCCCCTCAGCTCCTGGCAACTACCATTCTACTTTCTGTGTCTATGAACTTGACTATTCTAGGTACCTCATGAAAGTAGAATTATAGAGGACTCGTCCATGTCTTCAAGGTTCATCCGTGTTGCAGCATGGGTCAGAATTTCCTTACTTTTTAAGACTGAATAATATTCTATATTCTATATATGCATCATATTTTGTTTATCCATTCCTATGTCAATGGCCATGTGGGTTGCTTCCATCTTTTGGCTATTGTCAATAATGCTGCTACGATCATGGGTATCTCTTCTAGTCTCTGCTTTCAATTCATTTGGGTGTACACCCAGAAGTGGAATTGCTGAATCATTTGGCAATTCTATTTTTAATATTTTGAGGAACTGCCATACTGTTTTCCGTAGCAGCTGCACCAGTTTACATTCCCAGCAGGAGTCCACGAGGGTTCAATTTCTCCTCACCTGCATCCTTGCCTACCCTTGCTGTTTTCTGTTCTTTTGTTTTTATTGGGTTATTTTTTTTTTGATGATGATAGTCATCCTAAAGGGTATGAAGTGGTATCTCATTGTGGTTTTCATTTACATTTTCCTAATGATTAGTGATGTTAAACATCTTTTTATGTGCATTTTGGCCATTTGTATATCTTCCTTGGAGAAATGTCTATTCAAGTCCTTTGCCCATTTTTGAATTGGATAGCTTAGGTTTTTTTACTGTGGAGATGTAGGAGTTATTTATATCTTCTTGATATTAATCCCTTATCAGATGTATGGTTTGCAAATATTTTCTCCCATTCTGTGGGTTGCTTTTTCACTCTGTTGATAATGTCCTTCAATGTACAAAATTTTAAAATTTGGATGTAGCCCAATTTGTTTTTTCTTTTGCTGTCTGTGCTTTTGGTGTCGTATCCAGGAAACCGTTGCCAAACCCAATGTCATGAAACTTTTGCCCCATGCTTTTGTCTAAGAGTTTTATAGTTTCAACTCTTACGTTTAGGTCTTTTATTCATTTTGAGTTGACTTCCAACATGGTGTAAGGTAAGGGTCCTACTTTGTTGTTTTGTACATGGATATCCAGCTTTCCCAACACTATTTGTTGAAGACTATCTTTTCCTCATTAAATGGTCTTAGTATCCTTGTTGAAAATCATTTGACCAGATTTGTGAGAGTTTATATCTGGGCTCTCTGTTTTATTCTATTGGTCTGCATGTTTGCTTTTATGCCAGTACTACACTATGTTAATGACTGTAGCTTTATGGTAAATTTTTAAATCAGGTGGTGTGAGACCTACAACTTCATTCTCTTTTTAAAGATTGTTTTGGCTATTCAGTGTCCCTTAAGATTCCATATGAATTTTAGGATGGATTTTTCTATTTCTGCAAAAAAATCCTTAGTATTTTGACAGAGATTGAATTGATCTGAAGATTAGTTTGAGTCCTATTGCCATCTTAACAATATTAACTCTTCCAATCCATGAAACGTCTTCCATTTATTGGCGTTTTTAATTTCTTTCAACAATGTTCTATAGTTTTCAGTGCACAAATTTTTGCCTCCATGGTTAAGTTTATTCCTAAGTATTTTGTTCTATTTTATGCTTTTGTAAATGAAATTGTTTTGTTATTTTCCCTTTTGGGTTGTTCACTGTTCGTGTATGGAAATGCAACTAATTTTTGCATGTTGATATTCTATCTTGCAACTTTGCTGAGTTTGTTTAATAGTACTAATTTTTTTGGTGTGTGTGTAGAATCTTTAAGGATTTCTACACATAAGATCATGTCACCTGTGAACTGAGATAATTTCACTTCTTCCTTGCCAATTTGGACGCCTTTTATTTCTTTTTCTTGCCTAATTTCTCTGGGTAGGACTTCTAGTACTATGTTGAATAGAAGAGACAAAAGCTAGCATCTTTGTCTTATTCCTGATCTTAGAGAAAAGCTCTCAGTCTTTCACCATTGACTATGTTAGCTGTAGGTTTTTTATATTGGCTTTTATTATGTTGTAGTAGTTTCCTTTCTTATAGAGATTAAGAATCCAAGGGAGAAACAATTCCTACAGATTACTTGATTTTGTTTTGGTTTCATTAATATCCAATGTTTCTGAGATATCACCTGGCCATGCCCAGGTTTATGATTAAGAGATCTGGCATAAATTGTATTGGCTGGGACAACGGAATCTGACCTTAAGGATGGAGCTGGAAAGCATAAGAGGGAAACATGGATCATCAGCACACCTCTTTCACTGCCTTAATTAGTGGAAAAATTTGACTAAAGCCTTTTGCAATTTTATTCATGAAGAACCACTAAGGTCATAGATTCCTTAGGAATAAAAAATTGGATCACCTCACAAGACAAAGGACCTTAATCAATCAAGGTGCTAGCCTACGTCAAAGGGAAAATGAATGAGTGCTGTAATGAAGGAAGTCATGAGTAAGCCAGCATACCTAGTGGTGGAAATAACTAGTGGGAGAAATGAAAACTGTAGCCTCTACCTGTGTTTCTTAGCTTGTTCTAGTGTATGACTAGTTTTTCGTCTACTCTTTACTCATCTTATACTATTTTATTAGAGTGTATTGACAGTGTTAAATTTCTTTTTATTTTATAGTTTGCAGCATATCAAGCTGAGATCTTGCCCAGATTAGGAGGCAAGGATATTCCTGGGTAGACTCTGGTCTTGGAGGACAGATTTAGAGACCATAATCCCTGGGAATGGTACTGGGAACAAAGTTGATAAGCTCCTATTTGAGAACAGAGAGTGGCTACAGTTGTACATGGGACTATAGCATAATAGGATATAGAGTGGAATTTTTCCCACTGCACAAGAACTGATGTGTGGGTTTAAGCTGTGGAGAATGATGCATTAAGTATTCCATATTATAAAAGTAGCTGGGTGCTGCTCTTCCATTAGGAATTCCCAACAGACAGCAGAGCTAGCACTGACGTCCCCAACTATTATCCCAATCTCTCCTCCCCGCCTTGCCCTACAAACCACCACCACAAGCCTATAAGACTAAGCAAAGGAGTAGAGAACGTAAGAGTCATATGGTGAGAAATGACTCCCTTCTCTCCCTAAAGCCAAATGTATGTTGGGAAGAGAGGTAATGAGGATGTTGGATCCAAGAGAAAGAACCTTGACAAATATAGACAGGGAAACTCAGTTTGTATTTAGGTTATATCCCATTAAATTAATTTCACTGTTCAAGAAACATTTACTGAGCTCTTACTCAGGCACTTTGCTAATTGCTGAGAATAACAATGAAAAACCTAGGAACTGAAACAATGGGAGAGACAGACCAGTAAATAAAACAATTATAACACAGCACGACAAAGGGCTTGTGCAAATCAGTGGATGGGAAGCACAGACGAAATGGACATAACACCTGTCCTCTCAGGTCAGGGCAAAGGAGGTTTCCTGGAGGACATGTTGCTCAAACATACCTTGAAGAGCAAAGGTTGAGTTATTGGACAGAAAAGATAGAAGTAACCATTCTAGGAAGAGGGAATAGAGGTGGAAGAGGTGTACGTGTTTGAGGAGTCTTTCCTTTTTATCTACAGAATTTGAATTTTGTTCTGAAGGAAAACCACTGAGGCGATTTAAGCAGAGAGACAATGTGGGAGCATATACATTTCAGATAGATCACTGTAGCAACACTTTGAATATGGAATAAAGGGGGTGTTTGCTGGAAGGAGGGAAATCAATTAGGAAGATAAATCAAGGCAGGAAGTGATGAAGAATGGAACTAACGCAAGTGGCTGACCTTGAGGCTGAAGTGGGGAGGGGACAGGCGTGACAAGTATCAAGGAAGCATCTTGAAAGGTTTTAGGTTGGAGAGAAGAGCAGAGCAATTCTACGATGGCCCTAATTTTCTTTAAGTCCAGAAGCTTCTATTCTGGATTTGACAGCTGTTAACAAGAAAGGGCTTTCTATAACTTTCCTGTTCAGAGGCAGAGACATAATTTTATTGTGGAGTTACCATGGGACATGGGAGAGGCATAGGCTCTGGAGTAACACTTATGTATAAATCCTGCTCCCAGACAGACTGGCTGGTGACACTGAGAAAGTTTCTCAACCTCCCCAAGCTTTGGTTTTCTCATGTGTAAAATGGGAATAACGTTTACCTCAGAGAGTCACTGAAAAGATAAAATGTGATAATCCATAACATAATTGATACACAGTCTGGTTGGCACATAGTGGGTCTTTACAAAATGTTAGCTTTTCCTCTCTCATTTTATCTTACTACTAATAACACCGAAACGGGCATCATGCTAACTAAGTGTGCTTTTAAAAATTATCAGAAATACGTATGCAAATATATTTATTTTCTATTTTTTCCAAGGCTCCACTTAAAAAAGTCTCCCCATTAGATACACTGTTGTTTTAACCATCAGAGACATTTGCAAACTATGTCATAGTTTTCATTTCTTATGCAGAATCATAATTTCCTGTGTATGTATCTCTCTCTCTATCTACAATATCAGCTCTCTGCGGGACTGTGAATATATAAGATTCCCATTAGAGGACTTGTATTACGTATTTTAAATTTTATATGGAGACATCAAGTGCACAGAATTCGACAGATACTGATATGATCCTCTTCTTGTCTTGTGGCACAATCTCATTTCATGTTTTGTAGAACAATCTCATATTTCTTGTTTTGTAGTCACACTTTCTCTTTGTGTTTTTAAACCCCAGTCCACTCCAGTCCCTGTTTCTGTAAACACCCATCCTCCTGCATCAAGATGTATTTTTCCAATCGACTGTCCACGACCTTAAACAACCCACGCTATTGTTTGTCATATGCATTGTAAATCTTGCTTTTCTTTTTGCCTCCTAAGCCTTTCATACAATTTTATGTTTTTGAACTTACCATTTGATCCTTGTTTATTTATGGAAATTGAATGCATTGCTTTTGACCGAAGTATGATATCCCAATAGTTGAGGATACTGCATTTTAAGTATCTTTTCTCTGATTGTAGACATTTATATTTTTCCTTTGCTATTTCATGCAACATTGCCATTAATATCTTTATACACATCTTATTTAGTAAATCTCATATTAAAGTAGTAAGAGAAGTAGTTATTTCTTTAAGTATCTGTCAAAGACAGATTATTTTCCCACTAAACCCACCAATCTGAAAATGTTTCCATCAGCAGGCTGGAAAAGCAAGAGAGCTTATGAACTTCATCCATGAGAAACAGTGCCTTGGTGGAGGGGGTGGCACAAGGAACCATATCTCCCTTGATAATCACTATTCTCCTGAAATGATGAGAATCCTGTTGATCTTTCCTTTTTTAAGGAAGCACCTGCTCCGTAAGCTTCACAGAGGGAGAAGTGGAGGGAGCAGAGATTTTAGAACTACACCGTCTAACAGAGTAGTCAGAAACTCAGTAAGGATATTGAGCACTGGAAATGTGGCTAATGTAACTGAAGAACTGGATTTTTAGTTTTATTTAATTTTAATTAATTTGATTTAAATTTAAAAAGTAACATTTGATTCCATTACTGGATTTTTTTTTTTCCTTTTTCTCCCCAAAGTCCCCCAGTACATAGTTGTATATTCTAGTTGTGGGTCCTTCTAGTTGTGGCATGTGGGATGCTGCCTCATCATGGCCTGATGAGCGGTGCCATGTCCACACCCAGGATTCGAACCGGTGAAACCCTGGGCCATCGCAGCAGAGTGGGCGAACTTAACCACTCGGCCACGGGGCTGGCCCCTGGAATATGTTAAATATGTTTGAACAACTTGGGTATGTGAATCTACCTTTTCAACTGTAATTTTATTTTATCTAAATACAGATCAAGTATTTCCAGTGAAATTTAACCTCCGAAATTAGAAGTGCAGTAAGTGTAATATACACACCAGATTGTAAACAAAAAGAAGGTAAAATACATCACTGCTAATTTTATATATTGATTACATGTTGAAATGACACTATTTTGGATATATTGGGTTAAATAAAATATATTATGAAATTTATTTTATCTGTTTCTTTTCACTTTTTTAAATGTGACTACTAGAAAATTTAAAATGATATACATGCTCATATTATATTTCCATTGGACATGCTGCTTTAGAAGATATATCATCAAAATAGCTAATTTTGCTAGTGCAAAACCAAGGTTCAGAGAGGTTAAAGGACTTGTCCAAGATAACACAGCCGGCCAGAGTCAGAACTAAGTTCAAGAACTTATGACTTTCAGCCCAGGTCTCTTAGAAAATGTCTTGATGGTCATTTGGCTAATGCTGTGCTAGATCAGAGGGGCTAAGACAATTTCAGCAAGAACTCTCCAATGATGTTGTTCTATCTTTAGTTTTTTTATATGTCAAAAGAGTAATTCTCAGAAGAAAATCCATTTAATGTTTTAATTTGTTTAATTTGAATCTCAAATGGATAAAACCCTACACGTCCTAATCTTTTGTTACATAAATTTGAGCTAGCTCAACAAATTTGTAAAATTTTCTTTGCCTTGATGGTAGCAAGTCTTTTTTTGCTTTTTTAATACAAAGAGAGCTTTAATTCTTTCTTCCTTTCATCTAGAAAGTAATTGCAATTGCTCTATGTTGGCTGCCTGCTATTGCTATCACATAACAGCCTTAAATGGAAGAGTTATACATTGACAAAAATTGCGCTCTTCATAACGTCCAGAGTGACTCATACCATCAATATAAAAGGACTAACTCAGGGGCTGGCCTGGTGGTGCAGCGGTTAAGTGCACACGTTCTGCTTCTCGGTGGCCCGGGGTTCGCCGGGTCAGATCCTGGGTGCAGACGTGGCACCGCTTGGCAAAAGCCATGCTCTGGTAGACGTCCCACATATAAAGTAGAGGAAGATGGGCATGGATGTTAGCTCAGGGCCAGTCTTCCTCAGCAAAAAGAGGAGGACAGGCAGTAATTAGCTCAGGGCTAATCTTCCTCAAAAAAAAAAAAAAAAAAAGACTAACTCCTGCAGTTCTAAGATGCAGTAAAAATATATACCTTCCCCAAATATTCATAGTTCCACTCCACGTGACATCAAATTTGTCGCAAGATTACGTTCAGAAACACTCTATTAGTTTTCTAATTTCCAAGGTTTCTTTAATCTTCCATTTTATTATTTCTCTTTCCTCCTCTCCACCCACCAAAGAAAATATAGTTGAAACTATACTTAAAGGGCTGTGGACTGTTGCAATTAGGAAAGCTCAATGCTGGAAACTGCTTTAATAATACTTAGACCTAGAGAAGAAAAGCGAGGTGGCAAGGAACTGAACATTTCTCTCCAAAGAGGCTGTCCCTGAAAAAAACTGAGGGACAATCAGCATTTTCTGACTTACAGATAAAATCCTGGCTATAGTGGTGACAGCTCTAATATATAAAAAAGAATGTACAATTTTTAATAAATACACATATTCAAACAAAATATTCTGTTAGGGGTTGTTTTGTGCTGGCTTTAGCCTGTCAATGACCAATGTTGTGGTTGGACCGGCCCTTATGGTTCTTATTATGACTGCAAGATGCCCTTCAGCAATAACTGTCAGGAAACTTTGAAAAAATAAAGGTTTATTACTCACAGGACCTGGAAATTACACAGCACACCTGGGGCCACACAGCATGGTCAAGTGTAGAGACAGAGAAAGAGAGAGAGAGAGCCAGAGCACGGGGTCTGGGGCTCTGCTTTTACTGAGATGGGCTGGGGGCCTAGGGTTTCAAGGGCTCACTCTTTACTGGTGAATTTAAAACGTAAGAGTGGGAATTTAAAGCACCAGAAAAGAAAAAAGAAAAAAACAGAAAGAAAAACAGCAGCCCAAATGGTCAGTTGTTGACATCAACCAGGTTGTCTAAAACGAGGGAGCCTCAGGGCCGGGAGGCGGCCTGGCTCTTTAGCCAGCCCTGTGGCTGGCAATGTGTTGATTTGAGAGAGCCCTCCTTGAAGTGGCTCCTTGAAGTCAGGCAGTTGCGTGACAAAACAGAAAAAAACCCACCAAGGCTTATACAGCAGAGGTCAAATTGACAATTGTGCAACTTGTACATTGACATCTACAAATGCTTCCTCCTGAAGTAGGAGGTAGGCAGGGACATTTAACTGTTGGTGAATGAATGTTCATGTGCTGTCCCACATTTCCAGCCCCTTGCAGGTAGGTGAGGTCACATGACTCGTTCCGTCCAATGGGCTACGAGCAGAAACAATGTATGTCAATTCTAGGTCCCGTCATGTAAGAACTAGGAGGTGAGAGTAACAGTTTGTATTAACTAGGTTAACTTAACTAAGCTGGAACTATGCTTTTTTTTTTTTTCAATTGAGGTAAGAGTAGTTTATAACAGTATATAAATTTCAGGTGTACATCATTATATTTTGACTTCTGTGTAGTCTACATCGTGTTCACTAACAAAAGTCTAGTTGCCATCTGTCACCATACATATGTGCCCCTTACCTCTTTTACCCCGCTACCCCCTTTCGCCTCTGGTAACTACCAATTTGTTCTCCATATCTATGTGCTTTTTTGTTTATCTTCCACATATGAGTGAAATCACATGGTACCTGTCTTTCTCTGTCTGACTTATTTTGCTTAGCATAATACCTTCAAGGTCCATCCATGTTGTCACAAATGGCAAGATTTCATTTTTTTTCTTTTTTTCTTTTTGTGAGGAATATTGGCATTGAGCTAACATCTGTTGTCAATCTTCCTCTTTTTGCCCAGGGAAGATTATTGCTGAGCTAACATCTGTGCCAATCTTCCTCTGCCTTATGTGGAATGCCACCACAGTGTGGCTTGACGAGTGGTACTAGGTCCCTGCCCAGGATCTGAAACTTCGAACCTCAGGCCACTGATGTAGAGCATGCAAACCTAACCACTATGCCACCGGACTGGCCCCCAAGATTTCATTCTTTTTTATAAGTGAGTAGTATTCCATTGTATATATACACACCATGTCTTCTTTATCCATTCATCTTTTGATGGGCACTTAAGCTGTTTCCAAGTCTTGGCTATTGTGAATAATGCTGCAATGGACATAGGGGTGCATATTTTGAGTTATTCTTTTCATGTTTTTTGGATAAATACCCAGGAGTGGAATATCTGGATCACATGGTAATTCTGTTTTTAATTTTTTGAGGAATCTCCATACTGTTTTCCATAGTGGCTGCATTAGTTTACATTCCCACCAGCAGTGTATGAGGGTGGGACTATGTTTTGAAGAACTCCCTTCCTTGTATGTTTCTGAGTTAGAGTTGGCCCAAAGAGAAATTCACACAAGGTTTAAAAGCCAAAAGTGAAGTTGCCATCTAAAGGCCTTTGTGATTAGATAGTGAAAGACTGATGAAGAAGGGCGGATAGCTTCCAGCTTGTCCTTATTCTCCACTCTGCATGTCCGTCTCTCCTTCTGTTACTGAACCGAAGTGGGTCTGCTCCTTGGTGAGTTGAAATTGAAGACTTCACCAGAAGCAGTTGTCACACAAAGTAAGATTTATTTGCAGCAAATAAAGAACCCGTGGGGAATTATTTCCAAAGTTGTGGCTCTTCAAGCAAGGGAAAGCAGGGCCTTTTATTTCAGATGAGGAATGAACACTCAAAAGGGAAGTTTCATCATCACATGTCGAGGTGGGTATTCACTCACACATGTGCAATTGGAAAAGAAGCTTCCACATACATCGCATGTTATGCTAATAAGGCCTAAGCTCCTCCTGGGGTGGAGATCTTAACACTAAAATGAATCAGGGTCATCTCTTGGGCACTTCTTGGCTTGTCTGCCCAGGCATTGCTCTTGTGGTGGGGTTTGGACCAGTTCAGGGTGGTTGGTAATTGCGTGTCTTCACATAACTAAAGAAAACAATTTTGAAAAACAGTTAAGTGCTTCCAAACCTCCTTTGAGTTTCTTGGGCAGTTAGTCAGTGGCGCTTCCTGATTGCTGAGAGCAATGGCAAACCCAGGTCCACCACCAGGTGCAGAGACAGCAGCTTTCCCTGTGCTTCTGCACCAGCAGCTCTTTGCAGCCCTACTCGGGGCACTAGGTACCCCTGGCTTGCCAAATTCCCTTGCAAGTTCCAACTTGTCTTCACATGCCAATGCTTAAGGTAGGATAATTTGTGACTTTTTTCTGATTTTTCAAGTCTACTTTTCGGACACCTACTTCCCCAGCTCCTCTCATATCCTCCCATAAATATGTAAGGACTCATTCCCATATAAGTCCCCTATTCCATAATACTCAGATAATGAATCTCCGTCTGATACAGTAACTCATCAACTTCTCTCCTCCCCGCCTCAGTCATTGTGGAGGCTTCAGGTGGAGATCGTACAACCACAAGACCAAAGTCTAGTTTGCTGAATAACCACATGGAGGGTAGTTTCTCTTGAGCGTTGACAAGTCCAACCAACATTTTCCTGTACAACAAATGAACTTTTTGTTCAGAAAAGTCACTAGAATTTTGGAGTTTGTTACCATAGCATTGCCTAGCCTAATTTAAGAAAAACAGTCCAGTGTATTATTGGATTTGAACACAGCTAACATATAATCCAGCAACCTATCCAGTAGTGTAGAAGGTTTTTGTTTCTCATTCATTTAAATTGCTAGTTTAAGTTGAGAAAATGAAAAGATTGAGACGTTAAGCAAACTAGACATATTTCAAAGATGCTGTGGTCTTTGTGAATTACGTACACACAGGTGTAACCCACAAACCAATTTTTCCAGGAGATCCACCAGAGGACAAATTACTTGAGGGAAAAGGCCATGGCTCCCTCATCTTCACATCTAAAGCACTCAGCACCTTACATGGTGGGCATAGCATGCACTGCAAACAATGAAATAAGTGAAAATGTAGGACATAGGCCCGGTGCCCAGACACCTATTTAGTGTAACGTCCTCAAAGCTGAGTGGCAGGGCAGCAGTTTAAGATAATCACTCATAGAAATGGGGTACCTCAAGACTGGAAGAGATGTTTTACTAACCAGCTGCATGCTAGATGAAGGCTCCTGTGAGCACTGCCACTGAGCAGAGCAGAGCATGAAGACAGAGTTCTTGGAAGAGTTTTACATGTCCCTTCTAGTTTCAGGCCATACTTCTCGCCTGGAGATGTTTGAAGCAGGAGTTTTGCTTCAGCAGCCAATAAAAGTAAATTGGTAATGAATGGGGTATGTATAGTAAAAAATGGAATGCTCCCCTTCAGTACCCTGTGCCCTCAGAAGAGGTCCTCAGTGGTCCTCTTGGCTCTATGTAAAGGATCCCACAGGTAAAAGGAGGAGGCAGGATCTGTAGCATCGCCACAGCAATCTCTGGACAAGGAAGTGGGTCCCACTGGGAGAGAAGGCTGAGGGCATAGGCTCTGGAAAGGACCAAAGGAGGATAGAGCTCCCCCTCCCCGAGATGGAAGGAAGGCAGGAGATGAGATTAAGTTGGATATTAGATTGAAGTTTTAAAGCACATTGGCCTGGACATTTAACAAATGCATCTTATTGGGTATTCTCTATGTCAGATCAGGATGTTGCTAAGGAACAGGAAAAACCTACAAAAAGAGTTTGGTTAAAAATAATGTTGGGAAGGGGCCGACACAGTGGCACAGCGGTTAAGTTGACATGTTCTGCTTTGGCAGCCCAGGGTTCACGGGTTTGGATCCTGGGTGTGGACATATGCACTGCTTGTCAAGCCATGCTGTGGCAGGCATCCCACATATAAAGTAAAGGAAGATGGGCACGGATCTTAGGTCGGGGCCAGTCTTCCTCAGCGAAAAGAGGAGGATTGGTGGCAGATGTTACCTCAGGGCTAATCTTCCTCAAAAAAAAAATAATAATGTTGGGAAAAACATATCATGATGATACCCTACTGCTCAATAAACTGGTTATACTCAACAGGACTAGCCAGTATTTTATTCAGAGTCCATATGCAGCACCATAGCCAAATACTTATGAATAACCTACAGCTAGATTTTCTTTAAAAGGGACCAGACAGATAGATAGATAGATACATGGAAGACTATAATTTGTTTAACTTCATTGTGAGTATATTTAGACTTATTTTTTAATATTTAGTGCTTTCAATTAATCTGGTTTTTTTTTTGGCTTTTATTTTGCTTACATCCCTTTCATTAGTTTAATCCAGTTTTGTTTTCTTTCTTTTACTCCCCCACTTTTGGATGTTATTGGTTCTATTTTAATTCTTTTAGTGGTTAGTTTTAAAACATTATAATACTTCTTTGATAAAGTCTAAAGCTAATCAATCTCTTTCTACTGCCCAAATAATTAAAATGGCTGTGGAACACTCTCACCTATATTATCGATTATTTTTGTTCAACCTACAATTAAACCCTTCCAGGCAATTCATCATTGCTTTATCTTTTATTCAATCAAGGATGACTGAACATGTTCAACATTTTTTTCTCTGCTACTGTTGCACGTACTCCCTTCCCTGGCATTTAATTTCCTTCTTCCTGAAGTCTATCTAACAGCAGTTCTTTTGGCAAAGGTCTGTGAATGGTCAAAGCCTCAGCATTTGTTAGTCTTAAGCTATCTTTCTTCTTGCTTCTCTCTTAGAAGAAGTTTAGCCCAGTATAGAATTCTAGATCAACAATGGTTTTCCTTCAGCCCTTGTGGGCACCTTCTAATTGTCTCCTGCCATCTGTAGTTGTAGAGTAAGTCTCACTGTGTTTTTTGGTAAGTAATCTGTCTATTTATTCTGATTACTTTTAATCTTTTCTCTTTTTCCTTGGTATTCAGCAGTTTCAGTTATAGTGTGACTAGAAATTGAAAACAAAGAGTTCATGCTCTGTGTTTCCTTTCCTATAAATATCAAAAGCAAGTAAAACTAAGCTATGCGGCTTCTGTTACCTGACAAGATAGAGTAAACCCACTAGCTTATCTTCCCCACTGATTACGACTAAAATCTCTAGACAGAATACAAACAGCAACTACCTGAAAGCCCTAAAAAATAAATGATAGCAGGATAAATAAAAGCACACCTGGAGAGGGGAGTAAAACATTGAAGAACAATCAGTTCGGTGAAGAGTTTCCTGATTTTAGTTTCCTCCATTTTTGGCCTGAGGGTGGCCCAATACTTTAAAATGTAGCTTTTATCATTATTCAGATATAGTGAGGCCAACAGAATAGGAGACAACTGCCATTGAAGAGACAGTTGTTACAGTTCCAAAGAGGAGAGGGTATTCCACGCCATGCAGAGGCCACGCGGGGAAGCACCAGGGCTGGTCAGGAGGCAGAGACAGCCAGGGAGAAACAAGAGCTTCTACTGCGGTTTCTGCAGGAAGAAGCAGGCAGGACAAGCTAAGCAGACCTGGGATTGGCTAGTTTGAATAATTTTAGCGGGCTCTGGTGGGGAAGGGCTGTCTTTAGCTGTCTGGAAACTGGCCCTGGGTTGATAAGTGCAGGAGAACAGTGGCACAGAGAGTAAGATGCTGATGGAAGAGGTGAAGGGGGTGTGGGCTCCAGCAGAGTTATCTACTACCTCTAAGAATTGACTGGACATGGGAGGGACAGCCTCTCCAGGGCCAAGAAGGCCCCAGACATCAAAACATCAGAAATACATGATGAATACGCCCAAGTATAAAAGCTGTGCAGCTGGCATAGTCAACATAAACTAGGAAAGAAATCACGCTTTCTGTTCGGAGTTCAACACACATGGAACCAAGTCAAACCATATTCTGAGCCTTAAGAAAACTTTAACAAGTTTAAAGAATTGAAATCATACAAAATATGTCTCAGATGATAATGGTATTGAACTGGCAATCAGTAACAGAAAGATCTCTGGAAAATACACATGTATTTGTAAACTGAACACCACACTTCTAAATAAATGAGTCACCAAGGAAGTCTCAAGGGAAATTAGAAAATATTTTAAAATGAAGAAAAGTAAGAATTCAACCTATCAAAATTTGTGAGATGCAACTAAAACAATTTTTAAAGGGAAATTTATAGGAATAAATGCTTTCTTTCGAAGTCCTCAAATAAAGAATCTAAGTTTTTACCTTCATAAACTAGAAGAAGAGCAAAATAAACCCAAAGCAAACAAAAGGAGGAAATAAACATAAGAACAACAAATAAAATTACAAACACAAAAAGGATAGAAGAAATCAATGCAATCAAAAGCTATGTACTGAAAAGAGCAACATAATTAATAGACTTTTTACCAGACTGACCAAAACAAATAGAGAGACTGTGACAGAAACTACAAAAACATTCTCAGGGAGAAATTTATAACCTGAATAGCTCTATATCTATTTTGAAAATGAACTCATGCTTAATAACCTCCCAACAATGTAAACAGGGCTTGATGATTTCATGGGTGATTCTACCAAATATTCTAGGGAAGAATTAATATCAATTCTACACAATATCTTCCAGAAAATCATAAAAGGGAGGAGAAATTTCTCAACTTCTTTAATGAGACCTCTATTATCCTGATACCAAAAACCAAACAGACATTACAATAAAAGGACACTACAGACAAATATCCCTCATGAATATACACACACAAAAAAATCCCAATAAAATATCAGAAAATCCAGCAATATATAAACAGGGTAATATATCACAACCAAGTGGAGAATGGAAAATTGTTTCAACGTTCAAAAATCAAACAATAGAATTCACTATATGAATGTACTAAAACAGAAAGAAACATGTTATCATCTTAATAGATTCAGAAAAAGTATGTGAAAAAAATGTAACATCCGTTCCTGATAAGACAAGAAAACCCTCATCAAGCTAGGAATAGAGGAGTACTTCCTTAGCATATTAAGCTCATGAAAAGATGCTTAACATCATTAACTATTAATTAAATGCAAATAGAAGAAACAATGAGATACCGTTACACATCTATTAGAATACTTAAAATTGAAAAAAAGTAGGTAACGTATTAGCAAGGATGCAGAGCAACTGAAACCTTCATACTTTGCTGTGGGAACACAAAATGGTATAACCTCTTTGGAAAACATTTTGGCAGCTTTTTATAATGTTAAGTATACATTTATATGACCCATAAATCCCATACTCAAGAGTAATGGAAACTTATATCTGCACAAAAGCCTTTATATGAATATTTATGGCAACTTTTTTCATAATCTCCAGAATCTGAAAGCAACTTAAATGTCTTACAGGTGGTGAAAGGAAAAGCAGACTGTTGTACATCTATACAATGAAACACTATTCATCAACAAAAATGAATGAACTCTTGACAGATGCTGCAATGGGGATGTATTATGCTAAGTGGAAAAAGCCTGAGTCAAAAAGGCACATAGTGTGCAATTTCATTGATTTAACATTCTAGAAAAGGCAAATTCTAAGAATGGAGAAAGGATTAGTTGTTATCAGGGGTTAAGACTTGGGGAGAGGATTGCCTACAGAGGAAGAGCAGCATAAGGGAATTTTGGGGAGTGGTGGAAATGTTCTGTGCTTTGACTACAGAAGAGGTTATCTGTATTTATCAAAACTCATAAAACAAGATAGCAAAAAGTGAATCACTGTGTAAAAATTAAACCTTAAAATATTTTTCAAAGGTATTTTAATAAGGCAAAATATTAATATTTGACAAATCTGGGGTGACAATTAAACAGAACTTAAATTATATTATTTTCTATATTCTCCAAATAAAAAATCTAAGTGTTGCTGTTAGAAGTCAGAATAGTGGTCACGGGAGGGGTGAAAAATTCGTCTTTGCATGTACTGACTTTGTGTGCACGCTTTATGAAAATTAAGTAAACTGTGCAGTTGTGATCTCATAGTTTTTATCTATATTAGTTATACTTCAGTAAAAGCTGTATGCAAAATAATAATGAATATTTTGTGTTTTGAACTAAATGATTTTTTGGTTGTAGAAAGTATAAATACTATATAATCAAATTTAATCATATTTTTAATACACAACATATGTGACCTTGGGCAAGAAACTTAATCATCCTAACAAAACGCAATCATTGGATTGGTTTCTACGTAAACTCCTTCCTATTCTAAGTATCAATGATTATAAGCTTGTTTTTAAAAGACATATGTTGTATATCCTTAATAGCTAGTTTCCTTAATCTTCTAAATTTCACCAGCAAGAATTGTGGAAAAGAAGACATGTTTTAATTTCTTATTAAAAAGTATTTTCAACTGATTAAAACATATTTTCTGACTTTTGCATTTTTGATTGAACTTGCACTATTTGCTTTCTTTTATTACTGCAGTTTTTCATAGTAGGTATGTGAAACTCCGTTAACAAGTCCTTTAGGAATAATGTTTGTTTTTGTAAACAGCACACAGGGTTCTGCAGGGTTTTAGAAGTAACCCATTCTCCTTGGCTCTGGATGTTGGTGGTGGCTGACCTCGTCTTTCTCTTAGGTGTCTGCCTCTTAAGGATAAACTGAAGCATGAGGGAAAGGGTATGGAAGAAGGAGCAAGTGATAAACAGATTTTGCAGAATGTTTTATGAACTACTTCAAATCTGACAAAAGAAATTCTATAAATGTTTGAACAGGTGGCATCCTTCAAAGCTTGAGGGTTCATGAGAACATGCCAGATTGTACGGAATGTAGCTGATGGCCTGGTCTAACTCTTAGGATGTTGTTGAGGTCTGTGCCGTCATGGTGCTGTAGGGGAGGAAGACATTTCCTCTACCCACTGTGGGTTCTTCTGGCCAGAGAACAAATTAAATTCACATGAGACAGAATAACAGGAGAAAATTAAACACAGCTTTATAACATGTATCCATGGGAGAGGCTCAGGCAAACTGAGCAACTCGCCAAAATGGCTGAAGCCACCACCTTAAATATTCTCCTCAGCTAAAGACAAAGGAGGATGTTGGCAGTGGGGGGAGTCAGTTACAGGAGGTTACCAGACAAGTACAGTAAAAAAAGAGATGCAGATGTAAGTCCTTGCCTTCCACATTGATTAAGAGTTTGTAGAGATAAGGTCATCCCCTCTTCTTCCTGGTACAGAGAGGGAGACAACTTTACAGATGGCGATTTCCTTTAGAATGTAAATGTTTCTTAACAAAGGGTAAGTAAACTCTGCTTTTCAGAGTTGCTTTCCTGTCCACAGTTTATTAAATGTAACCAGCCCCAAATAATCCTCATGCCAAAGAGACATATCTTGGGGTGGCCAATTCCAGTCCGCCACAGTGCCCTTGCTCACAGACCATGAAGGAGACAATGTATGGAGTCAGTGTGGTATCAGAAGGAACTTGGGCTCCAGAGTGAAGCTAGCTTGAGGTTTGAATCAGGCTCGGCTACTTTGTAGCAAAGTGACCATTCTGCAAGATCCGATGCCTCAGGAGAGAGAGAAATACCCACATGATGACTTAAATGCTGTGAGAATTAAACATAATTTGCATACAAGGTACCTAGAGCACAGCTGACTCACAGGAGATACTCAATAAATACTAATCCATTTCTTCTTCTCCTTCCCTGAAATAAACAGATTGGGATTTCTAGATAAAATGTTGATTAACATTGATAATTTTCTAATTTGATTTGAAAAGATAAATGAAGGTAAATCAATTGAAACAGATGTCACCCACCAGGATATTTAAATTTTCAAGGAAAAACAGAGAATCTACAGTCCAAAAGTGTTCCACCATGAGCAAAACCCCACATTAGGAAAAGTTAAAGGAAGAACCTTTAAGGTTACAAGTTGACCAATCTCCTGTGTCACACCTACTGAAGAGAATTAGACAAGCATTTTTAAAAAGTATTGGCACTGTAGTCTCACGTATGTAAAATAAATCTCATACACACACATATACATACACACACGCATACGTTTCATCTAAAAAGTCTGAAATGACATGCATGAAAATAGTTGCAGTTATCTCTAGAAAGTGGAATATTAGAGTATTTTTTTCTTTTTTTATACTTAACCCCATTTAACAAATTTCATACACTGATAACTTTAATAATCAGAAAAGACATTAAAATATTTTAGAAATAGGTTTCCAATTTTAGCCTGCCTTGTTGGCTTTAACTCTTGATAGCCTGTTCTAGTGAGGGCTGAAATAGTGACCTTGGAAGATAAGGTGGAGAAAGGAGACTATTATTTATGTGGGGGACTGGCATTGGCCACCCCAAGATATGTCTCTTTGGCATGAGGATTATTTGGTGCTGGTTACTTTTAATAAACTGCAGACAGGACAGGAACTCTGAGAAGCAGAGTTTACTTACCTTTTGTTAAGAGACATTTACATTGTAAAGGAAATCTCCATCTGTAAATGTGTCTCCCTCTATGTACCAGGAAGAAGTGGGGGATGACCTTATCTCTAGAAACACTTAATCAATGCCAAAGGCAAGGACTTAAATCTGCATTTGTTTACTGTACCTGTGCGGTAATCTCCCATGATCGACTTCCCCTCCACCGCCAACATCCTCCTTTGTCTTTAGCTGAAGATGATATTTAAGGTGGGGGCTTTAGCCATTTTGGTGAGTTGCTCAGGTTGCCTGAGCCTCTCCCATGTATACATGTTATAAAGCTTTGTTTAATTTTCTCCTGTTATTCTGTCTTGTGAATTTAATTTGTTCTCTGGCCAGAAGAACCCACAGTGGGTAGAGGAAATGTCTTCCTCCCCTACATTTACAAAGGGGTAGATAGCTTAAAGCCACTTTTTCCTTAAAGTGATTCTTTGCTGCTTCAAATCACGTAGGGAGATAGAAATTACTTTTTAGTAAACTAGGATAGCAAACCTCCAGTTCTGTTATAATACAAAAGGCACGCCAATAATGGGATGGAGTGCAAACAGACCCTGGAGCCCACTGAGCAACGATAATGCAAAGGCACAATGGAGTCCAGTGTGGGAGGCGGAGCCAGGCTGAGTGTTCAAAACACCATGTCAGCAAAACTCATAAAGGCAGGGAGGTCCACAACATCACAGAGTAAGAACAGCCAGTAACCATTTGGCTTGTTGACCCTGAGCCCTACATCTCCTGACAGTATGAAGTCCAGATTCCTAAGAGAAACTACAGCTGTGAATGCAAATACACAGTGTAGTGGAAGGGAGAGGAGAAATGCTTGGAACTGGGCAAAGCAACAGAGAAATTTTTGGAAGCCAGCAAGAGAGTATTCAACAGTAGAATCCAGAGAAGACGTGACAACAGTAGTAGATTATAATGAAAGTATTTATGAATTATCTATAGACTTAGTATTTACATTGTACAGACAATTACAATGGAAAAAAATTAATCCCATTCCCCCACTCCAAAATAATTTATTTTCTGCCTTTCACTCTTTTTGTATGTGTGTGTGTGTGTGTGTGTGTGTGAAGAATGTTATTTTTTTTATTTTATTTATTTGTTGCCAAGGATTTTAAACTTCAGTGACTAAATGTGAGGGTTTCTGATTTATTTTCCATTTAGGATTGTTTGCTCCTTCCTGGGGACCAAAACATTTGCACAATGAGTGGAATCACTTTCTAGTTTCCTGCATGTTTGGTTTAGTGTTGGCTGGAGCAGGGAGGTGCCTGGCCGCCCGGAGACTGGGCTCTGGGCTGGATTTTTAAAGGTGGCGTTGCAGATCTTAGGTGAGTGGGATCATGAGTGAGGCTGCCTCTTTTATATTTATATAGAAATACTGAGCTCATGATAACTCCCCACAGCCCAGCAAGTTGCCTGCAGCTCTCCCTGTGACCACGCACAAGTCTGACGTGGGCATTGGAGAAGCTCGATTCTTCTACCAGTCAGACTAAGGACATCTGGCCAAACCACATGGTAGCTGAGTGTAGAGTGGCAGTCGAGAAGCCTGCATTCTGGTCTGACCTCTCAGGAGTTTCTTTTCCTCATCTGTGGAAGAGGAGGCGGGATTAGAGGAAATGAAAGCTCATGCCAGCCCCAAGTGCTATGATTTCTCTTGGATCTTTGAATCTAGACATGAGTAAGATGCACACACTTTGCATCTTACTGTTATACCAAGAAGTACAGTTAATTTGCTGAATTGGAATCAAGTGACCATGGAGAAACAGGGAATCAGGTGCCAATCTTCACTGACTCCAGGACAACGATAACAATGCAAATATAATGAAATACCAATATAACATTAAGTTTGGACACTATGAATCAAATCTTTTTCTTTTTCAATTAGGAAATATGAGACTGACATGGCAGATTCTGCCATATATTGCTATAATAATAATAAACCACAAAAGTTAATCTAATGACATTAAACCATTTAAGAAAACAATCCAAGTAAGAAAGATAGTGTAAATAATCCAGCAGAAAATCTACAGAGTATTATATGACTAATTTAGTCTTTGAAATAAAAAAGCTACAAAGTACTTCCTTGTCCATAGAAAATTAACTTGGACTTCATAGACTGGGTTGAATTTAAGATGAATCAATGACTTTTTTTTATTAAGGTGTAATTGACATATGACATTACATCAGTTTCAGGTGTACAACGTAATGATTTGATATTTGTATATATTACGAAATCACCACAATAAGTCTAGTTAACATCTGCCACCATATGTAGTTACAAAACCTTTTTTTCTTGTGATGAGAAATTATAAGATTTATTCTCTTATCAACTTTCAAATATGCAATACAGTATTATCAACTATGGTCACCATGCTGTATATTACATCTCCATGACTTATTCATTTTATAACTGAAAATCTGTACCTTTTGACCCTCTTCCTCCATTTTGACCACTGTCCACCACCCCACTTCAGGCAACTACCAATCTGTTCTCTAAATCCGTGAGCTTAGATTTTTTTATTTTTATTTTTTTTAGATTCCATATACCACTGAGATCATACAGTGTTAATCTTTTTCTGTCTGACGTTTCGCTTAGCATAATTCATCAAGGTCTATCCGTGTTTTTGAAAATGGCAAGATTTCCGTCTTTTTTATGGCTGAATAATATTCCATTTTATATGTTTTTTACATATAATATATATATATTTATATCACATTTTCTTTATCCATTTATCCATTGGTGGACACTTAAGCCGTTGTAAATAATACTGCAGTGAACATGGGGGTAATATATCTTTTTGAATTAGTGTTTTCATTTTTTTGGATAAATATCCAAAAGTAGAATTGCTGGATCATGTGGTAGTCCTATTTTAAATATTTTGAGAAGCCTCCGTTCTGTTTTTCATAGCAGCTGCATCAATTTACATTCCTACCAACAGCACGCAAGGGTTCCCTTTTCTCCACATCCCCACCAATACTTGTTGTTTGTAGTCATTTTGAAAATAACACTTCTAACAGACATGAGGTGATACCTGTTTTGATTTGCATTTCCCAGATGATTAGTGATGCTGAGCAGCTTTTCATGTACTTTTGGCCATTTCAATATCTTCTTTGGAAAAACGTCTATTCAGGTCCTTTGCCCATTTTTTAATCACATTGTTTGGTTTTTTGCTATTGAGTTGTATGAATTTCTTATATATTTTGGGTATTAAACCCTTATCAGATATATGATTTGCAAATATTTTCTCCCATTCAGTAGGTTGCCTTTTCATTCGTTGATGGTTTCCTTTCTGTGCATTTACATTATACAAGCAATCACAAAAGAAAAAAAATTAATCCAATTCCACCACTCTGAAATAATTTATTTTTTCCTTTCACTCTTTTACTTTGCATACATAACTTTCAGTTATAAAATAAGTAGTCTTGGGGATGTAGTGTACAGCATGGTGACTGTAGTGAATAATACTGTATTGCATATTTGAAAGTTGTGAAGAGTAGACCTTAAAAGTTCTCACACAAGAAAAACAGTTAGTAGCTATGTGCAGTGATGTATGATAACTAGACATTGTGGTGATAATTTGCAATATGTACAAATGCAAAATCATTATGTTGTACACCTGAAGCTAATATAATGTTATACGTCAGTTGTATCTCAATTAAAAAGAGGTAGAATATATAATTTAGATTTCACTGCACAGGAGATATATATATGTAATGTATACACACATTACATATATGCATAAACATATTTTTTCAAATTTGAAATTATAATGTAGATTAAACTTTGTCTCCTGGTTTTCACTTAGCATTTCATTATGAATATTTCCCTAAGCCATTAAATACTTCCTTTTATTTATTTATTTATTTATTTATTTTTATTGAGGTAACACTGGTTTATAACATTATATAAATTTCAGAAGTACATCATTATAATTTGATTCCTGTGTAGATTACATCATGTTCACCACCCAAAGACTAATTATCATCCATCGTCACACACATGTGCCTAATCACCCCTTTCACCTACCTCCCTCCTCCCTTCCCCTCCGGTAATCACCAATCCAATCTCTGTCTCTATGTGTTTGTTTTTCCTTGTTTTATCATCTATTTATGAGTGAGATCATATGGTATTTGACTTTCTCCCTCTGACTTATTTCACTTATCATAATACCACCAAGGTCCATCTGTGTTGTCACAAATGGCAAGATTTAATCTTTTTTATGGCTTAGTAGTATTCCATTGTGTATATATACCACATCTTCTTTATCCATCCGTCCCTTGATGGGCACCTAGGTTGCTTCCAAATCTTGGCTATTGTGAATAATGTTGCAATGAACATAGGGGTGCATATATCTTTACACATTCATCTTTTCATGTTCTTTACATAGATATCCAGTGGTGGAATAGTTAGATTGTATGGTAGTTCTATTCTTAATTTTTTGAGGAATCTCCATACTGTTCTCCATAGTGATGGCACCAGTTTGCACTCCCACCAACAGTGTATGAGAGTTCCCTTTTCTCCACATCCTCTCCAAAAATTGTTATTTCTTGTCTTGTTAATTATAGCTGTTCTGATGGGCATGGGGTGATAGCTCATTCTACTCTTGATTTGCATTTCCCTAATAATTAGTCATGTGGAACATCTTTTCACGTGCCTGTGGCTATCTGTATATCTTCTTTGGAAAAATGTCTGTTCAGATCTTTTGCCCATTTTTTAATTGGGTTGTTAGTTTTTTTGAGTTGTTAGTTGGGTTGTTGAGATGTATGAATTCTTTATATATTCTGGATATTAACCCCTTATCAGATATATGATTTGCAAATATCTTCTCCCAATTGTTAGGTTGTCTTTTCATTTTGTTGATGGTTGCCTTTGCTATGCAGAAGACTTTGAGTTTGATGTAATCCCGTTTGCTCATTTTTTCCTTTAGTTTCCCTTGCCTGGTCAGACATGTTATTTAAAAATGTGCTGCTAAGACCAACATTGAAGAGCATACTGCCTATGTTTTCTTCTAGAAGTTTTATGGTTTCAGGTCTTACATTCAAATCTTTAACCCATTTTTAGTTAATTACTGTGCATGGTGTAAGGTAATGGTCTGCTTTAATTATTTGCATGTGGCTGTCCAGTTTTCTCAATACCATTCATTGAAGAGACTTTCCTTTCTCCACTGTGTCTTCTTGGCTCCCGTGTTGAAAATTAGCTGTCCATAGATGTGTGAGTTTATTTCTGAGCTCTTGATTCTGTTCCCTTGATCTGTTTTCTCTTTTTGTGTCAGTACCATGCTGTTTTGATTACTATGGCTTTGTAGTGTATTTTGAAATCAGGGAGTGTGATACCTCCAGCTTTGTTCTTTTCTCTCAGTATTACTTTAGCTATTTGGGGTCTTTTGTTGTTCCATATAAATTCTAGGATTCTTTCTTCTATTTCTGTGAAAAATGTCATTGGAACTTTCATAGGGATTGCATTGAATCTGTAAATTGCTTTAGAGAGTATGGATATTTTAACTATGCTAATTCTTCCAATCTGAGAGTATGGAATAGCTTTCCATTTCTTTGTGTCTTTTTAGCTTTCTTTCAACAATATTTTATAGTTTTGAATGTACAGTTCTGTCACCTCTTTGGTTAAATTTATTCCTAGGTATTTTATTCATTTTGCTGCAATTGTAAATGGGATTGCATTCTTAAATTCTCTCTCTGCTACTTCATTGTTAGTGTAGAAATGTCACTGATTTTTGTATGTTGATTTTGTATTCTGCAACTTTCATTTATTTCTAAAAGTTTTTGCATCGATGTTCATCAGTGATATTGGCCTGTAGTTTTCTTTTTTTGTGTTGTCCTTGTCTGGTTTTGGTATCAGGGTAGTGTTGTCTTTGTAGAATGAGTTAGGAAGCTTCCCCTCCTCTTCAATTTTTTGGGAGAGTTTGAGAAGGAGAGGTAGTAAGTCCTCTTTGGATGTTTTGTAGAATTCACCAGGGAAGCTGTAAGGTCCTGGACTTTTTATTTTTTGGCAGGTTTTTGATTACTGTTTAGATCTCCTTACTGGTGACTCATCTATTCAAATTCTCTATTTCTTCTTGATTCAGTTTTGGAAGGCTATTTGATTCTAAAAATTTATCCATTTCTTCTAGATTATCCAGTTTGTTAGTGTATAGCTTTTTGTAGTATTCTCTTATAATATTATGTATATCTGAGGTGTCTGTTGTAATTTCTCCTATTTCATTTCTGATTTTACTTTTCTGAGCCTTCTCTGTTGTTTTCTTGGTGAGTCTAACTAAAGGTTTGTCAATTTTGAAAGAATCAGCTCTTCATTTCATTGATTTTTTCTATTTTTTATTTTAGCCTCTATTTCATTTATTTCTGCTCTTATTATTTCTTTCCTTCTGATTTGGGGCATGGTTTGTTCTTTTTCTAGTTCCTTTAGGTGCACTGTTAAATTGTTTATCTGAGATTTTCCTTGTTTGTTGAGGTAGGCCTGTATTGCTATAAACTTCCGTCTTAGAACTGGTTTTGCTGTATCCCATAAATTTTCACATGTTGTATTTTCATTTGTCTCCAGCTATTTTTTATTTCTTTGTTGACCCAAATTGTTGTTCAGTAGCATTTTATTTAATCTCCGTATATTTGTGCCTTTCCGATTTTCTTCCTGTAGTTGATTTCCAGTTCATGCTGTTGTGGTCAGAAAGATGCTTGGTATTGCATTCCTCTTAAATTTCTTGAAATTTATTTTGTGGCCTAATGTTTGACCTATCTTAGAGAATGTTCCCCGTGCATTCAAAAAGAATGTTTATTCTGTGGTCTTTGGATGGAATGCTCTGTATATATCTACTAAGCCCATCTGGTCTAATGTGTCATTTAAGGCCAATCTTTCCTTGTTGATTTTCTGTTTGGATGATTTATCCATTGGTGTTAGTGGAGTGTTAAAATCCCCTGCTATTATTGTGTTACTGTCTATTTCACCTTTTGTATCTGTTAATAATTGCTTTATATATTTAGGTGCTCCTAGGTTGGGTGCATAGATATTTACAAGTGTTATATCCTCTTGTTGGATTGTTCCCTTTATCATTATGTAGTGCCCTTCTTTGTCTCTTGTTACAGTTTTTGTTTTAAAGTCTATTCTGTCAGATATAAATATTGCTCTCCCAGCTTTCTTTTCATTGTCATTTACATGGAGTATCTTTATCCATCCCTTCACATTCAGTTTGTGAGTGCCTTTAGGTCTGAATTGTGTCTCGTGTATGCAGCAGATATATGGCTCTTGTTTATTTCAATCCAATTAGCCACCCTATGTCTTTTGATTGGAACTTTTGGTATGTTGACATTTAAGGTAGCTATTGATAAGAATGTACTTATTGCCATTATGTTACCTTTTTTTGGTGTTTTAGTAGTTCTCCTCTATTCCTTTCTTCTTCTCTTGCTCTCTTTCCTTGTGGTTTGATGGCTTTGTTAAACATCATGTTTGGGTTTCTTTGTCTTAATTTTTTGTGTATTTGTTATAGGTTTCTTGTTTGTGATTACAATGAGATTCATATATAATAACCTACATATATAGCAATCTATGTTAAGTTCATGGTGTCTTAAGTTTGACCTCTTGCTAAAAGCTCTACTCTTACTCCCCTCCTCCCACATTTTATATTTTTGATATCATATCTAACCTCTTTTTCATGTCTCTGTATCCATTACCTGCTTATCATTGAAATAGAGAACTTTAGTACTTTTGTCTTTTGACCTTCATATTAGCTGCATAGGTGGTTGATCTGCTACTTTTACTATATATTTGCTTTTACCAGTGATTTTATTTGGATTTTTTTGATAATTTTTTATTCCTATTTATGGTCTTTTATTTTCCACTTAAATAAGTCCCTTTAGCCTTTCTTGTAAGGCTGGTTTCTTGGTGATATTCTCCTTCAATTTTTGCTTGTCTGGAAAACTCTTTATCTCTCCTTTCATTCTGAATGATAAGCTTGCTGGGTACAGAATTCTTGGCTGTAGGCTTTAAATAAATCATGCCATTTCCTTCTAGCCTGTAAGGTTTCTGCTGAGAAGTCAGCTGATAGCCTTATTGTATTTCCTTTGTATGTAACTTGTTGCATTTCTCTTACAGCTTTTAGAATTCTCTCTTTGTCTTTAACTCTTCACATTTTAATTATAACATGTCTTGGTGTGGGTCTCTTTGGGTTCATCTTGCTTTGTGCTCTCTTTGCTTCCTGTATCTGGGTGTCTGTTTCTTTCCTTACGTTAGGAAAGTTTTCACCTATTATTTCTTCAAATAGATTCTCTACTCCTTTGTCTCTCTCTTCTCCTTTTGGGACATCTATAATATGGATGTTAGTGTGCTTGATGTTGTCCCAGAGGTCCGTTAGACTATCCTCATTCTTTTTAATTCTTTTTTCTTTTATCTGTTCAGCTTGGGTGATATCCTCTAGTCTTTCATCCAGCTCACTGATCCATTCCTCTGTATCATCTGCTCTTCAGTCGAGTCTCTATAGTGAATTTTTCATTTCCAATATTGTATTCTTCATTTCTGATTGGCTCTCTTTAATATTTTCCAATTCTTTGTTGAAGTTCTCACTGAATTCGTCCATTCTTCTCCCAAGATCAGTAAGCATCCTTATGACTATTAGTTTGTACTCATTATCAGGTAGATTATCTCTGTTTCCTTTTGTTGTTTTTCTGAGTATTTGTCTTATTCCCTTGCTTGGAGTGCAGTCCTTTGTTTTCTCGTTTTGCCTCTTTCTCTATGTTTATAACTATTGATTAGGTAGGTCAGTGACATCTTCCAATCATGGAGAAGTGGCCTTATGTAGGAGATGCCTTATGAGGCCCAGCAGTGTGCTTCCCTCTTGTCAACAGTTCCAAATGTTCCAGGAGTGTCCCCTGTGTAGGCTACATGTATCTTTCTGTTGTGGCAAGATTTCTCTTGCTGCAGGTGCCCAGGGAGGCCAGTCTGTCCCCATGGCCAGTTAGTTGTAATGCTCAGCTGCGTGTGGCTACTATTGTCCCTTCATTCACTTTATCAAGCATGGGGAGCCCCAACACAGTTGGCTGCAAGGTCTAATAGCACATTCCTATTGCAGTTTGTCTATTAAGTGAGTAGGTCCCCAGCGTTGTTAGTTGCTAGGCTCAGGGGCCTCCAGCCTGCAAGGCTGTTGTCAGCTCTCACTAGTGCAGCTGGGTGGGTCCAGCCCCAGGAATGGCAACACCCAGATGTTTCAGGCATTGGAAGGTGGGGCTCATCCCTTATATGTCTCTTTGAGAGGAACAAGCCTGCAGCTGACAAGCCCCACTACCTTTAGGCCCACACACCCCATCAACACAGTCCTGCTTGTGCACACACCTTGACTCACTGAAGCAGACCCACTCGCCCTGCTGCAAAGGCCCCACATGCCTCACCTATGCAGGCCTACAAGTTGGCCAATGGCTTGCTTTTGGATGCACCAGTCCCTAGGGTGGCTGCCTGCCCTGGCTGAGCTGGATTAAATCCATGCTCTAGTGGGTGGAGCAGACCCTTTCACTAACAGTCCAGGGGAAGAATGCCAATGGCATTTGCCAGTGTCTGGGACAGCATGCCTGTACTAGGTCACAGTAATTGCTGCCACCAATGTCTTAGTCACTGGGGAGGTAGTCCCAGCCTGGCGAGGTCTAATCTCTTGTTGAGATGTGCCCGGAGCCTTTCAAAATGAGTCACTTTTTTGCCAAAAGACTGTGCACCTTTCTTTCTGGTGATTTTAGCCTGCTTTCTGAAAAGTGTGTATTTCTGCATGGGCCCTTTTAGAGGAGGCTTTCCTTTCCCTTATGTTAAATAGCTGTTCTTGGAATATTCCCAGTTGTTGTTAACAGCCAGCAAAGGCTGATATTATGGCACTTGTCTCAATTGTGCTGAATCCAAAATCTGCTTATAATGGTAATGCTCCCCTGCTCAGATCCCCTGCTCCTCAAGGGAGCACTTCATACCTTAAGATTGCTCCTGCTGGTCATGATGCATTGTGGCTAAAAGGTGACCTTTTTCCTCTCCAGAAAGGAATTTCTGCCTCTTCTCCATCAGTCAGCACTGTCTCTTATTGTGGGGGTTATTTTTCTCCATTTGTCAGTTCTCTCTCAGGAGTGATTGTTCCAAGAGTAGTTGTAAATTTATTGTGTCCATGGGAGGAAGTGAGTTCAGAGTCCTCTTACACCACCATCTTAACACCAGATCTCTAAATACTTCTCGAAGAAACTTTTCTTCACTTCACTATTCTGTTCTAAATTTTATTCTATTCCATTCACTATTCACTATTCTATTCACAATTCTATTATAACTATATGAAAATCTAATTAATTATTTGTTTTAAATAAAAATATGATCACCATTTTTGTACATATATCTTGTGTGCCTCTTTAATTTTTCCTGGAATTCACTTAGTTAAAGATATTTATCCTGAGTTCTGCTTGGCATATTTTTAATCTATAATTTCTTGGTGTTCTTCATGATCTGTATGAATGTTTTAACAATTTATTTTTGCTTAAAGTAACTTGACATGACCAGACAATCAATGGAGCCTAACATGTGCTAGTGGGTAGGCAGCAGTCCTGATGCTGTTGATTAAAAAATTCCTGTTGATATTCTCTGATAGGGTCAAGGGGTACCAGTATCTTAGATTTGATGAAATGCAGTAGTTTATTGTAAAAATAATACACACACATTGAAAAAATAAAAATATAAGACTTTAAGATATAAAATATCTTCTTGACTTCCAGCCCAACCCGAAAAGATTTCATAAATTACAAATATAAACATAAACACATGTATTTCCTATATTTTACATGTTCTTATGTATATCTATGGTTCTTGTATAACCTGTCTTACTTTTTACCTAATACTATTTGTTGAGATTTCTCTACCGCCATTTATCCATATCAGTATAGAAACATTGGAATGAGCACTCTTTTGTCTGTGTATATATGTCTGTGTCGCTTGAGACACGTGTATGAATATCTATGTAAGAGAAAGGCTTACAGCTGAAATCTGGGGGTCAATGGATGATGTGTAAATGTTAAATTTTGGTAGATAATTCTAAACTGACCCCCTTCAAAGAAGATGAATTATTTTACATTTTACTCAACATCGGTAAGAATGTTCCTATTTCCCTACACTACTGAAAGCCTTGAAAGTCAGAGAAGAAGGGGCAACCATCTAAATATAGCACACTCTGAATGGCTTGGGTAAAGTGAATACAGACTCCTTAACAAAGGCTTAAATAATATTTAACATTTTTATCTGAATGATAAAGATTTGGACCAATAAAAGCACATTCTGCTTCATAAAATGTGTAGCAAAATTTGGAGAGCTTATTATCTTCAAAAAGTAGCACTGTCAGGGACTATAAATTAATTCAAAATGAATTTGAGAAAAGAATGTGAATAATGGTCTTAAATGGCTTCTGGGAGAAACTGGGTTCTACCCCATCTGTGAGGATGGCCTCTGGGAAGGTGATTCTGATGTTCCTTGGTGTATCCTTCTACAGTCTGTGTAGGGAACAGAATATTGTCTTGCATGCCTGACATTTTATTTTAGATCTTTGATATACCAAATGGTTAGCTATGCAACCCACCAGGACAAGTGGCAAAATTTAAATGTTTTTAATTTGTCAAAATAAGTAAAATAATATAAAAACATAAGCTAAAAATTTACACTGTTGACAAGTCTGCCAAATGGAAAACATTTTTAAAACTAATCCTCTACTGACTTGCTCATTGCCTAATGCCTCAATTTGTTTGTTTTTTCCAAAACAAGCATAATGTTTCCGAGAGTGAGGACTTCTATTTCCATAGCCGATGCCATAGCTGATGATTCATTGGAGGTGACCACTTCCAAATTCTTCCCTTAGACAAAACTCCTTATGAGTATAGTGTGTGGACTTCTTTTCATTTTCTGGAGGCCAATTAAGCTAGTCTGTTATAAGAATTAGTGTCTACTTAGCCCCAGCTCCTGGGCTCCACTTTCCTTCTAGGATGGAATGATTGGGTCTTTAAAGACATATCCAAGAATAACCTTAGGGCCCAAAATACGTGTTTTTCTTAGGATTTATAAGCTAATGCTGCTAATCAGTGAATAGGCAATCTCCACAGTCTAACCTTGTAATGCCAAAGAAGGAGACGAAAAAGGAAGAACTTGCATTTGTCTGAAAATGGAGACTGACTTTTCCAGGCTGGCTCTGTTTTACTCCTCTGAAAGCCTGTGTAAAGAACATGCTCACTTTCTTCCAGTTTAGCAGCCAAGCACCGAGCTGTGGAGCTGAGTAACTTTTCCATTACAAAAAATGAGCAAATATAAGATGAAGAAAGAGCAGGTTCTTTTTGTTCCACCTAACAAGTCACACTACTCTTGATAACTTTTGAGGGAAGAAGGAGAACTTACAAATTACAATGTATCTCTTGCTGCATAAAAATCTATAAACTAACATTCCAGAAACTTCCATGCTCAAAAGACCATAATCAGAGTGGGTCTGAGAGGGAGGGAAATGATGCCTTAGGAAAGATGTAACTCTTCCTAGACAGATCCAGTTTCTAAAGAGTATTAATGAAAAATTGTCCAGTCTGGCCAGTATCTCATATATCTCAAGACTAGTATTATTCACATGATTTTCAGAAAATTAGCTTGGCTAAGTGTTCATGAGAACTTGTAATTTAAAGAACTCTGGACTGTGTGTAGAGAGATGTGGATTCTAATTCTAGATTTAATATTGTGTGCATATTTGATCAGACATACCTCCTCAAGAGCAAGGAACTCTTTTTCTGTTTTTGCTTATAAACACATCCTTAGTTGCTAGAACATAAGTGTTCAATAAACATTAGCTGAATATCATAAAAATGAGCATATACTTTCCTAAACTGAAAGACAATAAAATTATTTTAATTTTTTTAAAAAAGTAAAAACCCCATATCAGAAATGGACAAATCCAGCAGGTGGAAAATCAGTGAGGACATAGTTGAATTCAATAGCACCATCTGTCAAATGGATATAGTGATATCTAAAAACTAATTCATCCAACAACAGCAGAATACAATTATTCTAAAGCTCACATGAAACATTCGCCAAGACAGACTACATTCTCGCACATAAAACACATCGTAGCAAATTTAAAAGAACAGAAATCATACAATGTCTGCTCTCAGACAACAATGGAATTAGACTAGAAATCAGTTACAGAAAGATATCTGGAAAATACCCACATACTAGGAGATTAAAAAAATACACCTCTAAATAACACATAGGTCAAAGGAGAGCTCTCTAGCAATTTAAAAAATATTTGAACTAAATGAAAATGAAAATAAATCTTACCAAAATTTGAGAGATTCAGTGAAAGCAGTGCTTAGAGAGAAATTTATAGTACTGATTGCTTATATCAAAAATAAAAAATATCTAAAATCAGTAATTTAAGATTCCAACTTAGGAAACTAGAAAAAGAAGAGCACATTAAATCCAAAGGACAAAGAGAAAGAGAGAGAGAAAAAACAGAAAGAAAGAGAGAGAGAGAAAGAGAGAGAGAGAGAGGGAAAGAAATGAAGAAAGAAAGATGGAAAGAGAAAAATAATATGAATTAGAGAAAAGTGAATGAAATTGAAACCCGGAAATCAGTGGAGAAAATCAGTAAAACCCAAAGTAGATTCTTTTAAAAGATCAATAAAATCAATAAAACTCTAGCCAGCCTAAGAAAAAAAGAGAGAATATACAAATTACTGATATCAGAAGTGAAAGAGAAAACATTGCTACAGATCCTCGGGACATTAAAAAGATAAAGAAGGAATCCTATCAACAACTCTATGCCTACAAAGTTGATAACCTAGGAGAAATGGGCTCCTTGGAAGACACAATCTGCCAAAATTGTCAAAAGAAGTGGAAAATCTGAATAAGACTGTATCTATTTTTAAAATTAAATCAATAATTAATAACCTTACAAAATAGAAAGCACCAGGCCCAGATGAGTTCACTGGTGAATTCTGCTAAACATTTAAGGGAAGATTATACCAATTCTCTACAATCTCTTCCAGGAGATGAAAGCAGAGGGAATACTTCTGGCCATTATACAAGGCCAGCCTTAGCTTAATACCAAAACCTGACAAAGACATTACAGGAAAAGAAACTACAGACCAATATCTCTCACGAACATAGATGCAAAATTCTTCAACAAAATATTAGCAAATAGAATCCAAAAAAATATAAAAAGAATTATACACGACAACCAAGTAGGACTTACCCCAAGTATGGAAGATTAGTTCAGCATTCAAAAATCCGTTAATGTAATCCACCACATCAACTGACTAAGAAAGAAAAATCGCTTGGTTATATCAATAGATGCAAAAAGCACTTGATAAAAATCCAACACTTATTCATGATAACAAACTCTTAGCAAACTAGGAATAAAGGTAAACTTCCTCAACTTTATAAGTAACTTCTACAAAGAATCCACAGATAAAATCAGGCTTAATGGTGAGAAATTCAAACTTTCCCACTCAGATCAGGAGCAAAGCAACAACGTCCTCTCTTATCACAATTGAAGTCTAAACTAATGGAATTAGACAAGAAAATGGAATAAAAGCTATACAGATTGGGAAGGAAACAGCTCCTGGAACTAATAAGTGATTACAGCAAGGTTCTAGGACGTAAGTTTAATACGAAAAAGTCAATCACTTTCCTATATAACAGCAGTGAACAAGTGGAATTTGAAATTAGGCACATTACTATTTATACTAGCACCAAAAAAGTGAAATATTTAGATATAAACCTAACAAAATATGAACAAAACTCTGATGAAAGAAATCAAAGAACTAAATACAGGGAAAGGTATTCTATATTCATAAGTAGGATGACTCAAAACTTGTCTTATCAGTTCTTCCCAACTTGATCTATGGATTCAACGTGATCCCAGTCAAAATGCCAGAAAAATATTTTGTGGATATCAACAAATTGATTTTAAGGTTTATATGGAGAGGCAAAAGACCCAGAATAGCTAATTCAATATTGAAGAACAAAGTTGGAGGCCTGGTACTACCCAACTTCAATACTTACCATAGAGCTGTAGTAATCAAGACAGTGTAATTCTGTCAAAGTCGTTCAGTGGAACAGAAAAGAGAGCACAGAAATAGACCCACACAAATAACGTCAGTTGATCTTTGATAAAGGAGCAATGCAATACATTGGAGAAAAGATAGCCTTTTCAATAAATAGTTGTAGGACAACTAGACATCCACATAACAAGAAAATGAATCTAGACACAGATTTTATATGCTTCACAAAAATTAACTCAAAATAGATGTTAGACCTAAATGTAAAATGCAGAATTATAAAACTCCCAGAAGATGACCTTAATAAAAACTAGATGACCTTGGTTATGGGGGTGACTTTTTAGATACAACACCAAAGGCACAATCCATGAAAGAGAGAATTGATGAGCTGGACTTCATTAAATTAAAAACTTCTGCTCTGTGAAAGACAATGGTAAGAGATTGAGAAGACACGCTACAGACTGGGAGAATATATTTGGAAAAGACACATCTGATAAAAGACTGTTATCCAAAACATATAAAAAACTCAACACTAAACAGTAAGGAAATGAACAACCTGATTAAAAAATGGACAAAAAACCCTGAACAAATGCCTCACTAAAGAAGATATACAAATTCCAAATAAACAAATGAAACAATACTAAACATCATATGTCATTAGGAAATTAAAAATTAGACAACAATGAGATAGCACTATATACCTACTGAAAATGGCCAAAATTCGAAACACTGAAAAACCACATGCTGAGAAGGATGAGTAGCAACAGGAATTTTTATTCATGTGGGAGTGAATAGTGAGAGTGCTGGTGGGAATGTAAAGTGGTACAACTACTTTGGAAGATAGTTTGGCAGTGTTTCACAAAACTAAATATACTCTTTCCCTATGATCCAGCAGTTGTGCCCGTTAATATTCACTCAAAGAAGTTGAGAACTTATGTCCACATAAAGATCTGCACGTAGATGTTTATAGCAGCTTTATTCATAATTGCCAAAACTTGGAAGCAACCAAGATGTCCCACGGATATAGTAAAAAGACCTGTGTTTGCCAGGGGATGGGGGAAGGAGGGATGAGTAGGCAGAGCAGGCAACTAATCTTGATAATATTACAATGGTGGAAACACGTCATTATACATTAGTTAAAACCCATGGAATATACAACCCCTAGAGTGTATCCCCATGTGAGCTGTGGACTTTGGGTGATAACGATGTGTCAGTGTAAGTTCATCAATTGTAACTAGTGTACCACTTTGTGGGGGAGTGATGGGAGTGGGAGAGGTTGTGCATGTGTAGGGGTCAGGGGTTATAGGGAACCTCTGTACTTGTCATACCATTTTGCTGTGAACATAAAACTGTTCTAAAAAATAAAGTCTATTAAATTTTTTTAAAAAAATAAAGAAAACTAAAGAAAGGATAATGTGTCATTTTTTTTTCCTACAACACCATCTGGATAACATTTTAATTTTGCACCCAGAGCTTTCCATTCCAGCTACGGCGTCTCAGTGCCAAATCACCAAAACAAATAAAGCAAAACAAACAAACAAAACTTTAAAGTAAACACACGTGTACTCTACCACTAGCACTGTAACAAAATAACAAAATGTTACAATCTTAAAGTTCAAAAGTTAAGAAGTGTAATTGTTGGAAACAACAAAAGATGTTCACAATAACATTATTTTAATGTTTTGTTATAAGAAATATTCAGTTATTTTTAGTTAAAAATTCTATTTCGATAGAAATTTATTATTTTCATCTAAAATTTGAGGGGTCAGCCTCAATTGAGTCAATAGTTTTTAATCAGGGCTCTGCAAACTTGTTTTGTAAAGGACCAATACTTAATATTCTTAGCTTTGCAGGCAATAAGGTCTCTGTCACACTGAATTTTGCCTTTCTAGCATGAAAGGAGCCATCGAAAACAGTAAATGAGTGGACATGGCTATGTTCCATTAAACTCTTATTTACATAAACAGATGGCTGGGTGATCTGACCAGCAGGCTGTAGTTTGCCAAACCCTGATCGGTATAGCAAACACAGCTAGAACCACTTTTCCAGTGTCTTATGGCTACTCATGGAAGAAAATATTAATAGTGTTAATGCCATTAAAATTTTTTTTTCCTTTCTCAAGGAAGACAGCACTCTAACATTAAACTCTAAAATTTCATGACATTTGTTTTTAAAATTCCTTACCTATATAGGTAGCTAATTTCACTATGCCTAAAATTCATCTCTTGTTGATTTGTGTAAATCAAATCCTATTTTAAAAATAAAGCTCATACTAAAAAGAACACTGGTGCGAACACTTATAAAATGAGAAGGCTCCCAACCAAGGAGGAGTTTCTCTGCCAGTATAGGAGTATCTGCACCTATACACTCTTCCTTATTATTATAGATCAACTGTCTGTGCTCTGAAAGCAAATCCCTCTCTCCACTGGAATGCCAGGACTCACCCCTCCTGCCTGCTTAAGAACATGGCTTTTCTCCTATATTGTTGCTTTAAAAAAATTATTTTATTGAGGTCATATTGGTTTATAACACTGTGTAATTTCAGGTGTATATTATTATATATCAGTATCAGTTTCTGTATATACTGCATTGTACTCTCCACAAATAGTCTAGTTTTTATATGTGCCCTTTACCACATTTGCCCTCCCTTCCACCCCTTTCCCCTCAGGTAACCACTAATCTGTTCTCCTTAACCATGTGTTTGTTTATCTTCCACATATGAGTGAAATCATGTGGTGTTTGTCTTTCTCTGTCTGGATTATTTCACTTATCATCAGACCCTCAAGGTTCATCCATGTTGTTGCAAATGGCACAATTCTGATATTTTTATGGCTGAGTAGTATTCCATTGTATACGTATATATACCACATCTTCTCGATCCATTCATCAGTTGATGGGTTTGCTTGGGTTGCTTTTACATCTTGGCTATTGTGAATAATGCTGTGATGAACACACGGGTGCATAAATCTCTTTGTATTGTTAATTTCATGTTCTTTGGATAAATACCCAGCAGCGGAATAGCTGGATCATATGATAGTGCTGTTCTTAATTGTTTGAGGAATCTCAATACTGTTTTCCATAGTGGCATCACCAGTTTGCATTCCCACCAGCAGTGTATGAGGGTTCTCTTTTCTCCACATCCTCTCCAACATTTGTTATTTTTTTCTTGTTAATTATAGCCATTCTGACAGGTGTAAGGTGATATCTCACTTTAGTTTTGACTTGCATTTCCCTAATAATTAGTGATGTTGAACATCTTTTCATGTGCCTGTTGGCCATCTGTGTATCTTCTTTGGAAAAATATCTGTTCATATCCTCTGCCCATTTTTTGATTAGGTTGTTTGTTTTCTGTTGTTGAGTTGTGTGAGTTCTTTACATATTTTGGAAATCAACCCCTTGTTGAACATATGATTTGCAAATCTTTTCTTGGATTGTCTATTCATTTTGTTCATGATTTCCTCTGCCTTGCAGAAGGTTTTCAGTCTGATGTAGTCCCATTTGATTATTTTTGCTTTTGTTTCCCTTGTTTGAATAGACATGGTATTCCAAAAGCTACTGCAAAGACTGATGTCAAAGAGTGTCCTGCTTATATTTTCTTCTAGGAGTTTTATGGTTTCAGGTCTTACATTCAAGTCTTTACTCTATCTTGAGTTAATTTTTGTGTATGGTGTAAGGTAATGGTCTACTTTCATTCTTTTGCATGTGCCTGTCCACTTTTCCCAACACCATTTATTGAAGACACTTTCCTTTCTCCACTGTATTTTCTTGGCTCCTTTGTCAAAGATTAGCTGTCCGTAGAGGTGTAGTTTTATCTCTGGGCACTCAATTCTGTTCCATTGATCTGTGCATCTGTTTTTGTGCCAGTACCATGCTATTTTGATTGCTAAGCTTTGTAGTATATTTTTAAGTCAGGGATTGTGATGCCTCCAGCTTTGTAATTTTTTTCAGGATTGCTTTGGCTATTTGGGGTCTTTTGTTGTCCCATATAAGTTTTAGGATGCTTTCTTCTATTTCCATGAAGAAAGTCATTGGGATTCTGATTGAGATTGCATTAAGTCTGTAGATTGCTTTGGGCAGTATGGACATTTTAACTATGTTTATTTTTCCAATCCATGAGCACGAAATATCTTTCCATTTTTTTGTGTCTTCCTTGATTTCTTTCAATAATATCTTATAGTTTTCAGTGTATAAGTCTTTACCTCCTTGGTTAAATTTATTTCTAGATGTTTTATTCTTTTTGCTGCAGTTGGAAATTGGATTGTATTCTTGACTTCTATTTCTGCTAGTTCATTATTAGTGTGTAGAAATGCAATGGATTTTTGTAAGTTGATTTTGTAGCCTACCACTTTGCTGTAGTTGTTGATTACTTCTAATAGTTTTCTGATGGATTCTTTAGGGTTTTCTATATATAGAATCATGTTATCTGCAAATAGTAGGAGTTTTACTTATCCCCTTCTAATTTGGATAACTTTTATTTCTTTTTCTTTCCTAATTGCTCTGGCAAAAACCTCCAGTACTGTGTTGAATAAGAGTGGTGAGAGTGGGCACCCTTAGCTTCTTATTGTTCTCAGAGGGATGGTTTTCAGTTTTTCACCATTAAGCATGATGGTGGCTGTGGGTTTGTCATATATGGCTTTTATTATGTTGAGGTACTTTCCTTCCATACCATATTATTGAGTTTTTTATCATAAATGGATGTTGGATCTCGTCAAATGCTTTCTCTGCATCTATTGAGATGATCGTGTGATTTTTATTCCTCATTTTGTTAATGTGGTATATCAAATAGATTGATTTGCAGATGTTGAATCATCCCTACATCCCTGGAATAAAGCCCACTTGATCATGGTATATGATCCTTTTAATGTAGTGCTGTATTCAATTTGCTAATATTTAGTTAAGGATTTTTGCATCTATGTTCACCAGCAATATTGGCCTGTAATTTCCCTTGTTTGTGCTGTCCTTATCTTGTTTTGGTATCAGGGTAATGTTGGCCTTGTACAATAAATTATAAGGTATCCCATCTTCTCCAATTTTTCAGAATAGTTTGAGCAGGATAGGTATAAAATCTTTCTTGAATATTTGGTAGAATTCTCCAGAGAAGTCATCTGGTCATGGACTTTTGTTTTTTGGGAGGTTTTTGATTACTGTTTCAATCTCTTTACTTGTGCTTGGTTGATTCACATTCTCCATTTCTCCTTGATTCAATTTTGGGAGGTTCTATGAGTCTAAGAATGTATTCACTTCTTCTAGATTATTCAATTTTTTGGCATATAGTTTTGCATAGTGTTCTCTTACAATCCTTTGTATTTCTGTGGTATATTTTGTAATTTCTCCTCTTACACTTTTAATTTTATTTATTTGAGCCTTCACTCTTTTTTTCTTAGTGAGTTTGGCTAAGGATTTGTCAATTTTGTTTATCTTCTGAAAGAACCAACTCTTGGTTTCATTGATCCTTTCTGCTGTTTTTTAGTGTCTATTTCACTTATTTCTGCTCTATTTTTTATTATTTTCCTCCTTCTGCTGACTTTGGTCTCTGTTTGTTCTTCTTTTTCTGGTACTGTTAGATGGAGTTTAAGATTACTTATTTGAGAATTTTCTTGTTTGTTGAGGTGGGCCTGTATTGCTATAAATTTCCCTCTTCATATGGCTCTTGCTGCAACCTGTAAGAATTGATATGTTGTGTTTTCATTTTCATTTGTCTCCAGATATTTTTTGTTTTCTCCTTTGATTTCTTCATTGATCCAATGGTTGTTCAGTAAAACCTTGTTTAGTCTCCACATATTTGTGACTTTCCCAGCTTTTTTCTTGTAGTTGATTTCTAGTTTCATAGCATTGTGGTTGGAAAAGATGCTTGATATGAATTCAACCTTGTTAAATTTATTGAGGCTTACCTTGTTTCTGAATATATGGCCTATCGTTGAAAATGTTCCATGTACACTTGAGAAGAATGTGTATTCTGCTGTGTTGGGGTGGAATGTTCTATACATATTTATTAAGTCCATCTGTCTAGTGTTTCACTTAAGGCTACTGTTTCCTGGTTGACGTTCTGTCTGGATGATCTCTCCTTGGACATAAGTCAAGTGTTGAGGTCCCCAACTATTATTGAGATACTGTCAATTTCTTCCTTTAGGTCTGTAAATAGTTGCTTTACATACTTTGGTGCTCCTGTGTTAGGTATACATATATTCATAAGTTTTATGTCCTCTTGGTGGAATGTCCCTTTATCGTAATATACTGCCCCCTTTGTGTCTCTTTATCTTTCTTATCTTTAAGCCTGCTTTGTCTGATATAAGTATGGCTGCACTTACTTTCTATTGCTTGCAATTTGCTTGGAGTATCATCTTCCATCCCTTCACTCTGAGCGTGTGTTTGTCTTCAGAGTTGAGATGTGTTTCCTGAAGAGCGTATTATTGGCTCTTGTTTTTAATTCATCTAGCCACTCTGTGTCTTTTGATGGAGAATTCAATCCATTTACATTTAATGTGACTAGTGATATAGGAGGGCTTAATACTCACATTTTATGTCCTGTTTACTGGTTGTCCTATATTTCTGTTTTTTCCTTTCCCTTGTATGTCTGACTGCCATTTCACTTTGGTGGCTTTTTGTCATGATTTTATCAGTGTTCTCTTTATTATTTGTGACACTTCTATGATTTTTTGTTTAGTGGTTACCATGAGGTTTGTATAAAAGATCTTGTAGATGAGATGGTCCACTTTCTGATAGACTCTTATCTCCATTAGCCTAAGCAGGTTCCATCCCTTTCCTCTTCCCCTTCTGGATTATTGTTGTCACAAATTACTCTTTTTTGTATTATGAGTTCATTACTAAACTGAAATGTTTATAGTTATTTTTGATGCTTTCCTTCCCTTTATCTTTTATGTTACAATTGTTTGCTAACCTATCCTGATAGAGTGCTGCAATTTTCTGATTTTGTCTGTCTATTGCCTTTCTCAAAGCTTTGTAAACCTTTCCTATCTGTTTCAGGTTGGAGTGTTCCCTGTATCAGTTCTTGTAATGCAGGTCTACTGGTGATGAACTCCCTCAGCTTTTGTTTATTTGGGAAGGTTTTTATTTTTCCTTCATATCTAAAGGATACTTTCAGTGGATAGAGTATTCTTGGCTGAAAGTTTTTGTCCTTCATTATTTTGAATATATCATTCCACTCTCTCCTAGCCTGTAAGGTTTTTGCTGAGAAATCCACTGAAAGCCTGATGGGGGGTTCTTTGTCGGTTATTTTCTTCTACCTTGCTGCCATTAATATCTTTTCTTTGTTATTGACTTCTGCCAGTTTTACTATTATACGCCTTGGAGAAAGTCTTTGTATTGATGTAATTAGGAGTTCTATTGATTTGATGGACTTGTAAGTCCAGTTTTTTCCCCAGGTTTGGGAAGTTAGCAGCTATTATTTCTTTGAGCAAGCTCTCTGTTCCTTTCTCCCTCTGTTCTCCCTCTGGGATACCTATAATTCTTATGTTACTTTTCCTAATTTAGATATTTCTTGAAGAATTTCTTCATTTTTAACAAATATTAGTTCTTTCTAATCTTCTACCAGAAAAATTTCTAGATTTCTATCGTCTAATTCACTAATTCTGCCCCCCATGAGGTCTGCTCTATTTTTTTATTATGGTTTCTACATTATTTTTTTATCTCATTAATTGTGCTCATCTTATCCAGAATTTCTGTATAGCTTTTTCTTAAGGACTTCAATCTCTTTGGTGAAGTATTCCTTCTGTTCATTAATTTTATTCCTGAGTCCTTGAACTGTCTTTCCATGTTTTCTTGTAACTCATTGAGTTTCTTTATGACAGCTATTTTGAATTCTCTGTCATTTAGATTGTAGTCTTCTGTGATTTCATGTTTAGTTTCTGGAGAGCTGCCATTTTCATTCCGTTTTACAGTGTTACTGTAGGTTTTCATGGTGTTTGATCCTGTGCCAGCACCTTTATGGTAGTTTCAGTTCACAGATTCAACCTGCCACTGCTGGAGGGAGGTTTTTCTGATCCTGCCCCATTTGCTGGTAGTTGTGCCAGTTGGGCTGCTCTGCACTGGCACAAGCTGGCTGCAGCCACTCAGTGGTTCCCAATCATGAGGGTGGGGCTGCTGTCCCTGGCAGATGGGTCTGGCTGAGCTACTTCACTGGACAGGAGGGGCACCTTTGTGTTGACTGAGCTGTCACCACTTGATGAAGAGCATTCACTCAGGTGGGCTACCTTTGTGCAGGCAGGGCTGCTGTGCTCACCAGGCTGTTGGACCAGGCTGCTGTGCTTGGCAAGTGAGTCATGCTTATGTGGGCAGGGCACCTTCACAGAGGCCCACCTGCTGCACTCAGTGGGCCAGGTGCTTTCACTTGAGCTGAGCTGCTGCTACTCAGTGGGGAGCATTTGTGCAGGCAGGGACACCTCAGTAGCTGGGCGCTCCTGCAGTCTTGGCTACCACTCCAAAATCATTCATGTGTGGGCTCAGCTGCCCCTGCCTCCACCCACGGTCATGCTGGCCACTGTGTGAGGACCTATGACCTGTATCACTGCTGCCAGGGAAGGGGAAGTGTCCATTCACCTAGTTCCACTGCTTCCCAGGGATCCAGTCCACCCATCTCCAGATGTGTAGCTGTGTGGATCTCTCAGGCATCCTGCTGTGTTGTATAGGGAATCCCCTGTTGGTTGATGGTTGTCCAATTAGTTGTAATGAAGAGGGGAGAGACAAAGGGAACAACGAACTGCGCCATGATGCTTACATCACTCCCCTACACTGTTCTTAATTTTATCTTCTCTACTGGACCATATCCATCAGTTCATTTCTGTGCAACATCTCGTTTTTGAAAGAAAAAAAATCTCTTCATCCCACTTTCACAAACTGCTATACCCCATATTTCTGCCCTCCTCTAAGATTTGTCTATATGTCTATACTGTCTCCAGTTGCTTTCTACCCTTAACACTGTTTTTGTCAAGTTCACAGATACTCTCATGATGTTAAGTTCAATGGTTGATTTTTAATACCATCATATTTGACCCAAAGCATTTGACGTAGTAAATCATTCATCTTTCCTGAAAATGCTTTCTTAACTTGACTTCAAGCTCATCATCCACTTTCACTTTCCTCCCACCTAACAGCCCCTTCCTTCCCAGCCTCCTTTGTGATTGCTGCTCTTCTGGACATCTTCATATTTAAGTGTGCAGCGCTCTGTCCTTGAACTTCTCTTGTCAATCTCATCTCACTCCCTTGGTGATCTTATTCAGTCTCCCGGCCTTATTTGTCAATTATAGAAGGATGACCTTCAGAGTATATCCAGAATCTAACTGATTCTTACCACTTCCACTGCCACCTCCCTGGTCAGAGACACTATCCTCTCTTGTCTGAATTACTGCAATAACCTCCCCTAAAGTGTCTTTTTGCTTCTTCTTCACTTCTTTCTCTCTCTAGTCTTTTCTCAGTGTCATCACCATAGTGATGCTATCCTGTCCACACTTTTTAAAATATCAAGACACCCTTCACTTCCCCAACACTCACTATTATCCTGTCCTATCCTTAGGCTTCTTCCTAGAAATTTTCATCTTCTAACTAGTATATAATTTGCTTTTAAAATTATGTTTGTCACCTGTGTCCTCTATCAAAATATAAGCTCCATGAGAGCATTGATTTTTATCTATTTTTCTATTTCCCTAACCTGACACATCGTAGGTTCTCAATAAATATTTTTGAATGAATAAATTTATGAAAACTTTTTGCATGCGAACCTACTACTTTCCTGTTCAATAAAAATTATAGTCTCAAAGTACAGGGCACATCCAAAATATTTTATACAGCTGCTTATCTCACTTACATACACACACACATACACGCATTTTATACCTAGGTATAAAATTAATTTATATAGTCATATAATATATAATTATATAGTAATGTAATAATATATAATAGATTTACAGACAAAAATAGATAAAATATATGTTTACATATAACTATATATAATAAATTTACATATATTTATATATAATATATTATGACACAATTTATTATAATATATATGTAATGCACAAGATAAGCAGCTAGATAAAGCATTGTGGGTGTACCCTGTATTTTGAGTCTATAAATTTTTAAACATTAAGAAAACTATCTTTGCATGCAAAAGAATTTTTATGATAAATTTCATCTATATTCACTATATATAATTAAATTTCATAAATTTATATATATAATAAGTTTACTTATAAAATAAATTATATGTGTGTGGATAATAAGCCAGGACAGAGGCACAAACAATTTGCTCTCAAAATCTCGGTGGCTTCACACCACAGAAGTTTTTTGTTATTCTTGCAATGTGTGCAGCACAAGTCTGCAAGGAAGCACACGTCACATAGTCCCTGAGGCACCCACGTTGATCTGAGGCTCTGTAGCATGTCCCTGATCACTGTGATAAGGAAAGAGATAAATAGAGCTTTGCAGGTTGCTTTTGTACACGTTGATGCAGAAATCAGTTCTGACCATAGGACATTTGCCAGAATTATTGATATGGCACTGACTCATCGCAAGGTTGCTAGAAGCAGATGGACTGTTTGGTGAGCACTACTATTTCTGACAATGCTTCGCCATAATACTCCTCTTTGCTATATCATAATAGCTAGAAATGATGAGCTGTGCATTCTGATGAAGCCTCTTTAGAGCCTAGGATACGCTGCCATTCTTCCGAAGCTAGTTTCTCCATGATCAGCAACGATTACAAAATTCAGCGGACTTTTCTCAGAAATGATTGCTTCGTTGTAACTTCTGATATTGCTTTCGATAGCTTTCTTCTTGAAAGTCTTCCTCCAGTTCTGTGATACAAAATATCCAGATTTGTTTATGACTGTGATCATTTTTGGTTTCCTTCCCTGAGTCATCTTTGGACTCCCTACATATAAGCATTCTCCAGAGTTTCGTCCTTGGGTCTTTCCTCCTCTCTTTCTATCTTCCCCCTTTAGTAATTTCATTTTAACCACTGTAATTTTTGAAATTGCACTGTACGAGTTGCGGCCAATGCAATAAGGAAAGAATATAGAGTACATCAGATGGGATCTGGAAAAGGAGGGGCAATATTTTCATTATTTGGAGATAACGTGTACATAGAAAATCCAAGTGACTTTGTAGATGACCTATTAAACTAAGAGAGTTTCGCAACGTTGCTGGATGCAAAGCCAATAAACAAAAGTTAATAGGGTTGTATACACATGCAGAAAATAGTTAAAAGTATAATAAATACAATAATAAAGCAACTGTCACAATAACAACAACAGAATATAATATTTCTGAGCAAATCCAACAGCAATGTGAAAGATTATTAAACATATTTTTAAAGAAATGAGGATAAATGGAGAGATATACTATAGTAGTGAATGAGAAGTGTATTACCAAAAACTGGCAATTGTTCCCAAATTATGGTCTAAAAGATTCAATTTGTATGAAAATACAATACAGTTCATCATGGAACTTCAGCTGATTCTAAAGTCCCTACGGAATTATCAAAGGCCAAGAACAGACAAGATTATTTTGGAGATGAAAAAGAATGAAGGAATACTTGCCCTAGAATTAATGTAGTGCTGTAGCAATTTAAAGAGTGTTATATTGTTATAGAAGTAGATAAACTGACTACTGGAAGGAATCAGAGAGGTCTGTAAGCACATGCATACATATATAGAAGCTTGGCATGTGGCAGACATACAGTGTATTGGAATAATTAAATATTCATATTAAAAATACACCTATCATGTATCATATATAAATGTAAACAAACTGTACCCGTAAATTTTTATTTCTTCGGGTGAAAAAGATCTGAGACAAATATGGCAAGACATCAACAAATTTTTCAACTGAAGTAGTAGGTACCTAAGTATCCATTGTATCCTGTCTCTAAGTTTATGTGTTTGAAGTATTTGATGTTTAAAAATAGCAATGGAATACTATATTTAAACAGCTTAGTTATTGGGTATTTTTTAAAAGACAATGGGACAAAATTTGAAATCATTAAAGACTAATACTTTTTTACTGGAGTTATTGAATAAAAGAGAAAATTATCAAAACAAAACATTTTTAAAAATTAGTTAGAAACACTATTTTTTAAGCCCTAAAGAATCTTGAATGAAAATTTTACATGCAATATGTTATTAGCAGTGAAGCCTCAGAACTTAGTTCACTAATTTGAATAGTGTTGTATTTACTTATGAATCAGAAATTTAAATCTTTCACATACGTTGATTGACTCCTTTAATCCTCTGATATTTGTTATTTGACACGTGGCTTTGTGTGTGCACATACCATCCATTTTGTACTTGTAATTAAACCACTGAAATTATTTGCCCAAGAAAATTCTACAAGCCAGAAATCTAGAAATAATTTTATGTTTGTATTCAGCAGTATAGTGAAAAAAAATACAAAATGGCTGAAAACTGTTTTTCCCACAAATATAATAATAAGTTAGCTATTAACTATCCTCATTCTTAATGGTGAAACACAAGAGGCAGTAAAGATATTCCCATCTCCAGTTCTAAATTCTCCCCTGAAGTCCAGACTCCTATACACAAGTGTCTGCTCCACACTACCCTGGGATATCAGATGGATGTCTTAACCTCAGAAGAACCAAAACTCTTCACAGCTGCCCTTGCTGCACCAGACCTCTTCTTCCCTGAATCTTCCCCATCTCAGTACAGTATTCCTTTACCCATCCAGCAGTCAACCCACAGCAATTGTCCTTGATTTTTCTTTTTCTCCTACCCTAATAGCAAAACAATCAGTAAATTGTGACAGCTCTACCTTCAAAACGTATCCAGAATCCATCTACTTTTTCATGCCCATTGCTAGCTTGTTTGTCCTAGTACCATCATCTTTCACCTAGACATCCCTACAGACTGAAAAATGGCCTCCCTGCTTCCCTCTTATCCTTCCCTATCCATTTTTCAAGTAACAGCCAGAGTGATTTTTTTTAAGAAAGTAAACCACATCAAATAACTTGACTTGTGCTCTAAATAAAATCTGAAATCCTTCCCTTAGCCAGTGAAGTTTACACCAGCTTATTCCCGCCAAACTTCCCACCCGCGTTTACCACTGTTCCCCTTTCCCCTTCCCGTATTCACTAAATGACAGACACAACCATCATCTTCTTGCTTGTCCAATACCATGAGCCTTAGAGCCTTCTGGATTCACTATTCATTCATTCCCATCCCTCCTGATCATGAGGGACCAGCATCTTTGTCTTACCCACCTAAGACATGACCTCTTCAGGAAGCCCTTTCCTGGCCATTGAAACTACAGTACTGCTCTTCAATCACCCTATATTTCACTCTCTTAGCTTTACTTTATTTCCTCACAACTCTTATCATTGTCTGCAATTATCTTGTCCATTTCTTTGTCTCCCTGTTGACTATCTCCGCCTAACTAGAAATTATGCTTTACGACAGAGGAAGCCCGACTGTCTTGTTCACGACTTTATTCCCTGGGACACCTGCTAGACCCTCAAACACAGGTCCTCGAAACACTACTGGGATCTCAAAAATATTTGTTTAAAAAGTGAATACAATTCTCTTAAAAATCAGCAACCAGAATATGATGTCTGACATCGCTACTACTCAATGTTCTTGAAAGTTCTATCTATTGTAAACTCATAGAAAAACAGCCAAAGGATGCTTAAAGGATAAATAAGAGTTAACTAGGAAATATTTATAAATGTATAAAATATTATTTAAGATATATATGTATATACACATATATATGTGTGTATTCACACACATATATTCACACATAACCAGGAAATATTTAAATATATAATATATAACGTTATAGTTTTTGTGTAGTTAAAAATTACCTAACTACTTGGAGGAAACATACATTTACTTCACTCCTTAAAACTAAATAAATTTTTGATGTATCAAAGAGCTGAATATAGAAATGAAACTTCAAGACAATGGGAAAAATATGGGGGAATTTTTTGCATCTCAAGATCGGGCGAGATTCCTAAGCAACAAAAAAATAATAAAAGTCACAATGTATGAGATCTTTAGATTTGGCTACATAAGAATTTAAATTTCTATTTATTAAAAATAGTACTATAAATGAAATTAAAAGCAAATGTTGGCTTTGAAAAATACTTTTCAAATTTATGACAGAAAATGTTCAATTTGCTTAACATGAAAAGTCTCATAAATCCAAAAGAAAAATGGATTAAGTGCGTGAATTCTCAAATTTATAAAAATAGAACCACCATGGAAAAGCTGTTTGCCATCACTAGTAATTCACATTTACGTGTTATAAAAACAAGATATCATTTTCATTTCTTAAATTGTTAAAGATTATTTTTACAATTTCCAGTGTCGATGAGGGTGAGTTGAAATGAGCATGCTCGTGCACACATGGTGAAATTATAAATTTATAAATTTTTTTTGGAAAAAAATAGCAAACTGTGTCAAAGGTTTTAACATGCTCTTACTTTTGGCCTATTCTACTTCTGGTCCTTTGTTTTAAAGAAATGGAGATGCATAGATTTAAGTTTAAGGTTTGTTAGAGTGTAACATAAAATATTAAAATGTGAAAACATGTAAGTATCCTACAATTAGAGTATTTCTTAAAAATAAGCCCACATCAATAGAAGATTATTGAAATAATACTTTTGCAGAACTTTTAACAACATGGATGGGGGTATTTCCAATATACATTACTTCCCCCTTATCCATGGGAGATACTTTTCAAGACCCCGAGTGGATGCCTGAAACCAGAGATAGTATCAAACCTTATATATACTATGGCTTTTCCTATACATACGTACCTATGATGAAGTTTAATTTATAAATTAGGTACAGTAAGAGATCAACAACAATAATAAATAATAAGTAGAAGAATTATAATAATATCCTGCAATAAAAGTTACCATAGATCTTAGTAACCTCAGCATACAATATTTTTTCTTATTGAGAACTTTCACCTTTACACTTAAAGGAAGCACTTTATATCTTTTCTTTGGCATATCCAAATTGCCAGCATCACTACTCTTGTGCTTTGGGGCCATTATTAAGTAAAATAAGGGTTACTTGAATATAAACACTATGATACTATGACAGTCCATCTGACTCCAAGAGGGCTACTAAGTGACTAATGGCCGGGTAGTGTATAGAGCGTGGATATGCCGGACAAAGGGATGAGCTATATTCCAGGTGGGATGGAGTGAGTCAGTGGGCGATTTCATCATGCTGCTCAGAATGATGTGCAATTTAAAACTTATGAATTATTTCTAGAATTTACCATTTAATATTTTTGGACCACAGTTGACTGTGAGTAACTGAAACTGTGGAGAGCCAAACTGCAGATGAGGGAAAGAGTACTCCACTGTAGTGAAAAACCTCAGTTAGGTCTACATATTATGAATCAGTCAGGATAGGCAAGGTTCAACTGTAGTAACAAAAATATCCCGAATTTCATGACTTAAACAAGAACTTATTTGTTATTCTCACGGCGTGTATAACGTGGGTCAGCAAGGGGTATCTGTCCATGGTAGTCATTCGTGAATCTGGGCCGACAGAAGATCCATCTCAAGAACAGATGCTTTGATGATTACCATGGCAGGAAGAAGGAAACATGAGGAATGATGCACCAGCTCCTACTTCACTCCTGTTCGTATTTCACTGGTCAAAAGAAGTGACATGGCCACACCCACCTTTAAAGTGTGTGGGGAATTGCAATAATACCATGTATATCCCAGAAGAGCTTTATGTGTCCCAAGTTTAAAAAATGTATTTAGGAAAACTCCAACAGTATTGTAGTTCTAATGTCGCATGGTAGGTTCAGAGGTATTCATTTTATGATTATGCTTCATACCCTACATGTCTATCACCTATATCAGATATTACATCTAAAAAGGTAAGAAAGTAAAAATGGAAAAATAAAAATAATCACGTGGTTGGGTCAGGAATTTGAGGCGTTTAAAAGCAGCCATTCTGTGTCCTAAAACTTCCTAACTTATTTCATAAGACATAGTTTGAAAATTAGTTTAAAATTATTAGATTATAATTTAGTATTTAAACATTTGAATAAAAAAGGGTTTTCTTTCATATGAAGTAATGGATTTAATCAAAGAAGTTCATTTTCCCCTACTCATCTACTCCTTTATCAAGCTTAAACACTGTAATCTCAATAATAATATTATATGAGATATGGAGTTTATGGTTCAATTTTCAAATTTTAAAATTCATATCTAAAGATAACTACACATTAATACAATGGGACTAAAATGCTTGCAATCACACTAATTTTTACATGTGTACACATACATGTATAATCACACACCCAAATAGATATGAATCATGCATCTATATCAATCAATCAAAAGTTAAACAATGTACACTGTGGTCTTACCTTCTCAAGAGAAATTATTCAGTTTCACAAATATGTTTCCCACTGGCTGCTAACAATTAGAGAGCAGCTTTTTTGCTGCTGTTTGTTTGAAGGAGAACCAAGATGAAGAGTAAAATCACATATTGATTTCATTGACCCATGCTCTAGTCGTACACACATAAATATTAAAGCCAAAATCACTGCTCTAAACACTGCTGTTAAGTCTGGTCTTGGTGTAACTACAAAGAGATCCACTTAGCTCCTTTGTTTCAGTCCATCTTAGCAGTATTTTGTCCCTAGATAGTTCTCTGTTTTAAGTAATAGGGTTTTTATTTTATTCTCTATGACTATGTGTCCCTAACATCCCATTATCCCTGACTCACTAACTTGACTCTCTGCCACATTATCTCAGTTCTGCTGGAATTATTATGCTACTTTGCTTTTATTTTGTTTGCATAAACATTTATATAGTTCTTGATCTTCAAATAACAAGGCTGAATCCTAATATCAGCTGCTTGACTACATAATATTTATTGCCATTCCATCTGATTTCATTCATTTGTTCGTTGATCCATTCAACCATTCACTCACTTGACAAATATTTATGGAGCATATATAAGTCAGGCACTAAGTTAGGTTTTGAGGAACAATAATAAAGAGACCAACTTCACTTTGCTGTAGCGGCAATAGCCGTGAGACATAAAATTATGATAAGGTGGTGAAAATCCAATCCATTCTTCTTGTCATGCATGAAGACAGGAATAAGCTCTGCTTACTTACAGGGATTGGGAAAGACTTTATGATGAAGCTGACAATTCATCTGGGACCTGACGCATTTTGGGGTACCAACTTACAATACAGAGGAAAAGAACATTCTGTGGAGTAGAAATAGCACATTTAAATGTATGGAAACATAAAAGCCCATATGCATCAGGATTCTAACGTAGACTGGGTGGAGAGAGTGCAAGTTCTAAGAAAGGAAAAATAGTAGAATAAGACACTGAAAGGAGATATAGGGGCTCAGTTCTTTTAAAGTGGGGAAGCTGATTCTGAGAGCTATTTGTTGAGTTTTGTTTTTCATTTTCTTCATATATACTCTGAAAAGTAAGTCTTCAAATAAGTTCAGATTTATGTTATTCCAAGAAGCTTGTTTTTTTAAAAAAATATAGGAATTCACTGATGGAGTTAACATAAGGAGTAACATAATGACTGATATATGTGACTTAAGATCATTTTGACAGCCGTTGGAGGACGGATTAGCTAAAAGCAAGACTAAGCTGGGAAACCAATTAGAAGGACATTGCAATAGTTCTGGAAAAGAAAAACAATGAGATCCTAAACTAAATTGAAGTAGTGGTGGTAGACAACAGAATTGTTTGGGGATATATTTAGGGAATAAAATGGTAATTATTCAAATACAGAACATGAGTGGAGTTTGTTAGAGGAGTCAATTAAGGGACAAGGCAAGCTTAAAGATTACACATAAGTTTCTGGATTTGATAATCAAATGGAATTTTGGTGCTAATTATCATGAGAGAAAATATAGGAGGAAGAGGTCAGTAGGCTATGAAGTTTGGGAAAGGCTAATGAAGAATTCCGCAAGAGGTATAGTGGGTAAGTGTATCTGTAGGGAGCTGTTTTAGATTATTTTGAAGCAATCTTTTCTAATCCATTCACATGGACCAAACAAATTGAGCCTTATTAACTCCTGGCCTATTTGGTGCTTGGGTGGACAAAGAAAGAAACAGAAGGAAAGAGAGGTACCAACTGCCTGTTGTCTCCCAAATCTCCTAGTCATTGCCTCAAGGTAGTACATTTTCACGATCTGAGCTTCTCTTTGGCGTAGATATGGCTAGGGCAGACTAGGTTTTAGAAAACAACGGGCCTTAAGTAACAGAGCTGGGAAACAAGCAACCTCACTAAAATGAAGTTCTGTCATTTTATCTTTTGTCTGAATGATTGTTAAATGTACTTGATCAGCCCAGAACTTCCTTCTCAGTTCCAGATTACCTATCCCACCATTTATTTACCATTTATCAGAATGTCAACCATTTCTGACGATCTCTCTTGGGATATCAGAAAAGGAAATTAGGCGTCAGCCTGTCCATGGAGAATTTCACTTTTTCTTGAATTATTGTTACTATGTCATCTTGGAAAAAAGAATATTGTTATTATGTCACCTTGAAGAAAAGAAAAGCTAGAGTCATATTAAATTGATTTTGGTTTAGAGTATACTCCTTTGAGAGAATGTATATAATTGTGTACTGATCCAAAAGACTCATCCACAAAGAAAAAATTAAATATCTAATGTCAGGAAACTGTGTCTCCACAGGCAAGGTAAAGAAATTGCACTGATAAATAAATAAATTTACTTCTTAGAGTAGGACTCAGAAAAAAATAAATAAATGAAGCTTACACTTAGTCCTATACACAAGTGTCTGCTCTATTCTATACTGGGATATCAAACAGATGTTTTAACCTCAAAAGAGCCAAAATTCTTCACTCCCAATGTTATGGTAGTTGGAGATGCCACCTGTGGGAATTTATCTGGGGTCAATAAGGTATGAGAGTGGGGCCCTCATGATGGGATTAGTGCCCTTAAAAGAAGAGATACCCAAGAGCTTACTCTCTCTCTCCATGTGCTCATACCAAGGAAAGGCCACGTGAAGACACAGCAATAAGGCAGCTGTCTACAAGCCAAGGATTGAGATCTCACCAGAAACCAAATTGCCCAGCACCTTGATCTTGGATATGTGGAAGTAAAAGTAGCCTTGACTTGAAAGTGCTACATGGGAAACAGTGTCCTCAGAGGAGAATTACATTTCAGTTAGTGTTAAAAGGTTAAGGAGTCACAGAAGGGGTTAAGGATATAAAGAATTTTGCTGGAACCTTGATTTCCAGGGAACATTGTACAAGGATCCCAGGAAGCAGGCCCTATCTCCTGACCCAGACAATGTACATTTGACATGCATATTTACGGAGCCTTTCTTTTAAGCCATATGGGGCTTGAGGCCCAGGGAATAAGGGCTGGCCTGGGACTCCCAAGATTCTTGGGGAGACTGATAAGAACAAGAATAACGGGCCTCATGAGATCAGTACAGATGGTCCCAAACCATACAATGCAGATGAGGTTGTGAATGTTGCAGGAGGGAGAGTGGGGAGGTCTCCCAAGAAACACACACACATATTTAGGGGTCCCACCTGATTGCTACTGATCATTATCATTCCGCTTGAGCCTGTAAATGCTTTTTTTGATGCCTGCAGTAGAATGGTCTTACTTCAAGTGCACAGACTCTCTGTCATTTGGGGAAATGTTTGAGTAGATAACTTAATATTTCAGTTTCACATATAAAATTTCCTAAGGCTGACTTTCATTAATAATCTATTGTCTTCTAATAAACCACAACTATTTTCAACAATTCTGTTCTTTGATACATTTTTCTAATTTTTATAGTATGACTCTCTAATTTGAGTTTTCTGCTTGATTAGACAGAACTGTCAGCTATAGCAATTACTCTAGTTATGGTCTAGTTAAAAATAATCCGGCCTACATGAATTTATCCAAGATCCCTGAGTTAAGACAAGGGCTGTGGTAGCTTAGTTAACTCAGTAAAATTGATTTCAGATTACAGGATCAAGAGAACATTGTTGGTCCTCTGGGAACCACATGACACCAAACACAATGACTGAGAACCAGCAACAGTGGTGATCAAGAGCTATTCCAGGAATACAAGACTGTAATTATCCCATTGTCACTGAAAATCATGTTGTTCAGCACTGTTCCATATAGCTCTCCATGATGAGTGAGTAATAGCATCCTACGTCCATATTCATGGAGCCTTTCTTCTAAGAATCTCAACTAAGGGAAGCATTATTTTCATCACCCATCAAAACAAATAGGAAGAAAAAAAAAAGACCAGTACAATAAGAACAAAAATAAATAAATAAAACAATGGTGTTCTAAAATTTCTTTGTTAGTGTTAAGCCTAAAAGATATTCAAGATTCTTGAGTTTGTTCATCTAACAAATATTTATTGAGTGCTTATTGTGAGCTGCACAGTACGTTAGGTTCTGTTAGGGAACAATGCTCTCTTCCAAGAACTGACAACTTAGAAGACATTCAGCCTGAATGTACCTCAAAATCCCCCTGTCGCCTTGCCAATCTGGGCCTTGTCATTCAGGCTGCTTAGTTTAGTTCAGCTTTGGGTATCTGGCTACATCTGTACAGATGCAGTGATTAGTTCATATCTGTAGCCCACTATGAGGAAGGCACATGAATATTAACACAGCTTTTGAGCCATAATTTCAGAGGGCTACACTTTGGGATTTCTGAGCCCAGGGAAGCCATACCTGAAAAAACAGCGAGCACAAGAGCAGAGGTACAGCAGGCTGAACTAGAAAATCCATAAGTAAAAAAATTGGGGAAGGTATGTGTATTTGGGAGGAAATCTTCAAAATGCCTCCCAGAAAATCTTCATCAGGACACTGCTCCGTTTAAAACTCTGTACTGTTTTCCTCCTTGCCCGTGGTTTGATTCCAAATTCCTTTACTAACTCCAAAGGCCCTGCTTTATCTCCCGGTCTGCCTTGGTTTTGCCTCTGAGCCGGTTTAACGCTGTTTAATCCCCCTGAAATGTTCTTCCCTGTGTCCTCACTTGTATAACTCCTCCTCAACCCTCAGGGCTTAACAGAGTCATCCATTTCCTCCAGAAACCTTCCATGACCCTCTCTTCCCCACAGAAGGGGTTACACATCTTTCTCTCTGTGCTGCTACAGAATCCTGTATTCCTTCCTCCCTGGTATTGTACCATAATAATCATCTTCTGATTTGTCTATAGTTAGGAGGTCCCTATAATTTATTGTCCAAACTAGGACACTTCTGAGATAAAAAGGGGCATAAAAATAACTACAAATTTATGCGTTTAAAAAATAAGCCCTTACTAACTGAAAAATGGATTTTAGACCTATACAAATCCTGTAAAAGTATTTTTTAAATGAAACTATTTCCTTTAAAAGAGTAATATATTTGTACTCATTAAAGCAAAAAATCTTCGTATTAACCATTTGCACATTAAAAATAACTTAAGCGGGAAGATTATTCTTGTTACAGATTCATATTTTTTAACTAGCTTCTTAGTTGTACCTGCAATCCTGTGTCACTCTTACACCACATCAAGTTGTTTTATCAGAAAACTTGATGAACGCTATTCTTGAAAAGGATTAGTTATGCATCAGAAACGGGGGAGGGAAAGGAGGCTGTTTATTGCTGATTATTTTTGAGATTTAACCCCATGTTAATCTGAAAACCGTTGACTGCACTTGACTCACACACTGTTAACTGAGACCATGCTGAAAGCAAAACGTGGGATTCTAAAAAAACCATCCCAGTATCTGGAAACCATAGGTAAAAATGCTTCCTTAAAATATGAACAATCCAGAAGAAATGCTAAACCTATGAGCTACCGAGGTAACAGATGTCAACCGGACATGTAGTGGACTATGATTACCATCTCTATATCCCATAGTAGAATATATATTTTCATGAGGACAGTAGACTAGCCCAGTGCCTGGTATATAATAGGCTCTCAATACAAAATTTTTGAACTAGTCATTAAAAACTTTTTCTCAATAAATACAATTTAAATAACTTTGGCATGAGAAGGTAATGGAGTCTTATCTTGAGGCCACTAGCACGAATAATAACTCTCTCCTTTCCTTACCACTATAATTTATGCCTTATGTGAACGTTATTTTAACTCAAAATTTATTCCATAAACTATAATTTATAATAACACAATATTATAACATATGTAAATTAAAATCTAACTTTATACGTTATGTTTTTCTTGAACGTAAAGAGGTTTAAAATGCTGCAGAATAAACCACCACAAATTGAGTGGCTCACAACATCCATCTACCATCACACAGTTCTATGGGTCAGAAGTCAAAGCCTGGCTAGGCTGGAATCTCTGGTTAGGGTGTCACATGGCTGAAATCAAGGTGTCAACCAAGCTGGGGTCTCATCTGGAACTTGTAGTTTTCTTTTTTTTGAGGAAGATTAGCCCTGAGCTAACTACTGCCAATCCTCCTCTTTTTGCTGAGGAAGACTGGCCCTGAGCTAACATCCATGCCCATCTTCCTCTACTTTATACATGGGACGCCTACCACAGCATGGCTTTTGCCAAGCTGTACCATGTCTGCACTTGGGATCTGAACTGGCAAACCCCGGGCCGCTGAGAAGCGGAATGTGCGAACTTAACTGCTGCACCACCAGGCCGGCCCCTGGAGCTTGGGGTTTTCTTTTAAATACATTTCAACTGTTGGCAGAATTCAGCTCCTTGAAGTTGTAGGACTGAGACTCTGAGACCCTAAAAGACTCTCCCCTCTCTAGCAGTTCGAAAATCGGCTATTTGCTTTCTTCCTCTAAGCTATCAAGAGAGAATCTCCCTGATTCTTTACATTTTCAAACTCTAGATCCCCTATTCAGAGCTTACCTGAGTAGATCAGACTCCCCTTAGATGATCTCCCTTCTGACTAACTCAACTGATTAGGGACTTCAATTGCATCTACAAAATCCACTTTGCTTATAATAAAATATAATAATAGGAGTGATACTACATTATATGCACAGGCTTCACCCACACTCGAAAGGAGGGGATTACATGGGGTGAGTACACCCCCCCCCCAAATTCATATGTTGACGCCCTAACTCCCAATGTGATGGTAGCTGGAGATGGCGCCTTTGGGAGTTTATCTGGGTTCAGTGAGGTATGAGAGTGGGGCGCTCATGAAGAGATTTGTGCCCTTAAAACGAGAGACACCAGAGAGCTTACTCTCTCTCTCCATGTGCTCACACCATGGAAAGGTCATGTGAGGACACGACAAGAAGGCAGCTGCCTACAAGCCAAGGATTGAGCTCTCACCAGAAACCAAATTGCCCAGCACCTTGGTCTTGGACTTCCCAGGCTCTACAACTGTGGACATAAATTTGTGTTGTTTCAGCTATCCAGTCTATGGTATTTTGTTCTATAGCCGAAACAGACTAGGAGAAGTGGGAATCTTGGCGGCCATCTTAGAATTCTGCCTACAGCAGGAACATAATGAAACTGGCATGGTTGTGCATCTCTTGGGTTCTTGGAGGTAAAGAGGGCAATCCGCTGTGTGTTTTCATGTCCTGACTCTTAGATACAGAAAGGACCTTGTAAATAAATGTGTTCCACCTGAGATGAACACAGAAAGCACTGACTAATAGTTCAACTTGACAAGAATAGGCCATGGTAATTCCCTGTGCTGAGTATAGTTATAGAGCTGTGAGATGGCAGACAAGGGAGATTTAGGGAAATTTGGAGATTCAGAGTTCTCAGCCTGATCATATCTGCCACAATCTTTCCATCCTACTTGTTGGAATCCCACGCCTTCCCCAGCAGTGCCTCTTTCATCCCTCGAGAGCCAATGAATCGGTATCTCATTGGCGCTGCAACTGCAGCTTTCACAATCCAGTCCCAGTGGCAGTCCTCAGCTTATCTGCTCTCGGATTTTGGAGATGAGAGAGATTTGTTCAAAGTTGCCATCAAGGCCTTATCGTTTTCCACGCATACTCTGAGTTAGAATTTTAAAACTTTGAGTTCCTCTTTTTCTTGCGTAAGCTCTCTAGGGCATTTATAAGAAACCAAATATACAAACAATATTAATAATCACTATCATTTCTCTAACAACTGAATTACTCAGCCGTTTGATCTCTCCATAGCTTATCTTGCATCTTCATTATCTCTTGGTGCCACCAAGGGTAATTTGAATATTTGCGATGGTGACACAGAACATAGATTCCCACTCTCCCTGCTCCTGGCAAGGTTACCCACATACACCTCAAATATGTGAGCAACACCAATCCAGAATCTTACTTTGTGGGTCTGCTTTCCGGAGCTATGCCTGCTACCAATTACTTTATCAGTCAGAGATCCCAAAACACATGGCTCTTTCAGTTTTGAGCTCCATTTCATAGGTTATCTTTTGTATAGTATTGCGGGCAGGATTTAGTGACTACACCAAGAAATTGTGCAGTACTCCAGGAACGGTAATAGCTGAGGTCAGTTACTAACAAGCCTGATGTCCAAAAGGAAAGAGCAGTTATTAGAATCCAAAGAGAGAGCTGTACGAAACAAATTGCCTGATGGGAACTATGAATAAGACCAGGGTAAAAAAATATCCCAATATCACTCCCCTTCCACCTTTCTAATCTCCTGCCAGAAACTTTCATTGGCCAAAATGACCTAAAAGCCATAAAATAAGGAGGCTCTTTGATGTTATCTATGTGGGCAGCCTTCCCAAACATAGAACAAGATGGGCAAGGATACAAGTTGTATCCGGAGGGTAACACAGAAGATATCCAAGTCATATTCAGTAATTCATAAGACATGTATGAAAGTAGAGACGTGTAAAGTTAGGGGTATTTCAGACTAATACCTCCTAAGGAGGAAAAAAATGTGTGCCGCTTTAATCAAATTCTCCAGGAAATTCTTAACACTTCATTTTAGTATATGTTATAGACAAAGTCTAAAGGAAAATTCTGAAAAACTGAAATATGTGTCAAAAATGGAATAATTTAATCCAAGATTTTAAGCATATTTAAATAAATAATGAATATGATGTAATAATTGAAATATAGAGGATATATTTCAAATTTCTGTCTCTTCATTATAAACTAATACTAAATTTAGTATTAAAATAATAAAGAATAATTTAACAAAAATCTGAAAGTAGGACAAAAAGAAAAAAATACGTACTCTAACACAAATATAATTAGGTATTTGGTTTATGCTTTTACAGCCTTTTCCTTTCTTTCTGAGCATAGATCTATTTTTTTAGTGTAGCTGGCATTTTATGCCTCTGTAGCATCAGATAACTGTGCTGAGAAATTGGGTGGACACTGAAAGTTAATTTCAAAGGAGGTACTTCCTGGAGAGCTAATTGTACACAAATGCACATGATTACTCATCTGCCTATAGTCACATGTTCTATGCTCTGCTACACTTGTGAGATTATCACGGCTAAAATGCTAAGTCCTACCAATAACTATCAGGGCAATGCGAGAGTGCTTTTGGCCCCAGACTAGAACCTCTTATTATTTTTTAAAGGGCACACCATTGCCAAACCTTGCAGCTCTAAAACTACAGCTGCTCCGGTAAACATTCCCAGATCTGTCAGGAGCTCCAGCCACCTAGGTTTCTAGTCCCTCTCTCATGTTGTGACAGAACCAGACACTGCCTAGGATTACATCGATCCTTTGTCAAGCTCCAGACACCAGCCCAGATAGACCCTTCCCGGAAGGTAAGCCTCTTTGGCGTCTTTGATTCCTTTATTTCCGGGGGATCTGATCTAGACCACCTCAATCCATCAGAAATGTTTTTCTGAAAGGAAGGATAAGGTTAGGATTCCTTTCCTCCTAAGGGATCCCTCTGTAAATTGCTTCAGTTCCTCCCACAGGAACTGCTCCTTAAACCAAGTGGTATTGCCATCTTTTCAGGCCAGAGAAGGTCCTGTTTCAACTGGCTGTGGAGCAATGGGTGTCAGAATGGCTTACAATTTCATGAATAAAGAAAATTTTTCAAATGATTAAATAAAAATCAGCCCTAAGGTTATTCACAGCTCCCTTGACACACATCGAAGATGCTGACAGAGTGTCGTAAATTCTGCCTCTTCAGGCACCCACATCATACACAAGAATAATTGTGTTTAATCTACTTTGTATCCTCTTTATTTGACTTAACATTATATTCTAAATATTTTCAATTTTTTAATAAAGTATAATAAATTTAAGTGGATATGTACTATACAAAATACTTTTAACTTATATCTAACAATATAATTCCTAAAAGATATCATAAAAATATTGGGATAGTAATTCTACTGTTGATGTTTAACTTTATCGTGCCATGGTCTCTTGAATTAAATACATTGATAGGTGAAGATTTGGGAGAATTTCTTTAAAAAAAGGAAAGGAAAATTTTTATAACAGAAGAGAGGGTGACAACTTATGGGACACATACAGCCTGTTATCTACTAAAGCTGAAATTTTGTAATGCAGCATGGTGATGGAATTTTTGATGTGTTGACTTAGTAATGCTACAAATCCCAGTTATTTGATCACATACTAATTTAGGTAGTATCGTGAAGGTATTTTGTGGATGTAAGCAACGTCTATAATCAATTGACTTTAAGTAATGGAGATTATCCTAGATAATTTAGTTGGACCTGATTCCGTCAGCTGAAAGGCATTAAGAGAAGGGTTGAGGCTTCTCTGAGGCAGAAGAAACTCAGCCTGTGGCCAGCAGCTGCCACCCATACTCAAGAGTTCCAGCCTGCCCTTCCTGATGGCCTGCTGTAAGGATTTTAGACTAGCCTAGCCAGTCCCCACAATCATGTAAAAACAATTCCTTGCAAAACATCTTGTAATACATATCTTCTAATGGTTCTGTTTCTTTGAATTAACTCTGACTAATACAGGTTTTGGTACCAGAAGTTGTTCTAGAGGAACAGAATCATAAAGATGAGTTTTCTGAATTGTTTCTGGGGTTTCTGGAATTGGTTCTCTCATCTGATTAGAGTTAAAGGCACTAGTGACTCTCTTTCCAGTAATAAAGAGGGCATGAGAAATCCATTGCATGATATGTGAAAGAGATACAAAAAATATCACCCTTGGATGCCCTAATCAAATACCTACAGAGGGTGGGGTTATGGGTCACCCTTATGTATTTGCTTCCTTAGAACATTTCAGTCAAACTAAGGAGTATAATGGCATTGGCCAATTGCTCCTAACAGTGCTGGAGAAAGTACAGAAAGGAAAGAATTATCTCAGGGCTTCCAAATCCCAGCTCAAGTTCTGCATAAATGACCTGAAACCTCTTTATATGCTCTGAAAGAAACCTTTATCTTCTACAGTTAACAGGGCTGAGATTTCTGAAAATTAAACCCAGAGTCTCAACCGGTGAGTGGCTGGCTTACAACACAAATTGAATACCCAACCTGAGTATCCAAATTGAATATCCTCAATGTGTCTTCTGTAAAAATAAGGTCCATAATTGGGAAAAATGTGATCCTGAAAATTGGAATGAGGATATATAGACAGATTCCAATGAAGCTGAGGACATCGAACCCTTAAATATTGCCATGTTTTCTTTGCCAGTAGAAACAGCTATTACACCTCTACCTAAGAAAGTCAGCCTGCTTTACCTGAAGAACCTATATTTGCCTTGCAAGGTACTGTTGATTCTCCTAAGTATCTAGCTCCATCACCCCTGTCTGCTTCCAGACCTAAAATTAGACCCAAGTCCCCTTTCTGCTTCTAAATCTATAACTAAATTCAAGTTCCAACAGATTCCAAAGAGTAAAGTACAGAGTATGACCCACAAGCAAAAGAACTGCATGATTTTTCCAATTTACACATACAGAAATCTGGGGGAATATGCATGAAAATGGATCTTAAGAGTGTGGGTCATGGTGGAAGGAATGTAAACTTGGACCAGGTTGAATTTATCGATATGGGCTAATGGGATCATGTTGTACCAAGCAGGCCTTGAGGGCACAAGTAAGTTGCATGAGGAAGTGACCGATTGCCCTTGGCGCTACTCCTGTTACATTATCTTCTCTCTCTCTCTGCATACACCTACCACCTCATAGGGAGTTTCCTACCATCAATAAACTGAGGAAGAAAAACCTGGACTCTTGATTACAGATAGTTCTGCACATTGTGCAGGCACCACAAGAAAGTGGACAGCTGCAGTGCTACAGCTTTTTTCCGGTACACTCTTGAAAGACAGTAGTGAAAGGAAGTCTTCCTAGTTAGCAGAACTTAGAGCAGTTCACCTTGTTGTTCATTTTCCTTGGAAGGGGAAATAGTTAGAGGTGTGAGTCTATATAGTTTAATGGGCTGAGGCCAGAGGGCTTGGAAGGAACGTAATTGAAAAAAGTGGTAACAAGGAGGTCTGCGGAAGAGGTATTTTGATGGACTCTTATAAATGGGCAAAGTAGGTCAATATATTTGTGTCCTGTGTGAACCCTCACCAAAGGATGCCCTCATCAGAGGAAGATTTTAATAATCAAGTGTATAAGTTGAACTCCTGTGTGCAAACAAGTTGTCCTTTTCTCCAGCCATGCCTATCACTGCCCAATGGCTTCATGAACTAAGTAGCTATGGTGGCAGAGATGGGGGTTATGCATAAGCTCACCAACATCTGATTCCACTCACCAGGGCCAATCTGGCTACATCTGCTGCTGAGTGCCCATTCTGCCTGCAGCAGAGGCCAGTGCTGCATCTCCAATATGGAATCATTCCCTGAGTTGATCAACCACCTATCTGACGGCAGCTTGATTGCAGTAGACTGCTTCTATCAAAAATGGTGCTTTGTTCTTACTGGAATGGACATTTCCTCTGTATATGGATTTGTCTTCTCTGCATGTAATACTTCTGCTAAAACTATCATCTGTGGACTTATAGAACGTCTTATGTACCATCACGGTATTCTACATAGCATTGATTCTGGTCAAGGAATTTACCTCGCAACAGTTAAATGTGGCAATGGGCTCATGCTCATTGAATTCACTAGTCTTACCATGTTCTCTATCATCTTGAAGCAGCTGGTTTGATGGAATGGTGGAATGGCCTTTTGAAGACTCAGTTACAGTGCCAGCTAGGTGGCAAGATCTTTCAGGGCTTGGGCAAGGTTCTCCAGGTGGGTGTATATGCTCTGAATCATTGTCCAATATAGGGTGCTGCTTCTCCCGTAACCAGAGTCATATGTCCAGAAATTAAGGGATGAAATGGAAGTAACTCTACTCATTATTATTCCTCGTGATCCACCAGCAAAATTTTTGCTGTCTCCTCAACTGTAGGCTCTTATGGTCTAGAGATCTTAGTTTCAAAGACAGAGATATTTCTATCAGGAGACACAACAATGATTACATAATACTGAATGTTGAGATTGCTACCCAATCACTTTGAGCTTATCATTCTTCTCAATAATCAGGCAAGGAAGCGGGTTACTCTATTGGCTGAAGTTACTGATTCCGATTATTAAGGGGAAATTTGGTTGATATTACACAAAGGATGTAATGAAGAGGATGTCTTGAATACAGGAATCTCTTAGTGCTCCCACGTCCTGTGATTAAAGTCAGTGGAAAACTGCAACCCATTTCCCCCAGGATTGCTAATGACTCAACACTTCAGGTGTAAAGATTGGGGTAACCTCACCAGGCAAAACACCACGGCCAGCCGAGATGCATTCTGAGGGCAAAGGGAATATGGAATGGGTAGCGGAAGAAAATAGTTATAAAGACCAGCCACAACCATGTGACCAGTTACAAAACAAAGACTGTTATAGGTATTTCTTCCTTATTTTGTTTTGAATAAGTTTGCATATATATTAACCAAATATTTTTGTTTTCTCCTCTCTTTTATTCTGTTATCATCCCCCATAAAATGTATTACTATTAATTAACTTTATATCACAATAGGTTACGGGATATCAAAAGAGAAGAGCGAACATCACCCAAGGACTTTGTCCTCTTCTGGGAAAAAACAGGTAAGTGTCTCTACATTTTTAAACAGAATATTTGTATCCTGTTAGGTTAAAGTATGACTTCGTTATTGGCTTTATTTCAATTTTTACTGCGGGTTAAGGAGATGTGTATAGATATCAAACTGGGGTGCTCTGTTTGATATGTCAACTTGGCTAGGCTTCAAGGCCCATTTACTCAAATACTAATCTAGGTATTTTGCAGATGAAATTAAAGTCTATAATCAACTGACCTTAAGCATGGGGGATTATTCTAGATAATCTGGCTGGATCGGACCCAATCAGTTGAAAGGCCATAAAAGGAAGGCTGAGGCTTTCCTGAGAGAAGAAATTCTGCCTCTGGACAATAGCTTCAGCTTATGCCCAAAAGTGTCAGCTTGTTCTTCATGGTGGCTTGCCCTATGGATTTTGGAATTGCCTACACACTTCCCATAAGCTAACTTGTGATAAATTTCTCAATATGTTTGTTGTAAAGGTTCTACTTTTCTGATTGAACCCTAACTGACATAGCCGGGAAGCATTTGTCTACTGTTATCACAAATTAGTAGATTATATACCACTAATAGGCACAAGAAAATCATGGGACTAGACTGAATCTGAAATGGTGACAGTGAGAAAACCTCCAACAAATTGAAAATATTTATTAACAATATATTCTTCATATGCAGTTTGGCCAAATTAGTCTTTTATGCTGAGAATAATTCTCGAAAAATTTCAGCTGTGAGAAATTAAACAAATCCCTGCCAAAGATCTGGCATATTGCTTTATAAATTATTGAATGCATCAATTATTGAATTTGTTTTCTATGAAATCATTTCTAAGATAACTTAGCTTGTCTAGCATGAAGCTGAGCTTAGATTCCTTTTCTATCTGGCAAAGTTCAGGAAGCATTTTATTTGGTCAATGATGGAGAACCACCAAGTCCACTTCTTGGCTCTATCAGAATTTCGTTAAATCTCTCTGCTGCTCCTGAGATTTTCGCATTTAGAAATAAACTTTTTAGGTGTTACTGAAATACTTTCCATTATTTCTTGGAGTTTTTTAAAAAGCGATTTTATGTCTTGGTAGTTTAGCTGTTGACCTTATTTATGATGATCATAATACACTTTCCTGTATTTCCTTTAAAACAATAATATTGCCAACACATATTGAAGGTTTACGATATGCAAGGCATTCTTCCAAACCCATTACAGTGATTATCTCATCTAATCCTGCTTTGAGATAGGCATTGTCAGTATTCCCAGTTTACAGATGAAGAGTATAGGCACAGAGGAGGGAAATAACCTGCCATAGGTCACACAGCTCAGCTCTGTTGAACTAGAACTCACACTCTTAACCACTGTGCATTACTGTGATTAATTTAAAAATGAGAGGAAATTGTCAGTATTTCATAATAATTAATGTCCTAATGACTGATTTTTAATATAGGTAAATTAAATGTGTGTATTACTCTCTTCAAAAACAAACAGAATAAGCTAATTTTTGCTTGGTATGATCCAGATTTTTTTCTTTCCCCCAAATTGATATTGCATAATAGAGAAAATATTCTTGTTACTGATTCATAATACAATGCAGAGTGCATTCTATTTTCAAATTTCTAAAGGAAGAATAAAATTATTATCTTCACTTACCAATATTTTGGCAGTAGACGACAGGTCATCCGAATTAGGATTGGCCTTTCCCCCTTTTTCCTTCCCTCCCATCTTCCCTTCCTTCTTTGCCTTTTTTTTTTTTTTTTTTTTGGAGGAAGATTAGCCCTCAGCTAACTACTGCCAGTCCTTCTCATTTTGCTGAGGAAGGCTGGCTCTGAGCTAGCATCCGTGCCCATCTTCCTCTAGTTTATACGTGGGACGCCTACCACAGCATGGCTGCCAAGCAGTGCCATGTTCGCATCCGGGATCCGAACCAGCGAACCCCGGGCCGCCGAGAAGCGGAACGTGCGAACTTAACCGCTGCGCCACCGGGCCGGCCCCCCTTCTTTGCCTTTTATTATTCCACCTTTTAAAAGTACTTGTGTGCATTTCCCTTTCCCAATTTTAGAAATGCATAAAGCTCTCTACAATTCAAGATTAGCCATGTAGTCATTGGAATTGTGGATGAAACTGGGAAACAGGCAAAAGCAGCAGTATTAGTCATTGTTACCATCTCCTGACCATAAATGATTCCTCTCCAAGCAGTTCTTGCTCCCCGCTCCTCTTTTTAAGAAAGAAACCAAGTGAAATTAATCATGGATATATGTGCCTTTAATACAATTAACTTCCTGGGAGTTTATGCTACAAGACCATGGCTCAGTATCTCTCAAAGAGCTATCTTCTCTTCCCCTTCCTTCCTTCTCTCTTTCCTTCCTTTCTTCTCTGTCCCTCTGTTTGTATGAAAGTCTGCATCTTCCTTTCTCTGACTCCCTTCTTATTTAACATCCACTCTTCTTTTCCATTCAAGAAAGAAAATTTGGGACAGGGCACTAGAAAAGAAGCACAGAGTAACATAGGAGTAAGACTAAAAGCACAGTATTTCCTGGGGGAGATGATGAGTCCAGGGGAAACAGTTCAGTGTCTTTCTTCTTCCTTAGCCCAAGGATGCAAAGGAGTTTTTCAACCTACTCTTTGTAAGACTCTGTTAGGGGAGAAAATAAACAGATAAGAACACTAGGGAGGGCTCGGTTATGTTTGATATTGGAAAATATGGAATAGGATCAGTAAAATGTGCTTTCTCAGTTTGGAGTATAAATCAAATCCAGCAATTTTATATGGCACTCCCCTAATTTGGGAGCTATCCATTGGTACTCAGTGAAATCTAATTCTGACTCTGAGCGAGTCACGGGAGAAGGGTACTTAGTCACCAGGTTCCTCCTTTACAATAAGCCTAACTCTTTAAAGTGACACTGAAAAGCAATTACATAGATATACTGACTGACAAATGGTCTCCTTTCGTAGGGTAGACAGAAGGGATTTGGATAGATGGCACCTGAAGTACCCTGCAGTTAGAGCCCTATAATAAATGTGTACTTGTGAATTTCCACAGAATGCACAGCCTGAGGTGTCCAAGTGAGATTCAAAGTCATGTGTCCTCACAAACAGATGAGCGAAAGAGCGTCATCTCCCAACCTAGCACACACACAGCATGAAATTTAGGACAGCGATTAAGAGCAGGAGCTCAAGAATCAGACCACCTGGTTTCCAGTCCTGACTCTAAGAACTCCAACTGTGTGACTGCAACCACTCAGAGAATTTCTTTTCTCTTCTAACGGTAGTGCTTCCCTTTAGAGGTACAAAATTGAGCAAAGCAATATCTGTGAGATATTGAGCACACTGCCCAGGACATAAAAAGAACTCGGAAAAGGTTAACTTAATTAAAGGAAGAGAAAGATTTAGAGTTGCTTTCAACACTGGAGGATATGATATTTTTTTAAACCGAATTGAAGTGAGTTTATAAGAGAAAGAGTTTAAGATGGCCATAACATTTAGTAGTTATCCTGGGACTCTTGGCGTTCTAGTTGCTTATTCACTTCTCTATATCACCTTCTCCAATTTTCATTAGATAGGACAGGGACTTAGTTTATTCATTCCTGTATTCTCACTGCCATCAGTAGGGGTAGCATATACTATAGTGTTAGTGGAAAAAATAGGGTGGCAAGATATAGTGTTATTTTGGTTTTAACTACTCATTTTATTCCCAAAATATAATTCATAACCTTCCAACAGAAGATTATGACATTTTTGCCCACTGTGTTTTTTAAATTAATTTTTTATTTTAAAATAATTACAGATTCACAGGCAGTTACAAAGATAGTACAGAAAGTCCCATGTACCCTTCACCCAGCTTTCCCCCAACGGTTATCACATAATATCAAACCGGGAAATGGACACCGGGTCAATGTGTATGTAAATCTATGGTATTTTAGCACATGTGAAGGTTTGTGTAGCCACCATCACAATCAAAATATACAACTATTCCATCACCACAAAGATCTCCCTCATTTTACCCTTTATAGTCACTCTCATCTCCCTATTCCTGCTTCCTTAGTCCTTGGAAACCACTAATTTGTTCTCCATTTCTGTAATTTTGTCATGTTGAGAGTGCATATAATAAGTGATTTTTTGAAATGGGATGTTTTGTTGTTTACCATAGTGCCCTTGAGATTTATCCAAGTTGATGTGTATATTAATAGTTTGCTCCTTTTCAGTGTTAACTGGTATTCCTCGGTATGGATGCACCATGGCTTATTTAACCTTTCACCCACTGAAAGACATCTATGTTGTTTCCAGTTTTTGGCTATTCCAAATAAAGGAGCTAATAACATTTGTATAAAGTTTTTTATGTGAATATGAGTTTTAATTTCTTTGGGTTAAATGCCCAGGAGTGAAATTATTGGGTCATATGATAAATATACATAAAGTTTTATAAGAAACTGCCAAACTATTTTCCCAAGGGTCTGTACCATTTTACATTCCCCCAGCAATCTATGAGAAGTTCAGTTTCTTCACATCCGTGCCAGCATTTAGTCATAGCATATGGGTGCTGACATTTTACCAGTATTAGTAAATTTAGAAAACTTACTTCCCTTTATATCTCTAGGCCCCCCCCCCATTTACAATGTCTTAAATATTTCCTCTATATACATTGGAAACTGCATTAGACAGTGTTACAATTTTTGCTTCAACTGACAAATACAATTAAGAAAATTCCAGAAGAGAAGAAAAGTAATATTGTATTAACCCATATTTTTACTCTTCCCATTATTCTTTCTTCCTTTCTGATGTTCCAAGATTCCTGCTCTTCTCATTTTATTTCTGGTTAGAGAAATTCCTTTAGCTTTTCCTTTTAGGGTATGTCTACTGGCAATTCTCTTAATTGTCCTTCATCTGAGAATGTCTTGATTTACCTTTCATTCCTAGACAGTAATTTTGTTAGATATAGAATTCTGGTTGACAGTTCTAGTCTTTCTATACAGAGCTTCCTGAGATTAAGATGGGGTATGTCCCAATGAACCCATTGTCAGTGGAAAATTGTTAAGTCAAAAATGCATTTAATACATCTAACCTACTGAACATCATTATAGCTTAGCCTAGCCTGTCTTAAACATGCTCAGAACACTTAGAGTTGAGCAAAATCATCTAACACAAAGCCTATTTTATAATAAAGTGTTGAATATCTCATGTAATTTATTTAATGCTGTACTGAAAGTGAAAAACAGAATGGTTGTCTGGGTACAGAATGGATGCAAGTGTTTTGGTTGTTTACTCATGTGATAGCATGGCTGACTGGGAGCTGTGGCTCGCTGCTTCTGCCTAGCATCACGAGAGTGATCTAAACATATCTAACGCATTTCTAGCCTGGGAAAAGATCAAAATTCAAAGTACAGTTTCTAGTGAATATGCATCATTTTTGCACCATTGTAAACTCAAAAAATCATTAAGTTGAACCATCGTTAAGTTGGGGACCATCTGTACTCAGAAAATATTGTGCCACTTCCTTCTGGTCTCCATGGTTAATGCTGAGAAATCAGGTATAATTCAAATAGTGTTTCCCATATTGATAAAGTGTTGTTCCTCTCTTGCTGTTTTCAAGAATATTTCTTTGTCTTTAATTTTCAGAAGTTTGATTATTTGTCTTGGCATGGATTTCTTTGAATTTATCTTGTTTGGATTTGTGGAGCTTCTTGAATGTTTTATAACTTTTGTCAAATTTGGGAAATTTTAAGCCATTATTTCTTTGAATACTTTTCCAGTCCCACTCTCACCCTCTTCTCCATCTAAGATTTCAATGACGTGAATGTTAGACCTTTTTCACAGTCTCACAGGTCCCTGAGGCTCTGTTCACTTTTTGTTTTAGTCTATGTTGTCTCTCTTGTTCGACTGGGTATTTCTATTGTTCTGTTGTCACGTTCACTGATTCTTTCCTCTGTTGTCTCCATTCTGCTGTTGAGTCCACTCACTGAGTGTTTTGCTTTGTTTTTTGGTTATTGTATTTTTAAGTTCTGAAAATTCCGTTTGGTTCTTTATATCTTTTATTTCTTTGCTGTGACTTTCTTTTCACTTGTTTCAAGCATTTTCATAACTTCTTGATGAAGCGTTTTTATTATGACTGATTTAAAATCCTAGCCAGATTATTCTACCATTTATTTTATCTTGGTGTTGGCATCTGTTGATGGCCTTTTCTCCTTCAGTTGATGTTTTCCTCGTTCTCGGCTTGATGGCTCATGTTCAAGAATCCTGGACACTTGGAGTATTATGTTACCAGACTCTGGATCTTATTTAAATCTGCTGTTTTAGTCGGCCTTCTCTGACGTCACACCAGTGGGGGAACAGGGACCTTAGGCATTACTTCTAAATGTGAACGGACCTCCAGGCTCCCCACTTGGCCTCCAGTGACACCTGGGAGAAGGCGGATGGGCAGCTTGTTACTGCTGGGCAGGGGTGGGAGTTCAGGTTCCCCACGAGGTCTCCACTGATACCACTATGGAGCTAGGAGGGTGGGGTGCCTTGTTACTGCTCCCTATGTGGCCTCCACTGATGCTGCATCTTGTGGCTTCATTACATTGGGCATAGGTGAAAACCTTCACTAGTCTCTAAGCTTCCTCTGACACTATCCCAGCAGGAAGAGAGAGGGATATCTCATTACTGCCATATTGGAATGGAATTCCAGGCTCCCTATGTCTTCTTCACTGACACTGGGATAGAGAGAGTTCATTACTTTCTGGTAGGGATGAAAGTACAGCACCCCACATGGTCTTTCTGACACGAACCTGGTGAGGGAAGTGCCTTGTTACACCAGGTGAGGGTGGAAGCCTTTGCTGGTGTGGGTTGGGGTGAGGCCATAAATTTTTCTGTGATGTTTGGTTGAAATAATGCAGTTATGATCTACAATTTCTGTCTTCCCCCTTTCCTGGTGATTGGCTTCAGAGAACAAGCTTTTTCCTTTGTGTTTTTTTCTGTTTGTTCCTGTTGGTGTTTATGGCTTGCTGGCTTCTCAAGTACCCAGTCCAGAATATATGTGGCAAAAAGAAAACCCAGTAAACTCACCACCATCATGTTCCCCTGGTACTGTGGCTTCTAGTTGGTCTGCCTTTCTCTCTCTGCCTTTAATAATTTTCTATTTGTTTTATATATAATTTCCAGGATTTGTAGTTGAACTTAATGAGAGGTATAGGGGAAAATGAGTCTATTATATCTTTCTGCCATACTAATTCATATTGTCATTATTTAAAATCCTTTTTTTCAACTGTCCCTATGGAGAGAAAGGAGAGTTGGGGAGAGAAAAATGAAATTGTCTTTAAGCCCACAGCCAACACAAAAATGGATGAGCTTGGATCCCTGGTTTCAAAGCTTCTTGCAAGGCCTGGAAATTTTCTTCTTATCCACTATCCCAAGCTTCCTCCAGGGTCCAAGGGGTAAACACAGAATGGGTGGGGTAGGGAGGGGAAGAGAGTAAGGAAATAGATTGGAAAGGCCCACTGTTGAGAAAGAAGGTGAACCCCACTATGTTACATGATATGGATTAAATAATAAGCTTTATTAGAGAAATTTATAATCCAAGAGCCTGCAAGTGAAGGCCTCAGCTTCCCATTCCTTCCATCAAACCACAGAGAGGGGATTTGGACTCAGGCACTGATGGACACGTGGTGTGTCTTTGAGCGGACAAATCCCATCCTCTTTGTTATTCTTCTTTCTTCTGTGGTAAGCAGTGGATGAATAGAGAATTGAGCTCCAATCAGTTTTGGATTCAGTGCCAGAGGAGTTGGCTTGGAAAGTCAACCTGGACTCCATGGAAAGTTCAGTCTCTTCTCTAATCCTATGGGAAGTTCAGTTCAGGTGCAGCTTCTCCAACCAGAAGGAGGGACTTTCCTGGACCCCAACCTGCCCCTGGCAAGCGTATTGTCCCGGCAACTCAGAATGACATGTAGACATCTCTTCCAGGTACATTTGCTCATTGGATCACACTCACTCCAATGTATACTTCCTAACTATTTCTTCTCCCTGGACACAAAATTCTTTTGATTTCAAATTATTAGTCATAAAAGAAGGACTCAAGTTAGTATATATAATAATAAGAGGGACTTGATGAAATGGATTTTCTTTAAACTGATTAAACAAGTGAAAAATAATACAGTTTCTTTAAAAAGCAGCGAAGTCACATGGCCTCATGACAAAGCAGGGAGTGAAATCCAGGTTCGAATGGCAGTTCCAGGCCTTGCACTGCAACCCAGGCAACCTGAGCTGACTCAACTGCAAGAAAGATGACAATGTTGTTTGTGAGTTTCAAGAAAATGCCATCATCTTTCCTTTCAGTCATTATAGCAAGCCAGATCCACATATTTATTTTTTAAATGTTTTATCTTAATCATAGTAGTTAACTTTGTTCACTGCTACTGCCCCAAAATTAAATCCTTGCTAAAACTTATGTCATTTTACTGTGACAAAATAAGTAATTACACTAGTACTTTAGTCCTGTGTAAACAAAGTAATTAACAGACTAAAAAGGACTTCCACTTTTCAACTGATTGTCATGAGGCTGTGTCAAAGGAGTCAGAGGAAGAGATAAATGAAATTATAAAGCAAAAGGCTGTCAGCACTGACTTCACTAAAATCCAGACTGACTAGAATCAACATAGAACACAACACTTCCTCATTTACTAAGGGATATTTACCATATGTCATATTTTATTAGAAGGGCTTAAAGAAGGCCCTTAACATATGATTGCTGATTAATTGGTGATGTGCATGGACTGAACTGAATCCCAAAATAAAGAAGTGAGTTAGCGATAAGTTCACACATAATAAAATAACAAAGGAATATTCTATTAAATATCAAATCTCTCTTTGTTTCCAGCACAGATGTGCAGGCGACCTGTAGAAAAATTGTCAGTGAGCATGCAATATTTAGAAACATAAATGCAGTCCTTCTGAGGAATATTCTGATTCAATTACTTGGGCTTCTTTCAGAATAAAATTATTCTGAGAGCAACAGACAAAGATCTAATTTCTGGGGAACAAGAGTGTCTGTGTGGCTGTGTGTATGATTGTAAAATCATCTTGATTTTAAATGCCTAGATGCAATATATTGACTTGTGTTGGTGAATATAACAGTGAGAAGATGTTAAATTGTTTTTTAAAAAATATTGATTCTCACAAAGCAAATAGTCCCCACTTTTTTTTTTTCAAAAGGCAACAATGCAGAGATGGAAAAACCGAGCTGTGGTAACTGCAGAGTACAGAGGCCAGGTTGTGTCTTCTCTGTATGCGCCACTGCATATCATCAGAAAGAAAGAACCAAGAAAGACATTATTTCTTGATGACACTGCTGAGCAGAAAGCATATAATGTGGCCAGAACTGCAAAGAGTTGCAGCCTTTGCAACATCTATTCACCACAGAAGGGGAAAGCCAAGGACCAGCAACTGAAGCCTCAGCCTCCCGTTGGCAAGGCAGCAATGAAGAGATGCCTGATGAGCAAGAAGCAATACATCATTCTCATTTTTTGTGAAAAATCAAAATACCTGCTTGTAAAAGTTAATAATGGCTAGAGTATACTGTTTTCTAAATCTCTACCAAGATCTTCAGCGATGGTTCACGCTTTTCACCTCATTCATTTCTAAACATGCACACACACACACACACACACCCCCTCCTTCTTAGGTGGTGCATTATTGTCACCTGCTGCAATCTATGCCGACATCTATGCCAGACCTCAGTGTTCTAATTGGATACAAAAGCAATAAATGTAATGGGACATGGTTAACCGCCCAAAGGCCTATTAGTCTAGTCGGCTGTGACAGCTAGGAGGAAATTTAAGTGGTTCCAATAAATCACCCAGAGGCAGATCGCAACTGTTAATAGAAAGAGAAGTTCAGGCAAAAAGAAACATCTGATGGAAAACACTCTTGCATTATAGGTACCAGTCTACAATTTCTTTAACCCTTACCCTCACTTCTTTCCCTCTCTAGCATCCTCCATACAGAGTGTTTTTATAAAGGAGCAAGCTTGAATGGAATTTTCCTAAATTTGAGTTTTCAATCTGTAAGCTTCCCATAATGTTTTCTTGGCTCAACATTGACCTCATGGTAATTTTTATCAATAAGTTTCCATGCTTAGTATCACATTCTCAAATGGCCCATTTTATGCATGTTTGTGCACACATATGCCACACACACAGGCTGAAACTTCAAAATGAGACCAGCACTACAGTATGGACTCTCGGTATTCACAGATTTAGTATCCCCCCAAACTAGTCACAAAACAAAACTTCAAAGGGCCATGAGGTCAACATCCCTGCAGGAAATTCGGCAATGGTTTTGTGAGGCCATTTCATAGAGGCATTTACAGCACGCTTCAAAGCCCAGGTGAAACGAGTCAAGCCCAGATTTTACAGCTTTCCGACTGCCCAGCTGAATCCCAAGAAGCAGAGCTCCATAAACACGTTTCCTAACCCCAAGGGCACAGGCATTCCACAGCACAGCTAAAGGTAGGCCTATGTCCTTCCATTGGGTGTCTACACACTGATATGCTTCTGTGAGGAATGAGAAGCATTTTGAGCCTGAATACCTGGTACATGCGCCCCACCCATCTCTATGCAGAGCCAGACACAGGACAACCCCAAAGCAGGGCTCAGACTCCCTCAGAAAATGGTTCTGGGTGCATCAGGGTAATGTGGGTAACTGAGCCCCCGAAACCTTACTCCATAGAGGATAGCTATGATCATTTCAGCCTGAAAAAATATTAGTCAGGGGCCGGCCCAGCAGTGCAGCAGTTAAATTCGCAAGTTCCACTTTGGTGCTGGGTTCACCAGTTTTGATCCTGGGTGTGGACCTCTGCACCGCTTATCAAGCCATGCTTTGGCAGGCGTCCCACGTAAAATAGAGGAGGATGGGAATGGATGTTAGCTCAGGGCCAATCTTCCTCAAAAATAAATAATAATATTAATCAGCTGTTACCAAACTCCATGCACAGTCATTGAAAAAAAAAAAATCAATAAATGCAGTGATTGAAGCAGATCTTGAAGATGTAAATTTAAGCAATGTCACTTCCTGGTGAACCCTTCAAGACAAACCAGTAACTAAAGACATTGACTTGTTGTAGAGGGTCGTTAGGACAAGTTAGTTCGATGTTGGAAGATATTTAAGATATGGTCAATGGAACTCAACCCCAGCATCTGAAATAAGATTTTTCCCCACCTGCTTTGAAGGCAGCTGTTAGAATCCAGGCCTGTATCCTAGCGCCTTAGAGCCAATTTTGCCACTTGAACAGGAAAACATCATTCTGAGCCCAACCAGAGGTCTACCTACCCTCTCTGTGGGAGTGAGGGTCAGGCTGTGCCACTGTGCTTCAAAGTACTGTGTGGTCTCTGAACTCTTCTGGTCCTATACCCAACAAGTAAAATATTGTGTATATATATATATATATATGTATCTATATGTATCATTTATTGTGCTAGATTATATGTATCAATTACTGCAGAGTATACGTATCAATTACTGCACTAATGTTTTACGAGCAATACAAAACATTCATTAAAATAGACACTGGGAGGGATGAGATATAAAATGAATATAGACCGGAGTTCTCTGGAAGCTCTATTTTCTTCCCATCTCCCACTATACCATCTTGCACGCTCCTCTTAGGAGGCCACCATCTTAGAGTAAGGAGCTAGGCATTCTCTGGATCACTTCTTGGCATTTCAGGCAAGGCTTCCATGGTCCAGCCCCAGCCCATCTCCCCAGCCTCGTCCCTGCTAAGGCTGTCCACCCACACGGCATTCTCCACTACGTCGGCACCCACACCATTTCCCACACGCAAGATGCACTCTGAGTTTTTTTGTTGTTTTGGATTGTGTCGTCCCTTCAGTCTAAATGATTTTCCCTCTTTCTCTAGCTATCAAACTTTCAAGATCGAGCTCAAAATCCATCTCTACCTTGTGATTTACCTAGATCCCTTCTCAAATAGGGCTCATTTTCTTCCATCATAATAGCCATAATTGTCCTTTCTAAAATCTTCTCAATATCCCTGTGAAATATGTATTTTACAAATGAGGAAACTGAGGCTCATGGAGGTTGCATAATTCATCTAAGATCACATCCCTAGTGACTGACGGGAGCAGGATTTGAACTAATTTCTATAACATTCCAAAGGCCATGTTCTTTCCAGTGTCCTAAGCTTTCTCTTCTTCATGCACTGGCTTCCCATGAGAGAAAATGAATTTTATGTATATTCTCCTTTTGCATCTTCAGCTAGCCCTGCGAGTAATGTTGTCTCTCTAGATTGGAGCTAAGAAAACAGCCTCAGAGAGGTACAGTGACTTGTCCATGGTCACACAGCTAGCAAAGAGCAGTGATGGTTTCAACCCAGATTGGTCTGACTATAGACCCATGTGCTTTCTGCTTTCCATGCAGGGGCATCCATTCTTCTCACTTCTTGTTATTTCTGCCTCACTTTAGCTTTTAATCATTTTGCCTCAGGTTTAATATTAATTTCAATATCTCTTTCCTTCATTGCTCTGTAAGATACACGAGGACAGAAAATGGGTCTTACTCAACTCTCTGGTGGCCAGAACCTACACATAAAAAGTATGTTCATAAATATTAAGTTGAACCCTACAGGTAGAATAATTGCAAAAAAATCTCGATTCACTGTCCTGTCCCCATCTCCAGAGCATTTGTACCTATTGGCTGTCAAAACTGGATTCAAAAAATATGGAGAGGAAACTGGAAAAGAGGACCACCTCTTGCTATCCCCTAAAAGATCATTCTTCATAAGTCATGGCTGTCTTTGGAAACTGGTGAGAAAGAGGCTTTTTCTGACAGCTGTGAGCAGTGCTGGAGCATCTCCTGAAAGATACCAGAGGTCCAGGTGGCCGTCCAGATACCAGGACATGCCTGGGGACATGGAGAGATGTGACTGATACTACAGTTACCACAGGATGGTCCATAAAATCCTACACTTCTCCTTTCTCCAACACTCCCATCTTTGGTGGACTTTTAGGAGACAACACGCATGGTGAAGGAGAGACATGGTCAGTCTGTCTATTGTGCAAGTATGTAGTCGCCCTCCTGCAGGTGGCTGAATCACGGGTCTCCAGAGATATCAGGTGCCAATTCCTGGAGCCTGTGAATGTTACTTTATATGGTAAACTCTGCAGATGTGACTACAACAGAGATCTTGAGGTGGAAAGAGTATCCAGCATTATCCAGGTGGGCCCTACACATAATCACAGTATCCTTAGAAAGGAGGGGCAGAAGGAGGTTTGTCAAAAAAAAGGTGAAGGTGATGTGACCGTGGAGGCAGAGACTGGAGTGACACAGTCACAAGCTAAGAAAAGTAAGCAGCCACGAGATGCTGGAAGAGGCAAGGAACAGATTCCCCCCTAGAGCCTCCGGAGGGATCATGGCCCTGCACGTTGCTTGATTTCAGCCCAGTGATACTGATTTCAGAATCCTGGCCTTCAGAAATGTGAGGCAATAAATTTCTGCTGTTTGAAGCCAGCAAATTCACAGTAATCTGTTACCGCAGCCACAGGAAACTCACACACCTATTAAGAGCCTTAGGGGAAAGAGAGAGTAGTTAGTGCTAGAAATAAAGTTTGAGAACTTGGGGACAGCATCCAGTGCCTCTCTAGTCCTAAGCATGGCCAAGACCTTGGCTGCCACTTTCCAGGGAAATCACAGTTTTCCCCACCATCAGAAACCCCCTCACCACCAGAAACTCACATTTCTTTTGGAAGCGCCATCAGTACAGAAGGAGGATGAATATTTCTAAGATGACCACATCCCCTCCATTCACTAATATCCAGGCAAAAATAATTCTTGGTGAGGCTTTCCAGCCAGCAAAAACCTTCATGACCTCTTGCTTGTTATTATTATTAAATATAAGTTCTTAAAGATGCATCTTCATGTTCTTTCTCATGCCCATATCTCCTTGGGTTTTATCTCAGTAAGCCCACATTCCCAGTGTTCCCAAGCCTTCCACTGGGCCTTTTGAGGTTAATATGTGACTTAGAGCACCTTGCTATATCCTCAACCTCTTCCCTGCTCCTTTCCAGCTTCAGGTGAAATTTGCCTCATCCTCTGGATTAAAAGATGCTGATTCTTCCACATTCATGTACCTCAGACTTACTTCTCAATGCCACTTCCAAAACCATTAGTCCTACACCTTCATGTGTAAACCCTAACTACAACATCTTCTTCACCTCATACCCATTATCTTCCACTGAGCTCCGGGTGGCCCCCTTTTATTCAATGAATACCTGGCCTCAGGCTTGGAGTTTTCCTTTCCACCTCCTGTCTTGTTATCATCTTGGGCAACATCATCATCTACATGGAGAACTCAGCTTCCATGACCTTCAACAACATGTTAAAGAAGCACTCTATTCCTGGGTCCTGTAAGAGCAGCTCCACCTCATACATAGTAACATCCTACTTTCTGACCACAACCTCCTATGTTTCCAGCTCTCCCTCTTAACTGCTCTCACTCCATCTGGTTTTTTTCTACCATATTAAGAACCCAGGCCATTGATTCCTTCTACTGATCCATCCCTCCTGTTTTTACTTCTTTGCCGATCCAGCTCATTAGACCCCACAGCTAATTAGTTCAGCTGCCCCCTTGCCACTATCCTCAATTCTCTTACATCATTTGTCCTCCTATGGCACCTGCCTGGCAAAATCCCAAATCAAAATCAATCGAAATATCCGGCTTCTCTTGTCTCTGCCTGGGATTTTGAGCACTGCTGGAGAAAATCAGAAACATCTGTCAGAATCCTAGGTAATCATGGGCTCAAGCCTCACCCGGGGCCTCAAGGCGATACAACAATCTTTGTGTTTTTCTAGTTAGCTTTCTCCACCAGTCTTCATACCCGCCGTAGGAAACCTTCCCCACTCTCACTAAACCTCCCACATTTCTTTCTGAATTTATTTATCCATTCATTGTTTCTTTCAACAAACATTTACTGGGAGCCTATCATATGCCAGGCACTAAGCATAGGAAATACATAGTGAAAAGACAGACATGGTCCCTGCTCTAGTGGGACTTTGAAGTTACCAAAAAATACTCTCTCAGCAGACCACCTTCCCTGCTGTTTGACAGGAGAACTTGAAGCTACCTGAGGGGGAATCTCCAACTTCCTGTTTCCAGACTCACATCATTGCACCTTCCTTTTCTCAACTTTTGTATAAAGGGAATAGTGTTTCTCCTGTCTGCAACCAAAATCCCTAAATCAATGCTCCAAGGCCCCTCATGGCCAACTCATCAGGCTCCTCTTTCTATAAATTACCCATCTCTCGTGAACAGCCACTCTCTCTTTTTCATTTCTCTAATGTCTTTTCACCATCAACATTAAAACAGTCCTAGGTCCTTTCTTAAAAACAAACAAACAAACGAAAAACCTCTTCACAGCCAGAGAGTTGTCTGCATTCATAGTCTCTTCTCCCTTGCTTCCCAGTCCTACAAACGCCCACTGTAGCTTGGCCTGTGTCCCAACCCCACCCCCCAATTTTACTGTAACTTTCTCAATAAATAGTTGACATCCATGTAGGATTTGATACTGTTGACTGTTCCTTCCTTTTCTGAAACACTGCTGCTTGAGTTTCCATACATTACACTCTGCTAGTTTTTCTTTTATCTCTCTGTGGGAGGCAGAATTCTAAAGATGTCCCTCCAAAATTCCTGTCTCCCAATTATTCAATCAGACACTGATCTAGATACTGCTATGAAGGGACTTTGCAGATAGAATTAAGATTAGTAATCAGCTGACGTTAAAGTAGGGAGAGTAGCCTGGATTATCGACATGGACCTAACGTAATCACTTCTGTCCTTAAAAGCAGAAGAGTCAGAGAGATGTGAAAGGAGAGATGGGGCAGAAGGGAAGGTCAGAGAGATATCGAGTATGAGAAGGACTTAGGCCACCATTGCTGGCATCGAAGGGGTTCCTGAGCCAGGGAATGTGAGCGGCCTCTAGAATCTGAGAACGACTCTTAGCCAGCAATTCTGCCAACAACCTGAATGAGCCTGGAAACGGATTCTTCCCTACAGCTTCCAGCAAGGAAACTTGATTTCAGACTTGTGACACCCTAAGCAAAGCATCAGCTAAGCAGCACTGTCTGTAGGTCAGACTTCTGACCTACAGAAACTGGGAGATAATAAGTGGATGTTTTTAAGATGATAAGATTGTGGTAATTTGTATAGCAGTAGTTGAAAACTAATACACTCTCTAATTGCTCCTTCTCTGCCCCTTTGTAGACCTCTCTTCCTCTACCTCTCCCTTAAATATTGATTCCCATTCTACTCATTCTCCCTGAGTAACATTGATAGCTCCCTGGCTTCAATTTCCATCTATATTCTACTAAACCCCTAAGCCATAATTCTATGTCAGATATCTTTGCTGAGTTCCAAACCTATAGATCCAGCTGTCTGCTAGATATCTCTATTCATATGCCTCAGAGGCATCTGAAACTCAACTTGTCCAAATATGGACTCATTTTCTGCTCCTTCTCCTGAGATCTCTATCTACCAGATGATCCAGCTGCCAAAGTCTAAACTCAATCCCCATCCTCGTCTCCTCTCTTTTCTTCAATGCTAAATTCAAGCCCCAAGTCCTATCTAGTCCAGTTCTTAATTTCATCTAATCCATCTACTTCTCTCCATTTTTCCAGTAAAAGTCATAGTTATCTCTCACCCACGCTACTGCAGAAGCTCCTTACTAGTCTCCTTCTCACCAGAGGTACTCTTTAGTCCAGTCTCCTGACTGAAGTCAAAAGACCACTCCTGAGATGAAACCTCTATCTGTGGGGAGAATATAATAAAATGGATATGACTGGAGATCAGGTTCCTGTTATGAAGGATGAGTCAAAGAAATCACCCATAAGTAGGGCAAAAAGACAAAGAAGTAGAAAAATATGAGGGAAAAAATAGGAGACATGGAGGATAACTTCAAGAGGCCGATACCACCTATGACTTTTAGAAAAGAGGGAGTGTCCATTGACAGATGAATGGATAAAGGAAATATGGTATATACAAGCAATGGAATATGATTCAGTGTTAGAAAGAAGGAAATTCTACCGTTTGCAACAATATGGATGAACCTAGGGGACATTTGATAAGTGAAATAAGCCAGTCACAGGACAAATACTGCACGATTGTACTTTTAGGTGGTATCTAAAATAGTCAAAGCAAAGAAGCAAAGAGTATAATAGTGGTATACAAGGGCTGGAGGAAGAGAGAAATGAAGTTTCAGTTATACAAGATGAATAAGTTCTAGAGATCTACTGTGTTGAAGGAGGTCATTAAGAGGACATGACCGCCAGTTGATCTCAGAACTGGACCCAGCAATCAGAGGCCCTTACCTCCTCCCCTGTCCTTGGAGTGTGCATTCTCCCCATCATTCCCATGGTGGGAGACATTTCCAAGGACATACCTTTGAGAGAGCAGTGTATGTTGATACCATCTGGATGGTATTCATGACTGAACCCAGTTAAGGCCTCTGTATAAACTTTTAAGATTTGGTGGACAAGTGTGGAGATCCACTTGTCTTGCAGCCACCCAAGACAAGTCTTCTAAGTTCCCTTGCTTATTAAAACTGCCACCTACCAATCTGGAGCGGTCTGCCTCTTTCTTTGGTGTCTCATTGCCCTCTGTGTATAGGAGCCAGTTTGCAAACTAACATGCTGTACAATATAGTGTCTATAGTGAACAATACACTATTGTGCACTTGAAAATATGTTGAGATGATAGATCTCATGTTAAGTGCGCCTACTACCAAAGGAGAAAAGAACCACAAAAGAACACAAGGAAATTTTGGAGGTGATGGATATGTTTAGTACCTTGGTTGTGATCATATCACGGGTGTAAGCATATATCCAAACTCAGCAAAATGTACACACTAAATATGTGCAATTTTTTATATATCTTTTATATATCTATTATAGCTCAACAAAATTTTAAAAAATAAAAATAAAAGAGAGAGAGTAGAAAGTAATTTTTTTTAAATAGCAGAAAATATCCCAAAGTTCTAGAAAGGAATTTCCAAGTGCCCAACGGTATTAACAAAATGACCCATTCTCAAGCATATCCTAATAAAATTTCTCCTTGGTAACATTGGATGCATAAAGATAAAGCAGAAATATAAAGTAATGGAAAATTACTTTAAATCTAGAAACATATCCTCAGTCAAACTAACTTAATGTGGGAAGTAAAATGAAAGAATTTTTTCAGATACACATAGATAAAGATTTTCACCTCTCTAAATAGTCTGTGATGCATGCTGAGCCAGTATTTCCATTGACCTCCCACAAATCTAGAAAGTCAATTCATCTCTGACAGATCTTATCCAAGCAAACCAAAAAGGTTCATTCTACCACAATTAGTAAGCAAAGAAAGTAGGAGAACTTGTAGTTAAATCTACATAAATTGGTACATGTTTACGGTTGACCAAATTGCAGGATTTAGCTATCTCTGAGATAGATTATATATTGATTCTTTGAATCATGAGATAAATTTCAGAACACCAAGTGACAGGCTGCTCAAAGGGTTTCACAGCCCTTTATTCACTATCATATGTAATGTTTAAATGATATATAGATACTGTCCACATTGATTTCAGCCCTCTGTCTAAACAATGACAACACTGATTACGCAAACAGTCTCAGGACCCAGATCTGGGACTGTTTGCACAGTACTTAAAGGTAGAATATGCAGACTCAATGGTGAAAAACTGAAGGCCATCTCTCTGAGAAGAGGAACAAGACAAGGGTGTCCACTCTCATCACTCTTATTCAACATATTACTGGTCGGAACATTTACGCAAGAAAAAGAAATAAAAGGTATCCAAATTGGAAAGGAAGAAGTGAAATTCTCACTGTTTGTGGACAACATGATTCCATATACAGGAAACCATAAAGAGTCCCCCAGAAAACTATTAGAAGTAATCAACAGGTACAGCAAAGTTGCAGGTTACAAAATCAACTTACAAAAATCAGTTGCATTTCTGTAGACTAATAATAAACTGGCAGAAAGACAAGTCAAGAATACAATCTCATTTCCAATCTAAACAAAAGGAATAAAGTATCTAGGAATAAATTTAACCAACGATATAAAAGACCTCTAAACTGAAAACTATAAGACATTAGTGAAAGAAATCAAAAAAGACATAAGGAAATGGAAAGATATTCCTAGCTCGTGGATTGGAAGAACAAACATAGTTCAAATGTCCATATTACCTAAAGTAATCTACAGAGTCAATGCAATCCCAATCAGAATCCCAATGACATTCTTCACAGAAATAGAACAAAGAATCCTAAAATTTATATGGAACAACAAAAGACCCCAAATAGCCAAAGCAATCCTGAGAAAAAAGAACAAAGCTGGAGGCATCACAATCCCTGACTTAAAAATATACTATAAAGCTATAGTAATCAAAACAGCATGGTACTGGCAGAAAAATAGATACATAGATAAACGGAACAGAGTTGAAAGCCAAGAAATAAAACCACACCTCTATGGACAACTGATCTTTGACAAAGGAGTCAAGAAGATACAATGGAGAAAGGAAAGTCTCTTCAATAAACGGGGTTGGGAAACTAGACAGCCAACAAAAGAATGAAAGTAGACCATTATCTTAAACCATACACAAAAATTAACTCAAAATGGATTAAACACTTTAATGAAAGACCTGAAAACATTTCCAAATCATATATGAACAAGGGGTTAATTTCCAAAATATATAAAGAATGCATAACAAAAACACAAACAACCTGATCAAAAACTGGGCAGAGGATATAAACAGACATTTTTCCAGAGAAGACATACAGATGGCCAACAGGCACATGAAAAGATGTTCAACTTCACTAATTATTAGGGAAATGCAAATCAAAAGTACAATGAGGTATCAAGTTACACCTGTCAGAATGGCTATAATTACCGAGACAAAAAATAACAAACATTGGAGAGCATATGGAGAAAAGGGAACCCTCATACACTGCTGGTGGGAATGCAAACTGGTGCAGCCACTATGGAAAACAGTATGGAGATTTCTCAAAAAATTAAAAATAGAAATACAATATGATCCAGCTATCCCACTACTGGGTATTTATCCAAAGAACTTGAAATCAACAATTCAAGGAGACTTATGCACCCCTATGTTCATTGCAGCATTATTCACAAAAGCCAAGTTGTGGAAGCAGCCCAAGTGCCCATCGAGAGATGAATGGATATAGAAGATGTGGTGTATATATATATATATATATATATATATATATATATATATATATACACAGTGGAATACTACTCAGCCACAAAAAAGACAAAATCATCCCATTTGCAACAACATGAATGGACCTTGAGGGTGTGATGTGAAGCGAAGTCAGCCAGACAGAGAAAAACAAACACCACATGATTTCACTCAAATGTGGAAGAGAAACAAGCACATGGATAAAGAGAACAGATTAGTGGTTATCAGAGGAGAAGGGGATCGAGGGGAGGGCAAATGGAATGGTGACAGATAAAAATTAGACTATTGGTGGTGAGCACGATGCAATCTGTACAGAAACTGATAATTAATAACATACACCTGAAATTACACAATGTTACAAACTATCATGACCTCAATAAAATAATTGGTGAAAAAACATAACAGAAAATTATATGGAGAAAACTTTTGTAAAAAGTTATCAAAGGATATTTTAAAAGACCAGAATAAGTAAAGAGATATCCGTGTTCTTCAATTGAAATATTTATTCTTATAAAGATCCTAATCCCCTCCAAGTTATATGTAAATCAGTGTAACTACAATCAAAATTCCAGAAGGATTTTTACGCTATTTAGCAGACTGATTCTAAAATTTCCTCTAGAATAAAGAAGACATTAGAAGACCCAAGTAAATTTTGAAAAAGAATAATGAAGGGGGAAAAGCTCTCCTAGTTTTCAAATCATGTTATAAAGATAAAATAATTTAAAATAAGGTACTGGGGCAAGAGTAGATAAACAGATCAAAGAATACAGAGTACAGACACAATCTAACGTACACGTGACAATTTAGTGTACAATAAAGGCCTGTTGTTTTTTCAAATCTTTGGTGAAATAAAAATGTTATGTAAACTACCAGTGAAAAAGCTTATATACCTATATTACATCATTTACAAAAATTAAGTTTAGATATATTCAAGAATTAAACATAAGAAACAAAACCACGAAATTGCTAGAGAAAAAATAATGGAAAACTCAGAAGCTATAAAGTAAGAAATTGAAATATCGAGTACATAAAATTTTTAAGTTGCTGTGGGGTAAAACATGTCATAACAAGGTTAAAAGCTAACATGAAAATTTTGAAAAAGATATTTGCGATAAACATGAAGACAAAGGATTAATATCCAGACTGTGCAAAGAGATTCTAGAAATCAGTAAGATAGCAACAATCTAGAATTAAAAAATTAGGGCAAGGGGTATGAACAGACATTTCACAGAAGAAAAAATACAAATAGCCTACTAAGAGATTAAAGATGACAAAACTCACTAAAGAAGATTATATCTCAAATTAAAACTATGAAATATGTTTTTACCCGTCATATTGGCACCAACCCTTAAGTATGAAAATCCAATGCTAGTGAGAGGTTATGAGAAAGAGCACTTTCATATACTTTTTGTGAGTGACAAATTAGCAAAGCCTTTTTGTAGCAAAATTAAAATATACTTTCTCTTCCACCTAGCATTTCCAATTATAGGTAGCTACCTGAGAGATATGCCCACATGTGTGCACAAAGACACATGTTCATAGCAGCATGATTTGTAATAGAAAAAATTGAGGGAAAATACTAAATTTCCAGTAAAATGGAAATAGCTGAATAATTTGTAGAAGGGTATATAAATAGCTAGGTTTCGAGACCAACTCTGTCACTTAACACAACTAAAATGCTGGGGAAATACTAAAAATATCTTAAAGACAAGGACAGCTGCAAAATAATTGAGAAATGCTAATGACAGACAGAAAGTGAGGGTGGGAACCTAGAAAGGTAAGCAGAGCACAGAAGCTGGCTGTTGCCTGAGGGCCTTTGCCAAACCTGGTGTACTTGTATTTCATTTTTACAGCGTGAGGAAGGCCAAGACCCACCAAAAGGAAGAGGACTAATAGAAAATTCTCATCCCTTAAAGCTAGGGCCCCAAACGGCTATATTCTCAGAGAAGAACAAACAAAATCCTGTTATACCCACAAGCCATTATTCATACCAATTTACTGCCCAAATTCCCAGTGTCTGAGGTCTAAAAAAAATCCTCAAAACAAGTATTTAGTTTAAAATGGTTCTGAACTCATAATGCTCTCAGATGCATTATAAAGGCAAATTCTGGCTGGAAGAATTCACCTTCATTCCCGCCTCAAGAACTTTCACACACGCACAAAAGTGTATGAGTTTTTCTCAATAAAAATTCACTAATCATGAAGGAAACCTGTCATCAAGAGTTAGAAGCAGCTGAAACAATAGACAACAAAACCAGACTCCAAAAGAATTTAGATATGAGAATTATCAGTCAAAAACTATCAAATAGCTATGCTATTATGACCAAAGGAATAAAATAGAAACTTGAAAAATATGCGCAATAAGTAAGAAACTGTAAAAGAGACCAACAAGGTTTTTACATAAACAAACAATATTTCTAGGCATGAAAAATATCTTAATTAGCATTTAAAGCTGAATAGGTAATTAAACAGCAGAATAGAGTCAACAAAAGAGACAGTAAACTGAAAAACAGGCCAAAGAAAAATTGTCCAGAATAAAGAAGTAAAGAGAGAGAATATACAGAAAAGATGAACAAGTTAGTAAGACACACAAAGCATAGATTAAACATACATCTAATTGGAGTTTCAGAAGGAGAGGAGAGAAAGGATAGCAGAGGAAATATTTGAAAAGTTAATGGCCAAGAATTTTCCAATAGTCTTGAAAGATAACAATCTGTAGATTCAAGATACACAAAGATTCTGAAATGTAATAAATAAAAATAAATTCATACCCACATGCATCAGGCAAACTGTGGAACACAAAGAAAGTCTCTATGTTAAAAAGAGAGAAAAAAACAGATTTCCTCCTGTTGGTTGAACTGATAGCTAATATGCCAACAACCACAATGAAAGCAAGAAATCAACTTAATGATCTCTTCAACAAAATGAGAAAAATAACTGTCAACCTAGAATTTTATACCTAGAAAAAAAATATCCTATGATATACCTGTACTATGGATTACATGTAAAATTTGAAAAAATGATATAGATCTATACATACTAAATAGAAAAGATTTTCTAAGGCATATCATCATGGGGAAAAAGCACATTGCAGGGAATACTCATGGTATAATTCAATGTATGCAAAATATCAACTATGTGTATGAACCTACAGTATATACATATATTAAAGTAATGGAAAAGGATTGTCAGGATCCATTAAATAGTGAATAATGATTACTTCTGAGGCGGGTGGTGGCTGATCTGATTATTGAAACAGGGAAATGAACAAGGACCATGTGTGGCTCAGCCTGGGCTCACTTGTGCTTTAGAGTTTAGATCAAGCTACCTGCAGGACACATTTGTACTTCCTTCCTCCAGGTGACAAGCACCAGGCCAGACTCTGCCTCCCACTGGGTGCAGGGTCATGGGCCTGCTGGTGCCCAACTGCTCCGTCTCTACCTGGATGGACAAGTTCAACTCAAGATGGGGACGAAGCATGTTGTCTATTTTGGCCATGGGTTCCAAATAGACTTTTCCAATCCTGTTTTGTGGGAGAGAAATTTCATTATTCGATCCCAATCTGACTTCTATGTCTTTTTCTCAATAATTGAACAACAATTATTGAACAACAGATGGATATGAATAATTGACCGCTTGAAAACGCAAACGATGAGAACATATTTATGTATTAACTTGGAGAGTCCACACCTACAGCGGATTTCAAAACACAGAAAACCAAAGTTATTTGTTTTGGAAAAGAAGCAGATTATTTTCAATTTAGCTCAGTTCAACACTCAGATATTAAGCACTATTATCTGCGGGCAAAGCACTACTTTTTGTAGATACTGGGATGAGTAAGACTGCATCCGACCCTAAAGGACCTTATAGCACAGGGAGCGGAGGCTTGAAGCAAACAAACTCGAATGCAGAGCAGAAAGAAAACCAATGCTCAAATAGAGGCAGAACCAAAGTTCTGTGGGAGCAAAGAGACTGGTCAGTTAGTTCCACACGGAATCTGAGCAGACTTCGCAGAAGAGAAGGCATTCGAGATCATTGGGAAGACGAGTAAAATTGTGACGGAGAAAGTATAGCAAAAGAATAGTAGCCTCAAAAGCATAAGGCAGGGGGCCGACCCAGTGGCACAGAGGTTAAGTTCTCATGTTCCGCTTCAGTGGCCTGGGTTCTCTTATTCAGATACCGGGTGTGGACCTAGCACTGCTCATCAAGCCATGCTGTGGCAGGTGTCCCACATATAAAGTAGAGGAAGATGGGCACGGATCTTACTCAGGGCCAATCTTCCTCAGCAAAAAGAAGAGGAGGATTGGTAGCAGATGTTAGCTCAGGGATAATCTTCCTCAGGAAAAAAAAAAGCATAAGGCAAGAAGATGCATCCCAGGTTTGTAGGACTCTGAGTTGCATGACACAGTTGGCACAAAACAGAATAGGAGAGAGAGAGAGAGAGAGGAAGTGGGAAAAGGGGACTGCAGTTAGATTAAGGGAGGTGATGAACGTGGGGCTCAGGAATTTAATGTCATGCTGTAGGCAGCGGGGAGTCTTTGTGGCTTTATGTGGGTGGCCTGACATGATCAAATCTGTGCTCTAGAAAAACAACTCTAGAGTGAAGGATGGATTGGAGAAAGAGGAGAGGGCTCCAGTTAGGATGTTACTGTAACAACGATCCACATAAGAGACATGAGAGGTCTGAGCTATGTTCTCCGTTAAATATAAAGGAAAGTAATGACGAAGGCAGAACTTAGGGCAGCATGCTAGATGTGGGGAAAGAGAAGTGTTTCAGGCTCAAGGAGAAGGCTTGCAATGGGAGGGAGACATCCTCTCCAGGCACAGCCAGGCCACCCAGGAACAGGATGCAGCACCAGGAGCCCACAGCCATCAGGAAACCTGGTCTCTGGCATAGGCTGAAAGGAGATGGCACCACAGGGCAAGGCGAAACCTCAGGGAAATTGCAAAGTGGCCCTGGAGCCCAGGAGCAGAACCCAAGGGACCTACTTTTAATTTTTTCCTTATGAAACAAAGGGCCTCTGGTACTGTGGCCTTGGGACAGGGTTTCCCATCTATCCCTGAGGCCTTGGTCAGGCTGGGGAGCTCCTGCTTCCTGGACAGATCCTGAAGTGGAGGAATGGGCCTGGGCCCAGCTGGCTTCCGGTGGGACGGCACCTCTCCCTTGATTATTTTCAGTATGCATAGAAGCTGCTCATTTCCATGCAGCAAAAATACTTTTCAGAAGCCTGAACGGCCCCTATCTTTGCAATTTACCACCATGATTTTATTACCACTATCTTTGGGGCCCCCAACTCCAAGTTTTAAGGTGGGAGCTTTTAAAAATAAGTACCTTTTTCACATTTCCGTAGCTGCCACACCAAGATGTGACAGCCATCATTCCCCACCTGCTGGTCGTCTGACCGTCCCTCTGCTAAGCACCCAACACACAGAGCAGTGGGGAGCTGGCCAGACCACAGCTGGGGATGTTGGTTGAAGACGCCTGACCTTGGTAGCTGGGGATGGTGTGTGCTTTTCAGAAGGCCTGTGTTCTAACAGCCTCGGTGTTGGAAGAGAACATGCCAGAAGAGGGATGAACGAAAGGTCATTTGTCTGAGCTGGACTATGTTTGCTGCTGTCACTGTTAGCTAGCTCTTCTGGCCTTCAGATCCTCCAGCTCTCTCTCCAGCCCCTTCTCTTTTCTCCCAAGGACTACTTTGGTGTTACCCCAGAGACCAGTGCCTTTTCCAAGCTCCTGGTGTTCTTAGTGTCAGGGCTGCGTGGTCATACCCAGAACCACAGAGAACAATGGCCACAGCAACATAAGTAGAACAGCTTGTGTTTACTGAGCATCTACTGAGCATGTGCCAGCCATGTGTTTGCTCCTGGAATCCTCACCACAACCCTAGGAGGCAGGTCCCATAGAATTCACATGTTGTAGACAAGGAAACTGAGGCTTAGAGCCTTCCATGAACTTGCACAGCATCACGCTAACTAGCAAGTAGAGGCTCGAGCCGGGGGCTGCTGACTCCCGCCCTGAGGCTCGTAACTGCCACCCTACACTACTGAGTTTATCGAGTTTCACCTTTCTCCATTCACATTCTCTACTCTGTTCACCAACCCTCAAGGGAGGCAAAGGGAAAATGAAAGCTATCCTCCCATTGGTGTTGAGATTCCTTAAACTTTAGTGAAGATGCAAATTTGGGAGAGAAGTGGAATGGACTGCCTCACTGAGCCAGAGACCAAAACTAGCAGGATAGGGTGAGAATAATGGGCACACTCAAACAGGATGGAGTTTCATAAGGACAGAACCCTACACCAGACTCCAAAGCACCACGTGGGTGAATCCGGGTGCCTAGAAGAACATCTTGTGAGAAACACCCATGTCAACACTGATTCTTGAAACAATGCTGATAATTACAGTGCTAATAGCTAACTTTTAATGCACATGTGCTAGATATCAGCTCTGTGCTAAGTACCTTCCTTGTATTAACTAATTTAACCCCCATTTGAAACAAACTTGTAACCACATGAGGTTAGGGTCGTTAATATTCCCAGTTTACAGAGGATAAACTGAGCCTCCGAAAGTTCTTGCAATGATTTCCCACAATCTTTTCACTAGTAAGTGGTGGAGCCAGGATTAGAGCCCATGCAACTTGATTTTAAATTCTGCTCTAGCACCCTTTGAGCTTTCCAGAAGTTCTCTAAACAACTTGGTGCAATTGTAGATTGTGTGCCCAGTAGTTTCTAGAATGAGGGAAGTGGCCCCATGCTGCCATGTGCCACACCGGGCCACACACAGAATACTACTGCATCCATTCCAGGAGGCCATGCTTTAAAGATGATTGAGTCAGGAGCTCATTCAGAGGAAAGCAGTCAGGATGGCACAGGAACCTGAAGCACATCCCATGAAGGAAAGTTCAAGGAGTTGACCATAGTTCATAGATACTTCTTAAAATTCTTCAAATACCGGAAGGGCTTGTGAGTGGAAAAGGGACTGGACTAATTTTCGATGGCCTTGGGGGTTGGATGTAACACCAGCGGGTGGAAGTTTCAGGCAGACAGCCTTCAGCACAGCAGTCTGTCAGCTCTGGTGAAAGGGGTAGAGATAAGGATTGCCCTTTGCTGGAGGGGCTCTCACAGGCTGGACCACTGGGTGGCAGAGTGTGGTCCTGGGGGCCTAAGCACCAGAAGCACAGCTGGACAAGGTACAGTAGCATGCCCTGTACACCAGATGACTCCCCCATCTTTGAGGAGGGTCCCCACCTCTCCACTCTCATAGCCTGGCCGTCTGTAACTGTGTTATCTGAGCCCTCTCAGACCTCATCCCTGGCCCCACCACAGATGCTCAGAACAGGGACAGATGTCTGATCCAAACACAGCCACCAGATGTCCACCCCGGGAATCTGGGCTTGGGAATACAGTAAGGTCCAAGCGGCCGACCCTGTATCGTGTAAGCTCGAGAGCTTTAGGGTAGCCTTGTTCTGCCAAGTGGCCAGAGGAGCAAAGAAATGAGTCCACATGAACAAACAAGGACACGACACTTCTGTGTGCCAGGCGCCGTCTGAGGCTGGCTGCTTCCCTGCCCCTGACTGTAGGGAGGCATGCTTGTACCTTCTACAAAATAATCCCCAGGGAGCTTTGACCCTTGTAACCAAAAGAATCCTGATTAAGACAGTGGCTGACCAGGTAGGCCCCTTCACAGAGAGGGCCAGGGACTGGAGAGCCTGTCCCAGCACAGCCCTTTGAAATGGATTCCTGAACGATGGTACCCATATTGAGATAAGATCCTGAAACACTAATCTTGGGTCTTTTTCTTTCTTTCTTCCCTTGCTGACCTTGAAGGGAGCAGCAGGCCCTGAGTGGAGCAGAATTTCAAGTCTGCACCATAACAAAGATTAGAGAGAGCCTTGTCCCCTAATTGGGTACAGGCATCCAAAGGTCCTTGATCTGTAGGGACACAGAGAAAAGGAAACAGACAATATTCAGACTCTTTTACTTCCAAACTAGACTCTAGGAAGTCAAAAGAGAAAGCGCTGAGTGGAAGAGGACGTAGGGTTTATGCTGGAATAGAGACTAGACAGTAATGGAGGGGAAAGGGCAACCAAACGGCCTGCCCCCCTCCCCAGGAGCCAAGGCGAAGGTCCCCAGGACTGGCAGAGGGGACTAGCCTAGTTATGACCTTGGGGGACTCTGTGACCAGAGACAAGAGAACTAGAACTGGAGTGGCATACAGCAATTACTCTCAAAGAAGGAAATCTGTGTTGAGAGGCGGTTGAGTTCCTATGAGCCGGTGGAGTGCCTGGAGGCCATCCCAAACCTCCCAGGGAGCAGCTCCCTGCAGAGGCCGCATCTGTCCATCATGAGGCAGCCAGGGTCTTCCTTCCACAGCAGTCTGCACATCCCCCACTCATCTGGCAGCCTGTGCTACAAGTTTTGCTAAGCCTGCATCAGAACTGCCCCATACAGCTCTACCTCTCGTTCTCTGTGTGGTTTCTGTGCTCTCTTCCTCACCTGTACGGCAGGGTAGGGATAGAATTTCCCTCATAGGGTCAAGGGGCAGATTCAATAAGTTAATATATGGAAAGCTTTTAGAACAGTGCTTGACACCTAATTAGCGCTAAATAAGTGTTTGCGTCTTCCCCATCAGAACTCTCCGGGCTGAAGCATCAGTGTAAGGCCAAGGTGAGTGGCAAAAGATTCTGAGAAAGGCAAACACGGAGTTAGGGGAAATTTAGAAACTTTGTCGTCCGCAATATTTAGAAAGCTGGACTGTCGGCCATGACTATCACAACTGCCAGCATGTCTGTCTCCAGAAATTATTTCCCCGACCTTGTTCCTTGTCCTAACTTCCTGCTTCTCATCTGCCATGCATTAAAATTTTAACTCAGTTAAAATTGTTCCTGAAATAAAACTTAATACTGCCTTAGCCAGAGACAGAAATAGTCTAATATGGATAGAATATGAGAGCTTAATTTAAGATATCTTCATCATACCTATTTTAGCGCTGCTCAACTCTATGATTTGTCATATGATTTCTGTTGGTTTGTTTATTATTGTGGTTTGTTTGGGGGTTACTTTTCGGATAGTTGTGGTAGTTCTATGGATCTCCTGGTAAGTGAAATAGAGGTGAAGAACCATTTTTTCCTGCTAACAGACACGCCCTCCAGCCTCCCTCACTCTGAACTTGAAATGAGCGCTTCTCTCCTGACCCTTTTAGTCCCTCAGGCTCAGTCTTTCAATTATCTCTTTCATTGTGTCTTCTCCATTCCCGTCACCAATACTCTCCTTTTTACTGATGTTACTTCCCAGCAGGATTGCTATCACAGCCTCCTATCTTGATTTCCTGATTCCTCACCAATACGTCCTATCTCAACATGAGCAAGAGTCCTTCCTTCTCACAACGTAGTTTGTCTTCTCTTTTAAATTCTGAAATGCTCAAATGCTGGGACCGTGTTACATTCATGTCTATAGTTCTGGTTTTTAACCGTGTGTCCAATACACAGCAATTGTGGCATGGTGGGAACTTGAATTTAAATTTTGTGTGTGTGTGTGAGGAAGATTGGCTCTGAGCTAACATCTGTTGTCAATCTTCCTCTTTTTCTTTCTTGAGGAAGATTGTCCCTGAGCTAATATCTGTGCCAATCTTCCTCTACTTTTTGTATGTGGGACACTACTGCAACATGGCTTGATGAGTGGTATGTAGGTCCAGGCCTGGGATCCCGGCCCGTGAACCCCAGGCTGCCAAAGCGGAGGGTGTGAACTTAACCACTATGCCGCCGGCCAGCCCCTTGAATTTAAATTTTACTTCCAGGGGAAAGAGTACGATCGATAAGTTAAATCCTTTTACTTTACGAAGATTAGCTTGCATGCTCTTTTGGATATTATGGGCTTCGTTAGGAATCAGACGCTTGCTTTGTTTTTGTCTATTCAACCTTAACTATGGACTGTGTGTGCCGGGAGGGAAATCTAAATCTCATAGTGGTCAAGCATGAGTACTTGAAAACCTGTTTCTCCAACTGTTAGAGACAAAAAGATTCCCTGGAGGAAAAAGGGCCATGAAGATAATATGATCCTGATTTTGGAAATCACGATTTTGATGAATAATTTATATTAAAAGGAAAAACATTGCGAGTGAGTCATTTCTTTGGTAGAACAACAGGTGGCAGCAAAAGGGGAGAATCTCGGCGTTCCTATTTTCACAATAACTAAAATTGAAAATTGCTTTCTGTAGACCATTTTGAATCCTGTCTAGAAATTAACAGAATTTTCAAGAATCGGTATGAAATTTTGTTTGGTGATTATATTATCAAGCATTCAGCTTTTGAAAATAATAGTGTTCCCAGGACAAGTAGACAGAGACATGGATATTTAAGAGCTCTCTCAGTACTCCCACTTAAAAAGAAAAGTTACTTTTTGGTACATCAAAAATGAAGAAAAACAAACCAACTGAACAGATGCTTGGTTTTTAAAAGATGCTCAAGGGACCTCTCTCTTACATTAGCCAAATTTTCTCTTCCGGTTAAGCAATCTGTCCATCACAGCGACGTGTCAAAGTTTTGAAATCACCAAATTTAATTTATCATATCGTTTGGTCTGTTTTCTTTTATCTGGAACTAAAATCTTTTGACAGGAATATTAAATCTGAATAAAGATTGTTAAAGTTTTATAATAGGCACCAGAATTTATCTATTCTTAGAAAATGAAAAGAACTATGGCTGTTATCCTAATAATTTCAAAGGTTAAGGTGCACTTTGACATGAGTTATCTGAATAATTGGCTAAATTTTTCATTTTACTATTTATATGATTGTGGGAGTGATGACAACTCTTTCTTTTAGAGAAATCCTCTTTTCACATATAATCTTTTTTTTGGTTGAGGTAACATTGGTTTATAACATTATGTAAATTTTAGGTGTACATCATTATATTATCTTTTGACTTCTGTGTAGACTCCATCGTGTTTACCACCAAAAGTCTGGTTTCCATCTGTCACTGTAGAAATGTAACTGTCAATTCCTTTCATCCTCCCTTCACCCCCATTCCCTTCCGGTAACCACCAATCTGTTCTCTGTGTCTATGCGTTTGTTTGTTGTTCACATGCAGTTTTATTTGCGGAAGGAACTAAGGTCAGAAGAAGGGAAAGAGCTAAGATCCTCTTTGTACTCAAAGGGAACAGAGAGAAAATAATGAATAATCACATCAAATCAGGAAGTAGCTACAGATGTACCCAGACTGATGCTGGTTAGCAAGCCACACGTTGGAAGCCTAGACTTAGGTTTACGGGTGCGATTTTCAATATGTTTAAGACTTTTAGGCCACTTAAAGTGTAAAGGTCTTTGTTTTTCTTCCTTTAAAAGAAATCATCTGTGCTTTTAGAAAAAGACCTTGCTGGGATGGTCTACACACAGTTCTTTTTTTTTTTAAACTGGAAGTGTGAAGAGAGAAAGTTGCCAGGTAACAAAGGTAATTTCAGGAGACGTGTAGACTCACGTAATGTGCTAAAATAAGCAGGAAGGTATTTATGTCCCTAGCTGTCCTTTCATTACCTCATCCCTCACTCCTAACACTGCCACGTCTCCCTACATCAGGCCCCCACGCCTTCCTACCCCTTCTGTTCTCTTCCCTTTAAAGCTTACTTTCAGATCCCACATTCACACCAAATATCAATAACTTATAACAGGGGCCGAAGCCTCAGGTTAAAGTCTCACTGAGTAAAATTTCAGGTTCCCAGCTATCAAATGGAGGGGGGCTTCAAAGGCATGGAGTGGGAGGAGAGAGTTAAGGGCATTGGATCAAAATCAACCCATGTAGTTGCTCCTTCCTCTGTTTCCACTTACAACTAGCTGAAACCATTGCAGACATGGCCATGATATTGGTCTTCAAGGCAAATAAGCTCTATATCACTGTAATGCACACCTATGGCCAATACAATCAGAAATCAAAACAAAACGAGTACGCAAAGAAAAAAAAAAGCTCATAGACACAAAGAACAGATTGGTGGTTGCCAGAGGAGGGGGTGGGATGGGGTGGGGGGAGTGGGAAAAGGGAGTCAAAAGGTACAAACTTCCAGGTATAAAATAAATAAGTCATGGGGATGTAATGTACATCGTACTGACCATAGTTAATAATACTGTATTGCGTATTTGAAAGTTGCTAAGAGAATAAACCTTAAAATTTCTCATCGCATGAAAAGAATTGTAACTATGTATGGTGATGGATGTTAGCCAGACTTATTGTGGTGATCATTTCAAAGTGTATAGAAATATCAAATCATTATGTTGTACATTTGAAACTAGTACGATGTTATATGTCAATTATATCTCAATAAAAAAATACAGTTCACTTGAAATGGTCTAAAGGGCACAGGTTCTCAAATCAAAGATTAGATCTTCTCTGATTAAGTAGTCTTAAGAAACAAGGTCAGCACCAACACTTATGCTTTTGAAGACTCCCTCTCTCGAAAGAAAATATCTGGGCTGGTATCAGTGTTTCTATTACACAACAATGGCTCACTCCCAAATGAAGGAAGCTCTAAAGTCAAAATGTGACTTAATAACGAGGGAAAGATAGGAAGATCAGTCAAAATAATGAAAAGGCAAGCGACACGAAGGAAAAAAGAAAAGAGAGTCATAATAAAGGAATTTTGTTTTGAGAGCAGGAAGAATCGCATACACCAGGCTTGCCGTGTTCAGTCAAAAACATGTGGAAAATATGTCTTCTAGTCAGGCCACTCTTGGCAACTGAATGATAACTGTGGGTGTCGTGTCAATATCAATCCACCTGACCACTGGGGGTTACAAACAGGAAGAAAAGGAAGCATCTGAGTCAGATTCCAAAAAAAGGACAACAATATGTATGTCGTCACTGTGTTTGGTTATCTCTAAATGGAAATAAATCTGGTGCCACCTGGATCCCCACCAAAACAAGGTGATGATGACCTAGAGATGGATTCATTCCAATTTCTCTTCTCTTTTAACTCTTGTGGGAAAGAAAAGCTTTAGAGCACAATTGTACCATTAAAAGCAAGACAGAGACACCGTGATGACATGCATTTTACCTTACAGATTTAGGAAAAGGATGTATCAAAGCACATTAAAATTTGTGGAAAAAGCACAATTTGTTAGATAAAAATTAAGCCACAGGCTTGGGGCATCTTTCAGCTCAGCCCAATGCAACCAATTTATCACATTCTTCCACAGATCCAGTCACTAGCCTAAAAGCTTAAATGCATGGCTATAAGACAGTGTCTCTCCAATGGTCACATAAGGAAGGTATATGTAATTGTGGGCATGGGTTCTCAGTGGGAAAGTATGTGTCTTGGTTTTGGGTACCAGATCTCCTTAACCGTTGCAAATAGTTGAGACCTCCTAGGGTTTCAATATACAGAAAGAAAAATTTGATTCATGGAATGTTAGAAAACTATGACAACAATTATAAATTATTATTGTGGCAGGTACTGGATTAATTCTGCCATATGAATTACCTTATATAATTCTCACAAAACCCAGTGGGATCGACCCTAAATATCCGCAATTACTGACCAAAACCCTTGGGAAAAAATAAGTTCTAGAATTCCAAATATTTTGAATCCTAGAAAGGTAATATAATACATAAACCATGTATTTTGTAACCCTACTAGAAGGGTTTAGAGTAGGACACTGCAATCAGACAATGATATCTCCAAAATAAAATATACAAATATTTACAGTAAAGTGAGATAAATGAAGATGGTAAACTTTTGCTACCAAATCTAATGTTTCTAAATCTTAAAAACATTTTTTTCCAGGAACTTTTTATTTTAAAGTCATGTATAAAGATTTTGGACCCAGTTTCCTCTATTATTTATATTTGTATGCTATGTTTGTCACAATTAATGAACTAATGTTGATATATTATTAGTAATTAAAGTTCACATTGTATTCAGATTTTCTTGGTTCTTACCTAATATCCTTTTTCTTTTCCAGAATATCACATGACATTTAATTGTCATGTCTCTTTAGGCTCCTCTTGGATGTGACAGTTCCTCATACTTTTCTTATCTTTGATGACCTTGAGCTTTGAGGAATACTGGTCAGGCAGCTTGTAGAAGGTCCTTCAATTGGGATTTGTCTGATGTATTTCTCAAAATTAGACTGAGGTCATGGGCTTATAGAAAGAACACAGATGTAAAGTATTATTCTCATCACATCATATACTGGGTAGATACCATCAACATGACCCGTGACTGTTGACATTAATGCTGATTATCTGGTTGAGGCAGTATTTGTCATGTTTCTGTACTGTGTGGTTATGCTTCCCAAATTTCCCCCTTTCCATGTTGTTTTATTTGGAAAGAAATTCCTAACCTAAATCCACATTCGAGGAGTAGAGAATTGTATTCCACTTCATCAAGGATGGAGTATCTACGCAAATTGTTTGGAATACTTCTGCCCAGGAGATTTGTCTCTTGACTTATGTATTTTTTTCAATCATTTATTGAAATCTATTTTATACTTTGGGTTATAATCTAGTATTACTTTATTTATTTGTTCAAGTGATTTCAACTTTGGTCCTTGGGAGTTCTGCCAGTTAACTCATCTTATATATCCCGTGACCCAGCCCTAGAATCAGTCATAGCTCCAATGATTCGGATTCCTTTTTATTGAAGAACAGTATTAGAAACCAAGATCCAGGTGGTAGGTGTGCTTGTTGCTATCAGGGATATTTTGTAGGCCCTGAGAGATGGCAAAGTAAGGATATATTTGTATATACTCATCCGTTCATATAAACACACCTATAAATATTTCTATATATAGCTGCCTGTATCTATATTCATCTAACCATGAGTTCATACTGATTTCTCCAACTCTAATCCATTACCACATGGATCTTTCTAGCCTTTTCCCCTCGATGTCTATAGACTCCTATCCATTTACTCATTTGTTCAATTTCAGTGTACACATAGAGTGCTTGCAGAATTGTTAATGTGTACCCTCATTGGGAAGCAACTTTATCAACTAGAATGCAGTGTTTATGTATATTTCCTTTTGTCTTTAGTCCCAGTTTCCACTCGTTTCCCAAGTTACTTAAGGCAGCAACATCTTTTCCCTCATTCCATTAAATGAGGCTATGTCATAAATTTGTAATACAGTTAGATTCTTTTGTCACATTTTCATTCTATCTCAGGAATCCTCCAGCCTCCTAAATGATTTTTTTTGCATACATTAAGGTTTACTCTTTGTGCTATAATGTTTTGTGGGTCTTGACAAATGGAAAGCACCAATATCACACAGAATATTTTCACCACTCTAAATAATCCTGTGGGCTTCACTTTCAGACCCTCTTTCCCAAACTCCTGCAACAACTAATCTATTTACTGCTTCTAGAATTTTGCCTATTCTAAAATGTTATATAAATGTAGTCATGCATGATAACACCTTTTTATATGTAGACTGGCTTATTTAAAATTAATATACATGACTATTTTTACATGACTTGATAGCTCATTCCTTTTCAACACAGAATAGTATTCCATTGTATGAATGTACGATAGTTTATTTATCCATTTACATTTTGAAGGGTGTCTTGGTTACTTCCAGGGTTTGATAACTATGAATAAAGATGCTGAAAATATTATTGTGCAGAATTCTGTGTAAACATAAGTTTTTTAAATCACTTGGATTAATATGTAGAAGTGTGATTGCTGAATTGTAAGGTAAGACTATGTTTAGCTTTGAAAGAAACCGGTCAACTATCTTCCAAAGTGGTTGTACTATTTTGTTTTTCCACTAGCAATGAACGACAGTTCCTATTTTTCTGCATCCTCATCCTCAATTCATCTTGTCAGTTCCTTTGGATTTTTAGCTATTCTAATACATGTGCATTGGTGTATCATTGTGGCTTCAATTTATAGTTCCCTAACAACATATGACGTTGAGCATCTTTTTATATGCTTTTTTATCATCTGTATATCTTCTTTGGTGAGATGTCTCTTTAGAAATTTTGACCATCTTTTAACTGAGTTGTCTGTTTTCTTACTGAATGTATTTCCTATATTTTGGATACAAGACCATTCTCAGATATGTGTTTTGCAAATATTCTCTCCAAGACTGTAGCTTGCCTTTTCAGTCTCTTACCAAAGCTTTTCACAATGCAGAAGTTTTGCAATTTAATAAAGTCCAACTTAATAACATTTTTTCTTTCATGGATTGTGATTTTGGTGTTACATCTAAAAACTCATCAAACCCAAGGTCACGTATATTTTCTTCTAGAAGATTTATAGTTTTGCATTATGCATTTAGGACAATAGTCCATATTGAGTTAATTTTTGTGTAATGTGGCAGATCTGTGTCTAGGTTCATTTTTAGCATATGGAGATTTGATTTCTCCAACCTTATTTATTGAAAGGACTTTCCATTCCCCATTGAGTGTCTTTGCATCCTTATCAAAAACCAGTTTACGATACTTGTGTGGATCTATTTCTTGGCTCTCTGTTATGTTCCATTGAGGTGTCTATTCTTTCACTAATTACTGTAACTTTGTAGTAAGTCTTGAAATCGGTTAGTGTGAGTCCTCCTTCAAGTTTATTTTTCTTCTTACATATTGTGTTTACCATCCGAAGTCTCTTGATATTCCATACACATTTTAGAATCACTCGGTTGATATTTAAAATTAACCGTGCTCAGACTTTGATTTGAACTGAATTTAAACTGTACATCAAGTTGGGAAAAAATGACACAGAACAATATTGAATCTTCTAATCCAAACCACAGAATATTTTTCCATTAATTTAGTCTTTTGTTTCTTTCATCAGTGTCTCGTAGTTTTCAACATACAGAAATTGTGCATATGCGTTTGATTTGTATCTAAGTAGTTTGTTTTTTGGTACTTTTATAATTTTTAAAAATTTCATATCCCAATTGTTCATTTCTGGTATATAGGGAAACAATTGACTTTTGTATATTAGTCTTGTATGTGCACCTTATTATACTTGCCTATTAGTTCCAAGAGTTTTACATATATTCCTTGATAAATAAAGACAGTTTTATTTCTACTTTTCCAAAATGCATATATTTTATTTATTGCTCTTGTCTTATCGCATTAGCTAAGACTTCCAGTAAAATGTTGAATAGGAGTGGTGACAGAGGGCATGCTTGCCTTGTTCCAGATCTTAAGGGAAAAGGTCTAGTCTCTCACCATTAAATATGATGTTAGCTGCAGTTTTTTTTTATTGATGCCCTTTATCAAGTTGAGGAAATTCCCTTTCTGTTCCTAGTTTGGTGACACTTTCTATCATGAATAAGTGTTGGATTTTATCAATTATTTTTCTCTGTCAGTTGATGTAATCATCAATTTTATTCTTTAGACTTGTGATGTGGTAGATTGCGTTGATTGGTTTTCAAGTATTTTTACATACCCAGAATAAACCCCACTTTGGTATAGTGTATAATTCTTTTATATATTAAATGTTTTGTTGAAGATTTTTGCATTCATGTTCATGAGCAATATCACTGTAGTTTTGTTTTCTTGTTATGTCTGTATCTGTTTTTGGTATCAGGGTGTAAAAGAAAAAATATTCAAGGACATTCGTTAAGCATGGTAAGGAGGACTTTATTCAAGGGATGGGGGACTATCACATACGGATAGGAATCACTGCAACGAAATTTTGCAGTGGGGGAGAGATATTGGACTCAACTCCAAATACAGCATGGGAGGTGCCAATTTATAGCCAAGGAGCGGGGTGAGGGTCAGCAGATGGAAAATTACTAAGAGGGAATCAGGGATGGGGCGTTCTGAATAAACTGACCTAACAGGATGATTGCTGAAGACAGGGCAGGGTGATTAGACATCACCTAGAGGATGCTGGAGGATGAGGAACCTGATCAGATATCAAGGGTCATCAGACGTCGAGGGTGTGAGGGGATTCTCGTTAAATTGACTTAGCAGGGTTCTTGCTAAACCGGATTTTACAAAGTGCACAAATGGGCCCAGCAGAAAGTTCAGGAGCCTCACTAAAGTTTGGTCCAGCAAAGAATCTTTGTCAAGGGTAATGGTTGGGAAGTGTTCCTTCTGCTTCTATTTTTTTTGGAAGAGATTGCTAGAAATGATATCATTTAATACAATTTCTTCTTTAAATGTTTGGTAAAATTCGCCTGTGAAACCCTCTGAATCTAGTGTTATGATTTTTGGAAGGTTTTTAATTATCAAATCAATTTCCTTATAAATATAGGACTATTACTGTTACTTATTTCCCCTTTAGTAAGTTTTGATACTTCGTGTCTTTCAAGAAATTGGTCCATATATTTAAGTTCTCACATTTTCGGACATACAATTGTTCATACTATTCCTTTATTCACTGAATTTCCACAGCTCTGAAATGATAACCCTGCTTTTATTTCTGACATTAGCAATTTATATCTTCTCTCTTTTTTTCTTGGTTAGACTGGCTGGCTTTTTGCAACTTTTATGGATCTTTTCAAAGAACCAACTTTTGGGTTCATTAATTTTCTCCATTGTTTCCTGCTATATATATTGTTGTTACTTGTTTTCTTTTGCCTATTTTGGCTTAATTAGCTCTTCTTTCTATAGTTTCCTAAGGTGGGGGCTTAGGTTATTGATGTTAAATTTTTTATTTTTTAATATGTGCATGTAATACTATAAATTTTTCTAATTGGTGGGATGCAGCATGGCTTTTCTTCTGCTGTATCCCTCCAATTTTGATGGTCGTATTTTCATTTTCATTTATTTCAATTTTTAAAATTTCTCTGGAGACTTGTTCTTTGTCCATGTGTTATTTAAACATGTGTGTTTGATTTCCAAATATTCAGAGATTTTTCAGTTATCTTTATTTATTAATTTCTAATTAAATTATTTTGCAGTCTTACAACATACTTTCCGTAGTTTCTACTTTTTAGTAGTTGTTAAGGCCTGTTTTACCTTAATACATATTCATCTTGTGGCCTTCTTGGATAATGTTCCATGTGAGCTTGAGAAGAATGTGTATTCCGTTGTTATGTGGAATATTCTATTAATGCCAATTAGATAAATTTATTAATAGTGTTTTCAGGTCATCAATATCCTTACTGATTTTGTGCCTGTTTTATTTATCATTTTCCCTGTGAGGGATATTGGACTTTCCAGTTACAATGCTACATTTATCTATTTCTCCTTTTAGTTCCATCAGTTTTACCTCATGTAGTTTCACGCACTCTTGTTAGGGTTGTTATGTCTTCCTGGAGAATTGACCTCATTATCATTATGTAATGCCCCCTTTGTCCCTTGCATATTCTGAAGTGTGTTTTGTCTGAAATTAATGTAGTCTATTCTATAGACTTCCAGAGTAGTTTAATCTAGCTTTTTAAAAAATTTAGTGTTAGCGTGGCATATCTTTCTCCATCTATTTACTTTTGACGCCAGTGTTTATATTTAAATTGTACTTCTTTTAGACGACATATAATTGGGTGTTGGTTTTTTATACATTCTAACAATCTGTGTCTTTTAATTGGTATATTTAGACAATTCAGATTTAAAGTGACTATTTATATAATTGAATTAATATCCACTATGTCTGCAACTCTTTTCTACTCATTGTATTGTATTCCTTTTTTCTCCCCTCTATTCCTACCTTCTCTGGTTTTAAGTAAGCATTTTTTCTGATTTCATTTTATTCTTTCTCTTAGTATCAATTAAACATTTTTTTAATTTAGTCTTTGCCCTAGGGCTTACAATATACATTCTAAATTAATCTAAATCAACCTTCAAATAGCCTATTCCATTTTACGTCCAGTAGAGGTAACTCGTAATAAATATTTCCAATTCCTTTCTCCCATCCCTTGTAACATTACTGTAATTTATTTCTTTTACTCATATGCTATAATCACCCAATATATTGTTAGTATATTTGTGTAAGCAAACAGCTATCTTTCTGACCAATTAATAAAATATTTTGTTTTACCTTTGTTTATTCCTTCTCTAATGTTCTTCCTTTCTACATGTGGAGCATAGTTTTTGATCCGTATTACTTTCCTTCTTCCAAAAGAACTTCTTTTAATATTTCCTATAGGGAAAGTCTGCTGCCAACAAATCCCTCAGTTTTTGTTTGGCTGAGAATTTTTCTTTCTCCTTCCCTATTGAGAGATAATGCACTGAGTATAGACTACTAGGTTGTTCTTTTTTTCCCTCTTTCAGCATTCAAACAAACTCTTCTTGCTTGCATAACTTCAGATGAGAAGTCGGTCATAATTTTTACCTTTGTTTTTCTACATGTAAGGTGTTCTTTTCCCCTTTTTTCCAAGGTTTTTCTTTGTCGTGATTTCCTGAAGTTTGACTAAGGTATGCATAGATATTTTTGTTTCTTTGTTTTTATCTGCTTGGTGCTCTCTGAGCTTCCTAAATCTGTGGTTTGGTGTCTGCCATTAATTTTGGAAAATTCTCAGCCATTATTACCTCAAACATTTCTTCAGCTCCATTTTCTCTATCATCTCCTTCTGGTATTCTACTTATACCTGTGTTATACCTTTTGAAGTTGTCCCAGTGTTCTTGGATTTTCTGTTGTTCTGTTGGATTGTTTTTTTTTTTCATTCTTTTTTCTCTTTGTGTTTCAGAATGAAAACTTCCTATTGATCTCTTTTCAAGCTCTCTTATTCTTTCCTCAGCTGTGTTAGACCTACAGATGAGCTATCTTTAGCATTCTCTATTTCTGTTACAGTGCTTTCACTTTCTGACATTTCCTTTGGATTCTTTCTTGAGTTTTCATCTCTCTGCTTACATTACTCATCTGTTCTTGTGTGTTCTCTACTTTTTATTAGAGACTTTAACATATTAATCATAGTGATTTAAAATTCTGATAATTCCATCATGTGTGCCATATCTGAGTCTGGTTCTGCTTATTGTTATGTCTCTTCAAATTGTGTCTTTCTTGTCTTTTGGCATGCCTTTTAATTTTTTTTATTTTTAAAAGTTGGACATGTCATAATTGGGTATTAGGAACATAGGTAAATAGGCCTTAACATGAGGATTTATGTTATTCTTGCTAGGAGTTGGGCTGCGCTCCATGTTTCCTGTAGTTTTAAGGGTTAGAGCATTCAAATTCCTTTATTGTCCTTGAGATGTGTCTTCCTCTCTTTATTTTGGGAATCCGTACGTTCTCCTCATCAGAGAGAGCAATGTGCAGCTCTTTCAGCTGTAATCCACTGCTATTCCACTAGAGCATTGTTGGCAGTCAGATGTGGATCAAGGGGAGCATTCTATAATCTATAATTAAGTCTCAGTTTTCTAGGTCCTATATCTCAGGGCTGTGAATTTCATATGTGTTTCCCCAGGAGTTTAGCTTTTCTCCCCCTTACCCCTTTCACAGATGAAAAAGTGAAAGCAATTTGAATAACTTTGCTTAAAATCATAAAGAGCTAGGATCTGAACCTGTGGAATAAAATGAAATCAAAAAGACCCCCAAAAGAGAAAGACAAAATGGACTCTGTGTGGCTAACTGGAGCCTAAAACAAGACAGGGTCAAGCAGCCACGCCAGGACCAAGGTGCAATCACATACTGTCTTCTCAGAAAAGCCGCAACTTGTACCTGAAATTGAGTGTCGCTTCCTCATGGATGGCCAGAAGCCCGAAATAGCCAGAATATCAGTATCTGTAGGCGAACCAACAAATCAGAGGGCTTTCAAGATAATCCCTGTAGTCTACAATTTTTGAACTAAGCTCTGCCTTCCCACACCTTCCCTGGGACGTACTTTCCATTTGTTTCTGGAGGCTGCATCTCCCTGGTTTGCAAACTGTAGGAGCAATAAAGCTTTTCTAGCTGAATTCTTGTATTCCAGAAACCCAATCTGTTTTACTCTAGTTCTGCTGTCATAGCTTCACTGCTCTACTGGTTTCCTAAAGCCCAGACTAGCAGAGAATCCCCAGCTCATGTTAAAAGTATGTGTGCTGGTTAAAGCACATGTACAGTCAGGGAACATCCAAAAGGAGACTCTGATGCTTTCCCCTTTCCAGCCCTTATCTTCCGCACTACCCTGAAATGAAGTCTACTTTCCTTTAAAGAGCTTTGTATAGGTCGTGCCCTCTGATATTCTGTATTCAGATGTCAACGCTATACACTTGCCAGCTGTGTGGATTTAGGCAATTTATTTCACATCTGTAATCTTACTCAGTTTACTCAGCTGAAGATGAAGATGATAATAGCATGAAATCTTCAGTTTTCTCAGTTTAATAAATGAATAATGTAGGTATAGGGCTTAGCACAGTGGTGGCCTACAGTAAGTGGTCAATAAATATTAACTATTATCATTTTGAGCAATATTTAAATATCGTAGACTTATAAATTATGTCTTAAGAGGGCTGGATAGGCAGAATAAAAGAAAAAAGTTTCTCTGAGGAGGTAATTGGGAATTTGTGAGGAATATTTTGATCATCACAATGACTAGGATTTCCCCTGGTATTTAGCATGCTGGAGCCGCCTCCTTTCCCTTACACTATCTCTTTTCAGAGGCAACAACAACAACAAAAGTCAAATTACCTCCTGGAAGCCTATCTCACCATTAATTCATCATGTGTGCACCAACCTGTCTCAGTGCCAGTATATGTTCAGGCTGCTGTGCCCTAGGAATGTGTATGTTTCAATCAGTTGAAACTAGTGTATTTCCAGACAAAAATATTTGCATATGTAAGAAACATCATACCCAAACTAAGCAGGTTTGTGTGGTACGTTATGTACATAGCATTGTTTCCCTGATCGTCCTCCTCTGCTCATGACATGTCGTCTATGTATATCAATTGGTACCACAAAGTTTAAAGACCCTTTTTTAATAATACCTGTCATTCTTCTAATACAAGACGTCAAAAAGAAAATACAAGATTTTTGGGGGAGGGGGGACTGAAACCAAAAGCCATGGAATGAAAAATTTGGACAAAGCTGTCCCCACCCCACCTATTCATTTTTGAATTTCCAATGGGTGTGTAGAATGAGTTTATAAACAAGTCTGCTCAGCCCCCATCAATGCATGTTATCTCTTTTCTTTCCTCCCACTCAAATTCATTATCCAGTTAACTGTCTCATCGGTTCAAAGATGCTATTTCAGCTGGCATTCTCCACCTCAGTCAAGAGTACTATTAATTTGAGCACTTTTCTCCTTTCTCTAGGATATTGCTGTTCTCGTAGGATGCCTCTGCCTGTAGTAGGCTCTCCATTCTGTATCCAGGTCTTGAAGGTGCCAAAGTTACGCAGTATTCTGCAGGGGAAAGGTGGGGAGAATGCTGTTCTTCCCATCTGTTAGAAGGGGAGCAAAGCCCTGTTGTTTACTTCGCAATGCTTTGGATTTTGTAGTAAAGCAGAACTTTTAATGTTTGCTTATATCCCTCTTTCTTTCTAGGATCCAAATGATCATCCAGGCATAAGCAAGTGATAAACACAACTGTTCTCAACTTCATTAGTTCTGCCTATCTAAGATTCAATCACCAGGTCAGGCTTGCGTTGGTATAGTTCCTCTCCCAAGGACATTTTTCTCTTCATCCACAGATTACTGATGGAAATACTCTACCATTTCTAGTCATGACCATGAGTATGAATGAGACACAAGTTGGGAACTCCTAGAACGACTTGAGAAGAAATTTTTGGAAAGCCAGGAATTGTCCTGAATTAAAGTCATGTGTCAATTGTCAATGAAACATGGTGCACATTTTGGGAGACCCAAGTAAGATTATAGCGAAAAGATGTTAGTAGGTTTCCATGTATTACTACACAACCACAATGAGCATTCACCCCGACTCAATGGTCTCTTTCGAGTACTAATAAACTCTTCTGTCTATGGTGCTTATGGTAATGTCTATTCTGCTTTGGGTTCAAGTCTTCACCTTGGTCTTCCACTTAATCCTTATGGTTCTTCAATTTTCTGTCTTCCTCTCTCTACCTTTTATCCCCCTCCTCGTTATCTCTTTCCCTCCTTCTTTCACCTTTGTTAAATATTTAGAAGTATGTTCCAGGCACAGAGTTAAATTTTGTCCTTTTACCACAGTACTGATTGAATGATCATCTGCCGATCCATGAGTTGGTTGTTTCTGGTGGACAATGAGAAAAGTACAGAAATCGAGAGTAACAAGTTAGAAACTTTTACAGCCTTTGAACATTACAGCAACATCTAGTTTTTGGCTAGGTGAATCTGATAATAAGAACAGGGCTTAAATTTTGCATGTATTTTTTCTTAATTACATTTTTCTAGTGTTACTAGTATTCTATTTTTTTCTCCCTTAATTTAACACGAGGATCAATCTGTGGCAGACTTGGAATTAAAAAACAAACAAACAAAGCAAACCTGGTCCTTCACCACAGATTGAGTAGACCTGCTCCAACCTGTTCATATTCCCTTAGCAGAAAATGAATGTGTTATTGGCACATTGGCTGCTTCCAGAATCCATGAGATGGGTAAAGTTCCAGGCTTGGATAAGTCTAAGGAACAAAATGAAACTAAATCACCAGCAACATTACCAAAATCAGGCCTGCAAACAGTCTGATGAGAATGCCACTAACATCCCTGTCACAATGTAACCACATACTGGACCTCAAGGATTGTGCTGCCACTGCTGCCAGTGAACAAAGATGCTGCTGCCACTCCATTTCCCCTGGAATGGTGTCTTCTCTTACCCTGACTCTGCATCACTCACCTTAGAGTCAAACTACTGGGTTAGACTACTTGCCAAATCAAGATGCTTCATCAAAGTGGCTTCTTAAACCCCCGTAAGGTCTATGGATGCCCTATGCCATGGATGTCTATCCCATTTATGGTAGTTCACCTTTTCCCAAGAGCCAGATTTTGGTTATAGGCAATGGGCTAGCAGACCGTCCCTGGGTACACTGAGGATACTAAAGATCTTCAAACCAGGGATTGAGATGCAATGTCAAGAAACCTTCCCCAAACATATGCCACCTATTGCTTTGTGGTAAATAAAACCATTCTTGCATAATTGCCTGTAACTCAGGAATATCTGTTCCCCTAGTGACCATGTTTAATTAAGGGCATAAAGCCTTAACATTCTTAGAAACACAAACTCAGGATCAATACTGTTCCCTATTTAATCTTCATCTCCAGGAAGAAAGAGGAAGTATCTAATCTTTAAGCTAATGTTCCCCAGAATTCATAACCAGAGAAATATCAAACCTACATGGAAGCTGATGCCACATACATAAGCTTCTGCACATTATCCGAATGTAATGCAGGCATAGTCTCTCTTTGATAGCTTGTTTTTCTTTGCAAAATAAATATTAATACAGTAATTTCATGCTTTCTCAGGAAAGAGACAGACTTATGTATCTAATAAGAAGCTGCTATTAAGGAACAAAGCAGAACCCTCTAATAACAGGAATAAAACGACCCAAAATAATGTATCATAGGAGACCTAAAATACTCAAAAATTTTGTTCTGTGTGACGGAAAATAGAGTTTTTTGGTGGTGGGACATGGGGAGGAAAATAGGAGAGGACTGAGGAGAGCGTGCTGTTTTCTTTACTGCAGAATGGAGCGGGAAATGGTTCCAAGGACTTAGCGTGTGACAAGCTCTTAGTTATTATCCAAATTAAAGTGAGTTTCTGGAGCATGGCGTGTGTACAAGCCTGACATTTGTAGAAATGACAGTCCATGTGAGGAAAAGCTTTTAGCGTATTCTCAGCAGTGGCTAAATGAGAAATGCAAGACTTCTCCCTGTTCTGCTGAATGAATTTTTATGGAGACGTGATGTGTGATTGTATTATTTTTGAGGGTGAAGGAGAATTTAGCAAGTCCTTAGTGTATTTGGTTTCAATGTTTCCTATGCCCTTATTCTACAAAGGAACCAAGTTTAAAATTCACAGGAATGCACAAGAATTATGATACTACATAAAATCACAAAATCACAGTGTATCAAAACAATACAATTCTGGTGTCGTAGACAGTAGAAAATAACATTTAGACAAAAACAGCTGTAATATACAACATCTTAAGTATGATGTGGGCCATGTAGCTGATTGGATCTGTGAAAAATATGTCCCTGGACGGCATACAGTTCTAAGCTCCTTGTTCTTGTTCAAACAAACTGTTCTCAAGCTCTGGCCTGTCACAGGACACAGCGCACCCTTGAAACCCTGACTTGGACTTGAGGCACCAAATTCTACTTCTCTACTCTCAAGTAAGAGAACAGCAGTCTCTCGACATATTCTAAGAGCCACTACCAAAAAGCCTGACCTGACTCAACACTATTGAGATAACCCCCGTGGTATTTTTGCCAGGTCGGGCTCTTCTCAGAAATGTAAGACAGTAAGTTACAGAATGCCCAAGTGAGAATGCAGGATGCGCATCAATCTTTCCAAGTTTAAATTGCAAGATGGTGGCATTGCACAGAATATATGATCTGCTTACCACCCTGCTCTGCTGGAAGTTTGCAGAAACAACTACCTTTTGCTCTGAAATGATGGAACTTCTGATTTTAGTGCAGGACTATTTCAGAGGTATTTTCAGAGTCATTATTCAGAGACCTGGCTAAGCGCACCACCATTTTGGAGATGCGAATTAAGGAACAATGCTGATAGCAGGTGGTAAGTGCGGGTTCTTTCCGTTGCAGTGACTGCTATGAATAGGAGAGGAAAGAGATTAGAGTACTATCAAAATTAATGGAATGCTATTTTCATGTCAGCAGATAGAATGTCATGGAGGTTTTACAAACACTTCCAAGGCCATCAGCTTTGAGTGCTGATGTTATTACAGGTTGTTGAATCTGCACAGCTTGTCATTTGAGGACAAGGTCCATTTCATATTCATTTCTGCATGTCCATGCCTTTCATGGTGTCTCGCTTGTAGCGTTATCTCATTTATTAATACTTAAACAAACCTGAAGAGGTAAAAGCAGACACTGGGATTTCAATTGTCATGAGAACTACTTTTTTTTTCTGTCTAATTTCCCCCTTCGCAAACGACAATAACGAAACTCATTAACTGGTTTCATGTGACAGGCACTATTCCAAGTGCTTTGCAATAATGTATTGAATCCTCACAGCAACCCCATGAGGTTCTCCTATTACCTTTACACAAATGAGTAAACTGAGGCACAGGGATGTTAAGTAACTTGCCCAAGATACATATTAGGCCACAACACAAGTCTCAATAAATTTAAGAAGACTGAAATGATACCATGCCTCTTTTCTGACCACAAAGGTATGAAACTGGAAATCAACTACAGGAAGAAACCAGAAAAGCCACAAAAATGTAGAGATTAAACAAAATGCTATTGAACAACGATTGGGTCAATGAAGAATCAAAGGAGAAATCAAAAAATTCCTGGAGACAACTGAAAAAGCAGATATGCTTTCAACTACAATATGTTTTATGTGTAACAATTGTATGACTTAACTTCACTTACTTATGTCCGTCGTTTGTCCTATGGGAATTGTGATCGTCCATTTCTCATAGAGCTGTTTGGTTTTTCATTAACTCATTGCATCAGTCAACAAAGAATTCTGGAGCATCTGCAGAGGTCAGGCACTGTTGCAGACACTGGAGAACCCACAGTGAACAAACCAAGTCTCTTCCTTCAGGAAGTCACATTGGAGTGTTGTTGGGATTAAATTTTTTAAAATGTAGCTAAAGGCCCTCATTGCCTGCTGCATAGAAAACCCTAAAAATATATTGGCTATTTTAATAACTAACCCAGAGCATTTCCTTTGCTCTTAAGGGTGTAAAAAGATGAGTGAACTCATTTCCAGTCATCAGGCTTTAAAATCTCTGGAGAAACACAAAGACTGCTAACTAAAGAGAAATGGGGAGTTGGAGGGTGTATTGAATCACAGATGTGGGTCATTAATTTTGCTTAAAGTTATATGAAAACCTTCAGAGAGGAGGGTATTTGATATTTTACATTGGAGCAGAATGTGAGGGAGAGGAGTTTGACAACTAAATAAGGAAAGAAAGGGCATCTGGGAGCTAGGGGGAAGGAACAGCAAGAGTAAAATCTGGGAGAGATGCGAAGGTCCATTGCATGTCACGAGATAAAGGAGCCAAAGAGCCTGACCAGAGCGTAGGAAACGATAGAGATGAAATTCCTAAGGCAAACTGTGGTCATGCTGTGAACAGTCTCCAGTGTTCTGCTAAGAAGTTGGAAACCGTCCTAAATACAATGTGGAAACCATGAAGCTTTTAAATTAGAGAAGGACAGGACTAGAAGTGCATTTTAGAAATATCACAGCAGTCCAGATTGGAGTGTGAAACCTGGAGAGGAGAAGGTGCAGTATAATCTATGGTAATAATTTCGGTAAGATATAAAGAACTGGCATGGAGAGGTGAGAAAGTGGGTAAATAGAGTACAAAATCACTTTGAAGGAGAATGAGGACAATTTGGTGAAAAGTAGCAGGTAAGGAAGTGATTGAGGGAAGTGAATCTTTCCAAATGACACTTTCATTTTCCTTTTGAAGGTTATGTTGAATATTGAAGGGGTCAAAAGTCAGCGGGGACAGAAAGAAAGAGAGAGAGAGGAAGGGAGGGAGAGAGGAAAGGAGAGGGATAGTCGAGAGAGATGGGGAAGGAAAGAGGTGGCTGTCAGGAGTTTAGAGATTAATCCGATTTTATATATATATTTTATATGTAATATATATAATCGTTATTGTTATATGTATTACATATTATATACATTGTATACACATAAACACACTGTTATATGTATTACATATATAATATGTAGTTGTTGCCCATAGTAAAAGGCTAAGTTGCTAGTTTTCAAAAATTAAGAATAAACTTAAAGAAATCAAGGATAACGCACACAGATTGCAGAAACAGGGCACAATGAAGAAATATGGTCCAATTCACAAAAAACAAGAACAATAGATTCATGGATAAAAACTGCATGTACAGGGACTAGAGGGTGAGCGTAATAGATGAGGCCTAATAACTACACCAAAGACTTTTATAATCTCAAGTGGTATCACAGAGAGGAATATTTTTTTCTAATGGATATTTGTACATTAAAAATAACATAATTGAGGGGCTGGCCCTGTTGGCTAGTGGTTAAGTTCAGCACGCTCTGCTCTGGTGGCTCAGGTTCAGTTCCCGGGGGTGAACCTACACCACTTATCAGCCGCCATGTTGTGGTGACAACCCACATACAAAGTAGAGGAAGATGGGCACAGACGTTAGCTCAGGGTGAATCTTCCTCAGGCAAAAAGAAGAAGATTGGCAACAGATGAAATCTCGGGTGAATCTTCCTCAGCAAAATAAAATAAAATAAAATAAAAATAAAACAATGGAAAAACTAGGAATTCAAGAAGCTCAGTGAAAAACAGAAATTATGATTTTGTTTTACATATGAGGAAATTATTAAGGCTTAGAAAGGAATCATAGCTGATAAAGAGATCTGACACTCAAACTCTAATCTCTTTTTTTATAACTGAGATATCCTCCCATTGCACCACTCTTTTTATCTTCCAGACATAAGATAAGATGCTGATATAATAAGAGAATACTGATTTACTGGACAAGGTGGACTTGGTAGGGTAATAACAGAAAGCAATATTACTTTCTCTTCCCATTCCTTTTAACACTAGCTGTTGAATAATATACAATTACTAACATGACCAGCAAAGTCCAATATTAAAACTCTCAATTTTCTGACTACTGAAAACATCTTTACTCCCCAGCTTGGCCCATCATAGGTGAAACATACTGGCTTACTCTTTCTCTCCTATTGGCTTTAGTTTTATTCCCCGGCAGAATGAGTAAATTGGGGTGGGACAGAGAGGTGAAGAGGCAGTAATGATACAAAAAGACTGGTAGGATTTTAATCTGGTCTTCTGGCTTTTTCTCTCATAAAGTGCTTTTATGGATTTCTTAGAAATATCTGTCCTCAATGGGAACCTCTGATTACAGTTTCATGCAGCTGGAAATGGCTCCTTCCGCCTGGCAGGCAGCTTACAAGAGGAAGCATCCTCACTTTCAGCTTCTTCACCTGGAAATCCACCGCCCCCCCCCCGGCTCTTTCTGAAGTGCTCCCCACATTCCTGGCAGAAAGGTCTTTTGAGTGGGGTCATTTCAAGACTTCTTCCACCTCCAGCATTCCACCCTTGCTGCAGCTGAGACTGGCTCCCAACGTGGCCTCCTTTCTCAGTTACCAGTAAGCCAACAAGCCCAGAAGTTAGGTGCTTGTTGCTGTGTTTCCCGAATCACAGTGACACACACCAAGCTCTGTGAGAGCTTCTCATGAAGCTTGGGGTGCACCTTGAAACACCTTTCTTCTCATCTCCAACTGGGGTTGGGGGTATGGTAGGCAGCTTCTAAGATGACCCCCATGAAACCTCAGTTTCCCCTCTCCTCCATACTGCTCACAGAACCTTCTTAGACCTCACCATGCAAATATACACACATTTTGCATTAGAAGCTAAAAATTATAGTTTATAATTTAATTATATTTAATTTTTTATATAGTGTATATAACTATAGAATTTCCGCTGTTTCATGCTGAGTGTCCTCGAGCAAATGATGAACACCCATGTTTTCTGTCTTTAGGGGACAAGGCACCTCAAAGGAAAATAAAACAACACATGTCATTTGGCATCTCGAGTTTTAATCTACAGCAAATTAACACTTCACCTACCATCCGCCACAGTAGGAAACCAGAAACAAACTAAGCACATCATGTTTATTCAAATGTGTCATCCTGAAGCCAGTTACAACACAGAGCCTCCCATTCTGCCCTTCCTCTTCCAGGACTTCCTGTGGGCGTCCTCTCCGTCTTCTTCCTTCCTTAGCCTTTCCCTGCCTTCCATTCATTTCACTTTTCCTTTTTATGACATTTTTTTTTCCTTATTTTTTCAACTCTCCTTCCTGAAAACCGCCTGCTACAGAGGGCTCATAGAGCTGTGTTCACTGTGCTTTGGGCTGTCTCTCCAGTGAGTGGCAGTCCATTTGTTTCCCAGGTGGTTACATCACGCAAGCTGGGTCAAGACCCAAGGAGAAAGCTACTGTTCCTTGAAGCATCTCTATCAGCAGCTTTGCATGGGAAACAAGGCCACCTTTATGCTCAATGGACCACTGTTAACAATGAGAAAGAATAAAAATATAAAATAGTGAAATATCAGCTTTGAGAACAGTAAAACTTGGTAATAAAATGATTTCTGTGTGGAATGTGCATCCTCCATTCATAAATCAGGTGACTGTGCATATTTTCAGACACAGAAACATAAGATATGATGTTAGTATTGCTAGTCCTAATCTTAAAATGGAGTAATGGAGACACATGGTTTTTATTTTTAAAAAATAGAACCTGATCCAAACTAGCCCTCTGTCATCAGGTCTGGGTTTGGGCTTTCCTATGTCCTGCCAATAATAACACCGTGTCCCACAAACCCCCATACCCTCTAGCCCCAGTGCACTTGACACAGTTTAACGAACAGGCAGTGTCCTTTTGCTCTCTCCTTATAATGTTATTCCCTATGCCTGGCAGGCTTCCCATGTCAGCTTTCTCTCCTAACACCCATTTCCTCCTCCACCCGCGAACACATGCCAATGCTTGCACGCACATACAGTCTGCGTGCACCACGATTAGCAAGTGCTTAATAATGTTTATTGGATAAATGAGTGGGTGAGTTAATGAATAAAAGTGTATTACGGATACATTGCTAAGCTGCTATCTCATGGAGTGGAAGTACAACAAATAGACACTGTGGGTGACCACCCACCCCCGGTCTGTGGGCTAGCTTGTTCCTTTGTAAGAACCACAGCTGTAATGGTCTGTTCTGTTCCCTCCTTCTCCAAACTATTTCCCCAATTCTGCCTAATGATCTGACGTTAACAGACTACAGCTTTCTTTGTTCTGTAAACTACCTTCTTCAAACAGAAATTATCAATCACTCTTTGCATGACCTTTTGTTCTCAATCTTTTACAGTGTGGCTACCTTCACTATCAGACAGTAAAAATTGTTCTCACCAAAACCAACAGTAACCTTCCAATTGCTAAATTCAGCCACCTATTTTCAGTCCCACATAACTTCTCTGTAACTTGGCATGGTTCAACCTCCCTCCCTCTTTCTAGAAACTCTATGCTGACATCTGTATTCCACTGTCTCCATTGTCTATTAGTCCTGGGGCAATTCCTGCTCTTTAATTTGTTAGCTTGTCCTTTGCACATTCATTCTGTTAGGGTTCTCAGACCAAGGCCTTCTAATCTAGCACCAAGTATTCTCTCCTGGAGATACACTCCCATTGCTTTAATTATATGCAAATTTCAATTATGTATTTAGCTTTGATCTATTTTCCAGCCTTCAAGTCTAAATTTCTAATTGTCTCCTATATTTATGAAAATAAACTTTGAGGGCCAGCCCCAGTGGCCTGGTGGTTAACTTCAGCATGCTCCACTTCAGCAGCCCAGGTTCAGTTCCCAGTCATGGACCTACACCACTCCTAAGTGGCCATGCTGTGGTGGTGGCTCACATACAAAATAAAGGAAGATTGGCAACAGATGTTAGCTCAGGGAGAATCTTCCTCAGCAAAAAATTAAAATAAATAAACAAATAAACTTTGATATCGTACAGCTCCAACTTAGTATCCAGAGCAAAATTCTTAACACACCTGCCTTCACTCACGGAATATCCTGCATACACCTCCATCAGAGAGGAAGTGTATTTAGTGTTCAATAGCACAGACTGAGTCCACACTGCTTGGGATTAAATATTGGCTCTAGGAGTACCAGTTCTATGACTTTGGACAATTTGCCTAACCTCTCTGTGCTTCACTTTCTCACATAAAAAGCGGGAATAATAATAGCACCTTCTTTTTAAGATTGTTATAAAGATAAAAGGGGTCGTTTATGTAAAATATTTAGAAGAGTGTTGCTATGGACTGAATGCTTGTGTTTCCTAAAATTTATATGTTGAAATCCTATACTCCTAATGTAACGGTATTAAAAGATGGGCCTTTACGGGGCCAGCCCCATGACATAGTGGTTAAGTTCGGCACACTCCACTTCAGTGGGTTCATGGGTTCAGATCCTGGGGATGGACCTACGCTAGTTATCAGCCATGCTGTGGTGGTGACCCACATACAAAATAGAAGATTAGCACCGATGTTAGCTCAGGGCTAATTTTCCTCAAGCAAAATAAAAAGAGGAAGATTGGCAACAGATGTTAGCTCAGGGCAAATCTTCCTTACCAAAAAAAAAAAAAAAAAAAACAGAAAAGAAAAGTGAGCCTTTGGGAGGTAATTAGGTCATGAGGGTAGAGTCCTCTTGAATGAAATTAGTGCCCTTTAAAAGACATGAGAGAGCTTGCTTTCCCTCTCTCTGCCCTCTACCATGTGAGAATACAACAAGAAGACAGCCATCTGCCAACCAGAAAGCATGCCTTCACCCACCAGACATGGGTTCTGCTGTCACCTTGATCTTGGACTTCCCAGCCTCCAGCACTGTGTGAAATAAATTTTCGTTTTTTGAGCCACCCAGTCTATGGTATTCTGTTATAGTGGCCCAAACTGACTAAGACAAGCATCTACCACATAATAATCACTCAAAAGTTCGGCCGTTATTAGTCACGGCTGCATTTGCCACAACATAATTAATGTTTTAATCATATATCACCCCCACTAAACACTGAGACCCTTGATGGTAGGAACTAGTTCTCATTATCTTATGCCAGGTTCTGGTTCCTAGGCAACTCCTGGTACATGGAAGACACTTTGAAAGTTGTGTTGAATAAATGAAAACCATTCCAGCTTCGTGTGTCCTCAAGTTAATTTAATGACTTACTGCTTCAGGTCTACTGTCTGCTCTCCACCCACTCAGTCAGCAAAGTCTGTGTGTGTAATGTCAGGAGCCTCTGTCCGCTATCCTCACTGCCACTGAGAACCCTCATACTTTCTCACTAAGGCTATTGAAATAGGTCCCCAATTACTTTCTCTGTCAAGACCCTTATGCATATTGTCTCTAAGTTTCCTTTTTTAAAAAGAAAGGAAAACTGATCATGTTACTTCCCAGGTTGAAAGCAGAATAAAATCCAAACTCCCTGGCATGATATACCAGATTTTTTAAATTCTAGTCCCACCCTATAGACCATCTCTCACCACTTCCCTCAATGCTCCTGCCACACTGAACTTCTAAGCGTTCAGCAGATATGCCAAGTCCCTGTTGTGCCCAAGTCTGTACTCAAGCCACTTTCCATCCTGAGAGAGTCTTAGTTACCCTTTAAGGTTCAATTTAAGTGCTAATCCTTCTGCAGACCTTTCCTGACTCCCTTAGGGACTTTGTCATTCTTCTTTCCATGATTCTACCGAGCTTTGCTCCTATCTCTCAGCGACACTTACCAGGTTGCACTGTTTTTACTATTTACCTGTATGTGTCTTCCATTAGGCTACAGTAAGTTCTTTAATCACAGGGACTGCCTGCCTCCCAGTTCCACAAAGCCTGACTAATTGTAGATACTCAAAAAATGACTGCTTAACTCATCACCAAATTCAATTAATCAACTCAACAGTGCTGTCTAGCATCTACTCTTTATTAGATACTGTATCAGAGTTTTACATTTACTATGTAAAGTAAATATAAGCTGCCCAACTATAAAACAAAAAGATTCTCTTTTCTTTTCTTTCTGTTACAGGAAGTAGGTTGGTTAAAGAGAACAAGATTTCTGGGAAGTTGGATAGGAGTGTAGAGAGGAGGTGATGATGGGGACAATTTTTTTCCCAGTGAAGAAGTGAGATTACCAAAAAATAACAGGCAGGTGCTGTGAATCCAACATAATGAATTTACTTCCAGCTCAAGATACCGACAGGGTTTCCATACATGCTTAAATTCATCACTGACTGAGGTCTCTTTTCCCTTCCTCCTGGCCACCTCCTGTACTTCCCTCTTCCTTTTCCCACCACTCTCAGTGCTGGATGCTCTCTGAAGCAGAATTGAGAAGGAGAAAGAGGAACTGTGGAGGGGGTGGTAGGGAAATGCCTTATGGATTTCAATGAATGAATATTTTGCTCTTGGCACATTTTACACCAATCTATGAGTTTTTATCCCCAAACATAAATATGGCTACGTAACAGAAGCTGGCCTCAGTGTGATACACAGGTAGTTTTGCTATTCCAGTTGTAGCACACACAAGGACACAAAAAGGACAGCAAAGGCTACAGATGCTTCCCATCCTCCCTACCCTTAGTGACAGCCAGCAGAGAATTTCCAGCAGAGAAATCCCTCTCTCCTTTTTGCATTAGGGAATAGATTAGAGAAACTCAAGGTAAAATAAATTAAAAGGCTTGCCTGTCCAAATTTAGAGTCAATGAAATGGAAGAACATTGCAGTGGAAGGGGATCTAGACTAACTTCCAAGCGCTGCTAACTAACTGTGGGACCTTGGTCAAGGCTCTTGTTTTCTCTCGGCCTCAGTTTTCTTCTCTAAAAAAAGAGGGTGATCATATGTGCATTGCTTTCTGCTTAAGGTCCAGTCAAGACTGGGGATGGAACAAAGTGCAGAATTCTACTAATCAAAAAAAAATTAGAGCATGTTGAAAAAAATCTGTGTATCATAAAATCCAAGCTTAGGCAAAGGATAATTAAACCTAGAATAACCACATCAAAAACTCGGGTCAAATTCTCCTTCTTTCATTCTTAAATTACAATTCCAGCTGGTCATTATCGAGCAGAAATGCAGCTTTGGGGAGGAAACTGAATTATTTCCCATTATAGAGACTTTTAAAAACAATAAAACTAAAATCATGCCAGGGTTCTGTTTGTACTTGAGTATGTGCATAACTCCATGTCCCTTTTCAATGCCTTCCTGTCCTTTACATAATTTTGTTTTTCATAATTAACACAATTAACTCTCTATCACAGAAATGGGAAAAAATGTCTGTCTGCTAGGGGAAGCAAATTATCTGAATTGAGCCATTGTTATTTCCATAGACAAGCAGAGGAATTATTCCTACATTCTTTCTTTCACAATCATAGGCTGGGAAGACTGAGTGTTTTAGGTCTTTTACCTAATCCACCCCTTTCTCACTCTTTGGGAGAACCAAGCACTAGAAAGAACACCTACTGGGTTATAGTCCTCCCACTTGCTCCTAAGATCATTGATGACCTTGATTGTAGATTTAGTCCTCAAGATCCCGGTCTGCAAAAAGTTGCAGTTGAACTAGACAACTGGCTGAATCTAAAACCCAATAAATGTGCTTGTTCTTATTTTTAGATTTTATTTCTTTAAATGAAATAAATGAGAGTAATATTAGTTACATCAATGGCACTACTAAAGCATTCATTGAGCTTCAATAATAAGAGTAACAATAACAATAAAATTTTATGACTCTTTTTCTCAAAAGCAATTGGAACACTTTACCACCATTATTGCCGCATTAATCTCACATCTTTGAAAAATTGTGCAGCATTGTGTGGTTGGAAGAGTGAGCCAGGGAGTCAGATAGACTGTTTTTCACTTACCTACCTGGAAATCATTTTAGTAATGGGTCAATGAGATAATGAACATTAAGTATTGCCTGCATGGTAAGCTCTCAACATGCAATTCTCCCTCTTCTCTCTCTCTCTCTAGACCCACCAGCCATTTTACCCTGATCTTCTCTCTCTCTCCCTGCTCTGGCAACCCCTCCTCCCTCACTTCTTTTCTTTTATAGTAATGCAAGTGGAGACAAGTTTGTTGTGGTTTTTGTTTTGCTTTCTTTCGTTTTATTGGCCCTAAAGTATTCAGATCCCCTCTAACAGAAGAAGTCATAAAAGCTACGATCACTATTCAACTGTCATGGTTGGGTGAGAGAGTCCAGCTCCTACCTTCAGCCAAGTCTCCAGGGTAGGATAAGGAACTCCTTTCTCTCAGAATCCCTCTTCTTAGGTTCAGAAGAGTCTTAAGTTTGAGGCATCATCATGCCTACACCTTGGGCATTTTGGTGAAACAGAAAATCTCTGAGTGAATAGAGGCCAAAAACTAACATGAGATGAGACCTACAATTCTAAGAATTCGAGTTACAGTCTGCATGCCAAATTCTCTGTATTTACATCCCTATGGTTGCTTACAACTCTTTACCACAGTCTTGTTGAAATGTTGTAGCCTTGCCCTGGGGCATTATGGGAAAGAGTACATGTCCACACTGGGGCCAGGATGTTAAACAGAGCTCAGTGTACCACTTGAGGCCAGCATGGTGGTGTTGGTGGTGTTGGTGGTGCTGGCGGTGGAAGAAGCAGGAATAATTACAGGAGCCTTTCCACATTCCAAGCAGCATATCTTGGAATGAAAGTCAGATCTTTAAGATTCATCTGACTTTTCCCCCATCCCAGACATCTTGAGTGGAAATTCTCTCTCCATTTCCAAATTAGGAGAAAGGGAGTTTTATAACTGAAAAATGCGGAGTTTTATCTTAGAGAAGGTAGTGGAATGCAGGCCTTTTTAAAATACCTGTAGATGGAATAACGTATTCAAGAAAGAGTCAATCGGGAGCAAGCCTTGGGTTTTGCTCAGAGCAAAAAGTATTAAAAGACAATGTTTATTTAGATATCTACTCGGACAAGCTGATACTCTGGGAAGCACTTAGAGAAAGTCTTGGAGAAAACTAAATCGTGACTTTAGAAACTGGCAACAAATTTCTCCCAATCTGAGTGGAATTGTGAGGTCTGGTCACTGGCTTGAGCACCATCTTCATTTTCTATTAGAATGCAGCAAAACTCTTTGATTCTATAAACACACACACACACACACACACAATGAAATTATAAGAAACATAGTGTCTGAATCAGAGTGAACGGGACCACAGTGAATAACAGAAAAGCAATGGATTTAGCAATGGGAACTGATTTATAAGGTAGTATTTTAAGAGGCAAATTTGTGTAGCTTGGCTCAAATAATTACAAAGGAAGACAATCATAATGCTGTAATAATACAAGGTTGTAGGTTTTAAAGATGGAGGAGCAAAAGAAAGCGTGGTTGCATTCTTAAAGGCTATAACAAACACAGCAATGTAAAATTAGGCAAAAGAAAAGCTAGACTGTTCTCAGGGACATTTTCTCAACAGGAAGATCTATTACTGAGGCGTCGAGTCTCCCCAGGGCTGCTGGAAATGCTTCAGTGCTCCTGTCATTTCACATGAAATACATAAAGCTGCTCTAGGAGATGGACAAGGTGACCTGGCGGGTCCCCTGGCTCTAATTTCTGTGATTTAAAGGTTCTGTGCTATTACCCAGCAAGAAGCACTGCCCTTTAGTGATTCCATTTGTAAAATGACCCTACAGGTGTTTTCTCCTAGTTTCTACCTTTGCAGAACTCTTTTTTTCTTTTCCATCTATGCAGCGAGATTCAAGGTTACAGTATTCAGCATCACAGGCTTGCAGAGGGTGTGGAGGGAGGGTGAAACAGGAGTAAATGGTTGCTTCCTCGGGAAAAAAATTAAGAGCGAGGGAAACTGGAGAGAAGGTGAAAAGATCACCACACACTAGTGAGTTTTTCTGCATCTAAATGGAATTTTGCTTTAGACACCACGTTCCTACACGAAAAACTGTATTGAGTGCAGAAAAAGCTGCACGTTAATCTTCCTTTGACAAGACTAAGGAAAAACAAACAAAGGTGCTAATTGAACACTGGTTTATTGACGTTCTCAGGTTGTAATGTAATTCTGGAAGAAGTCACAGGGCAGTGACAACATTTGGATGACGCTGAGCATCTCCAATTTGTTAAAAGCCCTTTAATGACAAGTCTGGAATGTGATCTGTGTGTGCCATTTACATGATCTATGTAAAGCTTTATCTTTCAGTCCACATGGACTTGGATTCACAAGATGAAAAACCTTCAGAAAGCAACCCTTGCTGGGTTTTAATTATAAGCGCAAGATTTAGCCTGAGTCCTTTCTTTTTTGTGGGCCATTGTGCACAGGGCACATTGTGAACACTGTGTATAAGAGTCTGGATCACTGGTGACTGCAGTGCACTTCGGCAGGATTCAAAGCTGATTTTTAGTTCCCAGAATAAAAGAATTTTAAACCGGATTTAATGTTTTAGGCTAGAGTGGAATACAAGGGGATTTCTTCACCGGTTACCTAGGGAGACACCCTCTGCTGCTAAGGTCACAGGGCTAATCAAAGCAATTTGTGACAAACTCCCAGGTTCTGGCATCCACAAGGAAGAAGGAGGACTCTGCAGTATCTCTCTCTTCTCATCTACACCCAGTCCTGTTTCTTTTTCTTTCTGCTACACTCTCAGATATTGTCTCTGAAGCATCAACCAATTTGGAAACTTGACTGTAGCAAAGCAACCAAAGAAAGAGACAGGAGGAGACCAGAGCAATAGTCATTGGACTTAACAAGACACACAGCAGCCTTTATTTTCCTCAGAACCTGGATGGAGTAAGAAAACCCGAGCTTTCACTAAAGAACATGAGCACCATTTTCTACATCTGTCCAACTTTGTGACATTTGACGCTACTGCTGTTATTCATTGCACACTGTCTACAATGGATCCACCCACAGATTCACATCTTCTGGTTCCTTAAATTTTATGTATAGGTGAATTTTTCCACATTTCTTTCCCGGCACTTTGCATATAGCTCCTGGTAACTCTTACTGTGTGATCCTGTAACTAATTAATATAGGTACATATATATCTCCAGCATGGATACTTGAAGAGCAGTGACAAGTTCTAAATAGCTTCATATCATGTGTTCCCAAAGTTTAACCCAGAGTTAGTGATTTTTAAAAAATGTTTGTTGCGTGAAGAAAATAAATGAATGAATTTGTCAAGAAATGTGTCCCTGCCTATTCTTGTTGGGGGATCAAGGGAATATCTTTGAGTACAATCCAGGGTCCTATTTTTGAGATAATGTTGAATTATTGTTACAATATACTTACCAAGAAGTTGGCAAACCACTACTTGGAACCTCCAATGAGAATCTCAAGGCATCACAAAATAGCTCATTTCTTCTATGCACAACTGTTACAAATTTGATGTGTATGGGGTTGACGTATGTCCCTTAGAAATGTCCACACACATTGAGATTAGTTCTAGTACACAAGTCTATTTAGAAAAAAAAATTAATTACTCTTAAAATTAAAAACAAGACAAAGATGCTATCTTTGCTATTATTCAACATCGTGTCAGAAGTCCTAGCCAATACAATAAAAGAAGGAAAAAAATAAGAGGGAATAAATAATTAAAATGAAGACAGAAAATTGTCCTTAAAATATGACAGTATTCATAAAAATTCCAAGCAAATCTACTATTACGCTATTTGAGTTGGTAAGGGAATTCAGCAAGGTTGCTTGTAAAAAGAACATATAATTATTAATACCAGTGTAAATCAGTAACAAATGCTTAGAAAATGTAATTGACCAAAGATTCCATTTAAATAGTTACAAACTATTTACATAACCAGAGTATCCACTTTGTGTTTCCTACAAGGCACACATCCATCCCCATCTTCCTTGCTAACAGAACTCTGGTGGTGTTCAGATTCTTCTCTCTCCAAGAAGAGGACATCATTCCAAATTCAGGAGTAAATTCTAAAAAGACTAAGTAAATTATTGATTTTTATCATTCTCTTTGCTTAGGCTACCCCTAAACCAATGGTGTGTAAGAAACGTGATGAGCGCTCCTCAGAAAGATTTGCTTGCCCTTAGAACATTGCTCCAGCCATTTTTCTAGTAGATGTCTCCAGGTCTAGCTGTATGCCTGTGTGGCAGCAGCTCAGTGACAAGGAGGGGAACAAGCCAAAGGGCAAAAGGAAAACATGGAGCGTGACCAAGCTGAAAGACGGAAAGAACCCGTATCCTTGCTGATTACTGAAACCACCAAACTGACAATCCTTAAGACAAATCCTCTGGAATTTGTGCTGCAGAAGAAAATAAATTTTCTTTATTGTTTAAGCCATTTAATAAATAAGACAAACAATAGACTCAGGGCTATTATTTGCAGTACACCTAAGCAATCAAGAATTAACATCGAAAAGAAAAGAAAAAGAGTGAGAGAGAAAGCAAGAGCTCTCATAAATTAATAATGAAACTATAACTAATAAAATAGAAAAATCAGCAAAAGATATGAACAGTGAATTTACAGAAAAGGACAATAGAATATTCATAAACATTTGAAAGAAGGTCCAACTCAGTAGAAATCATAAAAAATGCAGAGTAAAACACAAAGAGTATAATTTCCAACTCATCAGACTGGCAAGAGAAAAAAATGTCTGACAAAATTAAAATCACATTGATGATGGTGTGGATTATGAACTCTTTCTGTGGATTATGAAAATTATGAGCTCTCATGGAGGCTAATGGGAGAATGAGTTGAAATAACACACATGGAGGCAATTCAACCATATCTGGCTGAAGATGTCTCTATCCTTTAACCCAGTATTTTACCTTCTAGATATAATTCCGAAAGAACTCTAGCACACGTGCACAACAATACTTGTACAATAATATCTGAAAGAATTTTTACGATAGATGTAGGAAACTGCTTAAATATCTGTCATAAGGAGAATGTATTGATATTATTCATTCAATGGCATAGAATACCATAACTTAAATGAATGAAATAAATACAAAAACAACCTGGATAAATCTTATACAATACAAAATTGAGAGAAAAAAATCACTATACTATCTATCTAGTCTGATATCCATTATATAAAGCTTAAAAATATGCAAGATATACATGGTTTTTTGATGCATAGTCATATAGTAATACTAATGAAAGCAGACACATGGGGATAATAAACACTAAATTAAGGGTAATAATTTTCTCTGGATCAGACAGGGAAGTTTCAGCTCTTTGAAATATTCCACTTTTGAACTCTTCTGAAATTCAAATTTTGAAGGGTAATGTGTTTAAAACTGACCACTTGATTTTAAGAATCTCACATCCACCAACAATTTACAAATAAAAAAAAACTCTCCTTTTCCAGCATTCCCCATAATTCTTTATTAACGATAAATCCATTCATCCAGGTGCTCAGATGAAAATCCTTGAAGACACCCCTGACTCCTTTTTGTCTGTTCTATCTTACAGTTAATCCATTGGTCAATTTTGAAGGTTCTAATATCAAAACGCAGTAGATATAGAATTGCATCCCTATTTGCCAGTGTCACCACCACTCTGGTTAAGTTTACCACTGTCCCCTGCCTGGACCACTGCAGTGGTTTCCTTACTCAACTCCCAGCCTCCACCCTCGCCCCTTGGAGTCTGTTCTCTAAGCAGCAGCCAGATCTGTTCCCTTTAAAAGATTAGTTCAGTCATGTCACTCCTCTGCTCAAAGCAGTCCATGAGCTTCCTATGACATGTAGAATACTGGCTTCCTTACTGCTCCTTCAACTCTCTAAGGCTCACGCTTCCCTGTTCTAAGAACAGCCTTCCACATGGGTTGTAGGACTCTTTTTCAATGCCACCAGACCGGAGTGGATTTCCCTGACCACCCTTATTCAGAATGGCCTCCTCTGTCACTCTCTTCTCCTTCCCTGCAGAGCTTCCTCTGTGGCATTTTTCAGCTCTTGACATCCTCTGTATTTTGTAACTAATATGGATATTTTGTATTTGTGTTTTGGTTTGTCCCATGCTCTCCCTGTGAGAGTGTAAATTCCTGGGGGCAGGGACATTGCTTCACTGTTCTGTTGTACCTCCTGTAACTAGAACAGCACCTGTCACACAGTAGAAGCTCAAAAAAAAAAATCAAATGGCTGAATTTACTGCAACTGCATTTTTTAAAATCTAAAACAAATAGGACAAAATTTTAGGTTTGATAAATCTGTGTGTTGTCATCATGGAATTTTGCCATATGTTATAATTTAGAAAAATGAAGGCCCAAGGCCAGCCCAGTGGCGGAGTGGTTAAAGTTCAGTGCCCTCTGCTTCAGTGGCCTAAGTTTGCAGGTTCAGATCCCCAGTGCAGACCTATGCCACTCATCAGCCATGCTGTGGAGTCTTCCCACATACAAAGTAGAGGACGAGTGGCGCAGATGTTAGCTTAGGGCTAATATTCCTCAAGCAAAAAAAAGAGGAAGATTGGCAATGGATGTTAGTTCAGGGTGAATCTTCCTCACACACACACAAAAAAGTCCCCTTATCCAGAAAAGATATACTCTGAAAAATAGGTTGGGACATGGAAAGGGCTGGATAATAAACGAAGTGGCATGAAGAGACCAGATAAAGCAGATATTTCCTTTAATTTCGTCGGACAGAATAGATCATCAATACTTTTCTAAGAAGTGATTAGAAATTAATTCCAGAACCTTATCACGTATTATCTAATGTCCTTGTAAACAATGTGCCCACGTGTGTGTTTGCATACTAAAATTATTTGTATAAAGTAAATAAAATTTTAATCTAAAATTATGGATTTAATCATCCTCAATTAATTCCCTTCCTGAATGTCCTGAGTAAAAGAAGGATCTAGATTGCATTGATATCCACCCACAATTCAGTCAAGATAAATAATCTTTTTTTTTAGGAAAAACTTTTTGCAGGTATCATTTCTTTCCCCGTATGACACGTCTTATTCATGCAGATGGCCTCAGTCAGACAACATGGATTTTCTTTCTTTCCTTCTTCTTCCTACACAACACAATTTATTAAGCCCTCACTATTTAATAGGTGCTCTAGAAATACAGCAGAAAAGAATGATATCAATATTAATATTACTATTGTTATTACATTATATAATATTGATGATATGTATTTATTTTAACAAGAGCTAACGCTTAAACAGCATTTATTGGATTCCCCTGTTCTAAAAATTTTACATACATTAGTTCACTTAATTGTCACAACAGTCGTATAAGGAAAGAGGATAGATATGAGTAAAAGGGTACAGGAGGGTTAAGCATCTTGCCCAGGGTCACTCAGGGTCAGCTTCATGAGCCTGCAACCTGTGTGGTTGCTTTGAAGGACCAGGTATTAGAAGAGCCCACACTTGATTTAATGCTGTACTGTCACTGTCTCAGAATGCTTAATGCATTTTTAACAGGTGCCCTGCATTTTAATTTAGTATTGAGCCCTGCAGATTATGTAGCTGATCCCGCTTGGATATGAAACTGAGTTGTTGGTTTCTGGTGAACTTACCATTAATCACTACACTCAACTACTTCTTTCTTGAGACAGATGGAACTATTGTCATTGATTTATCCAACAAATACCAACTGCATAGCTGCTATGTGCCTGGTACCAGGCACTCCTCTCAACATTGAAGATATGATGATGAGCAAGACAAGCAATGTCCCCATAATCATGAAGCTTATTGCAGTGGAAATACAGATAATAAATAAATGAATAACCAAAAAACATAGGGTGTGATAAATTCCATGAGGAGAATCAAACTAAAGTCACGAGATTAAAAGTAACTGCTGGCTGCTGTCAACTGGTCCAGGAAAGATGACATTTAAAACAAGATCTAACTAATGAGAAGACGCCACCTACAAGAAGGCCTGAGGAAGACTGCTTTACTTAGTGCTGTTTGCTCTTTACTGTGCCCCTTCAGGAAAAGACTTCACCAAAAATAAGAGCAAATATTTCCTAGTCTAGAAAATGAGTTACTGTTGCAACATTCTCTTCCTCATTTCACATGATTTTCTTTAATTTTGATCCCTGGCAAATTCATTTTTCAAAATGGAAATGATATCAAAAGATCCATTGAGAAAGTTTAGCATCTCATATATTGAAATGCCAAAGGAATTTGTCAGTGATTTATGTGTCTGTAAATTAAACTCGGTATGCTTAGTAAAATCTGGCCGTGATACTAATTAATTGCAATGAGAACAAGATAGAATTGATTAAACTATTGACTCCTCAGATCTGGGTGGCCGTGGACTCCACATGGGGAGCGACACGTGGGGTTGTACGGTGCGCATCACTGATCAGAGGCTGACTTAGAGCCTGCGATTCCTAAATCAGTAGAAATACAAAATATGATAGTTTAGACCCTTTATTTTACAGACAAGAGATCTAAGGCCCAGTTAGTTCATTTAGATAGGAAAGGCAGTTCAGGCCTCCTGATTTCTGCCTGGTGATTTTTTTTTTTTTTTTTTTTAAATTCAACAAAGAATAACCAATTGGGGCCAGCCCAGTGGCACAGCAGTTAAGTTCACACATTCCGCTTAGGCGGCCTGGGGTTCGCCCGGTCGGATCCCAGGTGCAGACATGGCACTGCTTGGAAAGCCATGCCATGGCAGGGTCCCACATATAAAGTAGAGGAAGATGGGCACAGATGTTAGCTCAGGGCCAGTCTTCCTCAGCAAAGAGAGGAGGATTGGCAGCAGATGTTAGCTCAGGGCTAATCTTCCTCAAAAAAAAAAAAATAACCAATTAAAGATGAAATATTATGACACATTATTATTGGAAATAAGGACCCTGGAGCAAGTCGGGATCATCTGCAGGATAATTAGCTCTTCTGAAATGCTGACCACATCCCATCTGAGGTACCCTTCCCTATACTACATCCAGATCCTAATTCCACCTCCACACACAACCCCACATGCACGTCTTTCAGAAAGAAAAGGATCCTTATTTAATACAAATATTTGAAATCTTGGAATTAAAATAAGACCCCATTAATGAGATCATTTTATTGTTCTCTACATCCCTTGCATGTCCTATGTGTTTCGGTGTAGCCTACATCAAATTGCTCTTCACAAAAATAAGATAAAGATAGTAATTATTAACATGTCTTGCCCAAGTAATAACAGTTCCTTTCACATATTTTTAAAAAACTGCTCCTCTCCTATAATAGTGATCAATTATTTGTAATTAGAATCTACTTTCTTTCATTGATCAAACTCTACACTACTGAAAATGACAAATAGCTCCTGGAAATTTGAAAAAACAAGGAGTACAGTCAGAAATATGAAAGTCCTTATCTCTTAGAGACTTTGGGAGAAATTATGCTCTTGGATTTTAAGTACAGCTCACCTCAAGGCATGTTCCCATCAATTTGGGAAATTATTGGCTCTCCCTGACTTCTTCGTAGAGTCACACTTTTGATAACGGCTGTTCATAGATAGAAAATAATTTTCCCAAACTCAATTGCTTTATGATGAAGTCAATGAATTTTTGACTACAGAGAGAAGAATGAAAAAATAAAAAAAGCCATAGGAATGAGGGATGCGGGGAGCTATTATGATTTTCAAGCCATGGTTTATAAAGACTCGGGGTTCCAGAGAGATCCTTCAGCGGCAGGATGGTTGTGGTGGGGTGGTGACAAGGAGAAAGGCAAGAATTGGAGGAGGGTGTCTGGGGAAACACCCAGCTCCTCCCTCTATCAAAATGGACACTGCTTACTTGTTCTGTATATTAGGATTCAGAGAGAAGTGTTTATTAAAAAACAAGTTTTGATAACCACAAATCTAGTAAGCTGCCCCTTTCTTAAACAAGTGTTGTTGTAGTTGCAAGGGAGAGAAATGAACTTTAAATTTGTTCAAGAGGCACAGACACAAATAAGGAAGGAAGGGAGAGAGGGAGGGAGGGAGGGAGGAAGGAAGGAAGGAAGGAAGGAAGGGAGGAAGAATTTATTGAAAGTATAATAGGGTTCTCCTAGAATCCTAAGGAGAACACCAACAACTATGGAGTAGGCAGCGCAGGGTCAGAAACTGCAGAGCTGACCCGGAGCTCCTGAATTTATTTGCCTCCAGTTCAGTAATCCAGCCCAGACAGACCAGCTGCTCTTGGTCCACCCATTCAAAATTCGCCAGAGAATTGATCACCTCAGCTGAATCACATACCCACTGTGGGGCAATGAGCCGTGGTCGAGGGGGCGGGTTCGCCGGGCACCAAAGTGACTGCTGAGGGTTGACCTCTATGGAAGAGCGACCTCCTAAAAGAAACGTGGGTTTGGCAGATACTCCACCATTAATCCCACCACCTAACTTGCTAGCAATTAGAAGACCAATTGCGTCATATTCGTGGTTACGGGGTCAAAGGCCATTGTTATCAGTTGAAAGAATTATGTCTCATCAAAAAGAGGTAATCAAGTTAAAATTAGAGCACTAAGGTGGGCCCTAATCCAATATGATTGATGTTTTATTAAAAAGAGAAATTTGAACACAGATATGCCCAGAGGGAAGACGACGTGAAGGAACAGGGAGAACACCACGTGACCACGAAGGCAGCCACCTACAAGCCAAGGAGAGAGGCCGAGAGCAGGTCCTTCCTTCGCAGCTCTCAGAGGGAACCAACCCCGCCAACATCTGATTTTGGACTTTTGGCCTTCAGAGCACTGAGACAGCTAATTCCTGTTGTTTAAGCCCCCCAGTTTGTGGTACTTTGTGATGGCAGCTCTTGCAAACTCATACAGTCATTTTAAGAAGGAGTCTCTTTTTCTACAGGTGATGTAAATTCATCCCAAAGAAAGAAACAGTTGGATGAGTCAGACCACCTAGATAGCTGTGTGATCTCAGGAGAGCCACTTAAACTTTCTGGATGCCAGTTTCCTTATCTTTGGAGGAGCCTTAGATGCTTCAACTATGTACAGTTTAGGTAGGAGGTTTTGAGGATGAATTAAGACATTGTGTTAGACAGTTCTCTAAAGAATGAGAAGCATCCTGACTAGAATAACTTGTTCTACTACGAAAAAACAGACAGCATTGCATCCATTTTCCTTATGGCAGTCTAATACGACTGTATTAATCACATAATGGGAACACTAATAATAAAGTCATTTCACACATTATTAGAATTATACATTAAAAAGGTGAAAGGAAATACGATATCTTCGATTCACAGCGGCAAGACAACCTAAGCTCATAGTACCTCTTACTTTCAAGTTTCATTATTTTCTTCAGCTTTGTTACGATTGCTTTCCCCCTTATTTCTTAAAACCCTTCCATTTTACCTGGTGAGAGTTGAGTAATCCTGTGATTAATAAGATTCTTTTTAACATTTAAAGAACTTGGAAGAATTCTGTTATGTTACCTTGTATCGAGATAGAAATATCACTCTGCGTTAATTCTAGGCTTGAATTATTTGTGACAACTTTGTGGATGCTGTAGATTGGGTTTCAGCTTCACAAAGCTTGTGTGTATACACACACTGGCGCTCTTGCAAGTCATGTACTTGATCTAATTTAACTGCTGTTACCGACCAGTAACATGCTCTTCCTGGTGTAACACTAGATCAGGAGCCATCGCATCTTCACGCTGGATAAAGATTCAATTACTGAGTCTTTTACACTTGACTTTATGGGACTTGCCTGAGAGATTTTTGTGGGAGATTGCTTTGTGGCCGCTCCCTTGAAATCCACAGTGAAACTTGATCTTGGAAAGCGCCTTTAGGCTCCATCTTTGCAGGGCCTCAGATAAATAAAATGCAGTTTTGCTGCTCAAAAAGTTGACCTTAACTGGATTCCAAGTAAGGTACAAATATGGCCTTTTCGGAGGATGTTTTTGTTATAATTGCATTCACTGTGCTTTTTAAGTTAAAGAGATAAGTTGAATTTAATTTTTTAACTAATTTAAAAACAAACTACAAGTCTAACATATGTGCTTAGAATGATCAAACTATTTCCAGTTCTTTTTAAATAAGAAATCTGTCTCACGTTGACTAAGTTTCCTGATCCCATTTAAGAAATGACCTTTAGGGGCCAACCTGGTGGTGTAGTAGTTAAGTTTGGGCACTCTGCTTCTAAGGTCCAGGGTTCATGGGTTCAGATCTTGGATGCAGACCCAGCACTGCTCATCAAGCCACGCTGTGGTCGCATCCCACATGAAATGGAGGAAGATTAGCACAGATGTTAGCTCAGCCACAATCTTCCTCAAGCAAAAAGGGGAAGATTGGCAACAGATATTAGTTCAAGGCCAATCTTCCTCAGCAAAAAATGAGAAAAAAAAAGAAAAAAGAAATGACCTATATCCAGCATTATAAAACTAGCTCTTCTTGTATTTTCTCCTCACTATTCTTCTCTGTTGGATAGTTGAGCCAAATAACAAGCAATATTTCTTTTCTTAGCTCTCTCCATGCCTAATCCTCTCCAGAGCTACTATGCCAGACAATATGCTAAGAAGTTAACCCTTCATGTTTCCTTATATAAACAAATAATTTGATTTCCCTCATAGATATTCTTAAGCTTACCAATATTTTATATAAAATGTTAAACCATAGAAATTTATAGTTTATACATTACACACACACATAGATTAATTTATTCTCTATGTGTCATTTCTAATAGGTATTTTACCAATCTTTACATCAGAGTTCCATGCTCAAATTCCACACTATTTTTGAAATTATGACAAATTTTGCCCCTGATTCTTTATATTAGGAAGCTTAGAGTCAGTTTATTTTCTTTTCCTGTCTTCACCACCTCCCTATTCAAATCAATTTATGATTTCTTTCTACTTTCCTTTTGAAAATTGTTGGTCCATTCTGTTCTCAGTGCCTCTCCATAATGAAGTCACCTTTGTTATTTCTCACCTGAATGAGTACAATAGCTGTCTAACTGGTGCATGTACCTCGAGTCTTGTCTTGTCATCCATCTCTCCCATCAATTTCAATCTTACTTCTATGCACCTATCAGAGTTGTTTTTCTAAAATGAAAATATGATCCTGGCATTTTCTACTCAAAGTGTTGCCTGGTGCATCAATGCCTAAGGAATAAATTCCAGACTCCTTGGCATAGTATACAATGCCTTTTAAATTCTAGTCCCCAACTATCTTTTATTCTTATGCCCTGCAAGTTTAATACAAACCAACCTCCTACATTTCTGCTATATCAGATGATTCACTATTCCCTGGACGTCTACTTTTACGCCTCCAAACTTTTGCTGATGCCATTTTATATCTGGAATACACACACATACACACACACACACACTCATACACACACACGTTTTCATTCTCTATATATCCCTCTGCAAATTGTTGTTTTCATGAAACTGTTTTGTAATTTTGTCTATATTGATACACATAACTCTAATTTATTCATATTCAGTGCTGTACTGTCTTCCTTTTTATGAATATGACAATCTATTATCCCAATCCCCTGCTGGTAGACATTTAAGTTATCCTACTTTTTCAATATTACAAATGATGCTGCAAATAACAAAAGCATACATCCCTATGTATGCGTGTGTGAGTAATTTTGGAGGTTAACAACCTAGAAGTGAAATTACCAGATAGAAGAATAGGTACATTATTAATTTTGACACATACTCCCAAAGAAAATCATTGTAAAGATGTTATCCATTTATGTCGCAATCAATAATATCTATTTCTCTTCACTCTTACTTTCAGAAGATATTATCAGTCTTTATAATTTTTCAGTCTTATGGAGAAAAGTCTCAATTTCTTGTTTTTTTCCGACTTTTAGTAAGTTTGAGTATCTTCTTATGTCTCTGGTGCTCTATTGTGGTTCTTCTTCTGTAATTTTTCTATTTATATATTTTGCTGTCCCTGCTCAGCTTAAATGTTAGAAACATCTTTCAAAGTCAAATAAAACATCTAGATGTAATTAATCCTTTTTAACAATGACATAATATTTCAAAACGTATGTATTTCCTAATTTATTCAATGGTTTTCATGTTAATGGATATTCAGAATGGTTCCACTATTTTGCTACTACCACTACTACTTCCTTAAACCTCCTTAGAAATAGGTCTTTCCTATTGAGATGTTTATAGTGCCCTAGTAGAAATTTCTAAATGTGTGGTTGCTGAGTCAAAACACTGACATATTTGCATACTTTTTTCTCACTTTAATAAATACTGATAGTCAACTTTACAACTATATTAGTACATACATCCACCAGCCATATGAGAACATGCAGGCCAACGTCTTTGCCAGCCTTACTGTTACCAGTTGTGGGCTGAGCATGCACGCCCTGGAGCCAGAATACCTTGATGCAAGGCTCATTCCCACCATTTACTAGCTCTGTGGTTTAGTTTTCTGCTGTGAAGTGCCGATCATAGTACTAGTGTGTATTTCATGGAATTTTTGTGAGGATTGTATAAAATATTTGAAAATGCTTAGAAGTGTCCCTGATACAAAGAAATGCCTCATAATTATTAGCTATTATTCATAACTTTTGCCAATTTGATGTCCAAAAAAATTGTCCATAATAATTATGTTTCAGTTTGCATTTTATTCACTCTGGGTGAAGCTGAGTTACAAACTTTCATAGACTCATAATTCTTTCCTTTTAGTGTACTTACCTCAGTTCACGATGATATATTTATTTCTAAAATCTTTTGACTAATGATAAATTTACAAACTAGATACTTTTAAGCTTTCTGAGAGATAGAATCATGTCTATTTTTCTCTCCATTGTATTCTCTGTGCCTAGAGATATGCATCTAGCATATAATGGCCTATGGGATGGTGTTCTTATCTTCAGTTTTAGGAACTTTCTACATATCAGGGATAATACACCTTTGGTTTTCTGTTTATGTCACAAATATTATTTTTTCTCTGGTGTCTGTGTCATAAAGATGCTTTATGAAGTCAAATATCGGTCTTTCCATCATTGTTTCTGCATCTCTTATCTTGTTCTCCTCTATTGCAAGGTAATACAAATATTATCCTAAATAATTTTCCAACATTTCTTACAACAGTTTTAACATACAAGTATGTCAAGAACATAAATATTTTCCTACTAGATTGTAATTCTACCCTTATCATAAATGGAGTTTCCGACATAAATTTGAATTTAAATTTGGAGTCTTTAATCTAAACCATTCATCTATTTGCCTATTTTTATTTCAGTTAAAAAACTGCTGAATTGCAATATACTCCTCTTGCTAATTAGAGGATTCCTTAATGTATGCACTATTGTATTTATTACATAATTTAATAAGTGACATCTAACATATACCAATTGCATTTTTATATGATTATTCGGTTGTCTTCCTCACTAGGTTGTAAGTTCATTGAGAGCAGAAAATGTTCTCTTTTGCTCCCTCTGTGTCCTCACTGCATAGTACACTGCCTGGCACATTGTAGATACTTAAAAATATATTTGAACAGAGATTGGATTGGTGGTTACCAGAGGGGAAGCAGGGAGGGAGGAAGGCGAAAGGGGTGATCAGGCACATGTGTGTGGTGACGGATTGTAATTAGTCTGCGGGTAGTGAACATGATGCAATCTACACAGGAATCAAAATATAATGATGTACACCTAAAATTTATGTAATGTTATAAACCAACGTTACCACAATAAATAAATAAATAAATTTCCTATGTATTAAAAAAACGTATTTGGATAAAATTGTCCCATTCACAACAACATGGATGGACATTGAGGATATTATGTTAAGTGAAATAAGCCAGATAGAGAAAGACAATCTCCGTATGACTCCACTGATATGTGGAAGTTAAACATGTAGACAAAGAGAATAGAGTAGTGGTTACCAGGGAAAGGGGGGCAGGCACAAAGGGTGAACTGGTGCACCTACAACACGACTGACAATCAATAATGTACAACCAAAATTTCACAAGGTTGTAAACTATCATAATCTCAAAAGTTACCCAAAAAAAGTATTTGATGACTAAACAATGACTGAATGCACATACAAATTCCTAAATTCTAAATGTGATACTAAACACTAAAATTGTCACACCGTTGACATTTCATTCCTTTACGTGGAAAAAATAATCGGCAAAATAGTGTTATAGGGTCACTTTGCCATACCAGACATTTTAGAGCTAGTTTGTTGATACTGTGACAGGCCCCCTACACATTGGACTGGTGAAAACGACAGCAACTTCCTAATTAACAGAGAAAACATAATTCTGTGTCCAGGAAACTCTTCTACACCAAAGATTCAAAATTCAGAGCTTCTAAATCCCCTCCCTCTTGCTCCCAAATATTCTTCATTTCATTTTCTAGACTGTTTTTGTCTACAGATCCAATGATGACTCCTTCCTGTGAAGAGAGAGATTGGCTGTTTTTTAGACAACCAACACTCAAGCGCATTTTCTCTTTGATAATCAGAAGAACTCAAATTGTATGGGAAAAAGAGGAATCTGGGCAGACAGCAGTTACATAGAGGAAGCATTTTTCTTGGGGATAAATACTATCATCATTTTTCTAGTCTGGAAATCTCTGGAGCTCCATTTTCTAGGAGGACAAAAATTACCCATGTATTTTTTTAACTATACATATCTGGTCCTTTTTTTAAAAAAAAGAAAAACAACTATTTTATTATGTTTATGGATTCTGTGTATCAGAAATTGGGAAAGGGCCCAGTGGGGATGATTTTCTCTGTTCCAAGATGTCTGGAGCCTTGGCTGGGAAGGACTGAAGCCTGGGAGAGACTTGATGGCTGGGAGCTGGGATTTTTGAAGGTTCGTCCACTCATATGTCTGACGGTTGATGCTGGCTGTCAACTGAGACCACAGGTGATGTTCTGTGGTACCTGAGGTCTCTCCAAATAACAGTTTGGGTTCCTTTACAGCGTGGTGACTGGTTTGCAAGAGCAAGTATCCTCAAAGCACGAGGCAGAAATGCATGGCACGTGTATAATCTAGCCTCAGAAGTCATATAGTGTCACTTCTTTTGTGCTCTGTTGGTTGAGATGGGTTCATGATGAAGAGACTTAGATCCTCTACTCAGTGAGAGAAATGACGAGGTCATATTGTAAGGAGAACATCTGGGGTGGGAGATATTATTGCGGTCGTTGTTGAAAAATGCAATCTGCCACAGTATTACTACTCTGAATTTAATGTTTTGATGTATTTTTAAAATTTGCTATGGTATTTGCATGCAGAAATGAAAATACAGTATTGTTTTATGTGTTTTAAAACTTTACGTAAATGCTATGTATATACAGAGAGAGCTACCTGTGATTTTCTTCCTCAGTGTTGCTTTTAAGACTGATCCAGATTGATATATGTAGCTCTAATTCCTTCATTTTAACTTCGCTACAATGTCCTTTTATGTAAGAATATCACAATGTATTTGTTCCTACTTCTGCTTCTCTGGTCTTTTGAAGTCCCAGCAAGAGTGAATTTTCAGCACTTTTCGGTACTCTGCCTGCAATGCTGTCATGGGCCTCAATGTGTTAGTTATAATTTGGTATAATATGTTAACAGAAACAAACAAAATAAAAATTGAAATAAGTTTAGCCTTAAAAGTCCAGGTGAATATTTAACTTATGTATTAAATCCAAAAGTGTTTTTTTGTTTTAATATGTAATTCTTATAATGTCATTGTAGAATAATAATATGCTAAATGAATGAATGAACGAATCAATCAATGAACCAATTAATCATCTGATATAGCCCAGCAGTCAATTGAACTCAAGGCTCTCCATTATCTGGAGCCAGACTTCCCAACTTGACTTATCACTCTTCTTCCTCTGCTGACATTGATGCCTCCCCTTGGAATGCCTCCTGTGCCAATTTCTGTCAGTTGCAAACTTTTCTATCTTTCAAGCTTCATCTGAACGTTAGTTAGTCTGGCAAAGTGACAACGACTCAGCCTCCACATTCAGACAACTAGCTTTAAATACCTGCTAATCCTCTTTCAAACTCTGTGGGCTTGAGCAAGTTTTCTAAGCTTCAATTTTCAATCTATAAAATATAGATAATAATGATATTAACCTGATTGTTTTATTTGAAAGATTAAGAGATACTAATACAAAAAAGGCTTATCAGATGGTTTTCAATAGATGTTAGTTTCAAAAGTTCTTGCATGACATTTCCCTCACGACACCTTCCTTGAGCACCACGTTCCATCAGCCGAATGAAGTGGCTCCCAAGCTTGTTTGTCTGTTAGAATCACTTGGAGAATCTTTAAAAATCCAGATCTCAGGGCAGACCCCAGAATAATTAATCAAGTCACAGTCTCTGGGGATGGGACAGAAGAATTTGTAATATTTGAAGTTCTCTATGTGATTCCAATGTGTGGACAAATCTGGGAACTACGGTACTACTATCTCCTTGGTCTACCTGATTACAAGACTTACCTGGAATATTTTTAAATAATTAAAAGAGCCTCCACTTCAGACCTAAGAATCTGAATCTCTAAGGCAGAGACACAGGAATCCGTATTTTTAACGTGTCATAGGTAAATCTCATTATTGGGCAGGTTTGGAAACAGGCTATTGGTATATTGAATGTACTTCTATATTAGATTTTCTTAATTTATAAGTTCTTTTTTCAATTCAGGGACAGTGTCTCTTTCACTTTTGTATTTCCTAACAGAGTGCTTACATATATTAGGTATGTAATAAATGTTTTGAATTAAGGAACATAAAAGTAGAGTAATTATTATAAATCCATATCCTAATTGAAATATTTCTAATTTGTATTAAAAAGTGAAGGTGGAACAGTAGTAGCCAAAGTATGAACACTTGTCCATAATCTGACAGCTGAAAAGCATTGGCTCTTGTCCTACCTCTGCCACCATCAAACTTCAGGACTTGGAAAGCCACTTGACCACTTCGGGCCTCAGTTTTCTTGTATGTATAATGCTGTACATATGCACAGGGGTTAGATAAGCTCTATACAGTTTATTCATATTCAATGCCAAGCTAAGTCCAAATTTTATTAAGTATGCACGAGGAGAAACAAACTCCATTTTCATATTTTAAATTGCCTCTCTTACTTATTCTTCCTGGAAACAATTCCATCACTTTTCTATAGCCAAACATGTTTCATGTTGCTTTTTGGTATCTGCAGATGAAATGTGCTCAGAGCCTCAATGCCACCACGCTTCCCAGCGGGGCGGCAGCCTCCATCTCTGTGCTCTGCCATTGACACATATGTCTATGCTTATTTTTATTCTGAGGCTTCTCTCTCACTGTCTGGTTTATGAATTATGTGTCTGCTTTCCGTTTCCTGGCAGAATGTTCACTCCTCACCAGTCGGTCATTTTTCATCAGTAGATATGCGCAGTTGTCACCCTCATTGGTAATCCTCCCACTGTACCAATGAAAAACGTATTTATTTCTGTTGCTGCATTTAACTCCGTCTCTTCTCACTTTTCAGTGAATCTGGCTTTAAGATTAAGATGATCAAATCAAAAGAACAGGTAAATATGGTTAGTCTCTGGTTTTCCTACTCACAGATTATAACAGAATCATCTTCAGAAAGGAGAGAATAACTAGCTATTAACTACCAATTCATTTTTCATGAATTATGTGGAAGGAAAAAACATATTGACATTGAAAAACAATTGATCTCAATAAAATTAAATGACTATAATACCACACACAAGGAAGACTACATGTGCTAGTAAGTAGAAGTTTTGTAGTCAATTGATATAACTAAAATTGTTAGTATTTCCATTATTTTTGGAAATAATGCATACACTTAAAGATGATCTAATTTTTTAGTCTTTAGGGCAAAATGGATATTAAAGGAAATAATAATGACCAAAATATAAGTAATATGTGATATAAAAATATTTTTAAAGAAAATTAATACAGTCCTAGAATCATGGTGCATGCATTTTGAATAAAACTACACTTTTTTCCAGTGCTGCCTTTTGAGAAATGTTATTGAAAATGTTATCAAAAAGGGAGATAAAATGTTATAACTAAATCTAACCTGGCCTTGGGACCAGCTCCTCTTTCATTTCGTGAATTGATGGTCTAAATGTTAGGTACAGGTCAGATGTTCATGACCATTCGGTAGGTCATTCAACTGCCCACCATCACAATGAGTCACACACACCAGAACAAAATATGGGGAAATATGCTATGGTGGTTCTGCTTCTGTATGCGGATGAAACTAGCAAGAGAGATTTTTCAGCAAGACATCCGTAATCTGACATTTGCTTTAAGTTTTCACAAATCAATGACTCTCTGTTCGATGCTGGTAGACGCTGTAGAAGAGGAAGTCGAAGACGAGGAAGAGCAAAGCATAACTGTCATTTCAATTTTTGAAAAGCACATTGAGGACTGATCACTCAGGAATGGCTGTGAAGATGCAGAGATAACGGGCACACGATCTGAGAGAGATGATTTTAATAAACCTGAGAACTATAATCCAGTTGAGTTCCGTTCCTACATCCATTGAGTGCTGTTCCTCAGGGTAACCACTTTGAGCAGATACACGACAGTCCCCTTAATTGCTGTTGCTCAAAACAATTTTGAAACACCTCTTTGGGTAGCGATATGCTTCCTGCATATGACAAGTTAACCTGTTTGTGATGGGTCCAGACTTTTTTATTGTCTTTGGTAATATATTGTTAGCATATATGCATGCATGGCAAAACGGTTAAGAACATGCAATCTGCATCAAAAATACCTGGATTTCAATCACAACTCTACCGGTCCCGACCTGCAAGACCTGAACAAGTTACTTTACCCATCTATGCACACATTTCCTTCTCTCTAAGTGTACTCAGTTCACTGCAAAGGTGTGAGGATTAAATGATTGCACGTGTATATGTGGATACGTGTGTTTACTACAGACGTGTATTTGTGACATGCTAAATAAGTATTTGCTGTTATTATTATACTACTAAGTAATTAGAGAACATCCTTCTCTTTATGGTTTTTGGTGAGGAGCTTTCTCTGAACTTATTGTACTTTTCCCTTGGTAAATGGTTCTTTTAACCATGGCAAGTATATTTTTCAAAATATTGCAAAATTTACTAGAAGTAAAATTAATATAATGTCAGTAAAATTTTTGATACGATAATCTCAGTATGGTGAACGGTAATTATTATCTCTTCCATATGGTTTTAGAATAACTGTGGAATGGTTTTAAATTTGTATATAAACTTAGGAGAAAATAATATTTATACGACATTTGATCTTCTTTCATAGGAACATAGCCTGTCTCTCCATTTTCAAGCCTTCTTTTAATGTTGCTTGCTAACATTTTAAGGTTCAACTCATATCGTTATTCATAGATATTTTATATATTTGTTGTGATTTGTTATGAAAGGGATTACTCTTTCCATCATATTTTCTAATGGGTCATTGCAGATGTCTTAAGCTGGTTCCCCAAAAAGAAGATGCCGAGACCAGGATTCATATGCAAGTAATTTATTGAGAAGGCATTTCCAGGGAGAATTAGCAAGGGAGTGGGAGTAAGAAGGCAAGGAAGGGGTGAAATCCAGCAAGGATACAGTCTCAGACTAAGTCTTCCAGAAAGTACCTTCAACTTGATTCCACAGGGAACTGTGACCTGTAAGCTAAGACTCAAGCAAGGAAGCGAGGGCTTTCATACTTCCATAGATGTCAGTCGATGGTAAATGGGCACACCCAGGGAATAAAATTCCCAGCCACTCTGAATGTTCATTCAGGCAACATATGCACCAGTAGTCTTAAGGCAGTTATACAAGAACAAGTGCCACAAACGCTGGCTGTTGAAAGAAAAAGCATACTAAAGCCATAGCACATAAAAACAGGAAAAAAGGAACAAAGAAAGCATCTTGGCAGAATACTCAAATTGTTCACTTTAGTCCTAGCCTTGCACTTCTTAGATTCACTCCCATCACACATTAAGTTCACTCCATTCTGTACCAGATACTTCAAAATGATGGCTGGTCACAATTTCTGAGGAAAAAAAGCTTGGGAAAAATCCATATCTGGAACAGTACCTGCAATTGGAGTTACCACCTGATGAAGTTTAAAATAATGCAATCATTTTCAAAGATCCATCACCTTCTATGCAGGCCAATAGGAAGAGATAAATGGGAATGTGAATAGTATCACCAGCCTGCATCTTTCAAGTCTTTCATGGTGGCACCCATTTCTGCAATTTCCTGAAGGGATGTAGTGTTGCTTTTGGACATGATCCTCCGTTGGGGTGACTCAAGTTATGAATCAGACCCACTACTGGGAATTTTTCCTGTTCTAAAACAAGCAATGTTTTATTAGGCCACAGATTTACTTTATTTTTATTTATGAGATTGATTAGCTCCTGCCAGAGATCTCTGTGGATCAAAACGTCAATTCCAATGTAAATTACACTAATGTGCCCTTGTAGTTTCTGGAGTTAAATGTTGCGTTATCTCCATGAGGAGCCCAGCTCAATGATGGCATCTCCCAACATTACACCCGACCTATTAAGACATCCCCATATTTTAAGGATATGGATGTTGCCCTCATCTGTGTAATTTCTTAAGGGCTTAGTGAAGGGAGTACCCTTTGGGTCCTTTCAGAAGAAGCAGTGTGGGAAGGACTGGTTCCATATGATAAAACCATTCCAACTTGCCTATTTCCGTAAGCCTTTGGATTATTTTCTCTACATTATACCAAGGAAGTTCTGGTATCTCATCCTCATTGAGTTACTGCTGAGTCCAATTTTTTAATCAACCATCCAAGTAAAATCTTAGAGCCCCTTCCACCTTCCACAAGCAACACATTACATTCAGACTCTCTGGTAGGTGTACCCATGTCAATAAATTTGGCCTTATCCGTTTATAAACATTTTGCAATTCATTTTGGACAGCAAGCTATTTCCTCCCAGGTCACTCTGAGCATATCCGCTTCGAACATGCTGAGAATTGACACTAGTTGTAAGACGGTTGGGGTGAATCCTGAGAAGAAGAGGCATCCTGTAAGACAACTGTGTCAGGAAAGCTTATTACAGGATCTTTACTTGGAGAAGGTTAAGCTCAAAAACAGGAGGGAGGGCTGTTTCCATCAGCAAAGAAAGGTCAGAGTGTTCAAATGTTCAACTTTCTTAACATCATCCAGGTCTTCCCATGCAACCAGGTCCACTCCTGCCCATCAGTGCCCTGACTTGCACATGAGACCTGATGAGCCTGTGAATTCACTTTCTGTAACGCATGCAGTTAAATTTTGTTTCTGATTTTTCCAAGACATAGAACTTCAGGAAATAAGAGATGATGTTTAGATTCACCATAGAAGTTCTCTGGTTCTCCCAATGTGACTTGACTGAGAGTCATATCCCTTGAGAGTTTAAGGATCTGAGACACCGTTTTCCCTCGGAAAGCGCTTCACTGTGCTGAGGAGCAGCCATCTCCGTCCACGGTGTTGTTTGTCATCATTGGAGCCACACAGTTAAAGACAGCAGCCACTTCGGTTCTCCAAACACTTGCTTCACTGGATACTTCCTCACAATCAACTGCAAATGATAAGTTTGTTCATCGTGATGTCACTGAATGCTGTGACTTTTTTGGATTCCATTTCCTTCTGGCAAGGTTCTCAGCAGTGCATTCAAGTTTAGTTCAAAGAGAAAACAGAACCAATCCCTAAAGACAACACAAATGTTTGAAAAGACAAACACACTGCGAGAAAATATTTGCAATGCATTTAACCACAAATGATTAATACCTATAACATAAAAATAATTTCTACAATTAATGACAAAAATAACAACACACACACACACGAAATAGGCAAAGGCGTATGAACTGCCAGTTGCACGCAGGACAATGGCTGATAAATGCATAGTAATTGGTTAATTGAGCGCTTAATCTTTAGGAAGTGGTCCTTTTTTTTCTAAACTATTTTTGTCTGAAAATCTAATTTGTTGAAATTAATATAGTAATAGCAATTTATTTGGTTAATATCTTCTGGGTACCTTTTCCTTTTGCTGTCTTTCTGTATCTCTAAGTTGTTGGTTCTAAATTGCATATAGCTATGTTTTAAAATATAATCTAACTTTTTTCACTGGTGGGAATGATCTATTTACATTTGTTGTGATCATTGCTGCATTTGGAACTCTTTCTACCATCTTATTTTGTGTTTGCTGTCTGTCCTGCTATTATGGCTTCTTTTTTCCTTTATGCCTTCTTTAATTCTTTTTCCTTATTTTATTTTATTTCTCTCCTCAATTGCTTCAGAATTTATATGCTCTATTTCTATTTTTCCAATACTTATCCTAAAAATTTTAACACTAAACTTAAAATTTTAAATTTTTTCTCTCTATTCTCTTTTCAAACAACAGAGGCTTGAGAACACTTTAACTCTCATCAACTC